>NC_083226.1:44564183-45183517 GCF_032191835.1 Heteronotia binoei
CAGATAATGCAAGGGTGGGGAAATCAGCAGCCGTCTGCTCCCCCACCTCCTCCAACCCAATCTCATTTTGCGGCACCTCAAGGGTATTCGCCGCCCGTAGCTGCAATAGTTCAACATCCATCTCCCCCAATGCACCCCACCGTTCAGTTATACCCGGCTCCGATAGCCGCGGTCCAACAGCAAACGGTAGTTAACAGTCCGGAATATGAGGAACAGGGTCTGCGCTAGGGGTGCCCGGGGCCCACTAATCTCCCCGAAGGAGTAGTGGCTAAACTTAAGCCAGACACTTGGGGGAGACCAATGGTGAAGGCAGGCATTGGGGCTCCAGGGAACATTAAACCTGCCACTCTACTAGTAGACACAGGGGCATCGATTAGCGTGCTCCACCCAATGCTAATTACTCAGGGAACCCAGACAGATAGAACTCTGGAACTAGCTGGGTACGCGGGAGGAAGCCACCTCTCACACATCTGGAAAAAGATACCAATCACTGTAGGGAGACTCACAGCCAGCATGAGAGCCTGTAACAATGCAGGGGAAGACGATGGAATGATTGGGGCTCCCTTCTTAAAGAAAAACCATTTAACTGTGGATTTAGCCAACGGACTCCTGTGGCACATCCCGGGAGGCCCGGACTTTATTAATGCTATACACCGATGTGCAGCTCTAAAAGCTCCCTTCCCTATATGTTCAGTGACGGGAGATCTATGGACCTTAAAGTTTCCCGGGGTATGGATTACCGACAAGGCGGAGTGTGGGACTGTGAGAAACGCTTGTGTTCTCATAGAGGGCAAAGATCCTCCTCCCCAGCGTCAGTACAAATACCCCGCGGAAGCGGAAGCAGGAATAGGGAAAACAATTGAGGGTCTGCTGAAGTGGGACGTCATCCTCCCTATGCAGTCCATCTGCAATGCCCCCTTGTGGCCGGTCCTAAAGGCAGATGGAGTAACCTGGAGGATGACAGTGGACTTCAGAGCCCTCAATGCAGTGACTCCCCCGGTGGCCCCGGTGGTCGCCAAATACAACGAAATCGTGGCAGCCATTGCAGCGGGATCTAAATTTTACAGCGTGGTGGACTTGGCCAACGCGTTCCACTCGATCCGCCTGCACGAATCATGTTGGTATAAATTCGCATTTACCTTCCGCGGCCAACAGTACGTGTTCAAGCGGACACCGCAGGGCTTCCATTCTAGCCCAAGCATTTGTCACGCGCATGTTGTGCAGATGTGGGACCGACTGCTACCCGGATCAAAGGATTGCGTGCTCAGTTATGTAGATGACGTGCTGATCCACGCAGAGACAGAGGAGAAGGTCCGGGAGGTCACTGAGGAGGTCCTTAACCTCATCCAAGAAACAGGCTTCAAGGCAAGCAGGGAGAAAGCCCAGCTAGTAAAGACCGAGGTGAAGTACCTCGGCATCACACTAGGAGCAGAAGGGAGAACACCGGACTCACAGAGAGTAGAAGTGATTTCCAAACTCCCTGCCCCCACAGACCCCCATTCACTAAGAGCTTTGTTAGGCACCTTTAACTTTTCCCGGGATTTCATCGAGATGTTCTCCGAGAAAGCCCGACCCCTTTATGAGCTCCTGAAGAAGGATGTGCAGTGGTATTGGGGACCGGAGCAGCAAGAGGCGTTTGCAGAGCTCAAAAATGACCTCGCAAAGGCTCCGGCGCTTGCCCACCCCGATGTCACACAGCCGTTTTTCATTCAGTTGGCTATCTCGGAGCACAGTCTGGGGGCTACTCTGATCCAGAGGCGAGCGGGATCTCAGCGGGTGGTGGCCTACGCCTCCAGGAACCTTTCTTCCGTGGAGGAGAAGTTCTCCCCCTGCGAGAAGGTTTGCCTCGCTCTGGTTTGGAGTTTAACCCATTGGGAATTTATAATAGGAGGAGCAAGGGTGGTAGTTCAAACCACTCATTCCCCTCTTAAGTATATTCTCTCCGGGAAAGTTAAAGATGGGCAAGTTTCAAACCAAAGGATTGCCCAGTGGACGCTGGCATTAACTAATAGAGGGGTAGATTTCCAGAAGGAGCAAAAGGAACCGCCCTCGCCCTATGGCCTCGTAGTTGAAGGGGAAGAGCATGAGTGTCCGCTGCCAGTGGTACAACATATACCCTGGCCAGTTAATGGAGGAATAACCCTAGCAGAAGCCCGACAACAAGAGCTCGTTTGTTGGTTTTGCGATGGGTCTTCCTTCCATGTAAATGGCTCAGCTCGAACCGGCTACGGCGCCATTAGAGTGCAGGATTCCCTAGTCCTTAAAGGAACCGTCCGCCCTCATTCTAGCCAAGCCGCAGAAGTGGAAGCAGTGCTAGCAATCCTCCAGTTCGAGCCTTTGGATGTTCCCCTAGCCATTTTTACAGATTCTCATTGGACGGTGCAGGCGATCACGGCCTGGCTGCCCATTTGGAAGAAACAGAATTGGCAGAATAGCGAGGGGAAAACAGTCGCGCATTCTCAGAAATGGCTGCAAATAGCGGAGAGAATAGAGGCGCGAACTGACTCCACCTACGTGACTCACGTTAAGGGACATCAGAGACAATATACAGAGGAAGGGATGTGGAACAATAGAGTAGACGCTATTGCCAAAGAAGCTGCATTCGCAGACAGCAATCCTTTCCGCTCACCCCCCACCTTTCCTTTACACCCGGTTACCACCCGGAACCAGAGCAAAGGGAGGGAAATCCTAATGGATCTGGGCGAGCTCCAGACAGACGACCCAGAGATCCTGGAGCTTGCCAAAGCCCAAAAGGATGAAACGGGGAAATATACCATCATTCAGAAAGAGGGCATTTACTGGGCAGTAGATAGTCAGGGGGAGCAACACTGGATTGTACCCCTGCAGGTCAGAGGGGATTTAATCAAGTTTGTGCACGAGCAGGGACACCGCGGTGCAAATCTAACTTTGGAGCGGGTAAAGGAGACGGGCTGGTGGCCGGGCATGCGCCAGGAAGTAGCACAGTGGGTCAATAATTGCCTTGCGTGCGCTATGGTTAATGCCGACACATCAGGACCCAAAGCTCCCATCCAGCACCAAAGAATAGAGGGACCCTGGGCTCGTATACAAATCGATTTTATCGGCCCCCTTCCCCGCACAGCAAGAGGGAATCGATACTGCCTCACGGTGATCGATCCCTTCAGCAAATGGGTGGAGGCCTTCCCGTGTAAATATAATACTGCCGCTACTACTGCTAAAATTCTATTTAACCACCTATGGACGAGGTGGGGAATCCCGAGGGTCATGGACTCGGATTTGGGGTCACACTTCATCGGGGAGGTCACGAAGGAATTATGCAAAGCCTTGGGGGTGGAACAGCGGTTTCACATTGCCGGGCACCCCCAAGCCTCAGGGGCGATTGAGAGGACTAACCGGACTATCAAGGAAGCCCTACGGAAGGTAGTGAAGTCCACAGGCAGGGATTGGGATGAAAAGTTACCCATTATCCTGATGGCACTGAGGGGTACTACTGCAGTTCATGGTCACACACCGCATATGGTCATGACAGGAAGGAAAATGGTGTTGCCAGAAGCCTTCTGGCTCAAAACACAACTTCCATCTGACTGGATGCCGGTGGTTGTGAATGACGCATGGGTGCAATCGCTAGTCACGGAGGTCCACAATATTCACCTGGAGGTAGCTAAACAACTAGGAAAAACACAGCAAGCGATGGATCAGAGATTAGGATGGGTTAAAAACCCTCGAGTGTGGGATCCAGGCCAGCTAGTGCTATATAGGAGATTCTCGCAAAACGAGCACTCCTTGGAAGCCAAATGGTTAGGTCCCGTCCCGATAACACTGAGGATCAGCCCAGCAGTCTACCAAGTAGAAATTCAGAAAAAGAACGGGGAGACCTGGCGAAAGTACTTCCACTGTTCCCAACTCAAGGAATGGAAGGGGACTGCGCCAGCTAACCCTAATCAGATTCAGCAACCTGAAGAGGCGCCGCCGCAGAGAAGAGCTGAAATCCGACAAATCTCTGTCATGCCCTGCCCTGAACCGGTGGATTTTCCCTTAA
This sequence comes from Heteronotia binoei, assembly GCF_032191835.1. Classification (NCBI taxonomy): domain Eukaryota; kingdom Metazoa; phylum Chordata; class Lepidosauria; order Squamata; family Gekkonidae; genus Heteronotia; species Heteronotia binoei. The sequence goes on from NC_083226.1 coordinate 44,568,202, forward strand.
GTGATACTTTCCTCACCCTTGGTGTAACTTGAACAAGTCCAAGTACAAAGATTCCTGAGACAGACCTGTCCACAGTAATCTAGGGGGGGGGGGGTGCAGGAGAAAAGAACTCAGAACACAAACATGTAATTTTACAGCAAGTTTTTTTTTCCTCTTCTTTTCTTCTCTCTTGCGAACATTACTCCTTCCCTTTCCCCCTATTCCCCAACCTTGCCTTAGTACTTTGACTCCTTCAAGCTTATAGAAATAGCAAGAAGGGTCTACAGCGCAATCTTATCTTTTATTTTCAGGTACACAATATGGATTACCAGAATGTGAAGGTGAGATTTGTGAGAACAATGATGTATGCAATGTATTTAATGTTGATGCTAATGCAGGAGGAATGTACAGCTGATAGAGCAGTATTGCCCACTATAGTCCCATTCTCTCATTGGAGATGTAAGACAAGCCTATATCCCAAGGAAATCATGCTGTGCAAAGTCATAAAGTCTAATTATGGGGAAAATGACAGCAGACTCCCCAGAAGCAGCTATGACTTTCGCAGCTGTGATGAAGAGTGGGTCAGACCACCTAATATGATTCTGTTATGTGCTGGGACCAGAATGTTAACGCAGGAACTGTACTGTTTTTCTCATGAGGACACCATGAGACCCCTAGTGCCAATGCATTGTGTTTATGTCCCAAAGGGCCCACGGAAATTAACAACAACTCCCACAATAACTCCTAGCGCTACTCCAGCCTCTAAAGGGTTTACTGAGGACATGGGGCCATACTGTGAAATTGCAATCGTGTCGACCGCAGTGTGGAGCGCAAAGAATCCTTTCAAATTTATATTATCAATTGGCTCTAGGATAGAAAAGCCGCTTGCGTTCTCAATACAGACACCTAGAGGAGAGACGCATCACTACCAGCTAACTGCATGGTCGAATAAAAATTGGATTGTTACTGATTCGGAGTTAGAAATACAGGGACCTCCTGACTGGTTTATAGTAATAGACCCTCTATGCCAGCGGGAGTCTGCGATGGGAATGAAATTCACCAAATTGGGCACCTTCAACACAGAGCTTCCATCGGAGGAAGGAAACTACACCCTCACAATAGGGAATTTTACCCAGCTCCAATTCAACCCTCTCATTCCAGACGCTGAGAGCACATTAAGTGCCAACTCTCACATAATTGGCTCCCATGTGATTAAGCGGGATATTAGGGAACAAGTTTTAATTCGGCCACAGATGGTATTAAAGGAAATCAGGGTCAGCCTGACGGGATTAAATACCATCGAAAAATTGCCACAATGTGCTCCCTACTTGGAACCCAGCAAAAAGGGTTGGGAGGCTTGGCTGCAGTTATGGGTGGGGAACACGCCTCGCAGATTGAAACGATCTGTAGGAGACTGGGTTGCACCAGTTGCTGGAGGAGTAGCGGTTTTAGATTCTATAAATATAGAAACCCTTGCAAATAAATTTGCCTACGCTACCTCCTATATCTCCCAGCTGGGAAAACCCATTAATGACTCTTTCCACACCATCTCTGAAGTCCAGCATTCCATCAGCTCCATTTTAGTAAATTGGGAAAACCAAATTGAAAGAGATTTTGCCTTGCTGCTGAGAGGCACTCAATCACTACAATTGAATATTTCTTTAGCGCTGGCATGCACCCAGGCTCAAGCTATGAATTTAGCAGTAACCATGGGCATGATCAGGCAAGCCACGGAGGGAAATATCCCCCTGGAAATCAAGCAGTTAATTAAGCCAGAAATTCCCACCCCGCAATTGGAATTGGAAGCCTGGTGGACTCTGGTGAATACCTCTTTCTCAGTGGACAGGCAGGAATTGAGACTTCTCATCCTGATGCCCACTGCACAAAGGTTCTTTTATGTACACCCCGTTGTGCCACTAGGGCTGCAAGTGGGACCAACCGAAGTTCTGTATTCCTTGGACTCAGACAAATGGGCCAGGAATGAAAACGGAAGTTGGGAAGCTGTGGGTCTACAGGCATGTGTACACAAAGACAACTTGGGATTTATCTGTGATGAGCAGACTCTACAAACTCACCACCCCTGCGTGAACCCCTTAAGGGACTCCCCTCAAGAATGCAAATATGCGCTTAGGCAAGAGAACGCCTCCGCTTTTGTGTACTTGGGAAGAGGGTGTGCTTGCGTGAGAACGTATTGTGAGTACCTCATCATAAATACTTTCCACATCCAACCCATGCTCCCAGATGTAAACAGATGCTTCTGTAACTTATCTTCCATTGTGGGATGCGATATAGAATTCACAGTCCCCATATGGACTAGGGAAGAAATCCTGCTGGCCCCGAGTCTGTTCAAATTCATCCAGCCAGTTTTTCTGGGCATGGGGCTGCGGGCGATTAGATCCCTGCTGTCCCATCCCCTTTTAAAACAAACCTTGCAGGAAATTAAGAGGAGCGGAGACACAGCGTCCATGGTGGTTAAACATGATGGACAGGAAATCTCCGGGCTACTGACACAGATCAAGGACACGGGAAAGCATTCGTTCCTTGACGCGCTCCTTGGCTGGAGCCCTACTGGGTCAGCGATCCTTAACGTAGCCCTGCACCCTATTGTAGTCATTTTGGTCTTCCAGATTATACTCTGCATTGCAATAATTGTCTTGGGGTGCTGGCTGAGAAAGCAGCTCAAGAAGGTGGACGAGCTCCAAACCATGTGGAGATATCGTCCCCTCGTCATAGAAAAGCCCTAAGCACCACCTTGAATCCCTTCCCCACTTGTGCGAGGGGGGGGGGGGAGGCTCCCTTTCTTCATTCCTTTTCCAAGATCTTTCTTTTACTTGTAAGGGAGGGCTGTATAGCCCAAGGGAAAGGGAGAGGGGAGAAAGGCGACGAAACCGAACCGTGGAGGGAGGACCAACAGTGGCAAGGTAAAGCTTGCAAGGGCTGCCACCCGAGGGTTCAGAAGTATTCATCGGAAGACTCCCATCGGGTGCGTGCCCTGCTTTGCCACTTCAGGCTCCCATCTGAACCGGATCGCGCCAGGCGCGTCAGTTCGACAGGCCCACTGGGACCCCCGGTTTTGCAGCCCCACATGTTTAACAACGGCGGGGACCGGTCGGGTCACAGGCTAAAGCCGTCGGATCATCCCCCTCTGATGCCTCGATTCCACCAAGTAGCTAAAGGGTCACAACGAGTCAAATCAAAGCTCGGCCCAAATATATATTTTAAATCCCTACACCCTGTGTATAGGTTTGGAAAACTTCCCCCTCCTTGCTCACCCCTGAACAAGGCTCTAAGGGTAAAGACCCCACTGCCCCGTCGCTCCCAGATCACCCTGTATTTGGGGCATTTGCATAAATCTCTTCGGCACATGCTCCAACTTTCGGGATGGGAAACAGAAGGACGATGGGAAGTGTAGTCCCCACAGCCCGCTTTTACACTATGCATGTCAGTATCTTTCAGCCCCTCGCTCTGTTCCTATGGGGAGTTCTATCTTTTACCAAGTAAAGGGTGGGCTCGTTGGCCCAGGAGGAAGGGGTGAGAGGAAGCCCAAATTGAGCAGAACAAACTCAGGGCATTCTTGCAAGTGTTGGATCGCTTCTTGATGGTCTAGATAACGGTCCCACCAAGTGATCCATCACTACAAGGCCCAAAGTGACTCTGGGACAGAACCTGTTCTGACCCAGAGAGACTCCCAGCAGTCCAGTGTTTGAGCTCTGTGACTCTTCCGGCGCTCCGTGATCCTGAAGGAACACAGGGAACGGAGAGGGGAAGAAGTTGCAGACGCTCAAAGCATCAGGAACCTGGCGCAGCCTCTGTTCTGACCCATTGGGACGCCTGAGCGTGCAGCCCTTACCCACATAACTGTGGAAGGGACTCAGGCTGTGCATGGGCACCCGAACCGAGGAGCTTAGGAAAGGCCACCTCCCCCGGGCACCCTAGGTCCGCCAGCTACCTTTTAGATTAAAAAGGCAACGCGGGCGAAGAGCAATCTTGGAGCCAATACACTTAAACTATGGTCCATTCACAAGCCACTATTCCCACAAGGAGCGGACCGAACCCAGGTCCATACATTTGATAAATGTTTTATAATATCCTATTCCCAACATGCCTTAGGCTTAGTTCATCTGCATAAACACACCATGCGCATGCACTAACCCAAAGTGCAGGATTGGAGACATCTGGGACTTAGAGTTCTAACCCCCCCATGGGGTAATGAATTATTGCTATTAAGATTTGTCTATCTTTTACCAGAGAAGGTTGGGCCGCCGAAGCAGCCCGAGGGTTAAAAGAGGGCAGGCACTGACACTTGCCCTCCGGAGCGCGGAGCTCCAGCTAAAAGTTCCGCCCACCTAAGGGTCTCAGGGGGCCAGAACAGACTCTGCACCAGGTGCCATACTTGCAGGGGCACCCTGAGTTTGTAAAGGCGCACACGAGACCAGGCAGAATGCTTGAACTCGGCCCCCACCGGGAACGCCAAACACACCGAAGCACCTTCAAGTCACGGTGACTCTGGCTTTCCCCCACCAGAAAGGAGTGCCCAATAATAGGAATACCGCTGAAATTAAACCTCAGACCCTTTGGGGTGATTTTGAAAAAAGGGGGAGCCCCACAATGGCCCCAGGGACCCATTTCAAGGCAAAAGAGTATTTGCATATGTGCCTCCCACTTGGTTTGCTTAATGAACTGAACATCCTCTTTGCCCGACGCCTCTGTGAACCGCCCTGTCTGCCAGTAGAAGGCAGCGCTCAGCGGACGACATGACGTGTCAGTCTACCCGTTGTCATCTCCCGGGCGGGAGAAGGGACGGAAGATGGGATTTTGGCCGACCAGCCATGTTTATATGTATGTTTGTAAGATGTTATGAATCTATTTTTGACCAAAAGAAGGGTGCCCACCCTTTTCAGGGGGGCTGGGCTCAAAAATTAGAGCAGGCTTTTGGAGAAATTGCGAGGCCGAACCAGGGAGTGTGGAGCTGGAGGGAGCGAGAATCGAGTTAGCCCTTTTACGAGCTATCTCATCAAGCTTTCCCAAGAAGCATCTCCCTGGCGGAAGGCCTCTCCTGGTGGTGTAGGCTCGGAGAAGCCCACCCAAAGGAGTAACCGGCCGCGCTCAAAGCCCTCCTCACCATGGTTTCCATCGCATGGTCAGGTTAGCGTGAGGGACGGGAAAGAAAAAGAAAAACCCCCACACTGCTTTGCTCAGGGTCATTTGCATCTCCCACACCCACCAATAGACCACTGGCACCACATTAAGGGCACGACCCCACAGGAAGTGGGAACCTCCAGGCAACGCAGAACCCTCCCCTGCCAATCCAAACTTTGATTGACAGACAGAGACCCTTAGGTTGAGTGTCCACGGGAACCGAAGTTTTCCTTATGTGTTTGTTTTTGCTTATGTTCTATCTTTTACCAAGTAAAGGGGGAGTCCCCCCCTCCCAGTCAGGGAGGGACTCCAATAGGCCCTAAAAGAGAACCACGCTTAAGCGGGTTCTCCGGAGCCCAAACGGGCTCCCGATTAAAATATGGGAAGCGATCCCTGGGTCTACTTCCCCGAACCTACACACCAGGAGAGGCCTTTCCGTGGCCACGCTCCCCGGTTCGGGTTGCAGACCCATGGGTCCGCACGTCCATCGTATACCGTTCCCCTATGCCAAACCTATAGGGCACGGGAGCGGACCTACTTTAAGATTGAAGAGAGCAGTCCGGAGCCAAACGGGAAAGGGCTGCAAAAGTATAAGAAACTATGACTGTGTATTAGTGTTTTGTCTGGAAAGTTTATTATTGTGCTAGAACTGTATAAACTTGGACAAAAGTCTGTAAAAACCTCTCCCAGAACCCTTTGTCCATGACATTTACATAAATATACAGGAAACTCCTTCTGACAGGGTCTCCCCAGACCATGTGAACGGGCCCCCGACCGGATCCGAACAGGATCGGAGGCCTCCGTGTTGGGCATGCTCCATGGGTGACTTGACCTCACTATGGGCAGCCTGAATACAAGGGGGGGGGGTGGGATATCCGCTGCAGACTCCTCGGCGCCGCCAGCCTCCTCCCCTCCAGAAGGAGACTACAGACAAGCCAAATGAGAAGGGAAACCTCCCCGTTCCCCAGCGTGGAAGTTATCGAGGGGGGGAGAAGAAGACCAAAGACCAAAAAGGTCAGACAGATGAATTATGTATTAGCATAGTGATAGGATTTGTGTTTTATTATATGTATGAAATGTAACCCAGTGATTTTAAATGACTTGCCTTGGGAATCTGCGTATAATATAAAATGCTTACTGCCTGTCTAATCAATTATGGCAGCCTAGCCGGCCTAGACTGCACACATGATTTCTGCTTTTAAGTGACCTTTGATTCGAATACCTTGTATCTGGAGATTCACCATGTTTTTTTTTTATTTTATGGATTTTAATAATGCTATATTTTGCTTTTAAGTAACCTTTTAAATCTAAATACTTTGTATTATGAGATTTTATTATGTGCCTTTATGAATTTTAATACTGTTATATGAACCCTTGGTTCAGATACTGTGTATTGTGAAACTTTACTATGTGTTTTAATAATGCTATATGAAATATTGAATATGTACAATGTATCCCAGAAGGCCTCCCTGTAAGCACGAACGCCAAGGAAGGATCTGATGGCCCATTGGCATTTTTAAAATTATGTTTTTGAGTAGTTTTAGATAGTGGCTCCAACCTTTTTGCAGGTAGCCGGTATTCCATAGTAGATTTCCCATGCTTCAAGGGTTTAACGCCCTCCTAACGAAGCCCCGTTTTTCTTTATTTTTATCCGTTGCATATGCGAGACTTCGCCACTAGGCGGTGACGTCAGTCTCGAGGGGGGGAACTGTGAGGAAAAACCCCCTACTTTTCCTAATATGTGCACATCATGATCACCAACATGGTTGCCAGGGCGCCTGGAGAAGTAAGCTTGCATCCGCCTGGCCAGTGAATGCGAGTGATGCTACCCAGGAACTACATAAGACTCCAGTGTACCTATTAACAAGTATATGAGCGCTTGAGTCAGGCACAGAGTGTCTGCAGCCGCGCTCTAACTTGTCCCCGCCATCACGTGGAACCCGCCATGGCAAGGAGGAGGCTATGCCGCCACGGAGCTGTCCAGGCGAACGGTGTGAAGCGTTAAGCATGGAAACCACTGTGTTTTGCTTACACCACATGTAGCCATCTTCCTGCCTGGTTGGGCTTCATTCCTTCTATGTGGGAACCTCAAGTACACACCTTGAGTCATTCCTAGCCCGCAAGCAACCCACTTAGTTTATGAATGGATTAATGGCTCCACTATTAATCCTGATTGCCCAGTGGTTTCCTAAACAACTGTCTTCACCCCGGAGAGTTGAGAAAGAGGAAGAATATCTCTTGTCTTCATCAAGCCTTTTTGTCTACACCGGAATACCTAGGTGCATATCTGATTCTCTATTGTCCCTTTCCCAGTTAATCCCATCTCCTCCCAATCACCCAGTCATTCCCACATTGATACCTACGGAGCCGCCCCAGGCCCTGTCGCAACCTGGAAGTTTCCAGGATGCCCAGGATGAAGGTGATGTTCATTGGTTGAAGTACACACCCAATCAGGTGTCGCCATTGACCCACCATTGGTCCAGCCGAAGTCCAGCCTTCTTGGTCATCAGCAGAACCTCCCATTACCACTCCCAGTCACCTCCCATCCCCTCAGGACTAAGGTGACTCTATATAACCTGTGGACTAGCTACCCACAGGTGTGCCTTCTACTCAGTAAACCCCCATTTCCGCTGGGTAGTAACACCCCCGATTCCTGATCAGTTTCGGGACCTTTCCCCCATTTCCTCATTCGTCGCCATCGGAGCCTTCCATTGGAGTCTGCGAGAGGTAGTATTGCCCTGTATGTCAATTCCTTTATGTTCCCCTATCGATCTCTCTGTTTTTCCTAGACCTGTATGAATGTGTGATTGATTTTGTACCTTGTGTGAACGAACTATTGTTTCAAATAAACCACAATTGATTTTATCAAATTAGAGTTCTTTATTGAGCATTGACTCTCTGATCGGTTGAGCCTCGTATACATAGATAAAAGATTCCGTTTGGGGGCTAGCTGTCTCTCACTCTAATTCCCCAACTTTATTTTGAGAGCAGTTTCCCTAACACAGTCTATTTACCTTGACTGTCTCTTAGACTAGGCAGAAGTATGCTTAATTCAGTTACAGAAAGAGCAGTGCAGCACAAGCGAAGGTAACTATAGGTCAGAAAAGCAAGTGAAAAAACATGGCAAGAGGCACTCTTAACAGCAAACATGGTTGCAGTCTGGAGAACAGCTGAGAAAAGGGGGAGGGAAAGGAAATTTCATCAGCATAAAACAAACCTGAATAGGTTGATGAAAACAATTCAAGGCTACTTCAGTGAGCTTCATATGATCTGAGTGTAAAACCCTTCTGCTGTGCCACATTGACAGTATGTATTTCTTTAAGAGAGATGGCAACATATGTGTATGTGTAAATGTATGCAAGACTAGGACTTTGTTCCACAATGAGTTTTTGAATGACTACATCTGTGCAAGATGGATCCCTATGAATTCCAAAGGATATTTCTCTTGGAGAGTGGGCAAATGGAAGGATGAGGTTCTTTTTTCCTTCAGGAAGTATTCTTATTGAATCTGTTTATAAAAGGAAGCATACTGGAATACAAAGCAGCAATAGAAACCATAAGATGTATGTACAGAGAGTCTCAGAAAATGTCAAAAGCAAGTCAGAATTGAGAGTAAGTGTGGGATGGTGGTCAGAATGCTGAAACAGGACTGAAGAGACCCATGTTCTAATACTTGCTCTGCTGTGACTCTCACTGGGTCAGCACCTGCTTTTGACCTGTCTTACCTGACAACTTTGCTCTGCGGAAAAAAATGGACAGGGAAAGCAAATCATGTCCATCACTCTAAGCTGCTTAGAGGAAAGGCAGGAAAAAGTTTGATAGATAGAACAGGGAAATGCTCACAGGCAGGTAAGTTGCTGATGTGACCACAGGAGTAACAACCAATCAAGGAATTTCCCAGTTTTCTCCCTGTCACTTGGGATTTGCAGGTATCACTGCTGTTAATGTATAGTACCTTTCCCACTCTGAGGAGTGATGAGCAGCTCTGTGGAAATGGTTGACACTCCGTACAAGTCCTATAGCCCCATAAACAGATTCATAATGTCTTAACTTATAATTACAGATTATTTGCGTGGTTTTAAAAGCTGTTTAAAGAGGGTGACAACAGAGGAGGAAAGCAAGGTTGTGAAATCGTGCTTGCACAGATAAAGGAAATGCATTTTCTTCTGTTAGATTCCTCCTAAGTCTGTGGAACAGATGCTGCAAGGTTATATGTATGAGAATTCTTCATGGAGTTCTGTTAAAGATTTTTTTTTTTTTTATGAATCCCACCTGCTGTGTGCTTCATGAATAGAGGCACTTTTTATGGGGCTTTTTAAAAGCTGATGGCTTTCTCAGTGGGAGTGTTGCTTACAACAAATGCAGGAAACAAGCTACAAAAGAAACAAAGAGGTATCCATACCAAAGACTGTACAAGTAACCAGAGATAGCTTTGCAGTGGCCAATTATGCATGTGAGCCTCATTCAGTAGTTAACCGCTTTGTAGTTCTTTTGGCTAGTGTTTCCACTTCTGTATCTGAAGCAGCAGAATGTGACTTATAGACATTGCATTGAATTCTTACTCTGAAAGGTGCCACTGGATTTGTCGGTGGTTCAAGCAGTTGTTCATTTATGATACTGCAACTATTAGACTTGCTTCATGTTGCCAGAAAAGATGTAGTTGCCAGAAAAGTGTCTTCTGTGCAGTGGGGCTATTTGTGGCTGCCATGAAATTTGTAAGTGGGTCAGCCCTATTGTACAAAAAGTCTTCTCAGCAACATAGCACTTCCCAGGAGAGCTAGACTTTCCATGCTGTATGCACATGGTGAGCTGCTTGCATGTATTATGGGATCTCTATAAAGGCCTTGCTCAGAAAACAGTTTGCAAATGGAAGTGAGGTTCCTCCCCATCCCTGACTCCCTCATGCAATGCAACATCTCTGGGCTTCTCAGTCCAGGGAGCACATTACCAGTGTTAGCCCTCCTTCCAAAAGCCAGCAGCTGTCAAAAGACTGAGAAGGCAGGAGAAGAAGAGGAGCCAGGGGAAATGGAGGCAGGGTCTCTCCCTCCCATCCCAGTCTACCCCATACAGTCATCTCTGGTCATCTCCATCCAGGAATCAGAGGAGGAGTTGTGGCTGGCGTGCCAGCAGGGCAGAAATTGCCAATGGTAGCCCTCTTCAGAAAGTGACCCAGGCTTTAGAACAAAGTGCTGGATAGTGAAATAATTAATTAATTGAATATTGGACACTCCTTGAATATCTGTTTCTAGGCATTTTCGTGGCTTAGGCTTGCCAATCCCCAGGTCCCAGTGGGAGTTCTTCCACTTTCCCAGTCTCCTTCCTGCCCCAGTCAGCTGGTCGGCGGGGGGAAGCCCCACCCCCAAAGCCACCATGTGATTTTTTCCCCTCTGGAGGCTCCAGTCTCCAATTGGAAAGGCTTCCTCTTGGGATGGGGTGTCTGTGTTACTTGGAAGAAGTTGGCTGCAACTCGTGAGTAGAGAAGCCAATCCCTTGCTTCAGAGTCACCAGAAAACGGGGGGGGGGGGGGACATCTGCTGAGCACTTCATTTTTCCCTGTGTGGAGATCGATTCTCATAAGGTATAATGGGGAATTGTTCTGGAGGTTTCAGGGGCTCTGGGGGAGCTATTTTTTTAGGTAGATGCACCATATTTTCAGTATAGTATCTAGTGCCTCTCCCCAAAGTACCCCCCAAGTTTCAAAATAATTGGACCAGGGGGTCCAATTCTATGAGCCCCCAAAAGAAGATGCTCCTATCCTTCATTATTTCCTATGGAAGGAAGACATTTAAAAAGGTGTGCTGTCCCTTTAAATGTGATGACCAGAACTCCCTTGGAGTTCAATTATGCTTGTCACACCCTTGTTCCTGGTTCCACTCCCAATGTCTCCTGGCTCCACCCCCAAAGTCCCCAGATATTTCTTGAAATGGACTTGGCAACCCTATTGTGGCTGAATGATAATATATATGTGTTGTCATTTGTTAGTTAGATTAATAAAACATCTTAGGACTTTCACATTTGTAGTATCAGGGCAGAAAAAGAAAAAGGGGGGAAACAAAAGAGAGAAGGAGGAAATAAGAAAACCAGCTGGTAGGAGGTTTGCTCCAGTTTTTCCTGAGGTCGTTTTCTATGTTAATATTTTATATAATCAATACAGACAAGACAGGATTTTGAATGAATTGATAATTTAGTATATCATAGAGTATATAATGCAACAAAATAGGGAAATATAAGCCTTGTCAATGCCTTGCTTAGCCCTGCAGATGAAAACATGGAAGCTCTACCAAGAGACTCCTTGGAAAATATGAAAACTACACATTACAATGAGATTGAAATAAGAGTCATTGGATAAAAGACAACAGATAAAAGAAAAAAGATGTCCAAGGTTTTAAAGAAATAAGAGAAATCCAACCGACCATGAGTGCTGGATGTCTGTAAAATTAAGCATGATGTGATGGATAAGGGTTGTTCCATCCAAATGTTTTGTTCCACTTCCACTCCCTTGCTGCAGCTATATTTGCTCTGATCTTTCCTAAACCTGACTTGCTTCCATATTTTGTGACATTTTGTCCCAAGTACCTTTGTATTCCACAAAGAAGGGAAGATGCACATTTTTTGGATCCCATCCATATCACCATTTTCAATGACTGAATGCCCTGCTGCTGCCCCACACACGCACCCTCACTATGCCACAAGACTTTTAAGGGACATTTTCAAGCTTTTTACAAAAATGGTAATTGACATATTGCTATAGTATTAAAATGTTAATTGCCCCCCAAGTCAGAATAAAGAGTCAGACACAAGAGAGATGGTAAAACTATGGGCCACTTTATTAAATAACATAACAACGGCAAGGGCAACCAGAACTGTGGCCAGGTCAGGGCCAGGGGTCTTCACTGACCGCTCCCCTGCCTTTTTCGCAGGCGAGAGACCCGGCCCCCTCAACAGCCAACACAAGCCCTTGCCAAAGATCCCTCAGGAAAAGCATATTACCCTTTTCCAAGAGATGCACCCCATCCCCTCTGTAGAGGTCAAGATATTCCGTAGAAATATCCAGATGGGGCTAATAGCATCCCAAACCACCCTCCAACATTTTGCGAATATCCTTATTTGCCCTGTAACGAGCCCTCTCTATCCCAGCCGGATTCCAAGCACTGTGCCACACCAAGCGCGGAATCATGGCCGACCAAACTATAATGGTACCGGGCCATCTCTTCCTAATGTACTTGAAATCATCTCGAGCTTGCAAGATCAAAGCCTTGCCTTTAATCAGCCCGAAATCATTCCCCCCCAGGTGAACAATTAAAACCTGAGGAGGAGGGCCCACACACCCATGAAACAAAAGCGGGAGCAAGTCAGGCCACTGAAGACCCCGGCGCCCCCGCCATTCAACCATAACATATTTGCTGAGCCCCAGCTGAGAGCCAACAGCAGTTCTCCGAGCTTGATGTGCTGCCCAAAACACATAACTGTGCCCACAGATGAGAACTTGGCTCCTCCGGCCAGGAACAACAGCATCTAAAAAGAGAAACAGACAAGTTATAAAACCCAAACCTTAACCTACCCCAGCTCCCTATAACACAACTAAGAGTGGAGCAAAGGGCGAATATAACTTTAAAAGCCTAAGACTGCCAACGGCCAAGTCACTGGAAGGACGAAGAAGAGTAACCCGAGGCCGCTCCAATTCTAAAGGCGTGAGTACCAAACCTCACTCCAGACAACCCCAATAAAGCTAAGGCCCTAGACGGCATTGCCCAAAACTGATGTTTTGTCAGAGGGCTGCCTCCAAAGTGACAAAACAACAACCCTTCGCAGCCTCCCCAAATAATCAGCCAATGCGGAAACTGGGCAAAGCTCCGCCTCTGAACATGGATCCAACTCCACCATGGTCCCAATGCCCTGTTGATCTGTCTTGGATCGGCGGATGGTAAGAGCCACCTTACCCCCCCTTTAACCTAATATCCCTTAGTGACAAGGCCCTGCCAGAAACATCATTCCTGGAGCTTAGCCTCGAAATGAGACACACAGACTGCACTCCACACTCCCTTCAAACCCCTAAGAATCTCAGGAGACATAGGGGTCCTAGTATCAGGCTTAGGCCCCACCTCTCTGGACCACCTTTCTATCATCTTTCGAATACGAAAATCTGCTGTTTCCTCCTTATACCCTAACGCCTTGCTAGCGAAGGCCAGCGCAGACATGCATCCCCTAATTGATCGCACAGCCAATCCCTTACTTCTTAATGAAACACAATAATGGAGCAACTCCTCCACCGGGAGGGGCCAAACAATGCGATACCCTACCTCAGCCCTAAAGTCTTCAAACTGCCATACAGCACGTTCGTAAGACTTCCTGGTGCTAGGCGCAATGGCTAGGCCTATTGCTCTGCAGGCCTCGGCTCTCCAATCAGCCATAGCTCCTGGGGCATTGGCGCTGCATCCAGATCGGCGTCTGGGGCCAGCTGACGAAACCTCTCCATCTGTTTACGAGAGAGAGCATCAGCCACCCCGTTATTCACCCCAGGAACATGCTTGGCCAAAAACAAAATGTTAAGCCGCAGGCAACGCAGAGTGAAGGCCCTCACCAACCTCATAACCCACTGCGATTTGGATGAAAGGGAATTAATAACATGAACAACAGCCATGTTGTCACACCAAAAATGAACAGTGCGATCGACCATATCACTCCCCCACAGCCAAACTGCAACCAAAATGGGAAAAAATTCCAAAAATGTGAGATGCCTGCTCAAACCGGCCTGCATCCACGATCTGGCCACACCTCCATGCACCAGTGTCCACGGAAGTAGACCCCAAAACCTAATGACCCAGCAGCATCAGACATGACCTGAAGCTCTGCTTCAAGCCTCATGTCCTCTATCCAAAAAGAAATCCCATTAAAGGATTCCAAAAACTCCTCCCACACCCGCAGGTCTTCCCTCATGCTGCTAGTAACCCTGGTCTTGTGCTGGGGCAAGCGAAGGCCTGCCATAGCATCACAGAACCTGTGAAGAAAAACCCTACCCGGAGCAACAACTTTGCAAGCAAAGTTAAGATGCCCAACCAACTGCTGTAGCTCAAGAAGCGTAACCTTCTTTTTGAGGAGGAAAGTACTAATCCTTTCTTTCAAATCCTCCAGCTTCTGGCAAGGAATCCTGGATGATTGTGCTAAAGTATCCAGCTCAATCCCCAAAAACAAGGCAATGAGCCGGGCCCTCTGTTTTTTCTTCAGCCAATGGCACACCCAACTCAGCGGCCAACTCAATAAAGCCGGACAACGACTGAGCGCAGCGTCCAGAACCCGCAGGGCCCACAAACAAGTAGTCATCCAAATAATGAACAACATCCTGTAAACCCACTTTCTCATGCACAGTCCATTCAAGAAAAGTACTGAAACACTTGAAAGCAGCACACGATACAGAGCAGCCCATAGGCAACGCCCTGTCCATGTAAAATTGCCCTGCAAAAGAGAAACTCAAAAGCTCAAAATCATCCGGGTGGACAGGGAGAAGGCGAAATGCTGATTTGATATCACATTTAGCCAACTCAGCTCCCTGGCCACAGCATCAAACAACGCGCATGGCCTGATCAAAGGTGGTGTACCTAACGGAGCATAGCTGCTCAGGTATGCCATCATTAACAGAAGAACCCCTGGGGTAAGAAAGGTGGTGAATCAAACGAAATTCACCAGGCGCCTTCTTTGGCACCACCTCTAAGGGGAAACCCTAAGATTAACCACTGGAGGACTAGCAAATGGGCCCAAAATCTTTCCCTCCGCCAGCTCCTTAGCAATTTTAGTCTCAACTACATGCTCTAAGCCCTTAACTGAACTGAGGTTCCAAGACCAAGTTGGTACCCTAGAACCCTGAAAAGGAATTCTAAAACCTAACATAAAACCGTTCAACAAATATAAACTGTTAGTCCTATGAAGCCATTGCTCAAGAGGTCCCACCTTTATCGGGCTGGGGCCCTTTTCCAGCTTGGGAAGGACCCCCACCCGGTCTTTTCTGACCCTTACATGGTCGAACCCTTGGACAGTTGTTAAATGAGTGTGGGCCAGCACATAGGGGGCATTCATGCTTGAACTGGCAAGCTTTACGACTGCACACCCCCTGCGACCCAAACTCCCAGCAAAGTAAGCGGGGTTGAACCGCCTGCCCCACAGAGCTGCGGGAAGATGATGATGAACTGGAAGGAGAAGACAAACCCTTAGATACTAAGTGACCGCTGTCAGGTCAGTCCCCCAGATTGGGCCAAGCAGGTGACATCACCTGCAGCCACAACTGCTGAATCCAGGCTGGGCCGCTGAACATCGTATACCCTTTGTATATGATGTCCATGTATTGGATCAACACTGCAGCCCGCCAGGGCTGCACATGCGCAATCACTCCTGCATATATAAAAAACCCTGGAAGCCAATTGGCCCAGGTCCAATCCACCTTCCTCTTCTTAAGCTTCTCCTTCTCTTTATCATCAAGTTCCTCCTTGTCCTTTTTTCTAGTTCCCTAAACAAGAGAGAGAAAATGTCTACATATTTTCCCTTGAGGATCTTGTCCCTCGTAGCTGGCAACAGGTGGTCTCCTACGGGCAAGGCCACCTTACCAAAAGGCATGGCCCCAAACAGGACCGCCCCATACGTGGAGGGGAAACCCCAAGCCCCAGTTAGAGCAGGAGCTGCACCCTGCTGCCCGGCTCCTGGCCAAGTCCCACAAGGACCATACTGACCCTGCGGCCAGGCCCAGCTAACCTGGGACCCAGCCCCCAAAGAGGCAGGAGTGCTAGAACCCGCAGACACATTGCCCACACTATTGGGAGCCGCAGGGCCGAAAGGCCCCCATGGCCAAACCAGGCCAGAATATCCCAAGGAACCATCACAGACTTACCTGGCAACCCAGCAGGTACCAACGCGGTACCTGCTCCAAAAACAAGAGAAGAAGAACCTGCTCCAGCATCCACACCCACGGCTCCACCAGCACCAGCAGCAGACCTGCCCTCTAAAATGGATAATCTTGTTAAAATACTAGCTTGCAAAGTCCTTTTTGAAACTCCCTCCTTCTGAGGCACTAAAGAAAGTGGCAACCCTGCCGCTTGTTCCAAAGCACTCAACCTCAAAAATATGGCCTCATTTACCTCATCCTCCCCCTCCTCATCCGAAGATGAAGATGGCGGAGGCCGCTTCCATACGGGCTTAGGTGCCCTACGCGCCGGCTGCTTCCCCTTAGACTTCCCTGCTCCCTTTTTACCAGACATTTTTAAATGCACTGCAAACCCAGCCGGTACTGATTTCCTTAAAGGCAGATGAGCAAGGACCCAACAGCCCCACCTAAAATGGCTGTCCTAAACAAAATGTCTGCCTGTATCCAGGCAGAGTTGTTGTAACTGGGCAGAAATTCAAATAAAATGGCCGCCAAAGAACCTCAGGGCCACTGTATCCAGGCAGAAGACTGAATTCAAAATGGCCCCTGATGATCCGAGACAACAGAGGAGAAGACCAAACACCCCAGCAATTCCAACCTGCTGGCCTGAATAGCTATGGGATCCCCCAATGCAAATGCCTGGGCACCAAACCCCACACAACTGACAGGTTGAATTTTCTCTCTTTTTTAATATAAAATACTGGCCAAGAAGCATCAAAGCAGATCTGGGGGGGTGGGGAGGGTATACAGTGGCCAAAGTCCCCAACTTCAAGCGTCCACCAGCCCTAGCACCCAACCATGCAGCACCAACAAACCCCCAACGCTCTTTTAACGAGCACTACAAACAACCCAATGAACCAAGCCTGTGCTCCAATGCCGTGATTCCTCAATCTGGCACCAACGAAGCCGACAAGTAGACAGGGCCAATCCCTCATGCTGGCCGAGAGCTCGCACACGCTGCTCTCGTGCCAACAATCATCGAGGGACTGAAGGAGAGTGGGCGGAAGCCTCAGGAGGCACGTTACAGCCCCGCCCACCTTCACACGCGCCTGAAAGCACGCTCGGCAGTCCGCTCTCCCTCCAGTGAGGCAAACCATCCCTGTCAGCCTAGCCGCGAGGCGGCAGGCTGGCGGAGACTCAATAGGGATTGAAAGAATCACTTTTTCACATAACACAGGATGATGAAATATAATGCCACAAGATGTGGTGGTGATCAGTGGCTTAAATGGCTTTGGAATAGTCTGAGAAGGATAGATTTATAGATGGGGGTTATCTATGCTGTGATGCTGGAGTAGAGTTTTATGTTTATCACAGACCTAGATCAGTTCTCCCTTAACAGCTAAAATGACCAGACTGAGGCTATTATACTTTCATCAAATTATAAGAAGAGTCACTGAAAAAGAAAATAGTGCTAGGAAAAGCTGGAGGCAGCAGGAAAAGTGGAAGACCCAGCATGAGATGGATTCACTCAATCAAGGAAGTCAGGGTCTTCAGTTTGCAAGACCTGAGCAAGGCTGTTAATGATAGGATGTTTCAGGCCTCGTTTTGGGCAGGAGCTCATAAAAGCAGAGCTCTGGAACCTCTAAATATTATTGTGGTCTTTCTTTCTAACCCTCGCCCCAAATACTTACTTCTGGGCTCCATTGTTCAAACCCCCTACAAGAATTTTGCTGAACTCTTAAGATTTGACACACTTTTTAATATTTGTCCCCACAAAAAAAAGGGGAAATTAAATAACCAAAACATATAAAGCAGATGAATGGAAATCTTCATCATGCCACTGTGGCCGTATAGGGAAAAGTAATTTAAAAAGTATGATGGAAGGTTTTATTATGGCAATTATAATTCAAAAAGCATTTTAAGGTAGAGGCTGAGCTGATAAAAATATAAATTTAATACACCTTCCAGTGATGTTAAGAGCCCCGTGGCGCAGAGTGTTAAAGCTGCAGTACTGCAATCCTAAACTCTGCTCACAACCTAAGTTCGATCCCCAACGGAAGCTGAGTTTTCAGATAGCCAGCTCGAGGTTGACTCAGCCTTCCATCCTTCTGAGGTTGGTAAAATGAGTACCCAGCTTGCTGGGGGAAAGTGTAAATGACTGGGGAAGGCAATGGCAAACCACCCCGTAAAAAGTCTGCCGTGAAAACGTTGTGAAAGCAACGTCACCCAGAGTCATTGCTTGCAC
Source organism: Heteronotia binoei (assembly GCF_032191835.1). Taxonomy (NCBI): domain Eukaryota; kingdom Metazoa; phylum Chordata; class Lepidosauria; order Squamata; family Gekkonidae; genus Heteronotia; species Heteronotia binoei. The sequence continues at coordinate 44,586,414 of NC_083226.1, forward strand.
AGGGGACTTTTCCTTTTCCTTTCCTTCCAGTGATGTTGGGGGGGGGGTTCTGTGGCATATGCAAATGTGTTAGGCAAATGAGTTGTGCTAATGAGCTCTGCCACCTTTTTTGGAGGGGAGACGACCTCTGGGATGTTCGGATGTCATTAATTCATTGGGTTGCTATAAAGCAGATGTGACTTGATGGCACAACACTGACACATGATGGGTAAATGGAATAACTAGGTTTGGGAGCATCATAAATCTGAATGTGGGAAAGGGCTTTCAGGCCATGCTTGCCAGCTTCCCAGTTATTTCTGAATAGCTGCTACTGGAACTAGGATACTGGACTAGAGAAACCTTTGCTCTGATCCAGCAGGAATCATATTATCTATCACCTCATGACACAAGCCTATTTAGTTATTTATAACAATAGTCACTGTGTGTGTAGAACTGATGGACTCGCCACAGATGTAGGTGAACAATCACACATAGTTAGCACTATGGGAGACAATTCGTACACCTCACTAAATAGCTACAGTTATTCAAAGGTTGTGTTAAGTGCTGTAATTAGCAGACAGCTCAACATTCTTCCTTGGAGGGAGGCTGACAAGGGAGAGAAAAGGGCAAGGAGGATGTCTCTTGGGGCACACTGGCAAATGTCCAACCACTACGATTGGAATGGAAGTCACTAGGTTCAGAGACAGGTACTGAAAGCAAAAAGAGAGAGAGGTTCATTATTAGTTCAGTGGAGAATCCTTTGGCTCACACAGAGATATTTGATTTAAGGGAAATTCAGCTAGGGGCTCTCTAATTATGCTCCTTGAGTTATGAAAAATGTTGGCCATGATTCTATATTACTACAGGTCATTCTGATTAAGTCCCTGTGATAACCTTGGTTCTGTTCAACTCTTTGCTTCCTAAAAGAAAAAAATCAATTGAATAAAACCAAGCTGTAATGCAAAATCCTCTTTTAAATACCTGCACTTAGCCCTCCAAGGTTTCTCCTGGTCTCTCTCCAGCCTGATTTATCCCCTCCAATTTCAGGCGACCATCAACTTTCCAAGGCCTTTTGAAGCTCCAGTGTGCAATTTGCTCTCACATTAAAGTAGTTGTGCTAATTATGAGGGCAGCATAAGTGTTTCTCTCCTAGGGTACGCTGTATGTAAAGTTAAGAGTTCAACGATGTGCTCAAGTAATTCCTTTGCGGTATATTCTGCAAACACTTGGCAAAAATTTTCTTTTGAAAACAAACTCATTATTCCAATAGCCTGTGGGAAATATGCCTCCATCAGAAAGCCATGTATTTTAACACAACTCTGGTCATTTGATCTTTCTGTGTTTAATACTCATGTCATTGTTTTGCCTCTCCACTAGTTGCTTGAGCACTTGGGGTATTAGCAACAGGTCAATAGTTGCTAACTTTAAGGAACAGAGAAGACTTCTTAAGCAGAAGACTGGCAGATGCTTATTTCAAGGTGGCCAGGACCATGTCTTTATCAGTGAAATGCTAATTAGCTCTGTAACTCAGACAACCATTTTAATCCCTGGTCAGCTCTGGTTAGTACTTGGATCGGAGACCATGAAGGAAGTCCAGGATTGCTACACAGAGGCAGGCAATGACAAACCACTATTCCTCTCTTGCCTTGAAAATCCTATGGAGGTTATCATAAATTGGCTGTAACTTTATGACACTTTCTACCACCAGTGGTTTGACCATAACAAGGGAGTTACTTGAATTTTCCCCACTCTTAGGCTTGCCCAGCATGCAAAACTAAGGGGTGTGTGTGTGTGTGTGTGTAGGTAGGCAGGTGCTGGACCTGTGATGTCTGGGATAGCTTAAAATCTGAGTCCATCTCCAATACTTAGGTGGGGAGACTGTTAAGCAGTTGGGTGTGCAGTAATCCAACAAAACCTCCAGCACTAGATACATACATACAAAATTGGAACTGTATGACAAGCCACCTGGAGAGGTTACAAAATTTTATTAGTTCATGCACTTCCTCTTCCACCTGACACAACTAGGATAGACTAACACTCCCCCTAAATTCATCCAAGCAGGTCAAGAGAAAGAAATGAAAGTGCCAACCATTGTACCATTTTATGTTCCCTCATATATAAGCTAGTAGAGTACTAAAGCAGTTGAGTTGTCAGGAAATAAATGTAATTATTAGTATGTGGAAGCAAGAGGAGTAGATGAGTAGGAAGAAGGAGGGACAATTTTTCTTTGACTTCGACAGTGGAGAAAGGTTTATTCTTGGGGCAGAATGATATTAATGAGAACCAGCAGAGAGAGTTTCTAAACATACCATAGAAGGCATTAAGATGAGATGCGGTTGCATGAACACAGTGTTCCCACTTCAGTTATTAATGGAATCTCATCTTCTTCTATATCCCTAGCTTTTATCTCTCCCTCAAGTCTAGAAGATTGTTCGGAATGTTGTTGCTCTTCTGAAGACCAGCTTCAAAAAGCTATATTCTGTTCTGTGTCTGAGCATTAGAAATACATCTATATATTACCCTGGGACCTGTCCTTTTGATAACAGGTGAAGTTACTTCACTGAGAACCTGATGTTGGCCCTGAAGCAGACTTAATTCTGCCTGATTAGTTGATCATGGCTCACACACAAACCCTTCTGTCTTCTTGCCTGGGAACTCCCCTCCTCATTTCCTTTCAGTTTGGGGGTTATTAATGATTAGCATTAACTGCATACAACACTTAAACTTAAACAGTTTGCAAACTGTGTTTGGAGATTACTGTGTCTAGTGTTCAGATTTTGGAGAATATTAATGTTTTCAGATTTTTCTGTTTGTTCAATTTTTTTTCCCTTCAAACTTGTTTTATTCTGATAGCCAGATCTTTACACACAATGCTAACCATAGTTATCTCTGAGAAATGAAAGGAAGGAGGGATGTGTGAATTTGTGTAGTACATTGAAACACCTGGCCATAGTTGAAAGATCTGCCTGCATTCTGAGTGTATCAATCCTTACTTATGAGGACTGCTGTGGTTTGTTGCCTTAAAGATTACACACATATGATGAAACCAGGGCTGTTTTTTTTTTAGCAGGAATGCACAGGAACACATTTCCAGCTGGCTTGGTGTCAGGGGGTGTGGTCTAATATGCAAATGAGTTCCTGCTGGGCTTTTTCTGTTTAAAAAAACCCTGTGTGAACTATTACTTTTTAGTCACTTTGATAAAACTGTATCCCCTAAGCATTACTATGCACTGGAGAAACAGTCTTAATCCTGAATCAGTGATCTATGGTTAATATGTGGCGAATACAAACTATGACTTGCAAAGCCTTCAGACCGTGGCGCCACATCTTGATCTATGCTTCGTCTTTAATTTTCATCTAGTTATTCAGGTGTAGTACTTAACTATAGCTAAGCATTATGTCTGCTTTATGACAAGGAAATAGTCTGTCTATATGTTCTGACAGAACCTTGAGTTTGCATAACCCCCTATCACCTTCGCATTGCATACTGTGATCCCTTCCTTCTGTTACACCCAAACATGCATGACATAAATTGTCACTCAGTCCAGAATTGCAAGCAATAATCTGACTGTGGGGTTCCATTCTGGACAGGGAAGAAAAAACAAACCACAGTTTGTGGATTAATCTGTCATGGTAATTTATGGCACAGCTTGAAATAGGGAAGAAATTTCAGTATATGAAAAGGGAGGGTGTGAACCAGTCCTGGATTCATTCACATACTATCCAGTCATGATTTCATTTTACGCTTAAAATCTGTAAGCAAAAATTGCATGTGAAACACAGGAATTGGATTCTTTGTAGAAGAAAATCTACTGGTAAGTGACCTCAAAACAACAGGCAGGTCCTGCCATTAATCCATCAGTGCTAAACCCAAGCAGAATATTAGCAAACTAATTAGTAGTAGGTGGCTTCTTGGTGGTGGTGGCATGTGCCATCAAGATGCAGTAGGACATGGTGACTCCGTCTGTAGGTATTTTTAGGCAAGAGATAGGGGTGGTTTGCCATTGCCTGCATAGCAACACTGGACTCCTTCATAGGTTCCCATCCAAGTATTAACCAGGCCTGATCCTGCTTAGCTTCTGAGATTTGACAAAATCAGGCTACCTTGGGCCATCTATGTCACAATATGGCTCCTTAAGGAATCAAAATTTGGCCTCTGATATTAATAAAGTGTGCAGTGAAGCTGAAAGAAGCTGATCAGTCATACAACTTTTCATGTGCTAATCAATTGGATGTTGAACTTAATTCAAGGTTTGAATTGCCTGAGCGGCTGCAAGCATTTAAAACAAGTTTAAATTATTCTTGAGAAACAGTTTAATTTGATGTTTTCTGAGTTATTTCTTTCCATTACATTGTTACAGCTTAAATCTGCATAGCTTAAGTGAATAACACTTAGCTCTTTGTAGACATACGTCTGTTGCTGAGCTATCAAGACAAACTGTACTATTTTGAAGACTATTCACTTTTTAAAATATAATATCAAACCCATGTCTGTATGGAAATTACTTTGAGCGTTTTCTTCATGAATCACAGAAGTGTGTTTTTCCCCACCAAGAAAGCTAACAGTAAAGTTGGGTAGTTCACACTGCGGAAGCCCAAGTGGAATGTACAGTTTTAATCCCACGCGAATCTCTCTAGTCATTGAACCTCTACTCAGAAACTGTATTCAGAGGTTCAGTCTCCAGTAGCCCACAGAGGAGCAATCATTTAAAAATCATTAGCTTTGGCTAGATCAGGTCTGGGGGTGTTGAAATCTAGTTCAAGAGGGTTATAGCTACTCTCTTTTTTGTAACATATTGCCTTATTACACCGGCTTGTATTGCTTTTTTACATTGCCCTGTTACATAAGGAGACCACTAAAAATTCTCTCTCATTGCAGAATGCAATGTGATGGACATCACATTTTAAAATGTTTGTGTTGCCCCTGTCATGGCCAACAGAGATATGCCAGCAACATGTGGATGGTGTCTGAGGCTGGGATGATGCTAAGTTTATATGTAAAATAATCAGAGAGAAGGGCTTATCACACTCCTGTATGAAGGGACCATGTTTTTAAAATAACTCCCGAGAGCCTTTTGAAATGTACAGGAAAATTAGGTATAGTTATATAACAGGCCAATAGCATTTTTGAATGCACACACAGAAATATTGTTTGAGCTTCCTCTGACAAAATTTTCCTCAATGTAGCAAATTAAATATTTAATTAGAAGGCTTGCAGCTAACTGTTGTTCCTGACACAATAGTTTTCCATAGATAAAGAGATTTTAATCCTTGTACATTAGGATATGAACCAAAGCCTGCATTATAGGACTGCCATTGAAAGCAACATTGGCCCAGTGAACCCCACATCCCCGAAGTGTAAGTTTTAGAATGGATTACCACATGAATGACTTTCAAGATGAGATCACTCAGTTCACACTACATTCCATATTGCGGATAACGGCAGGATGGTGGTTGCAGCTGTCTGTTCAGTGAGCTATTCTAATTATAGCTAGATATCCATTCATCAGTCCTAGAACTTCACTTCTCAGCATCTCTTCTTGACTCAGTTCTTCCATCACTCCTTTCTGAAGCAGCAGCGCTAGTGATTATAACCGCTCAACATTTTCTGTAGTGAAACACAACACAAAAAAATGCATCCAATTTCTCTGTGATCTCTCTGCCTTTCCTTTAACAATTCCTCTGCTCCTTTGTCACCTCCTGCCTTCCTCACTATTCTCCTGCTTCTGATGCAATTGTCAATTATTTATGGACTAAGAAATCATTGAAAATAATTTAAAGACAGGATGGCAATCATATAAAGGTATTGCTTTAGCAATATGCTGCTCATCTTCTTTTCTTGCTTTCCTTAGTGGGGGAAGAGATGTTCAGTAGACTGCACATTCAAGCCCACCTAGGAAATGTTTGTGGCACCCTAGGGAAATTCACACATGCTACCTCTAGAGTGCTATAAGGAGGCATTCTGATGAGAGGGTTTCTGATAGCACTATTGTGTAGCACACACAGGTAAATAAGAGTGTGTGGAGTCCCTGGTCACAAACATATTAGGTAGCCTTTGATAAGCTGCTTGATCACTATCTGTGCTCTCTCAAGCTGCTGTTCTCCCACCTGCAACAGAATGGTGGTAGAAACCTTACAGTTTGTTGCATGGATTTCTGAGATAATTATACAGGGTTATAGCTAAGGGATTATTTGAATGGGGAAGGGTCATGCCTCATTGACTTGCCCATATAGACTTCATTGCATACTACTTGACCGTTCAGTCTCCCTAGTTTGTAAAGATTTCTTTTCCTTGAGGTCAGAAATGCTATGTTGAGAGAGAAAAGTAAAAGTAATTCTTTGGCACTGAGATTATTGTAGACTATCCTGGAGAGTCAAAGTTCTTAGATTCCACCATAGGATAAATGTCAATTATTTCCACTAAAATCCTTACTGTGGTACATATGATTAAAAGCAGCAAACTGCAAAACTCTAAAATGGCACAAACTGTACCAATATTCTGTCAAATAGCAGCTAAATACCTGCCTACAAAAACTGTGGCATGTGCGTGACCTACATGAGGAAAAAGCACAACCTAGGCATGAAAAACCTGGCTTCATGTCTAGCATTTTGTAAACACACCTGTTCAGGAATGCTAAAATTGTATGACAAAAAGTGCTGTGCTGAGTTCCCCTTCCCCAGAGTGTTTTATAGGTGTTGTGTCAAAATCAAAACAACTGTTTATCACTAACTTTAGTTACTTAAGGTACATAATTTTTCAACCAAGCAAGAAGTAGGTATTCTTTCCTTCTATTTGTTTGGCCCAGGTGAGAGAGAAATCTGACCTACAAAATCAAATGGTAGATGATTCCAGAAAAATGGTGGTGTGGGGATTTGTTTTAGCTACCGGTAGTTAAGGGTATAGGTAATTTAGCTAATTATGTAGTGCTTAGGCTCGGCACCTTCCCAGCTGCGCCGGCTTTGCCCGCGATTAAGCTGGGGGCCGTCTTTGCCCCCGCGGAAGAAGGGAGGAACAGCTTGTCAGCTGAATCCGTCCTAGTGGGGGTGGGCGTGGTCAGGGCTTTATAAGCCCTGGCCCCACCCAGACTCCTCGTCGTCTTCGATGGGTCTCTGCCCGCCCACCCGCCCTAGGCAGTACAGGTTTTGACCGGTCGCCCCTTTTGGGGGCCAGGTAGGAATTTTTTCTTCTTCACACAATTGGCCCATGTGGAGTTGTTTTTCGCCTACCTTGTACTGCCTTATAGTGTTAGGTCCCAGAGTTTTCTGCAGTTTAAGGTCGCTGGCTGGGGGATGTTTTGGCCACAGGATTTTGCAGGGGAGACCCTATGGCCTAGCACCAGTGGTGCTGGTGGTCTGTATGAACCGCAGATGGGCTACACGGCTCAGTGCGGGAAATGCAGACCACGGGTAGCCTCACCTGGGCGGATCTTTCCATGGGGATCGATGCTGGCCCAGGTGGAGAATGGCTGGGGGCCTGGCCGCTCAGTTACAACCCGAATTACGGCGGGTTTGTGCTGGGGGCAGGGGTGCTCGCCCTTAGGACAAGGCGGGGTCAAGGGGTGACCCCAGGGCTTGTTCTGTCAGGCATTATCCCTGCCAAGTTTACAGGCTAATTGATTTAATAAAGCGGCCCGGTTATAACCCAACACTTGTGTCTGTCTCTTCTTTCGACTGGGGGGGCAAACATGTCTAGCTAGGACTGGCCATGAAGCTCATTTGATGACCTTGAGCCAATTACTTCTACAGAGTCGTTCTGGAGGTAAAATGCAGGAAGGGGAAACCATGCACTTCTTGGAAGAAAGATTTTTTTTGGGGGGGGGGGCGTAAATAATTCTAGATTCTTTGCAGCAATTTGCTTTGATTTTCTACTTGCAGCGCTCAGGGCTAGCCCTAGACTGTCACCCTAGGCAAGGCTAAACTTCTGGTGCCCCCCCCCTGCACTGATAATGTCACCGTCACGGGGGGGGGGGACCAATCCAATGCCCCCAGAAGGCTGGCACCCTTGGCAATCGCCTAGCTTGCTTAGTGGCAGGGCTGACCATGGCAGTGTTAAATATTTCAGAGTTTCAAATGTTTCTGTAAGCCCTGAATACACAACATATGGAGGGAAGAGTCAAAGTGCATAGCTGGGGAATGGGAATAAATGTACTGTTCCTGCCCTACTCATGACCCCAGCCATGCCTATACACATTCACCTAAAGAAAGACACAATATCTACATTGATACAAATGATATGCACATAGGCATTAGGCAAGGGTGGATTGGCCCTTAACTTACTTAAAATATTCCTGCTTGGCTACTTGATGGGCCACTGGCAACTAAGAGCATATTGAGCTAAGTGGCCACTGCAGAGCTGGCAGTGTTGCAGGGGCCACTTGGTTCAAAAAGATGGGCATGGATGTAGACTTTCTACCTCAAAGCCAAACTCTTGACAGTGAGAATGAGAACTGAACCATAAGTGCTCGTGCAATATACATGTAATACACAGGCTGTGGTTTATGCTGAGGGCTTCCAGAGTTGAAGAGAGGAGGAAAGTTTAAGCATTGAGCTATGGGATTTCTTACTCCTTAAATCACTCTGTAATTCATCAGACATTCAAGATAATGAACAGGGGCAAGGCTGAGTGATTGCCTGTTAACTACAAGGCACTTACAATCTGTCCCGGGAATGGTTGCATGACAGAGATGAAGGTCTTCCTTTAGCATAGTTAGGCTGATTAATAATATTGTGAGGCTGTCGGGCTGTAGAGTATCTAAGATCGAGTGGCAGTAGCACCCTCTTCCTATTTATACAATTTACATTTTGATTAGTTACTTATCAGATGCTATTAGAGGCAACTAACATTGTCCATGGGGATTCTGAAGAACAGGTAACTTAAATGGCTGCAATCTCGTACCCAGTTATGCACAAAAACTGAGTACAAGATATTAGTGGATGCCCACTTATTTAATCATGTGGTTCTTTTCCAAGGATTACAGCAGGCTGCTTCTCTCAACTGTATTTAGGTTTGAGACTAGATTTAACCATGAATTTACAAATTGGGCTTGCCAAGCCAAATACAGCCCCCCAGCTGTGCATGGTGGCCTCTCCTAATTTTAACTGCTTGTTTTTTTCTGCTTGAGTGGTACTACAAAAATGGGGAGGTGGACTGTCAATTATCTGGCAAGGTCGCTTTGTATGGTTGATGACTGGGATTCAGCTTTCAGCAGAATGTGGACAACTGTAGTAGGAGGATGACCAAAGGAGGATAGAACATCTGTACCTCTGTTCTCTCCAGCATTTTCCCAACCCAGAGGTACCTGGAGGACAAATTGAAATGAGACTCAAGCTTTCTAAATCTACATCAATGGCAGGATAGGACTAAAAGGAATGTGAGAGAGTCTTGTCCTGATAATGGATGCGGCTTCCATTTGGAACTTGGAGATTATCCCAGAGGTCCTTTGGTGTTGCCTGTAAGATGATCACCTTTTTCCTTGTGGGAGAGACAATAAAGAGATCCGAGCAGCCACACTATCCAACTCCAGATTTACTGACTCCTTGAAGCAGAAAGGCTGCATTTCTATTTCTCCAGCTCCTTTCCCATCAGAAAGTGACTGCTTGCCTCAGAGGTACCTATAACACTGAACAGTCATCTAGAAAAATTATCAATTTCTTGGACACACCATGACTGGGACTGACACCTGTGTGTGAGGGCTTACAAAAAATGAGAACTAAAGTGGGGATCTGCTTCTCCACAACAATCAGCTGTCTTCTGCAGAGGAGTTAGGATTGATGGATAATGTTTAATCTAAGCTTAAATGTTATACTGGAAGGATTTTCACATTTTTATACCTCCTAGTCAGGCTTCAGTCTTGTCATCTTTGGGACTCTGAGCAGGATAGAACGAACTGGAAAAGCTAATGACATTATTTTCTCTCAACTCCCTATTCCATTCATTTAAAACTCCTTGAGGGCCCATTTGACGTTATGTTTCCCATGTGGCAGTTGCATCTGTCACAGGAAGGCAGATGGGGTATAGCCATTTCCCATATGTAAGCAATCAATCATTATCTCTTACTGCACCTACATACAGCTTATCAGTCTCGGATAGGCCTATAATGAGTCATTGTCATCTTAAAGTAATTGTATGAATTGATCCTGAGATTTAGCAGCAGATCCTGAATTCTATCAGTATTTTTTTTAAGCGAGCACCGTTCCACTCCATTCCTTAGGATCACAATGCATAAAGATACAAAATGTTGAAGCACGTTTTTCATTAGGAGCATGGATGTGTGCATAGGTTTGCCAGTTTCCAGGTGGGGCCTAGAGATCTCCCAGAATTACAAGTGATCCTTAGTCAAAAGAGGTCAGTTCTCTAGGAGAAAATGGCTGCTTTAGAGAGTGGATTCTATGGCATTATACCCTACTGTGATCCCTTCTGTCCCCTAGCTCCTCCGTCCCTAGACTCTACCCCCAAAATCTCGAGGTATTTCCCAACCCACAGTTGACAACCCCATATTGAAGGCAGAATATGGTTCTACGTATAGCATTAGTAGATGATGGTCTGGTCATCTGGAATCCTCTTTCTCTGCATGCTGGTGTTCCTTGTGGGGAGCTGTGCATTGATGCAAGTCTTTTCAAGATCAACTCATAGACAACCCCCTTGATTCCCATGACCTGGCCTATCTATAAATGTATTAATTTAAGAGTAATCTTTTGTAGGCTTACCAGCTCCCATGTCCAGCCAGGGAATCCTCTGGTTTCAGGGGCTTCTCTCTGCCTCAGACCAGCTGGCAGACAGGGGAAGCCCCTCCCCTAACCAGGGAGGTCGTGTGGGGATGCTTTGCTACTTGGGCAAACTCCATTGCTTTGAGGGCAAAAAACCATGGGATTTCTCTCAAATACTAGAGTGTCGCCTGTGCGACATCAGTAGTAGCTAGGGGGCCCCTATCGTCATCAAAGTGACAGCTGCTCTACCCACACATGCACGCCACGCCCACACACAAAACAAACGCCGTATGTTTCCTTATGGGGGAGTGACACAACAGTCCCCGAGGGGGCGGCTAGGGATCTGCCCCCCCAAGGAATGCCGGCTGTTTTCTAAGGGGGAAAGGAGGGCCAGCCACTGGTTTAGCAGGCTTCATATTGTTTGCGGGGAAAGCGTGTTTTGCGACACAGACGTTATTTAGAGAATTGTGGAGATGAAACGGTTCTAAGCGGGCATAGTTTGGAGAGGAGACATACCCCAACGGATAAAATGATGGCTTTAAAACTGAGCACGGCTAACCTTATACATGTAACACATCCCTTTAACATCAGGTTGCATCAGGTTGTGTGTTGATACAACTCATGCTCTTTAACTTGTCATTAATTATCCGGAATCGGGAGTAAGCAGCAAAATGGCCAAGTTTGCAGATGACACTAAATTGTTCAAGGTGGTGAGAACCAGAGAGGATTGCGAGGCACTCCAAAGGGGTCTGTTGAGGCAGGGTGAGTGTTGCGACAACGTGGCAGATGAGGTTCAACGTGGCCAAGTGCAAAATAATGCACATCGGGGCCAAGAATCCCTGCTACAAATACAAGTTGATGGGGGTGTGAACCGGTAGAGACTGACCAAGAGAGAGAGAGAGAGAGATAGAGATATCTTGGGGTCATGGTAGATAACTCACTGAAAAAAAAATGTCAAGACAGTGTGCGATTGCAATAAAAAAGGCCAGCGCCATGCTGGGAATTATTAGGAAGGGGATTGAAAACAAAGCAGCCGGTATCATAATGCCCCCCTGTATAAATCGATGGTGCAGACTCATTTGGAATACTGTGTACAGTTCTGGTCACTGCACCTCAAAAAGGGTATTATAGCATTGGAAAAAAGTGTAGAAAAGGGCAACTAGAATGATTAAAGGTTTGGAACACTTTCCCTATGAAGAAAGGTTAAAACGCTTGGGGCTCTTTAGCCTGGAGAAACGTCGACTGTGGGGTGACACGACAGAAATTTACAAGATTATGCATGGGATGGAGAAAGCAGAGAAAGAAGTACTTTTCTCCTTTCTCCAGAGAAGAGGTACCTTTCTCACAATACAAGAACTCATGGGCATTCAATGAAATTGCTGATCAGGCAGGTTAAAACAAATACAAGGAAGTACTTCTTCACCCAAAGGGTGATTAACATGTGGAATTCACTGCCACAGGAGGTGGTGGCAGCTACAAGCATAGCCCACTTTAAGAGGGGATTGGATAAAAATATGGAGCAGAGGTCCAACAGCGGCTATTAGCCACAGTTTATATATATATGTGTGTGTGTGTGTGTACGTACACACACCTATATTGGGCACTGTGTGACACAGAGTGTTGGATTGGACGGGCCATAGGCCTGATCCAACATGGCTTCTCTTATGCTCTTATGTTCTCAGTGTGTTTTACGGGGGAAACTGTTGCAAAGACATTCATGACTAGTTCTGCAACCCATTCTAATAACTGCTCAAGGCCAGTGATTTTTATGGTGAGAACTGTAGAAATATATATCTCTCACTCTAATCTGATCGATCTTATATATTGCTACTTGTAAGACAAAAGTATTTGACCCCTCAAACTGTCCTAAAAGGTCAAGTGCTTAGACTGGTCAAGACAGAGAGAGAACTGAGGAAATTAGGTTCTAACGCGATATATTTTCAGAGTCAAATTGCCACATATTTTCTGAGTCCCCCACCCAAACAGATATAAACAGAAGCCAAAGCTAGGATCAGGCTCAACAATACACCCAAAAGAATCTTGGCAAATTACAAAAAGATTTCTGTACATTGCACTAAACAGAAAAGCCTTATAATTCTTATTAAGGATCTCCAAATATATCCAGAGAAATATATCAGAGAAATCCACTGGCAGAATTTCTAGAGTCAGCGTGTCATCGTGGTTAAAGTGTTAGACTGGAATCTGGGACACTCAAATTTGAAACTTCTGAGTGACATCATTGTGTTATGGATGTTGTATGATATTGCCATCCACCTGGAACACTTTCCAATGTCTCCTGCTGGAATAGAGGTAACACCTGGCAATCCTAATCTTTTGACTGGACCATAGCCTCGCCTATTGAATTTGCAATTTATCTTTCCCTGCTTCTGTCAGCAACACCCTGTACTGGTTCTGTACTTGCTACAGCAGGGATCCCAACTTTTTTGACTCAGTGGGCACCTTTGGAATTCTGGCATAGCCTGGTGTGAGGAATTAAAAAATGGCTGCACTAAGAAGTGGTGCCATCCACAAAATAGCTGCTGCAGGAAGTAGAACCAACTTCCAAATGTCAGAACATGAAGTTCTGTATAACGATAACAGTAACTCTTCAGCATTTCAGACAGGAGGTCCGTTTAACCAGATGCCTTTTAAAATTGACATATTATTTTAAAATTGTTTCTTGCATACATGCAGCTTATCTTCAGTAACACAGTGAAGATCCTTCTGCTATAGAAGTAGCTGCTGCCAAAGCAACATTTTTAAAAATCTGCACAGGCCATCAAGTGCTACTGAGCTCCACCTTGCCCTGTCCATTTTCTAAAGAAACTCTTGGTAGGTGCCATAGCATCCACAGGCACTACACTGGAGACTCCTGTTCTACAGGTTGCTCTGAATCTTAAACAATGGCTTATAATGTAGATATCCAAATGGTGAATTTTAAACAATGGTGGAAATCACAAGAAATATGGAGCTGCCATCAAAATGGCAGATTTCTTCCCCATCCATAAAATCCAGTTCTACTTACTCTCTGTCTTGACATCATTACAACACACATCCCCCCCCCCCCCCGCTTCATGTGGTTGACAGCTGCTGACAGAGAAAAACACATTAGAATGACACCTGAGTTCTTTGCTATATCCTGTCCCTACCCCTTGTCAGTTAGCCAATAATCCATTTTGTCTTAGAAGTGACTGACATGAAGGTGACCAAGACAGGAAAATTCATCAAGGAAATAGTAGCATTTCTCATTTACTGCTGTTGTATTTCTTAAAAAGAGATGAGAAATCTGTTGAACTTGGTGGCTTGCCTCCAATTTCACTTGACTGCAACCAGTACCTGAATTATAAGGAGAAAGGTAGAGAGCAGGTGTTAGTGAAATCCTCTTCCATGACTGTCACCCTTGAACAGAGCTAGGAAGGTCTAGTCATGGCAGTTCCCGAAGCCTCCTAAAAACACTATTTTGCTTTATTAGTTTGTTTCCAATGTTTATGTCAACCCACCATTCCTTGGATGGGCTATAGAAGGAAGCCTTACCATACCCACAAAATGGCATTATCATCATTTTATTTATTTATTTATTTATTTTTATTTTATTAATTGATTTGTATCCCGCCCTTCCCACAAGTGGCTCAGGGCGGCTTCCAGAAATTAGTCAAACATACAATTAAACAATATAAATATATAAGCAATTAAACAGTTAAAACAGTTAAAACCTTAAAAACCAGTAAACATTCCAATTACATATAGAACAGACGTCAAGCAAGCTACATTGAGTTCTCATCTTCAACAACAACAAAAACCACAATCAAAATAATACATCCAACTAGACAATTCAGATAAAAGAATGCAGGAATCATTTACAGCCCCCCAAAACAAAGTAGTTTGGCTTTACTTTTTAAAAATTGGCAGAGATAGAGCCTCCCTTACTCAGGGCTTTTTTTGTAGAAAAAGCCCAGCAGGAACTCCTTTGCATATTAGGCCACACACCCTGACCCCAAGTAGGGTTGCCAGGTCCCCCACAGCCTCAGGCAGAGGACTTTTCTCATGCGCACTTAGCACGCGCGGCACAATGATATCACCCGCAAGTGATGTAATCGTGCCAGCAACATTGCGCGTCGGCTGCTCTAGGTGTTTCCAGGGGAACTCTGTGGTTTTCCCAGATGCTCTAGCAATTTGGGAGAGGAAAACTCTATGATATCTATTGTAACATCAAGACTGTAGCACCAAACTAATTTGTTGGTTTTTAAATTTGATGGTTTTAATTAGATGGTTTTAATGTAACATATAATTGAATTGTAATATATGATTGTTATGTAACCAGTGTACTTTTATTATTTTATTATTGTAATGTTTGCATTTTATATTATGTCATGTAAGCAGCCCTGAGCCTGCTTCGGCGGGGAGCGTGAAATATGAATTAAATATTATTATTATTATTATTATTATCGCTAGAGAGTCTGGGGAAAACATAGTTTTTCCAGAAACACCTAGTGCAGCCGGCTCGCGATGTTGTCAGCGCGATGACATCGCTTGCAGGTGATGTCATCGCACCAGCAACATCGGGGGAGGTTTCCCCCACCAGCCCAATGTGGGCCAGCGGGTTGGGAACCTCCAGGGCAGAAGAACCCTGCCCGGCCTGGGGGCTTGGCAGCCCTAACCCCAAGCCAGCTGGAACTGCATTCCTGTGAGTTCCTGCTCAAAAAAGCTCTGCCCTTACTGCTTCTGGCAGACTGTTCCATAGGGCAGGTATCACAATGGAGAAGGTACAAGATCTGGCAAAGGAGGATTGAAACCTGGGTAGAGAGATGGTGAGATGTAGCTGAAATGGATGATCACAAGTGGCATGGGGTAGAGGGAAGAGGTCCTTCAGAAGCAGTCTTCCTAAAGGGGCTGTTACAAAGGTAGAAGGAGCCAAGGGCTTCTAATTCACAAGTATTTTTAGCACTGATTACATTTATTTAGGACCTGCAACTATTTTAATATTACATTTTTCCCGGCACCTATTATTTGCCCAAAAATTACCAACTACATTTTTATAAGATTAAGATAAGATATAAGATTAAGACTCAGCCATAGTTGCCTCTTCTTTAGTGAATGATTTAATCAACTCCAGTGGGCCAGCAAGTCTACAAAAAAAGGATGCTGGTAGTTGCTTTGGGACAACTGGCAGCCATAGATAAGTGGGAATGTTGTAGGTGTGCTTGAAAATGAATGAGATATCAAGGACTCTGCCTGTATCTTCAAGGGCAAGTTTTGGTATGGGGAAATATCAATTAAAATAGTATTGGCTGCTCAACTGATTGTTTTGAAAATGTAGGCTCCACTTGGATAATGTAATGCCCTAAGTGGGTATAATATACTTAGAATGACAGTTATGATTATATTTATCCTTGAATGGAATTTCATAGTGGCGTAATGACTAAGGTGGAATACTATGCAGAAGAAAAATGTGTTTTCCTATGCATTACACAAGCAATGTACCTTTGAAATATTGTAATATTTGCGCATAGGGAAGGCAAAAATAGTTAGTTTATGGCCTGGGATGATGTTCTGGGAAATCTCAGCTCTGCTATGGACATCCTCAGGAACCTTTTCATAGCCCCTCAAGGTACAAATGCACATTACAAAATACTGTGAAAATAAATTTGTTATTGGAATAATTTACAGTGATGGCACTTGTGAGAGGACTCGCCAGTCTGCAAGGAATTTTTCCTGGCTCAGGACATCTGGATAAAATTAAAAGACTTTCAGCCTTTCATGATGAGGCATAAAACTTTAAAGACTTTGTTGATTATTTTGTTGATTATTTGGAACTTGGCAGGGTCTTATGTTGGAAGTGGCACTGGGGCAAGCTGATCCCACTTAGCACTATTTCTAGATGGATATTCCTCCAGCGGAGCTTTCATCTTGCTTCTTGCCACAGGGGATCCTTTATTCAGTTCTTGTATAGGCTACTGGGATGGTTCAACTGAATTCACAGCATTAGATCCTCCCTCTGCTGGTCATGCTACTAGGCAGCTATATTAAAACATGTTCAGCTCAAAATCCAACCCAGAGCAATCAGGGTAGAATTTCAGACTTGAAGTGTTTTTCCATTGTTAAACTACATTAACAATGTAGATGGAATGAAAGTTTGCTTATGGAACACAGCATAGCTGTGGGACTTGAGGAAATCTTGGCAATGCAACTTTCAGGAGCGTATGTAATTCCCTTGTTGTTTTCTTATTTCATGCACAATTCACTGAACTATATGTATAGTGCTGTAGCTTAATCTAGTGTAGAATGTAGTTGAGTTTCAGTGTGGTTTTATTAAGCCCAATGGTTATAGGTACAAAATGAACTGTAATGTTTTACACTAGCTGCGAGACTAATTGCAAATGAGTCCATTGCCTTGTGTCTGTTTTGAGCTGAAAGGAACAATAACTTTTAAAGGAAACAGGCTAATGTTGCCATATTCTACAAGCCGGGTTATCTGATTGCAAGAAAACAACCCTTAGCCCCTGAGAAAGAAACATGGCGATATTACAAGATTCCATTACATTTTTTTGCCACACATAACTGTTCTTTTATCACACTTGTTAGCATTACAAACCTTTTACAGTTACAGTTCTTGTCATATCCTGTGGCTGGAACATAATGGATGTAATTGGCCTCTTAGCTGATTTTATAGTAAGATAGACCGGGAAAGAATTTTAAGAGCTTCTACTTAAAATTTAAATGAGATATAAGATGGCGCTTATAAGTACTTTCTTGATTATGGATGCTGTCCAGGATGGCTGGTTGTTAATGAATGGGTTCTCAGGATGCACTAGATGACCTCAATATACACCTTCCACTCCTTGATTCTGCATTTGTATGTCATTTCTACTGGGAGATATGACTCCACAGCTGAATTTGAGAATGAATCCCAATGAAAAAACAACAATACACATGAAAATCCTACTATGCTTTTTCTCACAGCACTCACTTGATGGTTCCATTCATCTAATTTTTTGGCAACACAGACTGCTCCTTTTCTGATTCCTTGAGACAATGTCAGACTGGAACTGCACAATATGAGAAACATGGGTCTGACAGCAAATGACATCCCCTTGTCAAACTGTTCCCTCTACAACATGTAACAGAATTTACAGCTTGTTGTGACATTATTTCACTAGCTTGTAGCCAAAGAATCATCAATGTAACACCATTTTTACCAGGTTCCTGTCCATCCCTGCACTCCCTTTCAGTCCCTGGAAAGACTATTCCTGAGTCATGGGAGTCCTATAGATGAAGAGGCATGTGGGTCAGGGAAAGGCAGATGTGAGGAAAAGGAAGGGACAAGAAGAGGGACTGATTGGACCTCTTCTCCGTTCTCACGGAAGCCCGGCGACTGCCTATTCATCCCTGTGGATCGCATGACTACAGGAATTATTTTTAAAGGCCTGCCAGTGATTGCAAGGGCAGCAAGGAATATGGGAAATAAATAAACATTCAATCAATGTACATGCAAAGCTATATGCTACATCACCAGCAACCACCACATATGTGAAGTGGGGCTAGGGAAAAACACAAATACGAGCAAGTATTAAAATGTCTCACTGTGTTGTGAGCACCACTGTTTATCCAAGTTCATATGCCAACTTCATTGGACAGGCGACTTCTATTACTAGGGGAATATCTTTGTCTACAACTATTCAGTCATTATAAGTATACATTTAGAACAAAAACTTAACACACGCCCAAGCTGCTAGAACTGACAAGTGAGGTACTCTTTGCACTGGAAAATAGCGTATCTGTGATAACGAAGCTATTTTTATCATGATCAAAACAGTGTAACATCAAGTAACAGAATGTTGGATTAAGATCTGGGGAACCTGGGTTCAAACTGTCAAACTGCCACGAAGCTCACTCAGTAACCTGGTAAGTTTAACCCAACTCACAGTTAGATGGGAATACACAGGGAAGAGAGAACCATGCTCCTTGCAGGAAGGACAGAATAAAAATGTAGTGAAATTACTTTAAAAAGTAGTGAAATTAAAGGCCAACAGTTCCCAGTAAGCTTGGCTATACATGTACTAAACAGTTCATTATATGATGCATTTGAAAAAACTATATATACCCTTCACCTAAAGGGGAATTCCCTCTCATGGATTGCTGCCTTGTCGTGGCGAGAGGGCTTGCGCGGTTCACTAAGGCTGTGGACTATGCCATGCAGGGCCACCCAAGATGGACAGGCCACAGGTGAGAACCCAGACTAAATGTGATCCACTGGAGAAGGAAATGGCAAACCACTTCAGTATCCTTGCCAAGAAAACCCCATGAACAGAAACAAAAGGCTGATAATAGCATACACATTGTTTTACCAGATGGCTGCTTCCACATGGCAATAGAGCTCTCATTGCTGTTTCAAATGCAAAGGTATTCACCACAGCAATAGAGGAACCACGTGGCAGGTTTCATCCAGGGCAATTTTCCTGATCAGGTGCTGATTAACAAACAAAAAAGCTTTTGGTGGCATGAGGAGAAATCACAGCTGTAGGGAACTGAGGCAAGGAAAATAGCATTGATGTGGGCTGGGACCAGGAAGAATCTACATTTCCCATACACATAGCATCTACCACACTTTGATTGTAATCTTTTTTTAAAAAAAGTGATAGCAAAGCATATTTAAGAATGGCCATAGCAGGGTGGAGGGAATGATAGAAAGTGCACAAATGCTGCACAGAAGCTGTTCTTTCAGATCCAAGACACCAGATTACAGAGAGGCAGGAGAGGGCTAGACACAGGGATGCCATTTTTGATGGCAGACGTTTGTTCCATACAGTGTGAGGTTCTGCCTATGCAAGGCCAGCTCATGATGGATATGTTGGTAACACAGTGAGCTACGTATTCCTGTGTTTTGTTACTAAATTTCTATTGTACGGTTCATTACAATCTTGGACCCCGCAGTTCTGTGATAAGCTATGATACAGCTGGACTGAGAAAAATATATAGCATTTAAACACATACCTTATTTTGATTAAACATGGAAGATAAGATTGGGACTGATAGGCCATGGATGAGATGTTGTGTAGTATATAAAGAGGTATAATTTCTACATACAAGGCTAATGGCAGCCAGGTTGTGACCCTTCCATCTTCCCAAACCTATAATGGAAGTAATAGTCATTAGCAGGGCTTTTTTTAGCAGTAACGCCCAGGAATGCAGTTCTGACTGGCTTGGTGCCAGGGGGTGTGGCTTAACATGCAAATGAGTTCCTGCTGGGCTTTTTCTACTGGTCATTAGGCATAGAGAAATTGACAGTGCCTTCCTAAGCAAAGTTACAACTTTCTCCAACTTCTCCAAAGTTACAACAGCCAACTGGCATCAACCATTTCCCATTTTGGCTGGCCTCTGATTACTTCCCCCTCCCCCCCCCATTGATCTCTGCATGTTAGGGCTTATTCTGCTAGAGCAGGGGTGGCCAAACTTGCTTAACATAAGAGCCACATAGAATAAATGTCAGATGTTGGAGAGCCACAAGACATGAACGTCAACTGTTTGAAAGCTACAAAACAGGGAGAGAGGGAGGAAAATGGTTGGAGGGGAGAGAGAGTTGGAGAGAAAGCAACTTTAAATACATTCTCCAAGCCACAGGCTGGCTTGGCTTCGAGAAGTGATTTAAAGAGACAAATGCCTTCTGATGGGGTGTTGTGGCTTCGAGAGCCACACACCATGTGTGAAAGAGCCACATGTGGCTCCTAAGCCACAGTTTGGTCACCCCTGTGCTAGAGAATGGCTTTCTGGAGGTGGTGGTTTTAATTAGTTGCGCTTTTAAATTGATTCCTTTTCAATTTAAAGGATTTTTTTGACATTATTGTGTGCTGCTAGGAAAAGAAATTGTTCTGGAAAACTGGAATGTGCATATTTTAAATAACATTCAAAGGCTTCAGGAATTAGTTACTTGCTGCAAGGCCTGTGCCCAGGGTTGCCAGGTCAGTGTTGGAAAATACTTAGAGATTTTGGGGGTGGATCTGGGAGAGGGTAACATTTGGGGAGGGGAGGGCCCTCAGCATGGCCCAATGCCACAGAGTCCACCCTTCAAAGAAGCCATTTTCCCCAGGGATAATATGGTAGGATGTATTTGAACACTGAGGCAAAATTCCATCAGACTTTTTAAAGTTAAGCAGGGCTAGCTCTGGTTAGTTTTTGGATGGGAGACTACCGGGGAATTCCAGAGTCACTATGCAGCAGAAGGCAAAGGCAAACCACCTTTGAACATCTCTTGAGTTGAAAACCCTATGGGTTGACCATAAAATGGCTGCAACTTGATGACACTTTACACACACAGAGTTACTTGTTGGTTAATTGCTTGTTTCCCATCTACAAATCTTGTCTCAGAGGCAGCAAATGCCAAACAGACTAAAACAATCCCCTTTTGTCCAGGAACTCATGTTGAAGTTCTTCACATACAGGGATTCTCTTCATGGCATAGACCTGAAATGAGGACTTATTTGAGAAACAGAACAATGACAGCCCATCCTTACTTCTGGGAAAGAGAGGGGGGGTGTTTGTATTATGGAATACATTTTAATAAATTAAGAAGACATCTTAAAACAGATGTGTCAAAAACTAGACACTAAAAGACAAACATGAAACATATGTTGTGCTAATGTGATGGAATCATCTATACCGGAAGTGGCCAAACTTCCTTAATGTAAGAGCCACATAGAATAAAAGTTGGATGTTTGAGAGCTGCAAGAAATGAACATCAGATGTTTGAGAGCAGGAAGGAAGGAAGGAAAATGGGGAATGGAGGGAGAGGGGGAAAGCAAATAACTTCAACTTTAAATGCATTCTCTAAATGCATTCTCCAAGCTGCTGGATGTCTTGGCTTGGAGACGGTTTAAAGAGACAAATGCCTTCTCTCAGTCAGCCAGTGGAGCAATGGAGACTTTGAGCGTTTTTGCACTCACCTTCAGCTGGCGCGACGCCCCTCTTCACCGCGCAGGATCTGCGCGGATTTCGCACTAAAAGCCGCGGAGCAGCCGGAAGAGCCGGAAAGTCCCGGCGCTTTTGCGGCGCAAACGGAACCCGCCAAAAAGCAGTTTCCGTTTGCGCGGCAAAAGCGCCGGGACTTTCCGGCTCTTCCAGCTGCTCCGCGGCATTTAGTGCGAAATTCGTGCAGATCCTGCGCGGTGAAGAGGGGGGTCATGCCGGCTGAAGGTGAGTGCAAAAACGCCCTTTGAGAGCCTCACAATATGGGTGAAAGAGCCACAGTTTGGCCATCCTGATCTACACTAAGGTTTTAGAAAAGAACTCAGGGAGGAACCAATCAGACCTTTTCAAACATTAATGAATTAATACATTCATATTCTAACTGCTAAAACTATATACCTACAAATGTAGCATCAAACTCCTCATTAATATATGGATTAAAGATGGTTCCCTTCCAGCTGTGCTTTTGTCCAAGACAGCTAGTTTTTATTTCAGGACATTTGGCTATGTCTTCTGGATTCTACAATTTCTGCTTAAACATTTGCTTTAAAAAAAACCCCTAAAATTTAGATTAAGAACCCCTGCGATTCCACATACGTTGCCATGCACCAAAATTAAAAATATGATTGTGAGTGGAAGTCTTCAACGATAAGGGCCTAAGGTAAGGACCTTAGTCATATAGAAATCCAGGGCTTTTTTTGAGCAGGAATGCAGTTCCAGCTGGCTTAGTGTCAGGTGGTAAAATGCAAATTAGTACCTGCTGGGCTTTTTCTGCCCTGTGCAAAACACCAATGTCAGGAGATGTGGCCTAATGTGCAAATGAGTTTCTGCTGAGCTTTTTCTATTTTAAAAAAAAGCCCTGTAAACCTATATGTACTGAAGTGCCCACTGAAATCACAATTCTCTTCTAGTACTAATTTAACTCCTGTTGACTTCTTTTTTTATTATTTATCTTGATAGTCTGCATTTCTATCTAGATAGGAAGGAAACTCAATTATAACTAACTGCAAATTGGGGGGCAGTGTTGTGTTCTATCTGTAACTGTAAAATACGTGATCTATCATTGAATAATGCACTTTCTTTTCATTCCCATCCACTCTCTATCCCCGTTCAAACCTTTAATGATACACAACATGTTTCTTAAACAGAGTTACCGTGCGTACAGTTGAAGCTGAAAAAGAAAATGTCCCCAGGCTGGTGAGCAATTTACATAATCTGTAGTATGTCAGCATTCCAAAGAGCTGCACCTGCACATGTTACACCTGTTTGGAACTGTAAGCAGATCTAACACATTTTTAACCAAAACTTCATTAAAGTATTATGTTGTATACAAAATATTTTCTTCTTGCAGAAGGCTTGAAAGAGCCAAGCAAAAAAAGTTGTAGAGAGATGTACAGAAACACACATGCACATGCATAATTACACAGGCAGAGGCAGAAACCTTATTATTATGACACTATCTTATCTGCAGTTGTTAATTGCTCTGTTTGTTGAAGAATGGAAATCCATTCATCAACAAGGGATTTTTTTAAGAGAACTGTGAAGACACTGTAGTCTGTGAATTGTCATCTGTGACAGGCATGAGAAACATTTTGCCAGCAGTGTATCACAAAGGCTTACAATAGTTTATAATTTGTTTATGGTCCCCCACATCTTCTTATCATAGTTATGTTATCCACATTTTTATGCTTGCACAGAGCTGTCAAGATGAAAAAGGACAAAAAGACTGATATGCCTCTTTTTTCCTCCTCAGCTCTTTCTTCTCTCCCCAAGCCCCTGAACTGGCTCATTGGTATCTTTTTCAGTTCAGACTGGATTTGTTTCCAGCTGAAGGTGATCCTGTGCTGTGCTGTAGATGGGAATCTGTATTCTACATACATAGACATACACACACATCCAAAATTCTGGGACAAGACCACCAATATTGCGCATTGAACAAAGAACCATATAATCTGAATACTCATGCAAAATGTGCATATGTTTTCATGTTTATTTATGTACTATTTTGCATTATGAACAGCCCTGAAGTCAGGGCATAAACAAGTCTGTGAGTCACTAACGGTGAAATCCTGACAGTCTTCTAAACCTGTTGAATTAAACAGATTTAGAAGGATGTCACTTGTTTTGGATTGCACTTAAATTAAGCAAGAAAGTATGAGAGCCATTCTAAGCAGGCCAACTCTGCATCATATCAGGTCTGCTCCGTCAAAAGGAAAATGATCTCCCGACAGCAGTGTAAACGTACACGTAAATGAGTGGAGAAATGGGATGTGAGATAGTAATAATAATAATAATAATAATAATATTTTATTTTTATATCCCGCCCTCCCCGCCAGGCGGGCTCAGGGCGGCTAACAGACATGAGAGTCCCATGATTCACATTAAACAGTATAACAGACATGGGAGTCCCATGATTCACATAAAACATAACAGTAAATATCAATTACAAATAAATTAATTAAAATAGATAAAACATATAAAAATAGGTGCTAAGATGATGTAATCCTGATGTACATAAGATGGCTAAGCGTCTGTTCGTTAGTTAATCAGGTTCTGTCTCAAATGCCAACTGAAAAAGAAATGTTTTGCAAGCCCTGCGGAATTGGTTCAGGTCCCGCAGGGCTCGCACCATCTCTGGAAGGTCGTTCCACCAAAGGGGGGCTATCACCGAGAAGGCCTGCTCCCTAGTGGCCTTCAACCTAACTTCTCTTGGCCCAGGGATTGTTAATAAATTCTGGGAACCAGACCTCAGTGCTCTCCGGGGTACATATGGGGAGAGGCGGTCCTTTAGGTAGGCAGGTCCTCGACCATATAGGGCTTTAAAGGTAATAACCAGCACCTTATAGCGAACACGATAGACAACCGGCAGCCAATGCAGATTGCGCAGCCCAGGCCGTAAACTAGTTGGTAAGTAAATCAGCCAACTCTGTAAAAGTGTGAGTTAGCAAGTAAATGAGAAAGCGAGTGAATGAGTCAATGAGTTAGTCAATAGGTAAATGGGTAAATAAGTGAGTGAAATACTAAACAAAGGAAAGAACAAGTGAGTGAGTAAACACAAGTGGCTAAGCAGAGCAAGTTAGCAAAAAAAAAAAAAGCTAAGTAAGGAAATGAGTGATGGTAAAATGTATTTAAAGACAGACTAGGCAGTTCATCTACCAAGTGTGAATAATCCTGAATATAGCAGGTATACAAACAGTGTGTAAAGGGTCACCTTCCTATAATGCTTGTCTGGGTATGGCAATATACTCTTCTTATTCCACTATGGAGGGAATAACTGTGTTAGGAAAGATATAAGCTGAAAGCCTCCGTAATACAAAGGAACAGAGGTTTGTTTCTGGGATAAAAGATTGGTAGTTGCAAGCAACAGTGTTTTTAATATTAAAAAGATGTCTCAGAGGTAAAGGAGCCTAAGAGTTGATCCTATAACTCCCTTCCACCAAGGTACACAGAAAAACTTCCTTCAAAAATGCAGAGTTACCTCCATCAGAAAAAGTAATTCTCCATTGGAGGAAGTCTTCCTTCAAGGAACATGAGGTGGACTGACTTAATAAAGGAAGTCATAGCTTCTATGATTTCCTCATATCATTGTATCCTATGACCTGAAGGAAGACCACCTACCTCACAAGGTGCCTATTGTGGGGAGAGGAAGGGAACACAATTGTAGCTGCTTTGAGACTCTTTAGGGTAAAGAAGAGTGGAGTATAAAAACTAATTACTCCTCCTTCTCTTCTTCTCCATCGTCTCCTCCTTCTCCTCCTCCTTTATAAACAAGAGACCCTCTTCTGAATATTGATAGTAATGCAGGAAGAAGTGAGAATGGAAGAGAAGCATATAGAGCAGAGGAGCACTAAACACATATTAGCATCTGCAGTATCAGCTTATTTGGAACCATTCCAGACAAGAGGCCAAGCCATTCCATTTAGCAATCTTCTCCTTTATTCAAGAGGCTGTTTGGTGATTTTTAAGCTATCTTTTACACAAAAGGTTCCATCTTTCAGGGGCTTAGGGTAGCTTATTACTGACACATCATTGTCTCAGAGGAGAGCCACTCTCAAAGCTGTCGATGGCTTGCTGTATCCCCAAAGCAGAGCAATTCCGTTAAGAGGGCTTTGTGAAAAGTTCTGTGACCTTTCAAATTATAAACGCATAGACTTAACTACCTGAATGGTCTGCTGGGAATCCTTACTCAGCATCTCCAAAGGATATTTTGGATTGCATGTCCTAACAGTGATGCCATTTACCCAGGAAGAAAGTTGTATCTTGCTGACTTTAAGCCACAGCCTGCCTCATTCAATGTCACCAGCTATAGATTACTAAACAGGGAGTTTTGGGGAGAAAAAGCCCAGCAGGAACTCATTGGAATATTAGGCCACACCCCTTGATGCAATTGTGTTCTTGTGCGTTCCTGCTTTAAAAAAAAAAAGCCCTGCTAATACAGATGACCATTTAACCAAATGGGCAATATGGAAGAGCCTTACTGCTTTCTAAATCTACCACACAGAAGAAGGTGTGGCAGAAAACAAAATGATGTATAATAAGTCAGAAAGGCAACTATATGAAATATTTCTGTTTCTTAGATTCACTTCAAATGTTATACAGAGCTTACCTTGAGTATATACCAGAAGATGACACATAGTTAATTACTTCTCCTGGGGGAAAATAAAACAAGAGTCCAGTGGCACCTTAAAGTCTGGCTCACCTAAACTTATGCAAGAATAAATGTTGCTAGTCTTCAAGGTACCACTGGACTCCTGCTTCATTTTGCTTCTGCAGACAAACACAGCTTCCCATCTGGAATTATCCTCCTAAAGGAGACAGGCTTGTTCATCACCTTCACGCTTTATATTTTTAAATATTTATTTAAGTATATTTTTAAGTATTTATTTAAAACCGGTTAAGGTTATATGATATTATAATATAGTGGGTTCAACGCAAGGGAGACGAGGTGATAGTGATCATAGCTCCTTTATTAACAACAGTATTGCAAGAGCTGAACTCAAAGACTGGAGGATGGTGCCAACTATATACACATCAAGGCTCCTGCGCAAAGACGCCATTGGGTCATTCAAACCAGCAGGGGACCCGTGATTGGAGCAGGACAGCAGGGATTTGGATCCTACTGCCCATTGTTCCTGAGTCCCCAAGCTCAGGCCTAAAACGCTCCAATGAGCCAGGCAGAAACCCCAGTACAATACAACAACATCATATACACAACAGATACCAAGAAGTGTTAATTGTGAAGTGGCTTTTTAAAAAACATTTTTTTTAAAAAAAGGAATCTGCACAAGAATGGGTAGAATGATTTTTTTTTTAATCTTTCGCTGGCTGGTCAAACTGATGGAATGACTGACAGACACTGGAGGCATTTGGCGGACATATAAAATATTATGCTTCTTTGTCATAATCAGCAGTCTCTGCACACAGTCCTCATAAACCAATGTAATCTATTGCTGCCTTTTGAATTCCAAGATGTAGTACTTGCCCTCCACTGCAGTCCAGGCTTGTCTAAAATCAGTATCCTTCAAGTAGTATTCATGCCTTCACCCGCTGGCTTAATTTGATGAAGCTTCCTTTCTAAATGTGAATAACAAAGTAGCCTCCTTTAAGCTTGAGAAATGCTTTGGGAAATGAGCTGTTCAAGACACTGCTTTGTTAGTCCTTGATGGAAATGGTCTCGGTGACTTCGTTATTGGAATCTTGATAGCATTTCTGCATCAGCGGATGCGTTGGGCTGAAGATTGTTCTGCTCTGCATGCACTTGCCGGGACTTGCTTAAGCCTGTATCTCCATATTGGGTTTTAAAGGGATACGATTAAGAAGCCAATTAGATGCTGTAAATGATCAGGTGAGATCAACATCTAAAATTAAGGAAATCTGTGCTTTTTTGTGTTCATGTGGAGATTTGGAACAGTGTTTGAGACCCTGTAGCTTGCTTACCTCCCTTGGTGAGCCTTTTGAACCATGGCAAATTGCAGGTAAATTAAAACTGGTTCCATACATTTTCTTGCCAGCAGAGACGCCTTCTCCACCCATTCCCTGTTATACATCCATGCACTTGTAGCAAAAGCCCTGTTCACTTGAGAGAGATCTGTTTTCCATGGAGACATATGGGAGGCCAGCAGGGGTGATCTTTCCACATTATATTGGGCTTTTGCAAAAGACAGCTGCAGCAGTGAGGCACCACTGATGTGGAGAGTAACCAATCACTCCCTTTTTCTCCACTGGAAAACTTGGGGAGGAAAGGAGGGAGGATTCTGCCCTTTTCCATTCAGCGAGACACTTCTTGTGCCCTCAGTAGTAACCAAACAAAAAGGCAAGTCTTCTGTAAGTGTCACAGGGCCTAGGAAAGGGAATCCTGACTTGAATCATGGATTTAAGCTCTGTGGAAAGCCTTTCATAAAACACTTCTCAGCTTCAAATTCCCTACCTACAATTTATGGGTGAAACACTAGACTGGAATGCAGAATTACTGAACTAATATATTAGGGTTGCCAATTCCTGGTTGGGGGCAGGGGATCCTCAGGTTTGGAGGCCCTCCCCCCACTTCAACGTCATCATAAAGCAGGAGTGGGGGAGGGAAATTTCTGATGGGCACTCCATTATTCCCTATGGAGACCAATTCTCATAGGGTATAATGGAGAATTGATTTGGGGCTCTGGTAGGGGCTGTTTTTTGAGGTAAAAGCATCAAATTTTCAGCATAGCATCTGTTGGCTCTCCTTAAAACACCCCCCACCCCCTGTTTCAAAAAGGTTGGGCCAAGGGATCTAGTTCTATGAGCTCAAAAAGAAGGTGCCCCTATCTTTCATTATTCCGAATAGAGAGAAGGCATGCAGTCCCTTTAAACACGATGACCAGAACTCCCTTCAGAGTTCAGTCGTGCTTGTCACACCCTTGCTCCCAGCTCCCCCCCTCCAAAGTCTCCTGGCTCCACCCCCGAAGTCCCAGATATTTCTTGAGTTGGACCTGGCAACCCTATAATATGTGAAGATTGTAGGTTGATAGATGTTGCAGTTTTGCAAATCAACATGAGTCCAGGCTGAATATTCTTCCAAGAACTAAAACCTTTACTTAACTTTCAGGCACAAAGAACAGACAGGTATGTAGACCTCTCTCCTGGTCTGCAGCAGATCTAGCAAGCACCATAAAGGTTATATATATGAACAGAAGTGGCCTGCTGTTATTCCCTATGGAGACCAATTCCCATAGGGTGTAATGGAGAATTGGTATGTGACATCTCTTCCTTGGTGGTCTCTCATCCAAGAACTAAACAGGGCCAAGCTTCCAACAGGACTGAGCTTCCAAGATCTGATGAGATTGGGCTTGTATGGGCATCTTTTTCTATTGGGATCAACAACAACAAAAAAATACACAAAGCAATAAGTAGGATTTTGAGTTCCACAGAACTCTTCATCAGACAGGTTATTAAATACAAAAGGGGAAGGGGCAGCATATTTCAATGAATGATGGAGGACCCCAATCTGAAGTTTGTAGAGCCTTAAAATGAAATACAAGATGTGGTGCAGAGTGATTTGGATTACCTACTGGCAGAAATACAAGATACACCACGGGTTTCTGAAACAAATAAAGGGGGGGGGGACCTCACAGAGCACTCTGGCTGTGAGAATACAAAAGCCAACCATTAATCAAATGTCTTTCCTAGTAATATAAGTGAGCACTTAGGAAAAGCGTCTCTAAATACTGTGTGTCTAAATATAATCTCCTACAGTTTTACAGGTGATTGTGAGTCAACAGGTATTTGACATCTATTTTATTATGGAGCCCAATTTAGGTATGTTTTTGACTAACTGAGCAATAATCCTGACAATCAGAAGAATGTTTGAGAACTGAGTAATTTCTTTGTATTTTGCTTGTACAGAGAACACAATGTATGCATCAATATATGGCGACTAGGCTAAAAAACGACAAATGTGAAAAATCTGTGATGGCACCTGAAATGTCTTTCTGCCTTTTGTGTAACATCTGCTTGCTTGAGTTAAACAGGAAACATTGTTTACATGGCAATTGAACTGGCAAACTGGGGTTTGAGCAAACTGAAAGTCAATCCCAGTATGAAGGTGAAGGGAAAAGAAGACAAGCCTGTAGCTCATTCAGTTCGTGGTTTGATGGATCTTCTGACCTGAGCCAATATCCACAAGTGTGGGGCTTTCTTTCCCCTCTCCACATACATTGAGTGAACTAGAAGAGACTCGTATGGGATTATTATGATGTTGTTTGCAAATGATACAACAGATTTTAAGATTTTGGTTTCAAAGGTATACAGGTATTTATTGAGATTTTTGGAGCAAAAGGTGAACAGAGGAGGTTTGCCATTGCCTGCCTTTGCGTTTGCATTTCAGAGAACTCTGAGAGAGCAGAGAATAACTGATATAAGGGTGAGCAGCTGGGGAAGTTGCTGAGAATTTCTGAGTTTGTGTGACTGCTGAAAATTCTGAGTTTGTGGTTTGCTGGGGAACTGCTGTTTGTTTGGTTGAGTGGGCTGAAGGTGAAGGTGATTGAAGGTGATTGTTGCTGATTGATTAGGAGTGGCTGTGTTCCCCACCCTCTTTGCATTTTAAGCTGCGCCTTGTCAGAGGCGCGAGCCTTTGGAGAGAGCTGAAGGGCAAGAGCTAAAGGGCTCTTGGCCTGTGGCTCTTGGCCTGGGGGCTGTGTAAGGACCAGGAATCCAGATCCCTATTTTCCTTGTGTTCCTAATAAGTTAAGTTGACCCTCCACAAGGGAAGCCACATAAACAAACAGGCCTTTTCTTATACCTGCTTGTGCCTTTCCTAACTTGTGGTAATATATAATCTGTGCAGACTCAACACATATTGGGTATTGTTGGAAAAGATATAGGGAGAGAAGCTCCCCCCCCCCCCATTTTTGCATGAAATGCTGGCAAAGAGATTTGGCAAAAACTCTGTAGCAAGATTTAACAGAGCACCTGCCATATTATTCCCTTTTGTCCAAAGTTAATCAAATTGAGTGGTGGCTTAAAATATGTGAAATTTGATATTTGTAAAACTCTTATAATTTCTGTTAATAGCAGCAAACCTACACGTAGCCCAGCGCAGGACAAATGATCCAGTTTACACAATTACACACAACTGATGTGTAGATGCTGAGACACTAGTTAGGCAGAAACAAGCAGATCCGATGCAGTCAATTCAGAGTCTTCATGAAAAGAAGTACGCTGCCAGGAAATTGGGCTCCCATTCCAAGCTGTATAAATGGGATAAACAAAAAGCAGTCTAAAGCTGAGAGTGAAGGTTTTGCTTTGGGGCTGCCTTTGGGGAGTAAGACTGGAAGAGGGTTGTGTTTTTTTTAAGCATAACTTCAAAAATTACTTTTGATAAAAGGTAACAAATCTCATTGTGTTTCAAGGCAGAATGTTCTGTATCAGGAGATATTAAAGAAAAAAAATTAAGCATGATTTGTGGTCACCCACCCAAAATTCAGACTTGGAGTACACAGCTGAGATTTGTTTTAATTATTTTTGAGGCTATCTTCTCTGACTGAATTCAGGGCTAATTCACATGCAAAATCCGCATGGTAGACATATAGATTGTTGTTGCCTAGGCATGCTGGGACTGCACGCAAGTCTGTACTAAAGCACTAATTTCCCCAATGGCACAAATGCTACTGCAGATCAGGAAAAATGGTGTGAGGGGAAGGCTTAAACCAGCTCTCCTGAATGCCATGGTCGTAAGCCAAACTGGGAACATTAACTCCCAGCTTGAACCTCCCAGAGTAGACAATCCATGTGGACATTGAGAGCTGGCATGGGACTTAAGACATCTGGGTTTGAATCCCTGCTGTACCATGGAAAGTTGTTAGTTGACTTCAGGCCCAGCACATTCTCTCAGCCTAACCTATCTTACAAGTTGTTGCGGGGATAAAGCAGAGGTATGGAAAACAATGTGATAAACCTCTTTGGGTATGCATTAGATAGAAAACCAAGATATAGAGAAATTGAAAAGCAGGATATAAATACCTATAAACATGCAAAAGCATGTTAATTGGTCCTTGGACATCACAGCACAAACAGATCCATGACAAGGCTCTATTAGAGTGTTTTGCCATGCTAACAAAACCTTCTAACTTCGCTGCTCTTTCCGCTTTCCTCATGTGCTGATTGTTGGTCTGGTTTAGGATGGCTGGACTGGTCAGGCAGCATCCTTACTTTCACTTAGAAGAGCACTCCTTCTGAACTTCAGCGCAGTAGCATGGCCTAGTCAAATGGTTACGACACTCTCTTACAAACTGCACACAGAGCCTTTGCTTTTAGTTAAGAAACCAATCCTGGTGGATTTATTTATAAGAAAACATAACATATTGGTGTAGTGGAGAGAAAGAGTGACTAAACTGTTCTAACTAACTGGATGGCTTTGAATTGTAGTACTTAGTTCCATTTAGGAGGAGAGACACCATGCTGTTCCTCCTGATGCATGCAGGGAAGGAGGAGGAGGAAGAGGAGGAGCAGGGACGGATCTAGGGTGGGGCAGATTGGGGTGCTTGCCCCAGGAGCTGACGGAGGGGGGGGTGCCAAATTGGATATGGAGTCCATTATATTCTATGGGACCATAAGCTAGAATGGCCCATAAGGAGGTGCCATTTTTAATTTTGCCTCCCTCAAAAATCATGTAAATCCAGTCCTGAGGAGGAGAACAGGAAGAAGGAAGTTCCCTGAGATTACATTCTACCAATAGGAGAGGGTGAGTGGTAGTGAGTGATATGATCCTAACTATCTAGCTTGCTCTATGGTGTTTGTAGTCTTGGAGGACTGAGCAAGAGCGTTCTCCAGTCTTTAGGGTTTGTAGAATCTTTCGGGATCAAGTGCCGTGTTCTACTGGAGAAAGTTTTCCTTCCAGACGTTTCGTTCTCAGCTGCGGAGAACATCCTCAGTGGCGTTGCAGCCGGAGCAGGCGCTCACACCTTCTTGGCTGCTGTGCATTGAGTGGGGCCAGGGCTGCTGGAGAGCTGCTATTTGTAGGCTGGAGGGGGTGTGATGAAAGGGCAATTGGTTTGTGGATGTGCCCATTGTTTGGTGGGGCTTCCTGGAAGGGTGGTGATAAGGAAACTGGCTGTTGAATGTGACCATTGTTCTGTGTTAATTGCTGGGAAGGTTGGAAGGGGTTTGAAGATAAGGAAGATGTTTGTTGACTGTGCTGATTGTTCTGTGGAATTTGCTGGTTGTTCTGAGACTTTCTGCAATTTAGAAATTTTGTCTCAGATCTGTTTGGATCTGTTGTTGTTGGGTTTGCATCCTGTCCTGTTGTCCCTTTTCCTGGTTCTGTTGTTTTTTTTTGGGGGGGGGGGTTAAAAGATAAATTTCTTTCTGTCATGTTTTGGGGTTTTTTTAATTACCAATGCTGAGGTCCCTCTAATGGGACAGTGATAGTTGGTGTGTTGCTGCTGAGCTGAGCGAGAAGGAATGGTTCCCTTCCTCTCACACAATCTGAGGCCCTCCCATTGATCTTCCTCATTTGGGGTGCAACTCTGGCTCGCCTCCTCGTGGTGCACCCTGGGTAACACAAAAGAGCCACATCCATCACTCAAGGTAAGTCTAAATGCTTCTTGCTTTGTGTCAGATACAGAATGATGTGGAGCTAGGTGTGGTCCACTGCTTCTCTTGTTTGAAAGTTGTGTTGTTTGGGGCAGGGCTGGAGAGCTGGCATCTGTAGATTGTGTGTTCTGTGGCAGAGAAACTGGCATCTGGGTGAGAGACCCAGAACCAGCATGCTTGTTGTGCTTGGCCAGCTCTCCCCACGTTGTTTGGGGCAGGGCTGGAGAGCTGGCATCTGTATATTGCTCATTCTGTGTCAGGGAAGCTGGCATCTGGGTGAGAGACCCAGAACCAGTATGCCTGTTGTGCTTGGCCAGCTCTCCCTGTGTTGTTTGGGGCAGGGCTGGAGAGCTGGCATCTGGGTTTGCTGCAGCCAGGTCTGCAGAGCAGACCTTGAGCAGATTGTGTTTTTGTGGCAGTGACACTGGCAACTGGGTTTACATTGGTTCCAGGCCCGCAGGGTTCATAGAGTAGAGAGATGGATGTAGTGCATTTGGGTCCTATAGAGATTCTCTGGTGTGAAGTTAGGTTTGGCTTTGGGTGCCCCAGGAATTGGAACCCCTGGTCCAATTATTTATTTATTTTTGGCCTTGTGGGTTTTGTGTGGCACAGTGCCCTGAAGCTGCACAGCAGTTTGGGGAGCTCTCGTCAAAACCCCCTGCTCCCCAGAGCCACTTTTCCCATAATAATTACAGTGGGGAAAGTGGCTCTAATTGTTTTTTTTCTCACCATTGGGAACAGTGTTCCTTTTGGGGTGCCCACAGATGGGTGCAGTCTTTTTGGGCCAGAGGGGTTGCATGTGGGGGAGTCCCCTGAAGCTGCCCTGCAGTTTTGGGGCCTCTTCCTCAAACTCCCCTCTGGCCAGAGCCACTTTCCCCACAGTAGTTATAGTGGAAGAAGTGGCTATTTGGGCTTTCCCCAGCATTGATGGCAATGGGCCTTTGGGAGCCCAAAGACAGGGACCCCCTGGCCCAATCTTTTTAGGACTTGGGGGTTTTGTAGGGGAGAGTCCCCTGCAAGTTTCCTGCAGTTTTAGGGGCTCTCCCTCAAACCTGCCCCCCAGTAGCCTCTGATTATGCCCTATGTTTGAAATCAATGCCAATGTTGCCATTGATTTCAAAGGCCCATAGGGTATAATGGTGGGATAGGGGCACCCTCTTTGGGTGCCCCTGGAATGGGAACTCCTGACCCAATCTTCTTGGGACTTGAAAGGTTCATAGGGGGAAGTCTTCAGCAGGGCCCCTGCAAATATGGGGGCTCTCCCTCAAACCCCATCCCCTCCAGGCAGCTTCCAATATACCCTATTTTGCCATTGATTTCAGTGGCCCATAGGGTATAATGGGGCCGTATAATCAGAAACAGCTGTACATCTACCGTATATATGGCTGTTCCAATTACCAGTATTCGGAAATATATGGTATTCCGAATATTTTGGTCTCAAATATTTCTGAATCCGATTATTTCCGATTTTTTTTTTTTTGCACACCCCTATCTGTGAGCACAGCAACAAGCAGTTTGTTGTGATCCCTGAAAGCACTCACAATATAAAAATATAGTTCTATGACTGGCCAACAAAAGTTTGTGCTGCTGTGGTTTCTTGCATTGTAGCTGCTTCCATGAGGAAGCCACTCTCATGAGGTCTACCTGTCAAAGAATTTTTGATATATTAACTTTGAAGCATAAATTTCCCTACAGGTACTGTCATATTCAGATGTTATGTGTATGTATGCTTTCTGCGGGGTAGTGAAATTTATGTTTCAAAGCTAATATTTCAAAACTACTCTGACAAGGTATGTCAATAGACCCCATGGAAGTGGTTACTCATTTTTTCGCAGTATGAAATGCTTGTCTCTTTAATGTAAAACAGGTGTGCCATTCT
Source organism: Heteronotia binoei (assembly GCF_032191835.1). NCBI lineage: Eukaryota > Metazoa > Chordata > Lepidosauria > Squamata > Gekkonidae > Heteronotia > Heteronotia binoei. Next base: position 44,621,503 of record NC_083226.1, read on the forward strand.
TTTCTTCCCTGTCAAATCAGCAAATCCAGCGACAGGCAGTGATTTCTGAGGCCGCCCAGACAATAGAGTAGAAACTCTGTTTGTCTTGCTTCTCCATGCCATCAGTCTCCTTGGCCTGCGGGGGCTGGCTGGTGCTCTTGCTTGCGGCTTGGAAGATCACTGGCTCAGATTTTGTTGCAGCACAAATTCATGGATGCAGCTTTCAATCCAGGGTATCTCATTTAGCAGTGCTTATAACAACCCTTAGGAGCTCTGTGGCGCAGAGTGAGAAGCTGCAGTGCTGCAGTTCAAGTTCTGCTCATGACCTGAGTTTGAGCCCAGTGGAAGCTAGGTTCAGGTAGCCGGCTCAAGGTTGACTCAGCCTTCCATCCCTCTGAGGTTGGTAAAATGAGTGCCCAGCGTCCTGGGGGTAAAGTGTAGATGACTGGGGAAAGCAATGGCAAACTACCCCATAAAAAATCTGCCAAGAAAATGTTGTGATGTGACATCACTCCATGGATCGGTAATGACTCAGTGATTGGCCAGTGATTGGAACCTTGGCCAGTTCCACAGGGCCTGTAAGACAGCCCTCTTCTGGCTGGCTATAACTAACTGGCATGGGAAACTGAGGGCGTTTTCGCACTGACCTTACTCCGGAGCAACGTCCCTCTTCACCGTGCAGCGTCTGCACGGATTTCGCACCAATTGCTCCATAGAACCCGGAAGAGCCGCAAAGTCCCACGGCTTTTGCGTCGCAAATGTAAACTGGTTTTTGGCGGTTTACATTTGCGACGCAAAAGCCGCGGGACTTTGCGGCTCTTCCGGGTTCTGCGGAGCAATTGGTGCGAAATCCACGCAGACGCTGCGCGGTGAAGAGAGACGTCGCTCTGGAGTAAGGTTAGTGCGAAAACGCCCTGAGTGTAGTTTTGATAGACTGCTGTTATATGTTTTATTTTACTGTTTTAATTGTGCAAGATGTTTTAAATTCAATAATTTTATGTTAGATTTTATGTGCTGTGAGCCGCCCTGAGCCACTTCGGTGGGAAGGACGGGATATAAATTGAAATAAACTTGAAACTTGATTGCACAGGAGACTACCTTTTACCTTTTTATAATAACCCTTATTGCCAATCACTGGAGCTGGAGTGGATCAAGATTTGAATCCAGTAGCATCTTAAATACCAACAAGATTTCCAGGGTGTAAGGTGTTAAGAGTCAAAGTTCCCTTTGTCAAATCTTGTTGGTCTTGAAGACACTACTGGACTTGAATCCCTGCTAGTGTAAACCACTATAGCTACCCACCTGAAACACACCTGGAGTGGAAACTTAAGCTAGAATAGACTTGCACCTGAAGTATAGCATACCAAAGGAACAGCTCCATTGACCGAGCAAAGACAGAACTCAGAGGCTTTATAATAACTGATGGTCACCTCTCTGCTCGAAGAGAGTTCTGAAGGCCCTGAGTAACTTACCAGACTAACACCCTAACTTGGAGAGAGATCTATTATTGATTTGTTTTCCCCAGCATTTTAAAATGGCAAAAGCACACAGAGAGCCTGCAGCACAGAGGGGACCTTAAATACACACACACACATAAAACACATTATTTTCTTTGCAAGCTTGGAGAGCAGAGAAAAGGGGGGTGGGAATCAGCCAGGTACATCTTTTGACTGACCAAAAGTTTGAACTCCTGGGAATATTTCTAAATGAGGAAACAGAGGACAGCTCCCTCTCTCTCTCTCAAAAAAAAAATAGCCTTTTAGATCCGGAGCCAAAACATGTGTGCAGTTTTCTGCAGAGAAAACAGGGCTATTCTGCCTGTCCTAAGCAATGAAGTAAGTCATGGGTAAGATTAGCTGGTGCAGGAAACAAGAAGGAATTTTTCTTTTCCTGTTTCCTACTCTGTTAAAAAGCAAATTAGGTGGACAAGAACATCATTGTCCAATGTATTTCTCTTTTAGCTATATTGACACACTCAAACAGGGACTTTGGTTGCTTATCCCATTACATATATTGAACCCATCTCCCACTAAATTTTTCTCCTAATGACAAACTATATGTATGTTGCATGTTTAAAGGTGGGTTAGTTGGATGGGTAAACATAATAATTCCTTCCTTTTGGCCCAGGTTCATAGCAATAGAGTCATTGACAGACAATCTCACATTTTGACATGCTACTGTTTTGTTGCTTTCGCATGCTCATGCTACTCAGATCAAAGGTTTGCTCAGTTTGTTAATTTTACTGCATACTGCTGTTTTGTTGTTTTCGCATGCTCATGCTACTCAGATCAAAGATATGCTCAATTTGTTAATTTAACTATTCTGTCATTGTACCATTTTACATTCTAAACCACTGCCTACCAGATAATTTTACTCCACTGTCATTGGTTCTTAAATCTGTACCATTTTGCATTCTGGGCCACTGCCTACCAGTTATGTATGACTCTGCTCAGCTATGTATGGCTTTGCTCACTGTGCTGGATTCCTCGTCTGATGAAGTGTACTTAAGAGCACACGAAAGCTTACATTCTAAATAAAAATTGGTTGGTCTTAAAGGTGCAATTTCACCCCTGCTTTGTTCTTAGTTGAGTCTCTGTTTAATTGAATAAATGAGCAATATTTATTAGTTATTTTCCCATCTCTGTCTGTATGATTAAGAGCAGCAGAAAAATAAAATGATATTCATTTTTCCCCCCAACCCCCCCTGAAAAATAGTTTTAAATAGCACAGTAGTAAGTCAAGAGGAAACTAATTGGGTGGCAGCGCTTAATTATTATAGCCTCTCAGATGCCTTTGTCGATATTTTTATCTTTGTGCTGTTGGTTACTTCTTCAAAATCAAAATGAGTCATTGTTTGGCATTGAATCCTAAGAGCAGTACTTTCTATGTAAATAGAGCCGAGGCTGAAGCACATTAGGAGCTCTGATCCCTAATCCTAGATTGGTAGGAGCAGCATAGAATGGAGGATCCATTTCTATTATCACCAATTTACATATTTAGATTCAATTGATTTGCTTAAAACTGTAAATCACTGCAGGTTTGGGGGAATGTGGAGACTGGGGAGAATCTGGCTTACCTGAAAATAGAAGTGATTGGTTCATGATTAGTTTCATTATATAAAGCCTGTGCAGAAGGGAGTTAGTAACACTTTGAACATTCTCAAAAAGATTGAGGTCCAGCCAGACCAGACAAGCCCTTCTGCTCAGCAGGACTTTCCCCCCTTCAATAGTACATTCTGAAGAAAGAGTATTATTCTTATTTGATAGGGTAGCCAAGTCCAATTCAAAAAATATCTGGGGACTTTGGGGGTGGAGCCAGGAGACATTGGGGTGGAGCCAGGAGAGTGGTTGTAACAAGCATAATTGAATTACAAAGAGAGTTCTGGCTATCACATTTAAAGGGACTTCACACCTTTTAAATGCCTTCCCTCCATTGGAAATAATGAATGATAGGGGCATCTTCTTTTGGGGCTCATAGAATTGGACCCCCTGGTCCAATCCTTTTGAAACTTAGAGGGTGTTTTGAGGCGAGGTACCGGATGGTATGCTGAAAATTTGATGCTTCTACCTCAAAAAACAGCCCCCACCAGAGCACCATATAACCGCAGATCAATTCTCCATTATTCCCTATGGGAATTGATCTCCATAAGGAATAATGGAGTGCTCCCCCCTGCTTTCTGATGACCCTGAAGTGGGGGAAGGCTCAAAACCGGATGATCCCCTGCCCCCACCTGGGGACTGGCAACCCTAACATACACTCTCTCTCTCTCTCTCTCTCTCTCTCTCTCACACACACACACACACACTCAAACACACAGAAAGAGAGAGCAGCCAAAATAAACAGTCTGCAATCCTACACTTTGGTCTCACTGGGGCAATTTACTCATGAGTTGCTGGAGTTCCAAGTTCTATCAAACTAACACAGGGAAAGCAAAGGTTCTAGTCCTCCTTTACTACGCAAACGATTTCTAAAAGGATTGTGAAACAAATAGAGAGTCTGGACTGCTACAGCTTCACAACTAACTGGGAGCAGCTATCTTGCTCTACCAGCTCTCCTGCCCCCATTCAGCCAGGCTGGGTCCTAGATTTAAAGGCACAGACACACTATCCAGAAAGCAAGCCTTTCCTAGTTTCCTCTAGTTCTAAAGTGGAAAGGCAGGTGGGGGCTGTGGGGGTGGAGCTTACCCCACCAGCCAGCTGACTGGGGGTGGGAAAGAGCATGCAAAACTGGGGGATCCCCTGCTAGATCCTGGGGATTTGCAAACCTATTATTTGATTATCTTCCCTGTCCTGATCTTCGATATATACTTTGATTGGGTCTGCCATTAAAAGGCATATTCAAGTTTTGCAAATTTGGGATAGGATGGAGCAACCCTATAGTCTTTTGTTGACAAGTAATCAGTGCTTGACTTTATGGACTGATATATTAAATTTGAGTTTTTAAAAGCAATTCATTAATTGTTCAGAGAAACTCAATGTTATTGTCAATGGTTAGCAAATATTCAGGGTGTTTTGGACTGCAATTCTTGTATAAACAAATTTATTAGTAACATATGGTAGCAGAATTATATCTACAACTTATAAAGAGCTTAAAATAAAAAAAAATCATTCTACCCCATATCTTACTTTCCTCCCACCCCTCCCTCCGTTACTTGACCCCCGCCAGTGTTATTTTTAAAAAAAAAACAAATATTAAAGGTACCTTTAAACTATAAAAATCTTAATCATCAAAAATTGTCCAATGTCCTTTAATTTTCCACTCTTTCTCTACGTATCTTCTGAATTTCTTCCACTCCGCATTAAAAAGTTCTAAATCATAGTCTCTTAGTTTTCTTGTTAATTTGTCCATTTCACTCCATGACATAACTTTTGTAATCCAGTCCCATTTTTCTGGTATTTTTTCTTGCTTCCACAACCGCGCATACAATGTCCTAGCAGCTGAGAGCAAGTACCATATTAAAGTTCTATCTTCTTTTGGAAATTTTTCCATTTGTAATCCCAGCAGAAAAGTCTCTGCCTCTTTGTTGAATTCATATCCCAGAATCTTAGAGATCTCTTGCTGAATCATCTGCCAAAACATTTTAGCCCTTTCACAAGTCCACCACATATGGTAGAAAGAATCTTCATGCTTTTTACATTTCCAACACCTATCTGGCATCTTGTTATTCATCTTTGCTATTTTTTTTGGAGTCATATACCATCTATACATCATCTTAAAACAGTTTTCTTTAATACTATGACATGTTGCGAGTTTCATAGAGTTCTTCCACAGATACTCCCAAGATTCCATCTTTATTTCTTTATTTACATTAATTGCCCATTTTATCATTTGAGATTTCACTACTTCATCTTCTGTAGACCATTGTAAAAGTAATTTGTATACTTTTGAGATTAATTTCTCATTGTCTCCAAGCAGAACTCTTTCCATTTCTGTTTGTTCTTTCCTTATTCCTTCGGCTTTAATATCATTCTCCATCAAGCTTTTTATTTGTTGCATTTGAAACCAATCATATTTATAACTCAGTTCTTCTGCAGTTTTCAGTTCTATTTTCCCACTTTGTATTTTTAGTAACTGGTTATATGATAGCTGTTTTTCATTAACTGTTTTAGCTGTTAACTTTGTCACTTCAGCTGGCACTATCCACAAAGGTCTCCTCTCATCACCATATTTCTTATACTTTATCCACACATTTAATAGATTACTTCTTATATAATGGTGAGAGAAAAGACCATCCATCTTCTTTTTTCCATAATACAAATATGCATGCCAGCCGAATTTTTTTCCATGGCCTTCCAACACTAAAAGTTTTTTATTTAACAGCGTTATCCATTCTTTCATCCATACTAAACAAATTGCTTCATGATACAGTTTCAAATCTGGTAATTGGAATCCTCCTCTCTCTCTTGCATCTGTCAAGACTTTCATTTTAATTCTTGGTTTCTTCCCGGCCCACACAAATTCCGAAATTTTCCTTCGCCATTTATCAAACTGTTTAGCATTTTTCACAATAGGGATGGTTTGAAACAAATACATAATCCTTGGTAAAATATTCATTTTTATTGCAGCTATTCTACCCAACAAGGACAAGTTGAGCTTGTTCCACTTTAACATATCTTCTTCTATTTTACGCCATAGTTTTTCATAATTGTTCCTGAACAAATCAATATTTTTCATTGTTATCTCTACCCCTAGGTATTTAACCTTAGAGGCAACTTCACAACCCGTTAGTCTTTGTAATTCTTGTTGTCTATTTATCTGCATATTCTTGCATAAAATTTTTGATTTTTCTTTATTTATATAAAGTCCCGCCAACTCCCCAAACTCTTGTATTCTCGTTAATAACAAAGGTGTAGCTTGTATGGGATTTTCATTTATAAACATTATATCATCAGCAAATGCTCTGTACTTATAGGTATAGCCTTTTATTTGTAATCCTTCTAGATCTTTTTCTTCTTGAATCTGCATCAGTAAAATTTCAAGAGTCATTATGAACAGCAATGGCGAAAGCGGGCAGCCTTGTCTAGTACCTTTGCTGATTTTCATTTCATCTGTAAGATCTGCATTAACGCACAACCTTGCCCTTTGTTCAGAATATATTGCCTTTATCATTCTTATAAAACTTTCTCCAAGCTCCATTTTTTCCATCACTGCAAACATAAAGTCCCAGTTTAAATTGTCAAATGCTTTCTCTGCATCCGCAAAGAATAATGCTACTTCTTTTTCTGGGTGTCTTTCATAATATTCTACAATATTTACAACAGTTCTAATATTGTCTCTTATTTGTCTTTTAGGAAGAAAACCAGCTTGATCTTCCTTTATAAAATTTATCAGATATTGCTTAAGTCGTTCTGCCAGAATTCTTGTAAATATTTTATAATCATTGTTCAAAAGCGAAATTGGTCTATTTTTCACACTTGTGACATCTCTTTCTTCTTTGGGTATCAAAGAAATAACAGCTTCTTTCCATGTATTTGGTACATTCCCTTTAGTTCTTATTACATTCATCAGCTTCTGTAATTTTGGTATTAATTCATCCTTAAAAATTTTAAAGTATTTAGCTGTGTAGCCATCTGGCCCGGGAGCTTTATCATTTCTTTAAACACTTATTTGGAAGTTAATCCCATTTATGTGAATACAATTTACTTTTGAGTACATTTGTTTTTGTCTTTTAAAGCTACAATCCTATTCACACTTCACTGACAGTTTCCTGGAAACCATTGAAATGCCACTGAAATCCATAGCAGATAGGCATACACAGAACAGGAGCACAAATCTTCTTTCAACAGAGTAAGAAAATTTTCCATTTCTACCAATTAACACTAAATGCTACAAGCAATTATGTTATTGTAAAGGTCAAGGGTTCAAGGCTTGGAAGAAAAACAAGAAACACCTTCAGGGGAACTTCTCCTTGCACATTAATTGAACAGAAGCAGAGCTGTACTAGAACAACAAAATCACAGGGTTCAGGATCTTGCTTAGGTTGCTTAAGCATCTCCTAGGAGAAACTGGGAGGGTGGAACCTGGTGTGCTATAGAATTACAAAGCTGTATGTTTTTAGATACATTGATGAACAAAAGCTAATGAAGATGAATTAGCATGGATTCTGTAAGAGAATATCTTATCTCATTAACTTTTTAGAGTTCTTTGAGGGAATGGACAAACATGTGGACAAGGGTGACCCAGTTAGGGATGGGCATGAACCAAACTACAAATTTTGTCCTGTTTGTGCTTCAAGAATATAAGTTCATTGTGGTCTGTTGTCAAGAACTTCCATGACAGTGTGTGGTGGTTCATGATGGAGCAGAAAGCAGGGGGTTAAAGGGACCACCAGTCCTTTAAGCCCTGGATTTCTCTTCCCTGAGAAAGCCACAAAAATAGCTGAGTGGTGATTTAAAGCAAATAGGTGATTTAAAGGGACTGCAGAAGGCAGTCTGAAACAGCTGAGCGCTGGAGAGGTTTATGTTTTTTTGAGGGGGCTTTCTGCAAATCCAGTTTAAAGGGACTGCAGTCCCTTTCAATGGGGTTTGTGGGGCCACTAACAGGTTCAGTTCATGAACAAACCTCCTGGTTTGATTTGTGGCTCGGTTCGTAGTACAGCCATGAATCATGAACCAAATCATATTTTCCCATTGTGCCCCTCCCTAGAATAGTAGATGTTTACCTAGAATTCCAGAAAGCTTTTGATGAAGTTCCTCATCAAAGACTCTGAAGTAAACTCAGCAGTCATGGGATAAGAGGACAAGTCCTCTTGTGGATTAAAAACTGGTTAATTAACAGGATACAGAGAGTGGATATAAATGGGCAGTTTTCATCTTGGAAGGTGATAAGCAGTGGGGTACCCAAGGGATCAGTTCTAGGTCTGGTGCTTTTGTTATTAATGATTTGGAGTTGGGAGTAAGCAGTGAAGTGGCTAAGTCTGCAGATGACACTAAGTTGTCTAGGCCGTTGAGAATCAGGAGGACTTTGAGGCATTCCAGAGAGATCTGTCCAGGCTGGGCAAGTTGGCATCAGCATCACAAATGAGGTTCAACATGGGCAAGTGCAAAATAATACATATTGGAGACAAAAATCCTAATTATAAATATACATTGATAGGGTCTGAGCTGGCGTTAACTGACCAGGAGAGAGATGTTGGAGTTGTGGTTAGATAACTCACTGAAAATGTCAACTTAGTGTGCAACTACATTTTTTTTTAAAGGCAAATGCTATATTGGAGATTATTGGGAAGGGATTGAAAACAGATCAGCCAATATCATAATGCCCATAATGGTCTTATTTGGAATACTGTGAACAAACATTATAGCATTGGAAAAAGTACAGACAAGGGCAACTGGGGGAATGGAACACATTTTCTATGAAAAAAGGTTAATGAGATTAGGGCTCTTTAGCTTGGAGAAATGATGAGTGAGAAGTGACATGATAGTTTATGCATGGGATAGAGAAAGAAGTACTTTTCTCCCTTTCTCACAATACAAGAATGTGTAGGCATTCAATTAAATTAATGAGCAGTAAGCTTAGAAGAGATAAAAGAAAGTACTTCTTCACTCAAAAGGCTGCAATCAGACAGGTGGCTTGGTGCAGTCCGGCCACACCTCTAATCTGGACCAGGGTTGTTGTTGTTTTTTACTGAGTCCTGATCAGATGTCCTGCTGATCAGCATGTCTACCGGCAGCTCCTGCACAGCATTGAGCTTGCTGTGAGCACCACCACCACCTTCTTGCCAACCTCCTGATCCAGCCCTATGCATCTACCTTGCCTCTCTTTGCTGTCCTGCCCATCCCATTGCTGGACCTGCGCAGCATGGACACTTTACCTACCAGGCCCCTTTGGGCTCAGTGCTTGGCCTTTCTCGAGTGACATCATCAGAGCAGCCTCAACTTTGTCACCAGCAGCTGAGCCTCCCCATCTACCTTCCTTTCTGTCTCATTCCTGGGCTTGCATAAACAATTTAAAGGACCCTTGGGCAAATAACTGCTTATGTGGTCATCGCTAAAAGCTCAAATAATGGCTGCAAAACAGGAAGCAGAGGTCCCAAAAGGCTTCACCCTGCAAGACAGTGATCAAATGCCCTCAGAAGCATTTGTAAATCAGTACGTGCAGTAAATCCCAGACTTTTTGCAGTGTCAGGGAAGTTGGGGGTAAGCTGTGGGAGGCTGATGACTGCAGGACAGGAGCCAGATGTTGCTGTCTGATCAAGCACTTTAAATCCAGTTGGGAGGAGCAATGACCATGGAGCTCATCTAATTGCACCCAAAGAGTAATTAAAATGTGTAGCCACATGAAGTGGTGGTGGCTACAGGCAGAGGCAGCTTCAAGGGGGGGTTAGATAAACATGTGGAGCAGAGGTCCATCAGTAGCTACTAGCCACAAAGTATACATGGAACACTCTGGGGCAGTGATGCTCTGTATTCTTGGTGCTTGGGGGGCAATAGCAGGAGGGCTTCTGGAGTTCTGGCCCCACTGATGGACCTCCTAATGGCACCTGGGTTTTGGCCTCTGTGTGACACAGAGTGTTAGACTGGATGGGCCATTGGCCTGATCCAACATGGCTTCTTTTATGTTTTTTTTTTTAAGCTAAAGGTAAGGTGTGAACTCATTTCTTCTTTCTTTTTTCCTGTATTTTATATTATAACATTTACCTTTACTGGAATTGTCAAAATTACTAGATCATTTTAACAAAAGATTTATACTATAAAATTTTAAAATGAATTATGTACAGTTTAGACAAAATAATATGGGACAATTTATATAAAGAAAATATTGTAGAATTAAGCTTGTATTCTTTGAAAGTATTTTTACGCAAAATAACTCCAGAATGTATTGTGCTTTTTTTCTTTCCTATCCCCTATCTCTATTTTTTCTGAAACCAATAAAACTTTTGAAAACGAAAAAAAAAGGTAAAGGTAGTCCCCTGTGCAAGCACCAGTCATTTCCGACTCTGGGGTGACGTTGCTTTCACAACGTTTTCATGGCAGACTTTTTACAGGGTGGTTTGCCTTCCCCAGTCATCTACACTTTCCCCCCAGCAAGCTGGGTACTCATTTTACCAACCTCGGAAGGATGGAAGGCTGAGTCAACCTCGAGCTGGCTACCTGAAACCACCTTCTGCCGGGATCGAACTCAGGTCGTGAGCAGAGCTTGGACTGCAGTACTGCAGTTTTACCACTCTGCGCCACGGGGCTGTCTCTTATGTTTTACCATAGAGGTTTTTTTTAAAAAACTTCCTGCAAAAACTCCAGTTCTTGCAGCAAGTGCTATCAGTGCAGTGGCATGATACCAGAGTGTGCTCCATTTCCTCCCACCAGCACCAGAGGCGCCAGTACATAAAGCATTTGAATGCCAAGAGGTCTCCCAGTGTAGCAGGATGCCGAACATCCTTAGCCTTACTCCATCTTTCTGTCTCCCAAGGAAGCTTTGCTGTGTTTTCAGCACCAGACCTTGAGGAAGGGTTCAGGAAGACTTCCATGGTCTTTCCACAGCTTTTAAATAATAATTATCAAGAGGATATGCAAAACAACTAATGGATAACACAACACTGAATGTGCTCAATTTGCAAAAGTAGCAAACATTTACTTAATATACAGATTGATGACCCAGGTTTGGTAAAATTAAATGTGGTACTTCAAGAGAAATGTCTATGGCAGACAATTCAAACAACTTTAATTACAGTATTTTTTGCACCATAAGACTCACTTTTCCCCCCAAAAAAAGTGGAGGGAAAAGTGTGTGCGTCTTAAGGAGCGAATACTGCAAAAAATTCACACAAATGCCTCTAAATTCACACAAACGGCTCTAAAAACTAGGTGCGTCTTATGCTCAGGTGCGTCTTATGGAGCGAAAAATACGGAGAAATTGGACATATTTTAAGGAAACATGGGAGGGCAGTTCTTTCTTTGGCGTAATATCATTGATTGATTATGGGGTGGCCTTGATTTGTAGTCTGATAGCCTGGTACAGGAAAGGGCTGGCTGATGAGATTAAGAGTGGTTCTACTCCTTCCGCCAGCTCTCTAACTTCACTGTTACTTCTTGGCTTCCTGTGGCTTGGAGAAAGGAGCTGGTCTCATGTTAAGATGGAGGAGAAATCTGACCCAAAATGAAGGTTTGATGGCAACAGCATGGCTGCTCATGGTCCTTTTAAAATGCTGGGAAGATCAAAGCTTGTCTGATTAGGCTGCAGGTTTAAGTCTTGATAGAGGAAGGTACTGGAAAAGGGTTGCCCACTTTAGTTTGGGAAATTTCTGGAGATTTGGAAGCAGTATTTGGGGAAGGGAGGGAGTTCACTGGGGATGGGATGCCATACAGTCCTCTCTCCAAAGCTGCCATTTCCTCCAGAAAAAGTGATCTCTGCAGGCTGCAGATTAGTTGTAATTCTTGGAGAACTCCAATCCCCATCTGCAAGTTTGTAAGCCTATACTGGGGTCCCAGTTACCACAGCATCACCCTGTGCTCCATCTGGCTCATTAGTAGTAGGAAGCCCTAAGAATGACAGGGCTGAAGACTAAAGCAGTGCATCCCATAAGATTATTCCCTCTCTTTCAAAGACTGATTTTGCTAACACACTGCATGGTCACGCACATTCATTATTGTTTTTTGATGATTCTCAGTAGTGTTAGCTGAAGGCCTTCTGCTTTTCCTCAGCATCACAAAGTGGATTCTGCTGAAGGCTTCTGACTAGCGAATATTAGCTATTGCTGAAGTGTCTGCTTTCTAGAGGGATTTACCAGCGCATTTTTCTTAATTATTAATGTAAACTCCTACTGAAAAATAATATATCTTTTATTAACTGTGAGAAACCTGGGAATTCTTTTGGCAGCTCTCCATTCATTGCAAGTTCTAGAAATAATTTAAAATTAAAATCTACACTTTCTTCCCAATCACAACAGGCTATTCAGCTACATTTCAATAGTAGCACACTATATACTATATGTATAGATTTCAATAGTAGCACACTAGCACACTATACACTATATGTCATGGAACAGTGGGGTCAGAAGGGGTATAAAATGCTTGTCTACTAGGCTTGCCAAACCCCAGGTCCCAGTGGGGGTTCTCCTGCTTTTCCAGGCTCCCCGTTCCCAGTCAGCTGGTCGGTAGGGGGAAGCTCCACCCCCACAGCCACCATGTGACTTTCCACCTCCGGAGGCCTCAGACTCCACTTTGAAAGGCTTCCTCTTGGGATGGGGTGTCTGTGTCTTTAAGGCTGAATGGGGGCGGGGGGAGCAGGCAGAACAAGATGGCTGTTCCCAGTGGCTGTGAAAGCAGCCCAGACCCTCCACTGGTTGCACAATCTTTTCAGAGGTCGTTTACATAGGAAAGGTAAACTTGAACCTTTGGTTGCTCTGTGTTACTTTGAAGAAGTTGGAAGTTTAGCAACTCATGAGTAGAGATGCCAATCCTCCGCTTCAGAGTCATCAGAAACGGCGGGGGGGGGACGTCTGCTGGGCACTTCATTATTCCCTATGGAGATCGATTCCCATAGGGTATAATGGAGAATTGATCTGAGGGTATCTGGGGCTCTGGAGGGGCTGTATTTTGAGGTAAATGCACCAAATTTTCAGCATAGCATCTGATGACTCTTCTCAAAATTCTCTTCAAGTTTCAAAAAGATTGGACCAGGGGGTCCAATTCTATAAGCCCCAAAATAAGGTGCCCCTATCTTTCATTATTTCTAATGTAGGGAAGGCATTTAAAAGATGTGCGGTTCCTTTAAATGCGATGGCCGGAAATCCCTTTGGAGTTCAATTGTGCTTGTCACAACTTTGCTTATGACTTTACCCCCAATGTCTCCTGGCTCCACCCCCAAAGTCTCCTGGCTCCACCTCCAAAGTCCCCAGATATTTCTTGAATTGGACTTGGCAACCCTATTGTCTATGGAGGAAACAGATACACGCTGATGGTAGATTAGGGCTGTACAACTAAAATCTGAGGGCCACTTGTGCATTTTTATTAACTACTGGATTAACCATTTTAAACTTATTCTCTGCCAGTCTTTTCTCTCTCATAGAGTACTCTCCATTATCTTTCTGAATCTGGACCACGCAGCTTCCATCCTTTTCTCCCTGTCTCTGAACCTCCAGCCTGACTATCCCCACACATTTTTCTCAACTGTACAGCTCTCTCTCTCTGCACTCTATTGGAACATTAGAAGAGTTTTGCTAGAGCAAACAAAAGATCCATCTAGTTTAGCATTGTTCCCAGCAGTGTCAAGTCAGAGGCCTCACACATAAGCAAGACATGAAGAAAACGGATTTGCCCCTCCCCTTACAAAGAGTATTCAGGGGCATTCTGCTTCTGAATCTGGAAGCTCTATTCAGCTAACAAAGTTAATAGCCATTAGTAAATCTATTTCTGATGAATGTGTCTAAGCCTTTCTTTATCTATCTCATCCAATAGCCATCACCAGTAGTTGGGATACTGAATTCTCAGGACCAGGATTAAGGGACAGCATGGCTGGGTACCATCCAGAACTCAAAGTCCAATAGAGCTCCTACCACCAATCATGACTCACTTCCTGAAAGCAATGGGTGCAGTCTTCCATTTCCTGTTGTAAATAGTGTACCATGGAGAGGGCAGTGTGTGTGGCTGTTTCAAGTTTTTCTAAATCTCAGTGGTGCCAGCAGGGCTTGTAAGAATATGAAAGGCCATGCTCCACCGCTTCCATAGGTATTTCTTCTGGGTGAACTCTCACTTTGCTCAGTGCTTCTTGTCGTTTGACTGGCACTGTTGGGCTTAGAGGAGCACCAATATTGTTCTCCCTTCAGCTGCTGTGATACAGTAGTGTGAGTTTGAAATAGCTTTTCCAGGTGGCTTATGACACATTAACCAGGTAAACTGGGAGAGTAGTGGTGGTTTCAGCCTGCCTGGTTTTCACCATCTCTGCACAACATAGCAGCTATATCTGCATACCCTCGATTTTCCTGCACCATAGGTCTTCCTGTACCCATCTCCCCCATAGGCCTTCCTGTTCCCATTTCATAGTTGCCACCTTTCTCACCTGTCTGTTTCTTTGTTTGCTCTTTCCAATGCCTTTGGCTCATCCTATTTCTGCTTCTCCTCACTAAGTTTGGCAACAGCAACATATAGCTTTCACTCTTAAGGTAAATCACACGCCGAGTGAGTATTGAACACAGGAGGGGCATGGATATGGCTGACTGGAAAAACTGGCACCAACTCCACTGCACATCTAATCCTATAAGAGGGACAGGAAAGACATCACAGACACTGTCCTGTCCCCATCTCCACTGATAAGAGTCCTCTGTGGGCTGGAGGTGTTCTCATGAAAATGTGGAAATGGGCATTTGATATTTCCTTGGGCATTCACAATCTGTCTGCAAGCTTTGTATTGTACAAGAGTGCTGCAAACTATTCTTTGGGATACATAATGGCATAAAACAGAGCATTAACCTAGCAGAGCAATCACTTTTGATTAAACTTTAATGGCTACAAGGACACCATTACTTTAAGTGTTCCCAGAACTGTCAGCTGTACCTTTAATTATGTATTTAGAAGGGAAGGAGAATTGAATGCTATATGTTGGAATGGTATGAAGACCAATAGTGTTGAATGTTGCATGTTTAGAACTAATGAAGAATGGCAAATTCAGGTGAATTGTAGGTGAATTCAGCAAATAAATACCAATAGTTAGCTTTCTAGAGCTGCTGTGCTTGCAGGCCTCATTTTGGGCAGAAGCTAACAGGAGCAGAGCTCCGGAACCTCTACATTTTATTGTGCTCTTTCTTTCTTAGCCCACCCCCAAATTCTTGCTTCTGGGCTCCATTGTTCAACCCCCCTGTGAGAATTTTGCTGAACTCTAAGATGTGACAAAGTTTCTAATATCTCTCTCCACAAAAAATGGGAAAATAACCAAAACATATAAAGCAGACAGATGGAAACATCATGCCACTGTGGCCACATAGGAGAAGTAATTTAAAAAGTATGATGAGAGTAAGGTTTTATTATGACAATTATAATTCAAGAAGCATTTTAAGGTAGATGCTGAGCTGATATCATTTAGTACACCTTCTGGTGATGTCAGGGATGTCTGGCATATGCAAATGAGTTGTGCTAATGAGCTCAGGCACTTCTTTTTCTACAAAATGACCCCTGTGTGTTTGTCATGTATTCCATTTGATGTTGTATTGTATGAGGCAAGATGGTATTGATGTTAAACTACATGTTATTAGGCAGTCCATGGTAGTGACTCACCCACATATAGCTGTCACAAAGCAGGCAAAGGGAATTGCATTAGGCCTGTAGAAAGGGACTTTAACCCTTTTCCTCCACTCCCCCACATCTGTCAATAGCATATGAGAGATGAAATTTCATTTGAGAAAATAAAGCTTCAAAGTATTTTTCAGGTGACAGGAAATGATGACCTACACATAGTGCCACCCATAGGACAGTGTTGCTTATTTGCTTGCCTTTGTGTCAGTACACATAAAGTAATTTATATGGTAAAGTACTAAAATAAATGACAGAACAGACCCAGCTGTAACACTGCAGTATTCTCTCTGGACTCTTTGTCCTGTTCCGGTACAAAATGGTATGAACTGCCTGCCTGACCTTCTCCTCAGTTGTCTCTCCCCTCAGGATGCACAGTTGCCTTTGGAAAGGTGAGGATGAGGCTGCCTCAGGCCATTGGTGGTCTCTTCAGAAGCTGATGGCATGAGCTCCATGGCTTTCTCCATTACTGCCTTTATATAGGTTTTACGTACACAGTACAATCACACCTGATGTGGGGCTGCTAAAGCTTCCTGAGATTTTATTTATTTATTTATTTATTTAAGATTTATATCCCGCCCTTCCCACAAGTGTAGGGATGTGCATTCGGCTCGGCCGAGTCGAAAATACAGCCGAATCAACGCTGATTCGGCTGTATTCGGCATTGCCCGCAGCCGAATGCCCTTGCCGCCAAAAATGCGGCTCCCGAATGCGGCTCGCCGTATTCTTCCGAACTGCTATTCGGGAGAATACAGTACGGCTGTCAAAAGGCGGCTGTCAATTGTCAAATTCCATAGAAAAGGCGGGAAGCGGATTCTGCAGCCTCAATGGAGCTGCTTGCTTAGCTTCCCGCCTTTAGTGCCCTCTTCCCGCCTCTCCTATAGCCTCCCTGGGGTCAGGGGGGGAGGGGGAAGAGGAGCCCCAGCAGCCAATCCAAAGCATGCATTTGCAAAATGCATTGCAAATGCATGCTTTGCACTGGGCTGTTGTTGTGTACTGTGTAGCTGATGGCCCAGCCATCAGCTACATTGTTATTTTGATCTTTTGCTTACTTGGGTATCCAAGTAAGCAATGTTCTCTGGCCAATCAGAGAGAGCAGTGCTTTTTTTTGAAATTGCTCTCTGTAGGGCCAGAGAACCTTTTTAAGGAGTCTTCCTGCTGGACTCCTCCATTGCTGTGTGTATGTGGCTGGGTTGGTGTGAGAGAGATTGTGCTGCTGCTGGTGGCTGGCCCTTGGCTTCAGCTCCTGCCTGCTGCTCTCTCACTGCCTTACCAGAGACCTCCCTGGACTCAGAGAAGACAAGGTAAGACAGTTTTGGGGTTCTTGTTTTAGTTTTTGTTGGTAAAAGGACTAGAGTCCCTTTACTTGTTCAGATTTGGGTGGGTGAGTACTGGGTGGGTAGGGTAACCTATTTGGGGTTGGGGTTAGGTTCTGCTGGGGGTGTGGGCCTGGGGTGGGGTTTTTTTGCTAATTTGCTCATATCTTAATTTAGTGAGAGGACTTTTTAAAGTGCAGGGTCCTTTTACTTCTCCTGATTTGGGTGGCTTGGATTTCTTGGGGTTAGGGTGAAGGGGTTTTTTTGGGGGGGGGAGTTCCTGTATTATTAAAAGTTGAGTTTTTTACTGTTTATTGTTTGATTTGTTGCTGCTGTATTGTGTTGCTGCTGTGTTACTTTTATCTTCAGGTTATTGGGGGGGGGTGCTGTTTGGCCTAATTTTCATTGTTTTGTCCCCCTTTTCTGGTTCTGGTTTTAGGGGTGGGGGTGTTGTTGTTGACTGATTTGGCCTGAGTTTTCTTATTGGTGAAAGGCCACTTTTTAAAATCTTGAGTTGCTTTGCTTGGCCTTTTTTCCTGTTGTCACTTTCTTGGTGTGGGGTTGGGGGGGGGGGGGCTGGGGGGGTGTTGTTGACTGATTTGGCTTAATTTTCCTTATTGGTGAAAGGCCACTTTTTAAAATCTTGAGTTGCTTTGCTTGGCCTCTTGTGATTCTCTGGTTTTGTTTTGATTTTTTAAAATCTTGAGTTGGTTTGCTTGGCCTCTTGTGATTCTCTGGTTTTGTTTTGGTTTTTTAAAATCTGTTGTTTTAAAATGTGTTGTTTGGGGCAGGGAAGCTGGCACCTGGGTGAGAGACCCAGAGGCAGCAGGCTTTTTGTGGTTGGCCAGCTCTCCTCGTGTTGTTTGGGGCAGGGCTGGAGAGCTGGCACCTGTAGATTGTGTTGTTTGGGGCAGGGAAGCTGGCACCTGGGTGAGAGACCCGGAACCAGCAGGCTTTTTGTGGTTTGCCAGCTCTACCCGTGTTGTTTTGGGCAGGGCTGGAGAGCTGGCACCTGTAGATTGTGTTGTTTGGGGCAGGGAAGCTGGCACCTGGGTGAGAGACCCAGAGGCAGCAGGCTTTTTGTGGTTTGCCAGCTCTCCCCATGTTGTTTGGGGCAGGGCTGGAGAGCTGGGACCTGTAGATTGTGTTGTTTGGGGCAGGGAAGCTGGCACCTGGGTGAGAGACCCAGAACCAGCAGGCTTTTTGTGGTTTGCCAGCTCTCCCCGTGTTGTTTGGGGCAGGGCTGGAGAGCTGGCATCTGGGTTTGCTGCAGCCAGGCCTGCAGAGCAGACCTTGAGCAGATTGTTTTTTGTACTGCCACGACGTGGGCAACTGGGTTTTTATTGGTGCCAGGCCTGCAGGGTTCATAGATTAGATAGAGGGATGTAGTGCATTTGGGGCCTATAGAGATTCTCTGGTGTGAAGTTAGGTTTGGCTTTGGGTGCCCCTGGAATGGGACCCCCTGGCCCAATCTTTTTGGGACTTGGGGGGGTTGTAGGGGAGAGTCCCCTGCAGGTCCTCTGCAAATTTGGCGGCTCTCAAACCCCCTCCCCTCCAGGCGGCTTCAATTATACCCTATTTGCCATTGATTTCAATGGCCCATAGGGTATAATGATGGAATAGGGGCACCCTCTTTGGGTGCCCCTGGAATGGGATCCCCTGGCCCAATCTTTTTGGGACTTGGGGGGTTTGGAGGGGAGAGTCCCCTGCAGCTCCCCTGCAAATTTGGGGGCTCTCCCTCAAACCCCCCCCTCCAGGCGGCTTCAAATATACCCTATTTGCCATTGATTTCAATGGCCCATAGGGTATAATAGGGCCGTATATTCAGAAATAGCCGCGCATCACCGTATATGCGGCTATTCCGAATATGGCATTCAGCAGTACAAGGGGAATCCGAATTTTTTTTCCCCGTGTACTTCCGAATCCGTGTACTTCCAAATATTTTTTTTTTTGCACATCCCTAATCTGGAGCTACTTAATCACAATCCTTTGTGTGCTGGTTCTTTAAAAACTGGGAGAGTATGAAGATTGTTAGGGGAGGGACGGTGGCTCAGTGGTAGAGCATCTGCTTGGTAAGCAGAAGGTCCCAGGTTCAATCCCCGGCATCTCCAACTAAAAAAGGGTCTAGGCATGTAGGCATGAAAAACCTCAGTTTGAGACCCTGGAGGGCCGCTGCCAGTCTGAGTAGACAATACTGACTTTGATGGACCGAGGGTCTGATTCAGTATAAGGCAGCTTCATAAATTCATATGTTCTTAGTAGCAGAATGGAAGGTCAAAGCAAACACCTCTGTCTGCTGTTCTACAGTTCCTGTATAATACCTCATTTGCTTGAGGAGCTTGCTGAAATTTCAGCTCTGCTGAGTACAGCAATTCCATGCCCTTTGCTTTGATCATGAGTCATGACATAAGTACATAAGAAGAGCCCTGCTGGATCAGACTAGTGACCCATCTAGTCCAGCATCCTGTTCCACACAACAACCAAATAGTTCCCTGAAGGGGAATGAACAGGGCACAGAGGCCAAGGCCTTCTCCTGATGTTGCCATCTATCACTGCTGTTTAGAGATCTAAAACCTATGAATGCAGAGGTTCCTTTTAGTCACTAATGGTTAGTAGCCATTGATGGGCTATCCTCCATGAATCTGTTTAATTTCTTCTAAAAATCATTTATGTTTCTAATTTGGCTAGTATTTGGATGGCCCTGGCTAATATTTAGATGGGAAACCTCCAAGGAATGCTAGGGTCAAGACAGGCAATGGCAAACCACCTGTAAATATCTCTCTCTCTCGGCTTGACTTCGCGAACGAAGATTTAAGAAAGGTGCAGTACTCCACGTCTGTTGCAGGCTCGCTGGTGGCTGACAAGACCAATGTGGGACAGGCAGGTCCGGCCACAGTGGCTGCAGGGAAAAATCTGATTTGGGGTTGGTGCTGTAGCAGTACAATTCTTCCTCGATCTCCTTTTGTCCTCAAGACCAGCTATGCGTGCGTTCTCAAAGGAAGAGACAGCCTGGTGGATGGTGTGTCTCCATGCTTTGCGATCTGAGGCTAGGTCATACCACTGGTGATGGTTAATGCAACAGGTACCAAGGGATTTCTTCAAGGAGTCCTTGTACCTCTTCTTTGGTGCCCCTCTATTTCGATGGCCGGAGGAAAGTTCGCCATACAGGGCAATCTTGGGAAGGCGGTGGTTTTCCATCCTGGAGATATGCCCTGCCCAGAGCAGCTGCATCTTCAACAGCAATGCCTCGATGCTTGTAACCTCCGCCTGCTTGAGGACTTCAGTGTTGGTCACAAAGTCACTCCAGTGGATGTTGAGGATGGTGCGAAGGCAGCGCTGATGAAAGCGCTCAAGGAGTCACAGGTGATGACGGTATAAAACCCACGATTCGGAGCCGTAGATGAGGGTTGTCATCACAACCGCTTTGTAAACATTGATCTTTGTGCCTTTTTTCAGATGCTTGTTGCTCCACACTCTTTTATGCAGTCGGCCAAATGCACGGTTTGCCTTTGCCAGCCTATTATCAATCTCCTTGTCGATCTTAGCATCTGAGGAGATGAGGCACCCCAGGTAGCTGAACTGCTGGACTGTCTTCAGAACTGATTCACCCACAGTGACGCAGGGAGGGTGATAATCTTCCTGGGGTTCAGGCTGGTGGAGAACTTCTGTCTTCTTCAGACTAACTTCTAGGCCAAATAGCTTGGCAGCCTCTGCAAAGCAGGACGTCATATGCTGCAGAGCTGATACCGCGTGGGAGACAAGTGCAGCATCATCAGCAAACAGTAGCTCTCGGATAAGTTTTTCCATTGTCTTGGAGTGGGCTTTTAGTCGCCTCAGGTTGAACAGGCTGCCATCGGTGCAATAGCGGATGTAGATACCATCGTCATCATCTAAATCTACTGCAGCTCTTTGAAGCATCATGCTAAAAAAGATCGTAAAGAGAGTTGGCGCGAGAACACAGCCTTGCTTTACACCTGTGCCAATTGGGAAGGGCTCCGAGAGATTGTTGCAATGTCTGACTTGGCCTCACTGGTCTTCATGTAGCTGGATGACCATACTGAGGAACCTTGGGGGACATCCTAAACGTCCCAAGATTAGCCACAGGCCATTCCTGCTAACGGTATCAAAAGCTTTGGTAAGGTCGACAAAAGTCACATATAGACCCTTGTTCTGTTCCCTGCATTTCTCTTGGAGCTGCCTGAGAACAAATACCATGTCGGTGGTGCTCCTGTTAGCTCTGAAGCCACACTGGCTCTCTGGGAGGAGTTCTTCTGCAATAGTGGGCACCAGTCTGTTCAGGAGTATTCTAGCAAGGATTTTGCCTGCGATGGAGAGCAGGGTTATCCCCCGGTAGTTGGAGCAGTCTGACTTTTCCCCTTTGTTCTTATGTAGAGTAATGATGATTGCATCGCGAAAGTCCTGTGGTAGTTTGCCTTGTTCCCAGCAGGTGACAAGTACTTTGTGAAGTGTACTATGTAGTACTATGCCCCCATGCTTCCAGATCTCTGGTGGAATTCCATCAACTCCCGCTGCCTTGCCACTTTTCAGTTGCTTGATGACTTTAACAGTCTCTTCTAGGGTGGGGATCACATCCAACTCTGTTTTCACTGGTTGAAGTGGGGTGAGGTGGATTGCTGAATCTTGAACTACGCGATTTGCACTGAAGAGATCTTGAAAATACTCCGACCACCGGTTCAGTATGGATGCCTTGTCTGTGAGAAGCACTTGGCCGTCTGCACTACGCAGGGGACTCTGAGCCTGATATGATGGACCATATACTGCCTTCATGGCTTCGTAGAACCCTCTTAAATCACCAGTGTCTGCACACAGCTGGGTTCTCTCTGCAAGCTTGGTCCACCACTCGTTCTGAATGTCTCGAAGCTTGCGCTGGAGGTTGCTACATACAGTGCAAAAGGTTGCTTTTTTCCCGGGACAGGAGGGCTGAACAAGATGTGCTTGGTAGGCAGATCTCTTTTTCGCCAGTGATTCTTGGATCTCTTGATTGTTCTCGTCAAACCAATCCTTGTTCTTCCTTGTGGAGAACCCGAGGATTTCTTCAGAGGTCAACAGAATGGTAGTTTTTAGGTGTTCCCAGAGTGCTTCTGGAGAAGAATCTGTGAGGCAACTGGGGTCCTCAATTCTTGTCTGGAGTTTTGCCTGGAAGGCAGCTTTAACTTCGGCTGACTGAAGGCTGCCAACCTGAAACTTCCTCCGGGGGTTACCGCCTCTCCTGAGTGTAGATTTAAAGTGAAGACGGAGATTGCAGCGTACTAGACGATGATCCGTATGACATTCTGCACTGGGCATTACTCGGGTGTGTAAGACATCTCGAAGGTCTCTCTGGTGCACCAGAATGTAGTCAATAAGGTGCCAATGCTTGGACCTTGGGTGCATCCAGGTTGTCTTCAGACTGTTCTTCTGCTGGAAGATAGTGTTGGTAATGGTGAGCTGATGCTCCATGCAGAATTCTAACAGGAGGCGCCCGTTATCATTGCAGTTGCCAATGCCATGTTTGCCAAGTACTCCTTTCCAGGCTTCCGAGTCTTTACCTACTCTGGCATTAAAGTCGCCAAGGATGATCACCTTGTCCTCTGTAGGCGTCTTCCGTACGAGGTTGCGTAGATCAGCATAGAACTTGTACTTTTCTGCAGGATCTGCTTGAAGGGTTGGAGCATACACACTAAAGAGTGTTGCATGCTGCTTGTTTTGAAGTGGGAGGCGCATAGACATGATGCGATCTGAGTGACCTGTTGGCAGGTTTTCGAGTTTAAAGGCAATGGAGTTCCTGACCATGAAGCCAATGCCAGAAAGGCGGCTCTCAGCCTTTGACTTACCCGACCAGTAGAGGGTATAGCCAGCACCGTGTTCTTGAAGACTACCTTACTCAGGGAAACGGACCTCACTGAGAGCTGCTATGTCGATATTCAACCTGAGAAGTTCGTGGGCAACTAGAGCAGAATGTCGTTCAGGGCGACCACTGTCTACTGTGTCAAGCATGGTTCTGATGTTCCAACACGCAAGCTTTAGTCTTTGCACACTTTGTGAGGCAGGTGCATGCCTTTTCTTTGTTGTTATTTTTCGACCACAAGTAAGGATGCCCGTTGACCGCGGCTAGCCAACTGGGGGCAGGGAGACGAGCTTTGTTTAGGCCACCTTTTCTAGGCCCCTCTCCATACGGAGCAAGCAGTGCTGTCCCTAAATAAGGCTGCTTGGTCGTTCAGGATGCTGCCGAAAAATGCTTTCGTCTCTGGGTCAGCATCAGGCAACCAATACCCTGAACCGCCTACATGCAGGATCGGGACTGCGGCTTCCAGTGGCATCTTCCACCTGCCGTTTCGCCCCTTGCCCATCGCTGCAGGACTTGGTATGTTGTGGGTTGTGGATGTGGATACCCTTCAGGCCTGTGCAGAGGAATTTTTAGGTGAAGCGCAGTGTGCGCAGTACTGGCTCCACCCTTTCACCATGGGGTCATCTGCCATGGCCCAGTAAGCCGGGACGCCGGCAGCAAGTCCTCCAGGTGTTACATTAACGAGCTCTGTCTGCCCGGGCTTGATGTTAGAGTTTTCCTTCTCTTGGCTGGCGAGGTTGGTGAGCCCAGCCTGCCCATCCGGTTATACCGCCGGACATTCGGTCACACCAGAACGTGGCAAACTCTGTGAAAACGGGGGGGACCAGCGAGAAGGTGTTGCCACAGATGCAGTAATGTAGGAGAGGCCATTGCAATGACCATCTGCCAGGCATCACCAGACAGTGACCACGCAGCGTTCACTACACCGGGAAAGGAGAGGCGATGTATTGCGCATGCACTTTCCCTGGGGGGGGGGCAGGACACCCAGAGGGAGCCCACCCCCCACCCACCCCTGTAAATATCTATTGCCTTGAAAATCCCACTGGGGTCACCATAAATCAGCTGTGACTTGACAGAAAAAAATGCTTCTCACCATCACTATGTTGATTGGCAGTGAATTGCACAATTTAATTACTTATTGAGTATTTCCTTTGTGTTGTCTTGCCTCTATTTCCCATCAACTTCATTGGGCATCTCCATGTTTTAGTATTATGAGACAGGGAGAAAAAAAGTTCTATTTTCAACACCCCATGTATTGTAGGAATTACTAAAATAATTTATCTGATGTGTTTTGAGCCTGTAGCACAAATGCTTTACAAATAAATAGTAATGTTAGTGCTACATCAAATACATTACAATTGCAACTTTCAGAATGATGTGCGGGGACATTTCTCAGTCTCCTTTGGTCTCATTGATTCCCTTAGCTGCTGCCTCTTTGTTCTTTCTAAACTAGTCATGTCTCTGGTCCCTCTACCTCCACCCCAGTTAAGGATCAAGTAATGATTGATACATTATTGCAACACTGCATGACCAATTGGATTTGGCTCTTTGTTGGTGGCATTATTTGAGCCATCTTAAAATGATGATGAAAAAGAACAGCGCCAGCGCTAGGGTGCTGGTGCTCGGCTGCCACCCCAAGCAAGCCACTCCTCCGCCCCTGACTTCCCGCCCGTCACGCGCCCTTCCTCCCTCCCCACCTGAGCATGGCAGCAGCTGGCAGCAGGCCCCAGTTGACATGCTGGAGTGCACCTGCCACAGAGCCATGCTGCTGCCCTTACCAGCTGCTGGGTGCCTTGCCTTCACCACATGCCAGGGAGGACAGGAAGTGAAGGAGGGGTTGGCTTGGGCCTCTTTGAACAGCAGGTGGAGCCTGGAGGAGGCCGGGAAGAGAAGGGAAGAGGTGGAGTGCTGCAGGGAAGAGCTGAGAGTTTCCTTCCTGCCTTGCCACCTCTAGCCTTGCTGTCACCTGCTTTTATTTGCTGATGGCTTGGGCTCCCTCAAAGGCTGCTCTGCCACCTGCAGAGGGTGAATTGGGAGGGAATGTTTGGCACCCCTGTAGGCCAGGTGGCACCTTCAGGCAGCCATCTACCTGGCCTACTCGGATGTGCTGGGCCTGAAAAAGAATAAGTTTTCACAACCCAGCTGTAATTCCTGTGTTTACTATCCCACCCACCCCCCCCCCCCCACCGTCAAAAAAGGCAAATTGGAATCCATTAACTTGTGCTTTTGCTGGTATTTATCAACCAACTGGCCTTTTATTCCTTCTTTATATGTTTATTCCAGCTTCATATGTTGGATTTGGACAGGCATACTCAGTTACACAATATGCCTTGTCAGGTTTTGAAGGGAACATATCTGTGGTATTAGACAGGTGCCTCTTTAAAGAGCATGAAAATAGAGGTGCAACCTTGACATAAGTACAAAAGGTAATTGGAATGAGTGAGTCCTAAACGTTGGTTGATGTTATAAACTTTATTCTGTAATCACAAGTACCAAATAAGCAAGGCAGAACATTTACACCCAAAGCATCATTTAGGCCCAAGTCTGCCGTGAGACATTTATTTTTATTTTTTTTGCTCTAGTCATACTACCTGTATATATGGGTCCTTGTATATTTGTTAGTTGCAGTTGTGCTGTTCTGCAGATGCTGTTTGGTCAGCTTTTTGTTTCGACTTCAGTCTTGAACCAAAAAATTCAAAAGCCCCCAGGGCTTGCACCTTCTTCGCAACTCATTTATATTGGCAACTTGCTGTAGTTTAACTAAAATCTCAGGACTCTTTTTCTTCATCTGTTCTTTTCATCTCAGAAACCCATGCCATATATCAAAACTTCTAGAAATGCTGAGTGGTTGAATTCTTGGATATCATCTCCTTGGAACAATAAACTGGGTTTCTTGTTTCCATTCATTGCTTGTTTAAATGATAAGTCATCTTGAGATTTAAGAGATTGTATTTGATTGATTGTCTGTTCCTAGATTTGAGAGCAAGGAGAAAATGCCCTACATGAGTAGCAGGGCACTTATTTCACTGTGAATGTCAGTGCATATATTCATAATTTTCAATATTATAAATGAATGTTCCATATCTGTTTTTTCAAAAAGCATCTTAGATATATAGCATGCTCAAATATCCCTGTGTTTTTGGTGATAAAAGATGCACCTTGTTTGCATACAAACTGAATTTTCCCCTCCCAGAGATTATATGGAATTCTGTCTTTAAAGACCTCCAGTGGAACTTGAGTCCTTTAAAATATTAGGATAAGTTCTGCTTGGTAGAATTTTCCTTCTTGTAAAATATAATTGTTTTCCATGAAGTTATTACACAGTGATCTTTTTGCCACTTGTGTGGCCGCTGTGGCTCAGTCCTCCATTTCTTCACTCAGATGTTGCAATCTGCCCCTGTAATTTTCATGCTCTAATTGCTGAACTTGAGAAATGTTCACTCTCTTGCCACTTTATTTTGCCCCTTCTATATTACTTTATTTGATTTATATCCCACCCTCCCCACCGAAGCAGGCTCAGGGCGGGGCAACAATGCATAAAGTGCATTTTTATCTTGCCCTGCCTCCAAGAAACTTAGAGCAATATATGTGGTTCTCCCCTCTCCACATCCATTACCATTGTGCTTGGCTCCTCTCCTGTTCTTTATTAAAATGTCAGTTCTGTAAAATCTGTACTGGCATGTCAGAATTTCTTTTGATCTGTCTCTCTAGCTGAGGTCTTTGACATTTCAACTCATGTTTAATGACCCAATGTGCCATTCTTCAATTTTAAATTAAAATTTTAGCTTTCAATTTTACTTCAGTCCCAACAAATTAAAAACTAAAACTAAAATAAACTTCTGTTTTCTCAAAAATGTATTAGAACCTTCCCTCCTAAGCATGAGACCTGTAAACATTTACATAAATTCTTAATTTTGAATCCAGCCTTTAATATGAAGACAGCATTCAAAACTCTTTTGATGGTTTCACACCATCAAATTCACCATCATTTCTTGCATACTTCACTACAGATGATAATGGATTATCATCTGTCCTCATCTTTGTTTCTATCCATTCCTGTCTTGGGATAAATCTGAAATGGAGACCTACTGTCTGGGGAATAAATTGAAAATAAAATTGGGGAGAGAATGGAATAAATTGACAAATCTATTAACAATTTTGATACTTTAAACATTTTATACTCTTGTTATTTCGTCAACTCCACTCTTATATTCACTTGCTCCTACTTGTTTGTTCTTCTGTGCACCCTCCTTTTGACCTCCTCTTTCCATTCTCCTTCATTTTCCACCTTTGAAAAAATTTGCTCTTCCAGTTCAAATTGGTCTTCTTTTTCTATCTCTTGCCATTTTTCTGTCCCACAACTTAATTCTCTCATTGATGTTCTATCTCCTGGGAAGGAAGATCTTCAAGCAAGAGGTCAAATTTTTGAGCTGCTATTTTTATCTCTACTTTTCTCCCCTCTACCTTTAGTTCATTATAGATTTATTTTTATATTCTATTTCATTCTCCTAGAGGCTATACTCTTCTGTTTTCCACTGTATTTTTCTTACTCTCCTTCCTTCACCTTTTTGTTTATTTAAAATTTATTAATTTAAAATATTTTTCCACCTTTCTCCTAAGTATCCATTTTTAATCTGTCTTTACCACTGTCTGTTTTTATTTTGTTTCTTATTCCTTAATAACCTTTCCTCTTTTACTCTGATCTTTTGTCCATCTTTTTCTCTCTCTCTTTTTCCACCTTAAAGTCATTTGATCAATGCAGGTCATTTTTCACCTTGGATTTTTCTTTACTGTTCACTTTATAACCCTTCATCAGTACTATCTTGTTTTTCCATTTCCTCATTTTTTAATTATTCATTTTAAACATTTATAGATTCACCTTTCTTAAGAAATATGGCACCCAAGGTGGATAAAAACAGTAAAAACAGTACACCAAAGAGTAACCATTAACATCTCCAGCAATGACAGAGTTAAAATAGCATCCAGGCTATCACTCTTTAAAAGCATTGTGTAAAGAAAAAAAAAAGCCTCATCCATACAAGCTTAAAAGCCTTTCTAAAGATTCAGGCTTGTATCTCCTCCAAACCTCCTAAAGGAATGCCTTTCTCTCTCAGCTCCTCTAGGTTGGCAACTGTACACAAAGAATGTCTCATGTATAAATATCTGTCCTTGGGGCAGATACTGTGGGTTTGTGCTTGATGCATGGGACTCTTGGCTCTCATGGTACAGCTTTGTTCTCTTGAGGGAATGGTTGCCAACCTAGAGATGCTGAGAGAGGATTCAAGCTTGCACCTCCTCCAAACCTCCTGGAGGGATGCAGATTTTTCTAGTGTCCCTTGGAAGACCAGTCCATAGCACTGGAGTGGCTAACCAAAAGTTTTTGAATGATTAATAATTGTTTGGACTTTAATGGGGTGTAAACACAAGACAGTATCCCTGTGCTGACAGAAACTGCTACATGGGCTCATAATGGACGAGAGAGAGTCCAAGGGTCCAGATCATGAAAAACCTTCAGACATCCCGAACTTGACCCAGAAAACAACAGGCAGTCAACATAATGATCATAAAACATGCATAATCACAGAGAGCTCTTGAAAACAAGCAAGCTGCTGCATTTTGTGCTAATAGCTGTTTCTGAATTATCTTCCAGGGCAGCCCCACATAAAGCACATTACTATTGTCAAGCCGGTATGTTGTATGGATTACCAGGTCAAATTAGCAATCTTCAAGCAATTTTCAAGTGGGGGGAAAGTTTAATAAATGATACAATTGCCTCCCCAGTCGTAATAATGAGACAGACAAAGATATGGATTAAAGGACCACTTTATTGACTTAACGGCAAGGGCCAAACGATGGGGACAGGAAAAGCCAGGGGTCAATACCAGACCACCTCCTTAACCTGAAAACAGGGCAAGCCCCAAAGCCCTGGGTGTGAGCCAACCAAATGACTTAGATCCAGCCAGCCAGGCCACGAGATCCCATTCACCTGAGTTCCACCCTCACCCATGCCATACAGCCTGGGATGTGGACAACTCTCTGTGTGACGGGATCCCCAAGCTCCCTGGAGCCAACCTTGGGTCGTACAGCTTAACAGTCACCCCAGGGAGACACTCAGCACAATGGTGCAGTGCCACGGGAGCTCACCAATCCCCCACAAAACATGTTCCCAACATAAAACGGCCACAAACAGAGCCAAGCCTCAGCTTAAGTAACTGTACCCACACCAACACCAAGAACATGTTCTAGCCCTTGCCGTAGATCGGCCAAAAAGGCCTCATTGCCCTTTAATGAAAGATGGACCCCATCTGCCTTGTACAAATCCTGAAAACCAGCCTTAATGGATGGATGCAGCACATAGACTCCAAGCCCCCCCCTCGAGGGCAAGTCACAAGGCCCTTCCTCCAGGCCCTCTCCAAACCTGCTGGATACCATGCAGCCCACCACTCCTGGCGTGGCAGCATGGCCGACCACAGGATGAGGACACCCGGCCACCTTCTTCTGATCAAAGTGATGTCATCCCAGGCCTGAAGTGACA
The DNA here is from genome assembly GCF_032191835.1 of Heteronotia binoei. Classification (NCBI taxonomy): domain Eukaryota; kingdom Metazoa; phylum Chordata; class Lepidosauria; order Squamata; family Gekkonidae; genus Heteronotia; species Heteronotia binoei. Next base: position 44,650,903 of record NC_083226.1, read on the forward strand.
GGGCCTTACCCTTTACTAGGCCCAAATCATTCTCCCCCAGGTGGATCACTAACATATGCTGTGGCAGGCCCCTTCTTTCCTTAAAGAGAAGTGAAAGGAGCCCCGACCACCTCATGCCCCGGCAGCCCTGCCACTCAATCATGGCCCTCTCACTCAGGCCCAACTGTGAGTCGACTGAAGTCCATCGAACCTGATGTGCCACCCAGAAAATGATACTGTGGCCACATATGAGGATCCTCCTCCTTTCAGTGCCAGCCACAGCACCTAAAACAGAAAAACCATTAGAATTCTCTCCCTCTTTTTTTAAAAAAAACAAAAACAAAACAGAAAACTGAACAGCGCCAAGGGCCAGGCTGCCATAGGAAGACCTCTTCACGGCCCCAAAGGCCAAATGTAGGCCTGATAAGCGCCAGATCTCCATCGTCCCACACGACGAATGGCCTCGCCCCCATAACCCAAAGCCACGGCTGTGGATGCAGTGACGATCCTGAAAGAATGGGTGCCAAATTTGACACCCTAAAGACCCAACTTAGCCAAAGCATGGCTAGTAACCGTCCAAAATTGATATTTGGTCAAAGGGGTACTATCATGATGGCAAAACAAAGGGCCATCCACTGACCCTCGCAAATCCACGTAATGCGTGAGGGCAGCAACCGGGCACAGATCCCTCTCCGAGCAAGGTCCAAAAGTGACCGTGCAACCCCACTGCATCTGATCCGTCTTAGACCATCGGACACATAGCAGCACCTGACCATCAACAAATTTAACATCCCCAACCTGGAGGGCCCTAACAGAAGTATCCCTATGGGAGAGCACCACTAACTCGGACACCCGCAAGGCCCCGAAAAAAGCCATCAAGACAGCTGCATGAAAGAGTGCCTCCAGGAAGGTTAAGGCACAAACCAAAGCCCAAGTGGCATGCAAACCCTGAAGGATTGCTGGGGAAATCAGCTGCCTACGATCCAACCGTTGCCCCACCTCCTGTGACCATCCCTCTAACATCTTTAGAATACGAAAATCCTTAGTCACCTCCTGATGCCCCCGGGCCTTACTGAGAAAGGACAAGGCAGCCAACTGACCTTTAATGGATTTCACTGAAATCCCCCTCTCTTTCTGCCAAACACAAAACTGCAGCAGATGTTCGACTGGTGCCAGCCATGCCGCCGGTAACCCCACCCCCTCCAGAAAAGCAATAAACTGACTAGCCGCCCGGTCATACGACCTTTTCGTGCTAGGTGCTATGGCAAGGTGGATTGCCCGGCTAACTTCATCCCTCCAATCTGCCACAATTCTGCAGGAATGCGAGCGGGTAACAGGTCGGCCGCTGGAGCTAGCAGACGAAATTGCACCATCTGTTGGCGAGACAGGGCGTCTGCCACTCCATTACAAATGCCTGGAACATGCTTTGCCAAAAACAGAACGTTTAACTTAAGGCAACGCAAAGTAAATGCCCGAACCAGCCTCATAACCGGCTTGGACCTGGAGATAAGGTTGTTGACCACATGGACGAATGCCATGTTGTCACACCAGAAGTGAACCGTGTGGTTGGCAAGAAAATGTCCCCATAGAAAAACAGCAACCAAATGGGAAAAAATTCAAAAAAGTCAAGTTATGACATAACTCAGAGACCAACCACTCACTCGGCCAACGCTCGGCACACCAATGCCCCCGAAAATACACTCCAAAGCCCGTAAAGCCAGTGGCATCCGAGACAATCTGCAGGTCCATATTCAACTGCATAACTTCCCGCCAGAAGGAGACGCCGTTGAAATCCCTCAAAAACGACTCCCAGACCTCCAGGTCACTGCGCATCTCCTCTGTGACCCGGGTATAATGATGCGGTGCCCGCAAGGCAACCATGCCATCACAAAACTGCCTAAGAAACGCACGACCGGGGGCCACCACCTTGCAGGCAAAGGTCAGGTGGCCCACCAGTTGCTGCAACTCTAAAAGGGTGACCTTGCGCTTAACTAGCACTGCCCGAACTCTACCCAACTGGTTACTCAACTTGTCATGTGGCAATCTAGATAGCTGGTGCACAGTATCAAGCTCGATACCCAAAAAGGTAAGAACTATAACTGGGCCCTCAGTCTTTTCCCTGGCTAAAGGAACCCCTAGCTCCTCCGTAAGGTGCTCGAATGCCGCCAACAAACGAGAGCATTGCCCAGAGCCTGCAGGGCCCACAAAAAGAATATCATCCAGATAATGCACTGTATCACGCACACCTCTCTTATCCCTTAGCGCCCACTCATACTAAAATGTTCAAACGCAGCGCAAGATTCTGAACACCCCATCGGCAGCGCTCTGTCTAAATAAAAACTGCCCTCGAACGAAAAACCTAACAATTCAAAATCATCTGTGTGCACGGGGAGGAGGCGAAATGCTGACTTAATGTCACATTTTGCCAGCTCTGCACCAACACCGCAACGGCGCACAATCCTCACTGCACGGTCAAAAGACGTGTATTTGACCAAACATAATTCCGAGGGAATGGCATCATTCACAAACCGCCCCCTTGGGTAGGACAAATGGTGAATTAAATGAAACTCACCAGCAGCTTTCTTAGGTACCACACCCAAGGGAGAGACAAGCAAATTGGGCACCGGATGAACCGCAAAAGGGCCCAACACTCACCCCTCCGCACACTCCTTAATTTTAGCCCTAAGCACGTGCTCTAAACCACGAACAGACTGCAAATTAGAACAGGAAAACGGCATCCAAGGACCCTGGTAAGGTATTCTGAACCCCATGGAAAACCCATTCCACAGATAACTTGGCACGAGAATAATCCTGCAATAACTCCTTAAGAACCCTCAGCTGTATGGAGCTGGGACCCTTTTCCAGAAAGCTGACTTGCCCCCCCCCCCCCGGCCGCTTATTGGCCCCTTTTGGTTTGGATCTATTGCAGGCCGTGAAGGCATGCAGCCCTCCACATAGTGGACACTCGTGTTTGTACCTGCAAGCCTTTCTGGCGCACACGCCTTGGGAAGTGAATTCCAGCAAAGCAGCCGTGGCTGAACCGACTGCCCCGCAATCATGCGGGTGCCAACAGAATGAGCAGTCTTCTGAACAAGGTGACCACTGTCAGATCTATCCCCAGTATTTGGCTTCACGGGTGCCATAAGCTGCAACCAGAGCTGCTGATTGATCTGGTCCCACGGGAGAACAGGATTAACCGCTGCTCGCATACGGAATTCTTCATCGTACTGCAGCCACGCCACACCCGAAAAATCTTTATACGTGCGATAAATTATATCGCAGTACTGGAATAGCGGGGCCGCCCTCTAAGGCTGGGCCCTGGCAATGACCCCCGCATATATAAGAAATCCCGGCAGCCAATTCAACCAGGACCTGTCTACCTTCCGCTGCTTCAACTTCTCCTTATCCTTCTCGTCGAACTCGTCTTTGGACTTCTTTTCCAACTCTCTATATAACAAGCTGAACATGTCCATGTATTCACCTTTTAAGATCTTCTCCCTCGTCGCCACCTAGCGGAATAGCTGGAACACCAAAAGGTAGAGCGTGAAATGCCACCGTACTATAAGGTACTGGAGGATGGGATGGAAATCCCCAACCGCCCAACTGTTGTGAAGACCAGGCTGGGGGAAGAGAAGCCATTTGCTGCCAACTCCAAGGCAACCCGCATCCTGCTGCTGAGAACCCCACTGTCCCCATGCTACCAGCCTGCCCTCCAGCCACTGTAGCAGAGCTCAAATGCGGCCAGACCTGAAATGGAAATGAGCTACCCAACTGAGGGGGCGGCGCCCCGGACTGCCTCGGCTGGCTTATGAGTGGACCCCCACTGCCATAGGGCGACCCTGAAGCAGGGGACACAACCGCCAACCCCGAACCTGAGGCAACACTTGGGCACCAGGGACCCCAAGGCCACACCACCCCTTGGTGCCAAGTCGGTGTCTTACCTTCCACATTGGTGGGCACCACAGCAACCGCTTCAGGCTCCTCACGCTGTTCCTCCTCCAATGGCACTATTTCACCTGGGTTATTCCCTCCTTCCTCGGCACCCTGTAAGGCAGAAAGACATGCGAGCACCTCTCTCTGGAAAGAAATGATGGCAGCTCTCCCAAAACCCTTGAGTCCAGCAAATCTACGTGACAGGCATGCCTACCCTCTTGCCTCCTCCAAAACTGCCAGGTGATCCAAGATGGCCTGCCGCATCACCACCTCATCTCCCTCATCAGCCGGGGTCTGGGCAGGAGCCAGCCTCTTAATAAGCCTTTTGGCCGGCTGCTTCTCCTTGGATGGGCCTTGACCTTTTTTAGGCTCCATGGTCACTAAAAGATGCCCTCTGGAGGACTACAACAACCCCCAGCCGTCAACGGCCCTCGCGCCGCACCAAAGCCACCGGAGCACTCAGCCGCTGTGCGCTGATCAGCTCCCCAAACGCGGCTTCTAAACTGCGCCACCCACCCAGCCAAGGAAGAGTCCACTGCCTCCCATCCTTCCGGGGAGGCAATGGATGGCCCCCAGCCTTAGCGGCCAATTGGCCGCTCGGTTAGGTGGGGGCCAAATTGTGAAGAAACACTTCCCGCATCTTCTTGTTCTTCTAATAATAAATCTGGGTCCAACAGGACTTTTAAGCTATTAATAGTATCCATCAAATAAAGTTGCATTCCATCCTGTGTAGGGAATAATATCTACTTCTTTCCCAGTATCTTACCAATCAACACCCCCACCCCCACTGTTCCTATAGCCTGCTGAATCTCATGCTTCCTGGAGTTGGGTCCTTGCAAATAAAGAGTTGATGCTTTGAGCCAGCTTGCCTCTGCTGAATGGACATGACCTAGTGAGTACTCTAACTTGGGAACCCACAGCCAAAGGGGGTATTACACTGGAGAACCATTGCCCAACTGAGTAGATCCAGGGTGGGTGGGAAGAAGCTTACAATGCCATTTCATTATTTTCCTAGGCTCAGAACATTTTATATTTTTAGTTTCTGCCGCAATCCACGTGCTTTTTCTTGATGTTTTATTTTTAAAATTACATTGTCAAATCCCACTATCCCTTTCATGTTTTCCCAGGCTCAGAGCATTTTATATTTTTAGATTCTGCTGTGATCATTGTGGTTTTTCTTGTTTTATTTTAAAAATTGCACTGCCAAATCCCACTATTTCCCCACCTTTCAATTTTAAACAAAATATTGCAAGAGTTTTAATCATGTTTGTATTTTAAGTTAAAAATTAATATATTTAATTGTGTTTGTGTCCTCTGCTACCTCTAATTACATTTCACGACACACATTTATGTTTCTGCTATCTCTCATTACATTTCATGACACACATGGCCCAGCCCCACAAAATCCCATTTGTGTCAGAACTGGCCCTCCTAATAAATGAGTTTGACACCCCTGGTCTGTACAGTGCAAATATATCATTGTACAAACAGTGACACAAATGAAGATTTGGTAACATTTGTAACACTCAGAAATTGAATTCTTGGTTAAATTTTTCAGCCCACCAGGAACCCTGAGCATGCATTACAAGACAAAATCAGAATGGAATACAACTACTAAAATTAAAAACCCTAAGATAACATTTCTTGAATCAATTTGATCTCTGTTTGAGTAGGAGCTAAGCCATGTTGTTCCCTGGGTTGTTAGAAGCATAAAAACAGCTATATATGCTTTTGTGAAAAAGACCTGACAAAAATGTAATGCATAATAAGGTGGTCAAGGAAAACAATTCTAGCATCAATCAATAAGGTCTTTCCACTACTGACACCTCAGTCCTTCAGAAGACTCCAAGATAAATTACACTGGTAGGAAATGTCCTGTGATTCACAAATGTTGACCTCCTATCTAGCTATTATTTGTGATCATCATCAAACATTTCCCTCCCCTGAATCACCTGGAGTTGCAGTGTTTGTGATCAACACTGACCTTTGCCTTCTTCCATGTTTTCTGGAATGCTGGACAGATTTAGGTAAAATTTCCATGGATTTGAAGATTTCTGTAAATCCTTGCTTCCATCTCCTGCTGCGGCCCAAAATGCTGCTCCTGGGGGATAGTGGATGGACTCCCTCAAATAGCTTGGGGGGGAATCACCACACTTCAGTCTTTCACTACTCACCAAGTTTTCCAGAAGCAGCAAGATGACATGATCTGCTTCTGGATAGATCCCCCCCTCCTTTAAGTCTCAAGTGTAGTGAAAGAAATAGCCTTTTCCTATTCTCTGAGTCCTCAGTGGAAGGATGGTTTCAGTGATGGCTACAAATATTGCACCTGTAGAGGATTCACCAGGGAAGGGTATTTTATTTCACCTGCTTGAGTCCCTTTTTGATATTCCTGCAAAGTTTAGTGTGAAATGAGAGCCCAAATCCTGACTATATATCATGGTAGTCAAAGGATATCATGGTATTTATGGAATATATATATACACACACATATATTGGCCAATGTGTGACACAGAGTGTTGGACAGGATGGGCCATTGGCCTGATCCAACATGGCTTCTCTTATGTTCTTAAGGAAGGGATGGGAAATGGTTGCCTACACATGGCTCCAGTGAAATACACTCCTCCTCTCCTTCAAGTTAAGAACACACACACACACACACACACTGTGACTAATAGCCACTGATGGACCTCTGCTCCATATTTTTATCTAACCCCCTCTTAAAACTGGCTATGCTTCTAGCTGCTACCACCTCCAGTGGCAGTGAATTCCACATGTTAATCACCCTTTGGGTGAAGAAGTACCTCCTTTTAGCCGTTCTAAGTTGTTTATAGAAAGGTCAGAAGACAACACGGCAGGGTGGTCACTAGAGATAAGCACCAGCTCCAATTTACTGATGACTACATTTGCAGCCCAAGCCAGGAAGGGAGCCCAGGAAGATGGCTGCTGCTTCTTCCATTCATATAGCAATCCTGGAGGTTCATCCCAACAGTTTCCAGCAGGTTTCCCCTGGGCTGATTATCCATGTTATCTAGCCCCAGAGGGGCAGGGGCAGCACAGGGCCAGTTCATTATGCAGGAGCCATGTCTAGCCATCCCATGGCTATTTAAAGCACTGCCACAGTGAGATTTTCCTCACTGTTTTCTCTCCAGATCTATCTCAAGTTCACCTACTGCTCAAAGTGAAATAACCCATTGAGAACTAACTAGCCTTGGATCCAAAGGATAAATGTGTACATAGTAGACAACCCTGCATCCAACTGAATTTTTACTTGCAGTTTTTACCCTCAACAATTGTCTCTGTGTCAGTCAAGCTAGATGAGATGTTGGGAAAGTTTGCAATTAGACCTTTGCAGCATTTTTTAAAAAGCATCTTGCAGCTGCACATGGCTGTGCTGAGAGATGGTATTTAATCCTTCCACCAAAGAACAGGTTGCCCAGTGTCCCACAAACCATATGGCTTTTTCTTATGCATTCCTTTCTTTTTTTTGGTCCCTGGGTCTGATGTGGTCATTTTGATCATCAGGCTAAACGAAGAGACAGGATTTTGAATCCCTGTAGACAATATTCCAGTGAATAACTTTACCATACTACCATCATAATATTAGGTGGGATGGGACAGTTTTGCCTTTCAAGGTAATTTGATTTGTCTCATGGGTGATGGCACTCATTTTTGGGTTTTGTAATGTTACAAAACTTCAGGATTTTGTTTCAGGGTGTAGCTAAAACAAATATTGCTTCATCCAATTCATCTGACAGAGAGAGCTGAGTTTGCTAAAATGCCCATATGGCTAGACAGCTTTCAAGAGTGGAATTAAATAGCCAAATTGTATTATAAAGGGATAGAACAATTTATTAGATTAAGCAATGTTTTCAAAACTGGGGAAGAAATATTCATGATCTCAGAAGCAGGGAAATTGTTTCTAATTTTGGCTTGAAGATACAGAGAGAAAGAGATAAGAAAAACAAGATTTAGCAGTATCCACATGCTCATTCTTGGATCCATTCAAGTTTTTTAAAAGCATATTTTCTATAAGCTTTGCATAAATGATATGGAAGGAGGATGTGAATGTGACACTCATGGAGCTCTGGTGAATTATGAACTGGATGACAAAGTTGCCCAACAGAGTGGTCTAGGAAGACCATGTAGTGCTCTTCGTTCTCTCTCCTCAGAATCAGCAAAATAACAGGATGAAGCAGAATTTCAGCTGAGGAACTTTAATGACTAGGTTAGTCTACATGACAATAAATTCAGAAATGATTGACTTAAATACATTATCTGGTAAATGTGCTTTGTCCACATTTCCACAAAACTGCCGTGCTTTACCAATGACTGCTTCTATTCCTTTGTCTTTAGTCACTGCAGAGAAAAGCAAAGTACAACCATCTAAATAAACAGGCTGCTCTATACCTTGATTACCTATATATCTACAGCTTTTGTAGCATACTCTGACATCTTTGAATATGGCTAACTGGCTTGCAAAACCATTAAAAGATACTAGTGTGTTCATTATGCCTTCATGCGTAGGCACTAAACCAATTTTGTTACAAGCTTCGTAAAATAGCTATTGAACACCATTAAGTGGATCATCCTCTGAACTAGCCATAGACTGTCTTTCTCCTGGGAAAGCATAGGCTATCCTTTGATGTCCACAAATAGTCATCATCTCATTATACATCAAGCAAAAGATGGAAAGATAGAGCACTATAGAAGAGGTTTTGTTGACACACTTGTAACTCAGTATTCAATCAGTTAATTAATCGGAACTATGGTCTTTGTTGTGGTTGTTTTAATGATCAAGCTAGGTTCCTTCACAAATAAAATTACCTATCCTGTTACTTTTCTTGAAGACTAGAGTAATACATACTAAGAGAGAATCATGTCTCAAAGGTATCTGAACCTGACCCAGAGCCAAGCCATCTTTTGACAAAACCAAGAGAATCAGGAAAGAGGGAGAGGCAAGCAAGGAAGAATTTGGTTCCACCCTTGATCAATCTCCTGATAGAGGGCTTTATGCCAGTGAAGTATGGTATAGAAAGACAAGGACAGGCAGAGCCCCAGCTGGAAAAGAATGTACTTGCCACTGATTGAAAGGTGTGACATAACATCTGGAAAACTTTTGTGGAACTATGCCAAGAATGACCAAGTACTACCACAAGAAACAAAATGAGGGGCGGTGGCTCAGTGGTAGAGCATCTGCTTGGGAAGCAGAAGGTCCCAGGTTCAATCCCTGGCATCTCCAAAAAAGGGTCCAGGCAAATAGGTGTGAAAAACCTCAGCGTGAGACCCTGGAGAGCCGCTGCCAGTCTGAGAAGACAATACTGACTTTGATAGACCAAGGGTCTGATTCAGTATAAGGCAACTTCATATGTTCATATGAGGGGAAAAAATCCAATTTTGAGGAAATGAGGAAGGAAAAATATTTGGGGGGGAGTTTGTCCAATAGAAACACCCTGAGAAGTATGGGAGATGAAAGTAGTCAGGGGAGAGGGAGAAGAAAGCAAATGGCTAGACTTTAAAGTGAGGAAAAGGAGAGAAAAATCCAAATGGTCTCTGGACTCATACAAAAGTCTTCCAGAATACTTGAAAGGTAATCACAAATTTGCTTCCTATGGGCCAAACTATGTGTTTGGCCATGAGTTGGGTGGGGGTTCCTGATGTACTACAAGCCAGTAAGCTTGGATAAAGGGCTAATTAGGGAGGCTAGAAGCTATTGACACACTTGTAACTCAGTATTCAATCAGTTAATTAATCGGAACTATGGTCTTTGTTATCTGCTGATCAATGAACCTGGGGTATGAACCCTTTCAAAGATTTCTACATCAGAGCCTTATAAATTGAGAGAAAAAAGTCTACGGAAGAATGTGCCAGAGGGTTATAGCATAAGAAATGAGATGAAAAGAGTAAGCAGAGCAAAAAAACTTACTCCCTCTTTCAGAATACTAGAACTGGGAAATTGAGAGGCAGACAGTTGGGAAACGACAGAAATAGGTTCAAAAGAAAAGTACTTCACACAATGCACAATTAACTGAAGAAATTCATTACCACAACATGCAGTAAGGACCATTAGTTTAGATCACTTTAAATAAGGCATTAAACAAATTCATGAAGGATAAATCTATCATCAGCTATTACTCATAATTGTTACATGCAGCCTCCACATTCAGAGGCACTACACCTCTGATTACACAGGATGGCAGTTTCTACCAAGCTCTGCTTTACATTTTTAGTGGTGGATTGCTTGTTATTGGAAAAAGAAAGCTGGACTGGAGTGATCTTGGCCTAGAACTTCGAGGCAAAAGAGGGTGAAATAGAACACTTCTACCTAGGTCTCTTTATGCACATGTCGGACAATACACTTGTGTGCATCTTGTTTTATACCCAGATGCATTCCCCAATTATGAAAATAACCTTCTCACTTTCAAATGCATAACCACACCCCTTTCTGCCAAAAAATCAGAGGTGATAGCAAAATGCTGGCTCTAGTGGCAGAAATATCCTGCTTTCATTTGCTTTGCTAATTAAGCTCCTGGTACAATAACCTCTGGGGATTTGAAAATCTATTAGGGATGATGAAAAAAAGTCTGTATGTTCTCTCATGGGTGTTAAAAGTGTGTGTGTGGGGGGGTAATAAACCAAATTAATATCATGGGTGATTTCACATACTCTTCAGTGTGCATTAAGCCAACTGCTTTTGTACGTTAAGCTATCTGGTTGCATTGTTGTCAGTGATTTCTGTATACAGTGCTAGAATTATTTCAATACACAGGTAGGCAGAAAATAGTCTCTTTTTCCCTCTGCCTCTCTTCCACTGTCCACCCATCTTCATTTTTGTTCTCATCGTGTATCTCTTGGTTCCCAAGGTCATCCACACAGAGCTGGTTGCTGACTGACACAATGCCTTTTTCTTCTTTCCAGCCAATCCCTCATACAGGCATCCATAATTCTCTTTATTGTTCATTTGAAATGCAACTTTCTTATCTGCGTGGAGCCAAAAGGGTTGTTCTAACACTTCTGACTTGTAGAGTAGCAGCTCCATCTTCTGGAATCTGACAGCATAACTAGATCCTGTTGCCATTCATATTTTGAAAATTGCTGGCGTTGCTGATGACATTTTATGCTCTTCTGTGGACAAAAATTGAACACCACAAATAAGCACACTCCAAATCAAGGTGTAGTGGGATCATGGTTGTAATCATGGTTTGTAATCATGGTTACACAATGTTTTCCTTCCTGGACATATACAAACTTAATACCATTTTCTCTGTATATAAAAGAGATAAAGTATGGGAACAGCTACCTAGAGAGGAATGGGTGAAAAAATATGTAAGGCGAGAACTCTTCTGGATATAAACAGGAGATAGGATGGGTTGGGGGGGGGGGATCATGTTTAAGTGATGAAGCAATGATGAAACCAAAAAGGGATAGCTTGGTAGTAGAGTTGGGTTACAGGCAGTGGGGAAAACTCTTTTAGGAGACAAGGGGTATTTAATTTATATGTTGGTTGTTTCCTGGACCTGAAATTCAAAGAGAATTAGGTTGGTTTGTTTGATTTCTAGCCCTCCCTCCCTGCACTTATAGGCTCAGGATTGGTCACAGTATGATAAAATATAATACAATAATAAAACAATAATTAATATAATAACAAGTATATGGATGAATGACACATAGAAGCCACATATGATGGTCTCATGATAGTATATATCCAAGAGCTCTTAAGGAACTCAAATGTGAAATAGTTGCTTTGCCAACTAGTAACTTGTTGCTAAAATTGGCCTTTGAACAAAAGGACTGGAAAGAAGCAAGTGGCACCAGTTTTTCAGAAGGAGTCCTGAGGGGATCCCAAGAAATAATGTTCCGTCAGCCTAAAATCTGTCCCTGGTAAATTAGTAGGAATTGTCATTGATGATAGAATTTTCAAGCATATAGAGGAACAAAGCCTGCTGAAGGATAATTAGCATGGCTTCTGCAAAGGGAAGTCCTGCTTCACCAGTCTTTTCAAGTTGTTTGGGAAAGTGAACAAACATGTAGATAATGGTGAGCTGGAATTTCAGAAAGCTTTTCACAAGATCTCTCACCAAAGACTCCTAAATAAGCTTAGATGCTAAGAGGTAAAAGGATAAGAAGATAAGTTGGATCCAGCTCCTATTTTTTTCATTATTATCCAGTTCTTTTCCTTACTACAGCCCCATCCTATACTGGACCCCTGACCTCCAATGTAGCCTATCTGGGTGGCTAAAGGGGACTAGGTGTTCATTTTTCAATAGCAAAAAAAAAAAAATGGCTGGATACAATTACTGGTTTTAAAACTGGTGAAACACCAGGAAGCAGAGAGTGGAAATAAATGGACAATTCTCAGAAAGGAGGGAAGTGAACAGCAGAATCTCACAAAGATCAGTATCTAGGACCAGTGCTATTTAATTTGTTCATGAGCAATATGAATTTGAGGTGAGGAGATTGTGGTTTAAAGATGAGACCAAATTGTTCAGGATGGTGAACACCTAAGTGGATGTAGATCAAGATGGGGAATCATGTTAGTCTGTAGTAGTAAAAAAGAGTAAGAGTCCAGTAGCATTCAAGCTGGGTTTCGGAGAGGTAGAGGAACTAGAGATCAAATTGCCAACATTCGCTGAATTGTGGAGAAAGCATGGGAGTATCAGAAAAACATCTATTTCTGTTTCATTGACTATGCTAAAGCCTTTGATTGTGTGGATCACAACAAACTGTGGCAAGTCCTTAAAGAGATGGGAGTACCAGACCACCTCACATTTCTCATGAGAAACCAGAACGGGATATGGAACAACTTATTGGTTTAGAATAGGAAAAAGAGTTTGACAAGAATGTATATTGTCACCCTGCTTATTTAATTTATATGCAGAGTACATAATGCAGAATGCTGGCCTGGATGAAACAGAAGCCGGAATTAAGATTGCCGGGGAAAACATCAGCAACCTCAGATGTGCAGAAGATACCACTCTAATGGCAGAAAGTGAGGAGGACCTAAAGAACTTCTTGATGAGGGTGAAAGAGGAGAGCACAAAAGTAGGCTTCTTAATGCAAGTAGCTCACAAAGTAGAATTTTTGCTCACAAGATTCCACAGCTTAGCGGGAGCATTGGTTGCAAGAGGTATAAACAGGCCTTGAATTCAGCAGGCACTTACAGGAGTGCAGGTCCTGAACCTTTCTGACGGCCTCCCCTCCTCCTCCCCACCTACCTACCTTGTCCATTTAATAGTAGGTGCAGCTGTATAACAATCCCTGGATGAGCTCCACCACCTATTTTTCTACAAAACCACCTCAGGGTTTAAAAGTCGTATTGAATTTGTGTTTAGAAACTATTGGTTTATATTTTAATTCATATAAGACATCCTTATGTTTCTATTTTTTCAGTCATTTTTGTTTTCACTGGTTTTAAGCAGAAACACATCTCAGGCTGTAACTTCTTTAGCTTACCTCCTGTTTGCATGACATTGAAATAGATTGTACCCTTTGCCAGATAGGAAAAAAGGTCTGGTTTTGAAGGCAATTTAAGATGAAATGCATGTTAGAAATAATTTTTTTTTTATGATTGATTGATTCACTGCTTCCCATAAGTCATTTCATAACTCCTGATCTCTTCTTTCTCTTTCTGCCCTTCCTTCTGATCACACATACCAGAAATAAGATACCAGTTTTACTTTGAAGATGGATTGAATGATTCCTGTTTACTTTGATGACTGATTACATCCTCTTTATGAAAGAATCCCCTTGAAGCTACGGATGTCATTACACATTTCATGGCAATTGGATAAGTAACTTTCTATATGCTGTTACATCCAATTATTTGTAGATGCATGAGTGTTTATTTTAATTGTCAATAGAGCAGGGACCCTTTCACCAATCAAATTTGGCAAGGATGAGTCCTTGGATGTATGATATAATCCCTAAGAATATCATCCCAATTTAATAGAAAAACAAAAAGTTATAACCAAAAAAAGTCACTGAAACCTACAGAAAAGAAAATTAGTGGGATTCGTTTATTAATTTTTGTTTTTTCATTATCCCTTCAAAACAAATGGAGCTTTTCTATTCTTTTTTAAATTTGTCTTTAGATAAGTCTTCAGCCCTACGATTTACAAGTCTTTCAAGTCTCTTAATAATTACAAACGGTTATTTTAAGTGTGAGGGATTCAAGAGAAAGAGCAGCAGTTTATTTGCAGTTTTAAAATGTTCCTTACTGCTCTCATATTGTTTTTCATCATCATCATCATCACATTTTATTTGTACCCCGCCCTCCCGGCTGAACTTTTTTTTACCTTGTTTTGTCCATGGATTACCATGTATAGTTCCTGGACTCTTCAGCAAGAATGGCATATATTAATCAAAAAACAAGAACATGCCATCAGGAAAGTTATTGATATGTTGCCGTATTTGTCTCTCTACTTGGAGTTACGGTTGGTAATTTGAACCACACCAAACAGCAGTTTAACCAAGATCATTTAGGCTTCCTAATCGCCAAGTCCCAGCAGGAGATCCCCCCTTTTTACAGGCTTCCCCCACCCCCAGCCAGCTGGCCAGTGGGGGAAGCCATCCCCCCACAGTCACTACGTACCTTTAGAGCTCCGGCAGGTTTAGAAACCTGCAATCAGGTCCGTTTTTAAAATGTGTGCCTTTAAAGCTGAGCAGGAAACAGGAAGTGCTTCATGGGAAAGGGTCAATAACAGTTTCATCAAAGAACAGCCCCTCCCTTTGTTTTGCTTTCATTTTCAGAGCAAGTAAAGTTGTGCAAGAACCAGACCCAGTAAGTGCTTGTGTGTGTGAGAGAGAGGAAGGAGGCAGGGGATTTCCTGGTTTGGAGGTTTCTAAAGTGGGAGGTGGAGGGAAATGTCTACTGGACACTCTATTATTCCCTATGGAGAATGATTCCCGTAGGGAATAATGGGGAATTGATCCGTGGGTATCAGGGGCTCTGTGGAGGCTGTTTTTTGAGAGATGCACCAAATTTTCAGTATAGCATCTAGTGCCTCTCCCCAGAATACCCCCCAAGTTTTGAAATGATTGGACCAGAGGGTCCAATGTTATGAGCCCCAAGTGCCCCTATTCTTCATTATTTCCTATGGAAGGAAGGCATTTAAAAAGGTGTGCTGTCCCTTTAAATGTGATGGCCAGAACTCCCTTGGAGTTCAATTATGCTTGTCACATCCTTGTTCCTGGCTCCACCCCTAAAGCCCCCAGATATTTTTTGAATTGAACTTGGCAACCCTAAGATCATTACAGCTCATCTCCAGACTACAGAGACCGGTTCCCCTAGAGAAAAGGGATGCTTTGGAGGGTGGAATCTATGGCATTGTACCTCATTGAGGTTCCTGTCCTCCCCAGATGCCATCCCCAAATTTCCGAACCTGCATCTGGTAGCTATATCTCCCATCCCCTGCTGATGGCTAGGGGAGACCTGGCACCTCTACCATTCCCCCATTTACTGCAGCTCCTGTCCCACATGTAATTTGTCCATGCAGTCCCATGGTTCCCAGCATAGTGTTTCTGTTGACTGAAAGGGGTTGCTCATTACTCTTTCATGAGAGTATTTGGTAGTATACAATTCAGTATTCCTGTCTTGTTGCTCTGATCTATATCAGCCTTTTCAACAGCCTCCATCTTGTGTTTAAACTACAGGTGCCCTTTGAGTACCTGTGTGTGCACTCAAAAGCTTTATTGGTTTTAAAGGTGCCACTGGACTCAAACTTTGTTCTACAGGTACCCTCAGTTAGTTATCCTTAGTTTAAGAAGAACTAAATAAATCTTCATTCCCAGGCAAAGCTGTGTTTTTATTATAAAGTTGCTTATTCTTATTTTGCATTGCCTGAAGAAAAACAAAAACAGTGAAACTCTGGATTCCATGGCATACTTAGCTGATGTATAAAGTATGGAACCATCTTATTTTTCTGATAATATTCCAGGAAAGTAGTATTTCTTTGCAGTGGAGGAATGTGGCTTTCTAATGTAAATTTGTGGTACAATATTGGGGGTTGGTTTTCCCCAAATTGAATTCATGGGTTGACAGGCCCTCAGGTTTTCTCTGGGGGGGAATCAAAATGGCTAACAACTGATGAGTAAATTAGCTCTAACTGTGTTATGAATTGCCATGTCACACCAATACAACCACCTGTCTTTTTTCTGTATTAAGGAACTGAGAGGAGGGATATTTTCATTCAGAAAGAGCAGGAAGATGAAGCATCCATTTCTTACAGACGTATAAATGTACATCATGTTACTACAAAAATACATCAGCTTTAACGTTACCAGGGCTTTTTTTGTAGAAAAAGCCCAGCAGGAAGTCACTGTCATTTGCATACTAGGCCACACCTCTGACATCACCATCATTTACATACTTGGCCACACCTTTGACATCACTAAAAGTGTATAATGTCTTTTTTGGGGTGTGGTAACAATTCTGGTCATCACACCTCAAAAAAGATATTCTAGCATTGGAAAAAGTCCAGAAATATATAGCCACACACACACACACGCACACACATATATATATATACACACACACAAAGGCATAAATATATAGCAATCCCAGGGGAAAAATCAAATTCCAACACACTACTATAGAGCCAGCATGGTGTAGTGCTTAAAGAAAGAAAGAGAAATAAGGCAGTGGGAAATAAGGCAAACAGGAAAAAGAAATATTGACAGAAAGAAAGAGCGAGGGAGTGGAAAATAAAGCAAATAGACAGAGAGAGAGAGAGAGAGAGAGAGAGAGAAAGAAAGAAAGAAAGGAAGGAAGGAAGGAAGGAAGGAAGGAAGGAAGGAAGGAAGGAAGGAAGGAAGGAAGGAAGGAAGGAAGGAAGGAAGGAAGGAAGGAAGGGAGGGAGGAGAGAGTTGGAAAGAAAGACTGAAAAAAGAAAGGAATAATGAATGAATGAAAGGGAGGGGGAGACTTGGAAACAAATAGAGAAAAAAAGAAAGAGAGAAGAAATAGGAAGAAAAGAAAAAGGAGGGAAGGAAGGAGGGAGGGAAAGAAAGGAGGGGGAAAAGCAAGAAAGAAAGAGAAAAGAAGGGAAAAAATAAAGAGACTGAAAGAAAGGGGATGCAAGCAACTCACCTGTAAAAGTGCTGACTCCGACAAAGCCCCGGCTCAGCAGTTTGGCCCCTTGAGCCCCGCCAACCAGCTGGGGCTCTGCCAGGCAGCGCATCATTGGGAGGCCCCCGCACAAACGCTGCAGGCCTCCCCGAGCCCTGCCGGACACCCGGACATCAGGAGGCCCCAGTGCAAGCACGGCAGGCCTCTCCAAGCCCCGCCGGACAGTGCAACATCAAGAGGCCTCTGTGCAAGCACAGCAGGCCTCCCTGAACCCCGCTGGATAGTGCAACATCAGGAGGCCCCCGCGCAAGCACAGCAGGCCTCTCCGAGCCCCACCAGCAGCACAATGCTAGGAGGCCCCCGTGCAAGTGGGGCAGGCCTCCCCAAACCCCGGCAGACACCCGGAGATTGGAAGGCAGCGGGGAGAGTCGATGAGGCCGAGCCGGAACGCTGCCCGGGCCAGCCAGAACAGCGTTCCGGTTCATTTCGGCTCAAAAAAAGCCCTGCAAGTTACATATTAAAACAAAGCAGCTTTCTTAGCATCCCTAATCAATCTACTCAGATTTCTGTGGTTTTTCCCGAGAAACAGTTTGTGAACTAGCAGCTTCACCAACTCTAGGCCTGGAGCTCCCAGGAGTCATAAAATAACAGACACACGGGGTTATATCCTGCATTCTGCTGAGCTAGCATTCCATTAGAGAAAATGCCTCTTTGCCTGAAGGAAGTGCGCCTTTCTCCAGAGGAAAGCACCACACTTAGCTCGCCAGAGTGGTAAGATACCATTCTCTGAAGCAGACTGTCAGATAGATTATACAGCTTACATGTCTGTCTGAAATGTCCAGCATCCTGTATGCCTTTTTCCAGAGGCAAAGTAGAAGCTTCTGGCTTTAGAGATCAGCCAGTGCTTCAGTATCAGATTTAACAAGGGGAGACCTGCAAGAAACTTGAGGGAAGTGGGTATCACTCACCTTTGCTTCCTTCCTACTCCTCCCATCTTTCCCTTTCTTTCTCTCCCCTTTCCCTCCCTCCTTCTTTGTCTTTCTCTCTCCCTCCAAGCCAATCCCCCTTCCTTCACTTCCTCAAGCCAATACCCCATCTTTCCCTGTTTTTCTCTCCCCCGACTCAACCCCTCTTCCTTCTCTCTTCCCAAGGCCCCATCTTTTCCTTTCTTTCTCCCCACAAGCCAATATCCTGTCTTTCCCTGTCTTTCTCTCCCCCAACCCCAACCCCCCTTCCTTCTCTTTTCCCAATCCAGTATCCCATCTTTTCCTTTCTCTCTCTCTCCCCCAAGCCAATACCCCATCTTTCCCTGTCTTTCTCTTCCCCAACCCAACCCCCTTCCTTCTCTCTTTCCAAGACAATACCTCATCTTTTCCATTCTCTCTCTCCCTCAAGCCAATTTTTCTTTCCCCCCCCCCCTCCTTCTTTTCCCCTACCTTTGAGCCCAGCAGTGGTGGCAGTGCTTGGGAGTACTGAACCCCACTCAGGCAGCTGCCCTCCCAGTGAAACACAGTCCAGCAGCTGAATGCTTTGCTGTTGTCACCAGCCAAGGTTTTCACTGGGCCAGGCAGGCTAGGGGCCACCACTGCTAGTAAAGGCTGAGCTGATGCAGGCTCAGCTGCAAAGTCACCTGCCGCTTTCCTTTCCTCTTCACTCTTGGCTTTCCAAGAGCAGAAATACTTGCAAAGGCCTTGTCACCAAGAAAGCCCATTGCTATGTGTGTTTTTGTTTTGTTTTTGTTATAAACAATTTTATTAGTAATATATGGTAGCAAAGTTATATCTATATCTTACAACTTAAAAAAAGGAAAAATTTATCTACCCCATATCTTACTTTTCCCCCACCCCTCCCCCCATTACTTGACCCACGCCAGTGTTATTTACTTAAAAAAGAACAAATATTAAAGGTACCCTTAACTATTAAAAAACCAAAAGTTATACTCTTGTTTTAAAAACTTAATCATAATCAAAGATTGTCCAATGTCCCTTTATTTCCCACTCTTTTTCTATGTATCTTCTGAACTTCTTCCACTCCAACTTAAAAAGTTCTAAATCATAGTCTCTTAATATTCTTGTTAATTTGTCCATTTCACTCCATGACATAACTTTTATAATCCAGTCCCATTTCTCTGGTATTTTTTCTTGCTTCCACAACTGCGCATACAATGTCCTAGCAGCTGAGAGCAAGTACGAAATTAAAATTCTATCTTCTTTTGGAAATTTTTCCATAAGTAATCCCAACAGAAAAGTCTCTGCAACTTTAGTAAACTCATATCCCAAGATATTAGAAATCTCTTGCTGAATCATCTGCCAAAACATTTTAGCTCTTTCACAAGTCCACCACATATGGTAGAAAGAACCTTCATGCTTTTTACATTTCCAACACCTGTCTGGCATCTTGTTATTCATCTTTGCTAATTTCTTAGGAGTCATATACCATCTATACATCATCTTAAAACAGTTTTCTTTAATACTTTGACATGTTGCGAGTTTCATAGAGTTCTTCCACAAATATTTCCAAGATTCCATCTTTATTTACATTAATTGCCCATTTTATCATTTGAGATTTCACTACTTCATCCTCTGTAGACCATTGTAAGAGTAATTTGTATACTTTTGAAATTAATTTCTCATTATCTCCAAGCAGAACTTTTTCCATTTCTGTTTGTTCTTTCCTTATTCCTTCAGTTTTGATGTCATTCTCCACCAAACTTTTTATTTGTTGCATTTGAAACCAATCATATTTATGATTCAGTTCTTCCGCAGTTTTCAGTTCTATTTTCCCACTTTGTATTTTTAATAATTGATTATATGACAGCCACTTTTCTTCGCCTATCTTATCCATTATCTTTATCACTTCAGCTGGCACAATCCATAAAGGTTTTCTCTCATCTCCATATTTCTTATATTTTATCCATGTATTTAATAAATTGCTCCTTATATAATGGTGAGAGAAAAGACCGTCTATCTTCTTTTTTCCATAATACAAATATGCATGCCAGCCAAATTTATTTCCGTGGCCTTCCAACACTAAAAGTTTTTTGTTTAACAGCGTTATCCATTCTTTCATCCATACCAAACAAACTGCTTCATGATATAATTTTAAATCTGGTAGTTGAAATCCGCCTCTCTCTTTTGCATCTGAAAGAATTTTCATTTTAATCCTTGGCTTCTTCCCGGCCCACACAAAATCTGAAATTTTCCTACATCCTTTATCAAATTGTTTGGCATCCTTCACAATAGGAATAGTTTGAAACAAATACATTCTCCTTGGTAGAATATTCATTTTTATTGCAGTTATTCTACCCAGCAATGACAAATTAAGCTTGTTCCAGTTTAACATATCTTCATCCATTCTATGCCATAACTTCTCATAATTATTTTTAAACAGATCAGTGTTTTTCATTGTTATCTCCACCCCTAGGTACTTTACCTTAGAGGTAACTTCACAGCCCGTTAATCTTTGTAATTCTTGTTGTCTATTCAGCTGCATATTCTTACACAATTTTTTTGATTTTTCTCTATTTATAAAAAGTCCTGCCAACTCCCCATATTCTTGTATTTTCATTAACAACAAAGGTGTTACTTGTATGGGGTTTTCATTTATAAACATTATATCATCAGCAAATGCTCTATATTTATAAGTACATCCTTTTACTCGTAGACCTTCTGTATCTTTTTCTTCTTGAATCTGCATCAATAAAATTTCAAGAGTCATTATAAACAACAATGGTGAAAGCGAACAACCTTGTCTAGTACCTTTACTAATTTTCATTTCTTCTGTAAGGTCTGCATTGACACACAACCTTGCCCTTTGTTCAGAGTATATTGCTTGTATCATTCTTATAAAGCTTTCGCCCATTGCTATGTGTGGTCAGGAGCTCAAAACAGTCACTTTCCCCTTGAAACAGCCATTCTCTGCCATTAGCAATGGAGAGGATGGGGAAGAGAAGGCTCCTCATCCTCTGCTTGGGTAACTCCATGCTCTGCACAGGCACAGTGAATGCTGTTTTACTTTTTGGCTGTTTTTACTTTTTTAACCTCCCCCTTATATTTTTAAAAGTTTTTAGATTTTTCTGCACACCTGGGGAGTGGCCTATGTGTGCAAGATAATCTCTTTTCCCTCCATGTGCCCCTATGTGGAAATAAGTATCCACCCACAATGGGCCATGTTGAGAATTATATATATATACTGTGCTGTTTTGTAGAAAAAGCTCAGCAGGAGCTCATTTGCATATTAGGCCACACCACCTGGCCTGGGAGTACATGGCTGCTGTGTGGTGGATTGGGCCAGCTGGAGCCCTGGGCAGCCCAGGCAGAGCTCCGCTCCTATGTGCTCCAGCAGAAAAACAGCCCTGGATATATAGATATGAATATAGGACGAAGGGCTACAGATCCAGATCCACTATCCACATATATCCTGTGAATTGTATGCCAGCACTTACTCTCTTCTACCTTGAAACTATTCATTATTTGTGCATCATACATTTTAGACGAGTCATCCCTAGCGGTTCAGTCTTTCGGTCTTTTCAGACACAGAATTACTGAGAATAATCTTTTAAATTAAAGAGCCAGATGAGGGATAAATCTCTGTCTGCAACCAAGCTGGGGGTAGGCCTGTAATTATCTTATTCTAATATGTGAAAATCATTGGGTGTTCTTAAGCAAATCCTGTGGCTAATTAGTTGCCCCACAGGAGCAGCGCATGACTCCAAATGTTGGTTCACGTTCATTAAATATCCCAACACAAAACCCTTCTTAGAGAGCTTTATGCAGCATTGTGCAATTTGATAATTTATTGTTGGCCAGAGCGAGTCACTCTTAATCAAGCCACTCTTGCTGTGCAACAAAACCTGTTTTCAGATAAATTGGCTTTCCAGCTGCTTAACAAATCTGCACTGCGCAAAAGCCATAGTGCTGAATGGTTGGGAGGAAGATACACTGCTCCCATTTCTCATGGTCTCCCCAATGAGGCAAACAGTTGCCCTCAGAGGTTGACTGTGCTTCCCTCCCACTTTGGCTTGGATCCCATGGTTCACTTCCACAAAGAGAAGCATTGCAGCTAAGGAAGAGTTCCTCCTTTGGAAGAAGAATTTACATGTCCAGTAGAAAGTCATCTTCTCCCACAGAAGATTCTTCAGAAGAGAATCATTCATCCTATCAGCTACAGCTTTCCCTTCTCACTAGTGGCCACATCCAGCTTAGGGAAAGTTTATTCCCATGATTTCAGGACCCATGAGGAGTGATAGCAACACAAGTCAAGAGACTGCTATGAGGAAGAAGGAAGAGGAAAAATTGCTGCCTCTTGTCTCTTCTGCTGATGGAAAAAGATGAAGACAGTGATTTCCTCCGTATACTGCAAGATGGTTCCCATCCCAAAATAAAACGTGATTGCAC
The DNA here is from genome assembly GCF_032191835.1 of Heteronotia binoei. Taxonomy (NCBI): domain Eukaryota; kingdom Metazoa; phylum Chordata; class Lepidosauria; order Squamata; family Gekkonidae; genus Heteronotia; species Heteronotia binoei. The sequence goes on from NC_083226.1 coordinate 44,673,274, forward strand.
AGTTCTATATCTGAATACTCCCCAAGCAAAACCAATATTACACACAAACCACACTCACAACCTAACTCTCTCTCTCTCTTTCTCTCAGTCATATACACTCACAGCATGTGCATAATTATTGTGGTGTACTCAGCAGTTAAATTTATTAGCTGGTAAAGTGTCTTTCACCATCTGCTTCCTTGCACTAACTTCCTGTAACTAAGAGCACAAAAAGCCCTGGAGAAAGAGCATGAGGTAAAGTAGATTCCCTTAAAATAATTGAACATAATTGTGCATTTAACAGTTTAATGTTAATATTACTCAAAAGATGTGCAAATAATTGTAGAGTTATTCACCGCAAACCATATGTTCGAGGTAAAGCAGAAGTACCAGGGACCAGAGGAACCTTCGACAAGGCTAACTCAAAGAAATAGATTGGTGGATATTAAAATACACCACCACAGCTGAGGTGTTGGAAATAATTTCTTTCAGGTTTTCAAAGAGCATGTATTATTCTTTCATGCCCTCTCTTGGCCAATAAAAGTAATACAACAAAATCCACTTGGATGTAGGCTGCAGTGCAGCAAAATAATTTCAAATGCAATTGCACTTAAGACCTATGACTTAAGACCTATGGTGTTCTATGGAATCCTGAGATTTCACAGAAATGCACCAATGTTTCTTAATGCAAATAATAATAATAGGCAGCTTTCCCATTGCTACCAGTTTTCCCTTGCAATGTACAGGTGCAGAAGAGTGCTGACTCTTACTATGTTCTAACTCTCGTTCTCAAGTTGTTCAGGATAATGGTGAGGTGTAAAAGTCTTGGCGAGTTTCCCCCATGAACTGAAAGTGTACCTAAGAACACATCTCAGCATCCTCTGCAATGCACAGTTCTGTGGAAAGCTTCTGCTCCTGTAACAAACAAATCAGAGTGGACAGAATTCCCCAAAGAGTAGAATGTTTGAAAATCACTGATCTGTCAACAAACCAGCACATACTGAATTAACTACAGTGTCACTGTGTTCAAGGCAAGTGGCATAGATCCATCTCAGTGCACAGGGTGCTGGTTGCAAAACAGTTCTTATATCTTACTGTGAAATATTAGGTATGTCATTTGGGCAGCTGCTGATCTTTCTCCAGGGTGCAAATTCACTTTAGTTCTGCGCTGTGCCAATATGATGAATGTTGAGATTTTGGCTGTTATTAATGCAGAAATGTGAGCTCATTTTTGGGCTGGTAGAACATCCTAAATTTTATTCATTGGGTTTCCCCATCACAGATGCATTCTGATCTATAGTTATTTTGGCCCACTGGGTTATTGGATTGGATCTAAACTGACTCACAAATGATATATAAGAGTTCTTCTGTGGGAAGAGAAGACTCTTTAGTGTTTGGGGATACCAAGGCACCAGTTTGAGAGGTTTCCAGTTCTGGAACAATTGTCATTGGGAACTCTTGTATTGGTCAAATGCTTAAGTTTTCATCTTACAATGCCATATTCGTAAATGTAACAATATGTGGAATGCAGAGTATTTAACCCATGTTTTTCATGCAGTCATTCAGTGATATACATGAACAGCCATATGTATAACAGTCATTTAGTAGGCCAAACAAGTCTATTTGCAGACAAGAGATCAAAAGGACACCAATGACAAGAAGCAGAAATCCATGCAAGCATATCAATCAGCTAGTAACGTTTTGTAGTAGACTTGAAACTTGCTATACTTCAACAAAAACATTTCAGTGGGACTCCACTGAAACTACTGATTTGGAATCCATCATCAATTTGACACCTGGGTCTCACTTAGGTCTCAGGAATGGCAAGTTCACAGTGAAATGTTATGGTTTCTTCTTTGATGTGTAGTTGCATTATTAATCTTCCTATGCCTATCATCATGAGGATGTACCTGTAACCAGCTGGATCTTGTATTCATGCATGCTCTGCACAGACATATCAACTGCTGTTTCATACATTGCTTGACCTTCAGCAAAATATATTTGTTGCACACACTTCTTTTTTGGAAATCTTAGGGAAAGTTTTCCAAAAAAGTATCAACCAAGTTTTATTCTTCTTCTTTATGGCAGTCAGTAGAAGATCAAGAAAGGTAAAACTATAAGTTACATAATCATCTGATGCCTTACAATAAGACTAGGCAGGACCAATAAGGGCACAGAATGGATCTAGGTCTTTCCAGATTGGCTGTGATAGTCTGATAAACTTTGATTTCTAGTTCAGTTGAATGCAAATATGTCCAAGATTGTTAGCCACTGTCTAGTTGTTAATGCTGAAGAGAGAGTTTTAATGTCACTGTTTGATCAGTGAAAAGACTTTCAAGGTGGGTAGCCATGTTGGTCTGAAGCAACTGAACACAGTTGTTTGTCTTAAAGGTGTCATTGGACTCAAACTTTGAAAAGACCTTCATTTTTCTCTGTTTTCATCAGAGTCTCGAGGAGTTGCCCTGTATAATACAGTCTCTAACATGGAGAGTCTTATAAAACTGTGAATAATGTTTTGATGCAAATCACATATGGGAGTGTGAGTGTGTGTGTGAAAAGGGCTGTCAAGTTGCAGCTGACATGGTCACCTTATAGGGTTTTAAAAACAAGAGATTAACAGAGGTTCATCTGTATCGCAATCTTGGGCTTCCTCACTGGTTCCCATCCAAGTACTAACCAGGGCTGCCCCTGCTTAGCTTCCCAGTTCTGATAAGATCATGTTACCCAAATAAGCAGTTTCCTAATTAGTTGAGGGAATTAGCTTTAAGGAGACAGAGTAAGAGGGGGTACCTGGGACTCTCCACATATGTATACAGGAATTTTTCCCTTTAAAAGAACTCTCAAATAAACCAGGCAGATGTTCAACCAGAAACGTTTTTATTAAAAGGAAAGAATAAAACAAAAATGTACACAATAAACACACAGAGGAAAATCACACAACACACTAAGAGGAAATCATGGAGGAAAGAGAGAAAGTTTTGGGGGAGAAGGGTAATATTTACCAATCTTTCAGAGGCCAAGGAAACAGCAGCAAAACAGCCAACATTTCACAAAGACCAGAGAACTCATAGCAGTGTGTGTGTTCCACAATTACAGAGGAACTTTCCACAATTTCAGAGGAAAATGGAACCTCAGGTTGGGGTGATGTGATCCCAAAACAATACATTGATGAGATTACTGGTAATGGACAATGATTTGGGAGAGGCTTGATGACTCTGTAAGTACCAGACAGGAAGAGCTAATGTATGAATAGAACTGAGTGTTGATTAATTGTTACTTTGAGGTAAGAGTAAACAGAGGAAGCAAGGTAGAACATTGATGGAATTAGTCCAGGTATGAGTCAGTAGGTCCTGGGAGACCCACTGTCCTATAGTTATGCACCTCTCTGAGGCATGGAGGGGGCTATTAACCAGTCAGCTGCTCTGACTCACCTTCCAAAATACTCTTACCTGGCTGCTATCCATTTTGTTCCATTTCAGGCCAGGCAGTACCTTGCACTATGATTTTTGAAATAATATTTTAAGAAGGGTGTTTATGGTTATTTCTTTCTATTAAAACTGCCCTTCTGCAGGAGGAGGGGTCTGACTGCTAACAATTGGGCTAGCCTGGGTCATCCAAGTCAGGTTTTGGAAATTTGGGAGAGTTTAATGGGCTTGCAATATCCTGTAGTCCAACATATAGGTAAACTTTGGGGAGTTTTTTGTATCACTCATATTGTTCTCTGGAATGTACTTCTTCCTTCTTTGGATGGCTGACTTGTTTTTTGAAAATGGGATTTTAGCAATGTGAGCATACAGTGCAAATAGGTTTAAAAGTGCTACCTATTTGTTAATTCCCATCCACTGGAGTGGTTAGAATGGAAACACTGAATAGGTAATTGGAGGATATAATTGTTCATTATAGATGGCTGTGTAAAATCATTTTGGCTGCCTGTTTGGAGTTTCTTAAAGGTAAGTGGGGGCTACAAGCACAAGGAGAGAGCAGGCTGCTAATAACAGAACACAATGTCCTCGGCAGTAAATTGTTCCTCTCCAGGTCACTGTGATATACAGTATTAGAACAAATGGGCACAGGCTGTACTTGAGTGACTTCACACTGATAACAGAAAAAGTATAGAAGGCCAAGACTCAGGTGGTTAAGGCAGACTGCACCACATACAAGTTTATGACAAGCATAGGGGAGAGGCTTCCTCAGTATTGGTTGGTCAGTTGGTTGATCTTACCCAGTAACTGTGTTGTTAAAATACAGCCTGGCTGCTTTCAAAGTCAATTTCTTACCTGATCGGGGCTTCAGTGGAACATTTAGTAATGTTGCTGTTTTGCTGTGTGACAGTGAACATGTGCAAATGCCTTCATGGACTGGGACTGAGTCAGACCAGTGGTCTATCAAGATTGGTATTGTGCACTCAGACTGACAGTGGCTTTCCAGGATCTCAGACAGAAGTCTCTCACATCACCAGCTGGCTGATCCTTTGAATTTAGGATTGCCAATTCCCATGTGGGGGCAGGGGATCCCCCGGTTTGGAGGCCCTCCCCCCACTTCAGGGTCATCAGAAAGCAAGGGGAGGAAATGTCTGCTGGGCACTCCATTATTCCCTATGGAGATCAATTCCCATAGGGATAATAGAGAATTGATCCATGGGTATCTGGGACTCTGAGAAGCCTGTTTTTTGAGGTAGATGCACCAAATGTTCAGCATGGCATCCAGTGCCTCTACTCAAAATACCCACCAGGTTTCAAAAGGATTGGGTCAAGGGGTCTATGAGCCCCAAAAGAAGGTGCCCCAATCCTTCATTATTTCCAGTTGGGGGAAGGCATTTAAAAGGTGTGCTGTCCCTTTAACTGTGATTGCCAAAACTCCCTTGAGTGTTCGATCGTGCTTGTCACAACTTTGCTCCTGGCTCCACCCCCAAAGTCTCCTGGCTCCACCCCCAATGTCCCCAGATATTTCTTGAATTGGAATTGGCAACCCTATTTGAACTTGATGCCAGGGATTGAGTCTGCACTGTCACTGTGGGCATCTAGCTTGAGAGTTTGTGACTGATAATAGGTATAGCCATATAACTTACATCTGGACCTGGCATTGGGTATTATTTGCCTTCGAACATTGAGGATACTTAATTACTGCAACTGATTGATTGATTAAAACATTTCTAGGCCAAGGTTATGGAGTACTGTGTTCCGGCATGGTTTACTGCCCTTCAAAAAGGTGATAGTATGGGTAATATGGACTTGGTGTGGCAGTAGGTCATAGCTGACAAACAATCAGGACTGACCCATTCATTAGCCAGCCCTAGGCAAGCTGCCTGGGACATAAGAACATAAGAGAAGCCATGTTGGATCAGGCCAATGGCCCATTCAGTCCAACACTCTGTGTCACACAGTGGCCAATATATATATTGGCTCAGGGGGCCGCTGAATGGGGCTCTCCCCCCCACTCTCACCTCCTTGGCAAGGAAAATAGGTGAGGTGGCACAACTCCTGCACCTCAGAGCCTGTGCACTACCCAGCTGTCATCGCTCAGCCTGGCCATCATCGCTTCTGGAAGTGACAACAGCCAGGCAGTGCACCCTCTGAGGCATAGGCACTGTGCCACCCTGCCGCTATGGCACTCACCCTTGCCCTCGCCAGCCCTGCAAATGATGTAATTTTGTTAGTTGGGATAAATGTCTAATCATATGTGAATTTATTAATGTGCAATGGTGGGTAGCCCATGAGACAGATAAATCTGTAATCTTTAATGCTGAGGCACTTATTTGTTTTTAATATGCCTAAATCATGTTGATTATAACAATTTAAAACTCACCTTTTTTTTTGGCATTTTTGTATTTTTTTATCTGTGTGTGTGTGTGTGTACCTAGAAGTCATGTTGACCTCTGGTGACCGACCCCTACTGGGGACCTAGAGGATATTCAGGGAGATGGCTGAATAATCCTGCCCCCACCTCCTGACTGGGTAGTTTAAGGACAGTCTCCCATCCAAATACTAACCACAGTCAACCCTGCTTAACTTCTGAGATCTAATGAGGTCTGTTATGCCTGAGCTATTCAAGTCAGGGCAGAAAAACCCACCTTTACTCCCATAAAAAGTAATGAACATCAGACATCAGTAATGAACATCAGAACATTAAAACATTTCAACATTAAAACAGTGTTTAAGATATATGTGATTTTTTTTTTAAATCAGTAAAAACATATAAATGCACATGTGCCCCTGTATAAATCGATGGTGCGGTCTCATTTGGAATACTGTGTGCAATTCTGGTCACCGCACCTCAAAAAGGATATTATAGCATTGGAAAAAGTGCAGAAAAGGGCAACTAGAATGATTAAAGGCTTGGAACACTTTCCCTATGAAGAAAGGTTAAAACGCTTGGGACTCTTTAGCTTGGAGAAACGTCGACTGCGGGGTGACATGATAGAGGTTTACAAGATTATGCATGGAATGGAGAAGGTAGAGAAAGAAGTACTTTTCTCCCTTTCTCACAATACAAGAACTTGTGGGCATTCAATGAAATTGCTGAGCAGTCAGGTTAGAACGGATAAAAGGAGGTACCTCTTCACCCAAAGGGTGATTAACGTGGAATTCACTGCCACAGGAGGTGGTGGCGGCTACAAGCATAGCCAGCTTCAAGAGGGAGTTAGATAAAAATATGGAGCAGAGGTCCATCAGTGGCTATTAGCCACAGTGTGTATATATATGTGTGGGTGGATGGATGGATGGATGGATGGATGGATGGATGGATGGATGGATGGATGGATGGATGGATGGATGGATGGATGGATGGACAGATAGGCAGATAGACAGATATAATTTTTTTGGCCACTATGTGACACAGAGTGTTGGACTGGATGGGCCATTGGCCTGATCCAACATGGCTTCTCTTATGTTCTTATGTGATATGCCATTGGCTCAAACTTGCATGGAAGCTGTGAAGCCTTCTTCCGAATCCTGTGTTTATAGGAACAGATTGTATATACTTGGTGGCAAAGGCACCCTCCACTTGCTCAGAGGCATTGTGGCTTCACATGTTCCTGGACTTCACCCTAATATTGAAAACAGACTGGTGCTGGGCTTGGATGAGCAAGGCTCTAATTAAGAACTGGAAAGTTCATCTCACTGGATTGTTAATGTTGACGTTTCCACACAGCTCTGTGAGGGTGAGCGAATATGAAACTTGCATTTTAAAAAATGACTATCTCTGTTTGATTGTCTTGTCTTCTTCAGGAGAACCCTTCCAGCTGACTGTTGCATGGGAATTAATGGGTATTACTCCCTGTGATTTGCAGCTGTTTACACAATGGAATTTGTCATAATACATGGTGGCATCTATTAGCTTATGTGGCAAAGGGATTTGTCAAATTAATAGCGATTTGGTCTGCAGGGCCGGCCCTGCCACTAGGCAATTGCCTAAAGTGCTGGCCTTCTGGGGGCACTAAATTGGGCGCCTCCCGTGTGACTCAGTGATGTTATCAGTGCAGGGGTGGGGGGAAGTTTGCAAGAAGTAGCCTTGCCTAGGGTGCCAGACAGTCTAGAGCCAGCCCTGTTGGTCTGTTTACCCTCTCTCTCTCGGCTTGACTTTGCAGACGAAGATTTAAGAAAGGTCAGTAGTCCACGTCTGCTGCAGGCTCGCTGGTGGCTGACAAGACCAATGTGGGACAGGCAGGTCCGGCCACAGTGGCTGCAGGGAAAAGTCTGATTTGGGGTTGGTGCTGTAGCAGTGCGATTCTTCCTCAATCTCCTTTTGTCCTCAAGACCAGCTATGCGTGCGTTCTCAAAGGAAGAGACAGCCTGGTGGTTGGTGTGCCTCCATGCTTTGCGATCTGAGGCTAGGTCAGACCACTGGTGATGGTTAATGCAACAGGTACCAAGGGATTTCTTCAAGGAGTCCTTGTATCTCTTCTTTGGTGCCCCTCTATTTCGATGGCTGGTGGAAAGTTTGCCATACAGGGCAACCTTGGGAAGGCGGTGGTTTTCCATCCTGGAGATATGCCCTGCCCAGAGCAGCTGCGTCTTCAACAGCAATGCCTCGATGCTTGTAACCTCCGCCCGCTTGAGGACTTCAGTGTTGGTCACAAAGTCACTCCAGTGGATGTTGAGGATGGTGCGAAGGCAGCGCTGATGAAAGCGCTCAAGGAGTCGCAGGTGATGACGGTATAAAACCCACGATTCGGAGCCGTAGATGAGGGTTGTCATCACAACCGCTTTGTAAACATTGATCTTTGTGCCTTTTTTCAGATGCTTGTTGCTCCACACTCTTTTATGCAGTCGGCCGAATGCACGGTTTGCCTTTGCCAGTCTATTATCAATCTCCTTGTCGATCTTGGCATCTGAGGAGACGGTATTCACAGTATTTAGTATTTAGTAAATAGTATTCACAGTTTACCACAGTATTCAAATAAAACCTCCATATTCAGAGGCAGTGTACCTCTGAATACTGGCTGCTACGGCAATTAGGGGAAGAATTTGTGCTTGGCTTCTAAGTTTCCCAAAGGCGTCTGGCTAACCACTAGAGAAACATTTGGCCTGATCCAGCTGAGCAGTGCTTATCTTATACAGTGCAACATAATAAACCCCCCACCCATGCACAGTCTGGCTCTGCCTCTACATTTGCATAGATCAGTTTCATTTGCATTTGCACAATGGACTTCCTCCTACAGCAAGATACAAGCAAATTAAAGGAAGTGTTATTCCTACATTTGTTTTCTGAATATATAGGCAATAGTTCAGTGACATTATCCTTCTGTTGCCTAGGCAACCAGCAGAGTGTCTTAGGACCAGGCAGGATGAAAGTCACAATATTAATTCCCATCTGTAATATTATTTATACACAAATTGCAGTCCCCTAAACAAATGGGGATTACGTAAAAACAAAAATGCTGGCCTAAGGTAATGCAATAATATCACTCCTATCAGGGATCATTATTGTTCTGGTACAGACCAGTCTAAAGCAATATAGCCAATCTGTTGATGTGCCATATATGCTTGCAAGCAGAGGTGCTATTTCAGCCCATAAAGCATTCCTTGGGTATAATAATTTTGACAGATAATGGAAACGAATCATCATTTCTGGTTCCAGTGGAATACACTTGTGCGCCATCCATATGGCTTCTATGTCGTGATCTGTCTGCATCTGCCTGAAAAGCTCTGTTGACATAGTGTCCTCTTTTAAAAAGCAGAGAATTTAATTTGTGTAAACCTCCCAAGAGATTCTACATAGGGTGACGCTAGCTGACATGGCAATTACACAGGGGCCTTTAGAAAGCTGAGGCTGTCTCAATAGATTGTATGCTAGGCGAGGCTGATGCTGTTGGTCTCGAACAGCTACTGGAGACAGCACTCCAAATTCCCAGTGCCTGGGATGACTTAAAACAGCCTTAAAATCTCAAGCAGTTTTAATCAGGGCTTTTTTTTTGCAGAAAAAGCCCAGCAGGAATTCATTTGCATATTAGGCCACATCCCCTGATGCCAAGCCAGCCGGAACTGTGTTCCTGTGCGTTCCTGCTAAAAAAAAAGGCCCTGGTTTTAGTAATAGAATGTATGCATTTATTTAATTCATTTATAATCTGTCTCCCTTAGACAAGGATGAGAGAATCGGAATGGCCCAAGGTCACCCAATGAGGTTCCATGACACTCGTATTTTATTCTGCTCTACTATTTTGATCCTTCCAAATTGCCACCTCTGGCTCCTCTCTCCATTTAGACTATCCATATGGCACAACGTTGCTCTAGTTTGGCCCCACTCAAAATCTATATCAGTGGATGTTACACATCTAAAAATGCTGGAGGGACTTTAGGATTTTAGACAGCCCTTCTCCCCACTTGCAATGGCTTTTGACTGTGGAAAAGAGTTGGTATACATTGTATATCCCACCCTTGGGATAACAAAATATATCTGTTCGTTAATGCTGTCAAGTCACAAATGACTTATGGTGAGCCCAGCAAGGCGCTTTGAAGGCAAGTGAGAAGGACTGGTGGTTGGCCATTGCCTTCCTCTGCAGAGTCTTCCTTGGTTGTCTCCCATCCAAGTACTGACCCTGCTTAGCTTCCAAGATCTGATGAGATTGGTGAAAACAAGCAAGCAAATAGGAGTCCAACCTAACATTAAAGAGCTGGTTGATGGCAATCAGGTATGAAGGTCTTATTAAATGTATTTATTTATTTTTATTTATTCACAATATGTATTAGCCACCTTTCTTCCTTACAGGGCTCCAGGGAGCTTACAAGCATAGATAAAATGCATAACATAAAATATATTAAAAACATAACACCAAAATTTAAAATTACCATTGAGGACTGCTACTGAACTTAATCAAATGCAGTTCTAAATAAAACCATCTTGAACTGCCTCTTAAAGACTGAAAGCGAGAGGGTAATAATAATTATCATATGGCAGTGTGTGCAGTATAGCCAGGAGATCATAAGATTATCTGGCAGACAGAAGTTATAGCTCTTTTAGCATTATGCACCACTAGGTGGTAAGTTAGACTTGTTTTAAAGGCAAAAGATGTTTCAGAAGTGGTTTGTCATTGTCTGTCCCTGCATCACACTCTTGATATTTCTTACAGGTCACCCATCCAAATACTAGTGAAGAGGTATATACTTGAGATGTGAGTGTCATGCACATATTTATACCTCTATAATGTTGCCTTGTCTGGAGCACTATTTACATGTCCTGATTTTTCACTTGTGGCTTGAGTAGGGGGTGGTGGTGGCATTCAATGATAATATTGCATACTTGGTGGACAATAAGACTTTTAACCTTGAGTCAGTGGTCAACTTTTTTCTTAACATTCAGATAGCTTGACAGTACTTACACTAATGCTTTGCCCCCATTTTTAGCTCAAATCTTTACTATGAAGCAGAATTAACTTCATATTGGCCGCTAACAGACGGCCAGCTCAGGGTGGCATCAAGCTGACCCAGAATTGAGCCAGCCAGAAAAGTGGCAGGGAGCATCCTAATGGCCCATGGAAGAGGGAGCATGTAGAGTACTCACACGCCCCATCCATGGCTCCCAGGATGCTTTCTGGGCACTTCCCAGCTGTCCATACAGTCAGGGAGTTGACTTGGAGGCACCCCAGTGAAAAGGCACCACTTTTAAAGTGGTGTCTTTTAAAGCTGGCTTCCAGTAAGTCAGAGACGGCTTGGGGGTGGGATGGGGGTGGCAGGCTGATAGGGCACTCGCCTGCCATCCCCAGGACAGCTTAAACTGTCTGTCTGTAAGCAGCCATTGTCTACCTCGTTCTTCATTAAATCTAGGTTACAAACATGTGGCCCAGGAACTGCATGCAACTTCACCTACACATGTAGCACCATGGGACCCCACCACCAGTTTGGTGACTTTGCAGGTGGTACTGAATTCCATACCCTCTATTGGTTGTAACAGGACAGCTGAGTGCCAGTGAAGCATAATGAAGCAGCATCAGAGGAGATGGATTGCAGTTCATAGGCATGCTGTTGAGAGGCACACATACCTAACCTGTCTTTGATGAAAGAAAGAGCCAGATTTTGAGCAGTGAAACTGAGTAGAGGTTGAATCTTTAAACCCCTTTTCCTTTCCCTGCACATCTCTACAGAAATGAGGCAGTGATACTCATCTTGTGTGTTGTCAAATCCCCAGTATCCCACAACCTGATGGGGCAAGGACTGAGGAAGGATTGGGGGGGGGGGGGGGTTGTGGTCATATCTTTCACAGAGCAGCCCCACTGCTATCCACTGTTGACTGAGGTCTGTGTAACGGCTTGCTTTGGACATTCATGCCTCTTTAGAATTCCATTAATGGAAGTGGAAAACTCATCATTGTTAAGAGATGAGCAGAACAACTCAGTTCCCCTCAGAAAATGAACTTGGGAATCTGAAATGGGTTGCACAACCCTGCTGTGAACATATGTAGAGAGGTCTAGTAGTGTAGTGTTGACACAGACCCCTTGCTGTGCTGGAGGCCTTTTATTTTTAATCTTTATATTGCTTTGAATCGCTGAGTAAAAACCTTGTCCCTTCTTAGTTTCTAAACAGCCAATGACTAGTTTTTCATTTAAAGTCTCAAAGGTTTCCCTTTTTCTTTTCCTGTGAAAAGTAGAAAGAGTGTCTCATAGTGCACTTGCTTCTTCATGCTAGCTGGAACTGCAAAGCCATTTTGGCTTCCCTGTTATCTCTTAAAAGTTTTCCTTTCCATCTTGTCTAATAGGCTGTGCATTTGACTTTCTCTATGGGGGGAGGTGACAGCAAGAGAAGAAAGGAACACACTTTGAAAAAAAATATGTATTTCCACTACAGAGAGACAAAATGGGTAGGGTGAATATATTCTACCAGCCCAACTTTAGCTGAAGAGAAGGTGCACAAAGCTTTCAAGATTTACAGAGCTCTTCCTCAGGCAAGTCTGAGGAGGTTGGGGGGGGGGGGGGAAACTGGAAGCAAATAAATGCCTCTTCCAAGTGAATAAGGAAGTAATGCGATATGATCAAAACAGGCTAGAATTAAGAAAGGTCTAAGGTGACTGGAGGGAAGTTTTAAAAAGCTAACATTTCTGTTTAACCTTGTTTGTTTTCTGTTAAGTTGAATGGTATTGGCAGTTCATATGCTGTATACTGAGTCAAACAGTTGGTCTATCAAAATTGCTATTTTCTGTTCTGACTGGCAACAGCTGTCTGTGGTCTCAAGTCAAGATCTTTCATATCTCCTATTATCTAGTTGCTGTGGTTTTTTTAACTGGAGCTCCTGGGGATTGAATTTGTGACCTGCATGCAAAACAAATACTCTGCTTTTGAACTACAGCCCCTCCTTCCAGTTCCAGTCCCACTGGGATTTGGACTATGGGAAGTAGGCCATGGCAGCTTTTAACAGAGACATAATCAGAGGTGATGTTGAGATGGAAATTTCCAAAAGTGTGGTGCTGTTTTAACAGGCAAGTGAAAACAGCTTTGCTGCACCAAACCTGTTGTGGCCCTCAATCCTCTGTGACCTTCCATCAAGCACAAGTCACAACTACCAAAACACATTTTCTCAAAGAGCAGAAAATTATTTCCATGCTGGACCTGCCTGGGCAGAAGTAATACCATACTCACTGAGTCAGGTGCACAGCAACCAGAAAAGTTGCTGACTCCAACGTGGCAATCAACATCTCCCTGGGAGTTTAAGAAAGGGCCACAAGAGCTAAGCATTGATGCAACCCTTCCTTGCCCTCCCTCTCATGATCTGCCTAATTCACAGAATCAATACAAACAAGATTCACAGGACAGATTGCAACCAAACAGAGAAAGATCTTTGTTCCTTGGCATATGTAGAAATCTTCTGCTTTTAAAGAATAGGATAGCCAGCTGCACATTTTGTGGGGTTGTCAACCACCAGGTATGGGGTGGTTATCTGGGCCTACAACTGATCTCCAGATGACAGAGATTAGTTCTACCGGAGAAAAAAACTGCCTCAGAAGGTAGACTGTATTCCCTCCCCAAACCCCACTGAATTCCCTCCCCAAACCCCACTCTCCTCAGGTTCCAACCCCAAACTTATTATTAGGAAGGGAATTGAAAACAAATCAGCCAGTATCTTAATGCCCCTGTATAAATCGATGGTGCGGTCTCATTTGGAGTACTGTGTGCAGTTCTGGTCGCCGCACCTCAAAAAGGATATTATAGCATTGGAGAAAGTCCAGAAAAGGGCAACTAGAATGATTAAAGGGCTGGAACACTTTCCCTATGAAGAAAGGTTGAAACGCTTGGGACTCTTTATCTTGGAGAAACGTCGACTGCGGGGTGACATGATAGAGGTTTACAAGCTAATGCATGGGATGGAGAAAGTAGAGAAAGAAGTACTTTTCTCCCTTTCTCACAATACAAGAACTCGTGGGCATTCGATGAAATTGCTGAGCAGACAGGTTAAAATGGATAAAAGGAAGTACTTCTTCACCCAAAGGGTGATTAACATGTGGAATTCACTGCCACAGGAGGTGGTGGCGGCCACAAGCATAGCCACCTTCAAGAGGGGTTTAGATAAAAATATGGAGCAGAGGTCCATCAGTGGCTATTAGCCACAGTGTGTGTGTGTATATAAACATTTTTGCCACTGTGTGACACAGAGTGTTGGACTGGATGGGCCATTGGCCTGATCCAACATGGCTTCTCTTATGTTCTAAACTTTCCAGGTATTTTCCAACCTGGAGCTGGCAGTCCTATGATATGCAGGGCCAGCCCTAGACTGTCTGGCACACACCCTGCACTGCAAAATTCACCAAATCACATAAGGGGTGAACAATTTGACCCTCCTAGAAGGCCTGTGCCCTAGGCAATTGCCTAGCTTGCCTAATGGCAGCTGGCGCTGATGATATGGCAAGAGCTTTTAGCAATATAGAGGGTGTTTTCGCACTCACCTTCAGCCGGCGCGACCCCCCTCTTCACCGCGCAGGATCTGCGCGGATTTCGCACTAAAAGCTGCAGAGCAGCCTTTTGCACCGGAAACTCCCAGCGCAAAAGCCGCTCAAACGGAAACTGCCAAAAAGCAGTTTCCGTTTGAGCGGCTTTTGTGCCGGGAGTTTCCGGCGCAAAAGGCTGCTCCGCGGCGTTTAATGCGAAATCCACGCAGATCCTGCGCGGTGAAGAGGGGGGTCGCGCCGGCTGAAGGTGAGTGCGAAAACGCCCATAGTGTCGGGAAGCCTCAGGCAACAAGACTTCCTGTAAGGAGAGAGCTGTAGGTGTGTTGAAGCAGCACGGAAATGTCTCTGTTTTCAGTTACTAACTTATGCTACCTGCTTTTTGTTTTCAGGGCCATGTAATCATTGCTGGCCTTTTGTTTTTGTCCAGTCATGCAGATTTTCAGGCACTCCATCAAGAACTCGTCAAGAAATCATGGCTGCAGACTTCCCTGTGTGTTGTGGCCTATCACAGCTGCAGATGTTACCAATAAGAACGAGCAATACATATAAAAGACTTGCTTAAGCAAACAGCTCCAAAACTTCCTCTTGTTAGAATGAAAAGAAAATTAAAGCTTAGCACCACAGAACAATTAGCAAAGGTGTTAAGTCAACTTGCTAAGCAATCTGTGATATCAGACATGCAATCAACTCGGGAGACAATAAAAAGACACTGTAATTAATGATTAAGTGGGACTGTGGGGGTATAAAGCACAGGAGGTTTCTGTATAATTGAATTGGAGAGAGGAGTGATCTTTTCACAACTGTATTTTCTGAAATTCATTTGTTCTCAGATTATTATTAGCTTTTTAAAAAAAAAAATATGAAAGCTTTTTTAGCAACAGGGAAAACTTTTTATTTTGGCTCCAACTGTTTCCAGTTGAAATGATGTCAAAACATACTTTGAAGGAATCCATGTATGCCTTTCTGATGCTGCCATTAACCAGATCATTTTCATGTATTCAGTGTTAATTAAACATGCAGAGGGCCTGTTGTTAGAATCTTGGCTGTGGATATGAATACATATTTTGCCACAGATCTATACTGACAGGGTGGTGGGTAATGGGAGAAACAGGCAGGTATGTTC
Source organism: Heteronotia binoei (assembly GCF_032191835.1). Lineage (NCBI taxonomy): Eukaryota > Metazoa > Chordata > Lepidosauria > Squamata > Gekkonidae > Heteronotia > Heteronotia binoei. The sequence goes on from NC_083226.1 coordinate 44,688,746, forward strand.
TGAGGAAGCATAGAATTTGGACTTGGGTAGGGAATTCTGCAAAAACAAGCTTCTAGGGTGTTATTGCTGTGATACAAATACATTCTTGAAGGTATTTGGGCAATGCCTGTTGGAATCTCAAAAGACAGAAAGATGTCTTAAATGAACAGCCTGACAATAGCTGGAGAAGGATTTTAGTATTCTCTGCTCCCTTGCCTTTCCCTTCCTCTGCAAAAATATGAGCAATTGTACAAAGCTGCTTGATTCCCTTCATCTGTACAGTGCACAGACTTTTTCTTGATGCAGGTTTTATATTGCATAAGGGGAAAAAAAATTTTTTTTAAAAAAAATGGCAAAAACACAAAGAACATAAAAGTTCTTTGGGAGATGCTAAAATGGAAGGCCCTGATCCTTGCTCTGAATGAGGCAAAGAGCTTATTAGTTGCAGAATTGGGACCCACAATGACAACAAGAAGGTGTGTATTAAAATTCCCTGGCCTACTACCCAGCTACTTGTTCCTGAAGTTTATGCAAGGCTCTTGCCAGGTCCCAAGAAACCCAAAACTAAACACAGGTTGGTGGATGCAGATTTCTCTGCAGTTATAAGTGTAAAGTAATGGGTTCAGTCGCTAGAGCAATGTCAGCATAGCTCTTTATTAGCAAGAAACACCACTGAACACACACATGGCAAACCCCAACTATTTACAGAAACCCCACCCAAAATACACCTCCAGCAATAAACAACCCAATAGAAAAACAGGCACTCAGAACCCTCATTTGTGTGGGCTTCATTCAAATGGATATTACCTGATTGGCTGGCTCAGCAAGGGCAGCCAATCTGAATGCAGCTGCAAGGAGCCTCTCAAACAATGGATCTTCGTTCAAAGCTCTCGATACAGTACAATAAACATCATTCGGGGCTCTCTTAAAGGGGCAACAAGGTAGCTCCTGCTCATCTGAAATTACAAGTACCATCTTCCCTCTAAGGATCAAGAAGCAGATGGGATGGCTTTCAGCCAGGGCTTCCCTCCTCTACCGTTTCAAAATAAGGACCATTTCATCACATTTGTCATCAGACTGACACTCAAAAGGGAACTGTAACTACTCACAGTTCCCTGAAGAGCATACCTGTATGAATCATCAGATGGCAATTATATTTGTTGTACACCTAAAAAAGGAAATGTGTGAAAGTGGTTGTAAACTCATTGCACTGTGATGGGATTTGTCAGCTTTTGGTTCTTCTGAAGACAGGGACAAGTTTTACTTGTTTTTGTGACAGGTGCTGAGGAGTTTGGAATTATGGTACTCAGAACTCTTCCATTTCATTACACTTGTACTCTTCATTAACACTGCATGGATTGAGATTAACATGTGGAAATGTTTTAATGAATCATTTTTCACCAGTTATTCTGAGCCTTGTTTGACAGCAGTAAAGACATTTTTAAGTTTCAGTAGAGGAAGGGCAAGTTGCTAAGCAGGGTCAGCTCTGGTTAGTGAGTACTTGGATGGAAGACCACCAGGGAAATCCAGGGTTGCTACAAAGAAGCAGGTAATGGCAAGCTGCCTCTGAAAGTCTCTAGCCTTGAAAACCCCATGGGATCACTTAAATCGGCTACGACTTGACAACACTTTCCACAACCACCAGGGGACACTATTCAGAATCATGGTTAGATGAACTTCCAGCACTTCTTGTCCTCAGGCTCAAGCTGCAGATAATTAGATTTGTAGAGGGAGAATATGGACTTTTGCCCCTTTACTATACACTTGCAATTAGAGACATATGGACTCCTCACTTTGATGGCTTCAAGTCCTCTAAAAACTAGGGGGAAAGTTGCACACAGCCAAAATGGACAACATAACATCCAGAACAACAAAACAAATTCATGTAATACCCTTTTTTTTAACATGGATTTTTATGTGGATTTGTTTTGTGTTCTAAAAAAACAGTCTAAGAAGCCTGTCAGAGGTTCTGGCAAATATCCTGGAACCCAGTGTTGGTATAACAAGTATAATTTAGATGATTATACTATTTGTCAAATAGTGCATTCTTGCTTATTTGGAGCCAGATTGAGGCCCTACTGAATTTTTTCTCACCCATCAAAAAGTGCCTTCCTTTTTTGTATTTTCCCCCATAGGAAAGGACTCAAATGGCACAACTTTTTTTTAAAAGGGACATTTTAAATTTTAAAAAACCATTTCTAGATACATAACAACAGTTCTTTATAAAGACTCCAGTAGTACTCATTAGCATACACACAGTGCCATACTGCAACAAGACTTTAAAAATATGCTTTTTAATATGCATCAGCATATGAATCAGCCTACATTAATTTTACCAAAAAAATACAAGCAACAGCAGATTAAGAAAAAGAAAAAACAAGCAGTGGACTCACACTGACTTCTGGGGAACATCTCATTTTCTCTTCCCCCATTATTTCCTCTTTCCTGACTCAAGGTCACATCAGCAGGTTCTAAAAGAATATTCTATGTAAATTAATTAACAAAAATACACACATATTATGGTAGGTTACAAACTTTATTGAGAAGCTATTACAGCTAATTTTCTTTTGTACTCATGTTCTACATGTTATAATCTTTAAATATATTAACTCTAATACACAGAATCAGCATTACAGCCAGATGGCCATCTAGCCTCTATTTCAACATCTCTAAGGAGAGCCCACCACCTCCTGAGGAAGCCTGTTCCACTAAGGAACTACTTTGTCAGGAAGTTCTTCCTAATGTTTAGCAAGAAACTCTTTTGATTTAATTTCAACCTGTTGGTTCTGGTCTGACCTTCTGGGACAACAGAAAACAATTCTGCACTATCCTCCATGTGACAGCCCTTCAAATACTTGAAGATGGTGATCATGTCACCTCTCAGTCGTCTCCTCTCCAGGCTAAATGTACCCAGCTCGTTCAACCTTTCTTCATAAGACGTTCTCCAGACCCTTCCAGGTGCACAGGGATCCCCCAGGAACTCAGGGGAAAAAACATTTTCCGTAAGTGGTAGCACCCATGCCACTGTCTTTCTACTTTCTGTGCCACTGCAGGCAACTGGAATCCTAACACTAAAGACTTATCATCTCCCTGAATTCTATTTATGCATTACAACCTACTATAGATCTCTGGAGTTCCTCTGTCTGGGTAATTCAGCTGAGGGAAACCACTTAACCCACTGCTCTTCCTATCTGCTGCCATTTTGATTCAGGTACTTGTAGCTACTGCTGGCAACCCACTGGGGAGATCCTGCAGGGCCACCAGGAGATCCTGGGGATTAAACCGAAGAGTTCTGGGCAAAACCTCGATTGTCACTGGGTTGCGATGATCTCACTTCTGGTTTTGTGATGGAATTGATACAGCATGTTCTGCAGACACTGACAAGACCCCCCCCCCCCCCCAGGATTTCCCCCACTGTCTTGAGAAGCAATGGCAGGGAACAGGTAAAAAGGTAAAGGTAGTCCCCTGTGCAAGCACCAGTCATTTCCGACTCTGGGGTGGCGTTGCTTTCACAACGTTTTCACGGCAGACTTTTTACGGGGTGGTTTGCCATTGCCTTCCCCAGTCATCTACACTTTCCCCCCAGCAAGCTGGGTACTCATTTTACCAACCTCAGAAGGATGGAAGGCTGAGTCAACCTGAGCCGGGTACCTGAAACCAGCTTCTGCCAGGATCGAACTCAGGTCATGAACAGAGAGTTCAGACTGCAGTACTGCAGCTTTACCATTCTGCGCCACGGGGCACAGGTACTTCCCATTTTATCAGATGTTGGGAGTCTGGACCCTGCAAAACAGTCACTTGACAATCATTCTGTTGCATAGCATTCATCACTTTTTTAGTAGGGATAAGAATCTCCTATCATTTGAATAGATATCAAGTGATAGTATGAGGGGATGGGAAAAATTGCAGAAAGAACTCCACAGAGGAAAAACATTTGAGATTTGAAATCCTGTTAATAGAGACATGAAAGAAGATGCACAGGCACTTGAGAAAGTGAGAAAACTTGAGAGGGAGTATTGTACTTGAAAGTAGGTTTGAGCTGATCAGAATTCCATGACTCAGCAACACTTTCACCTTCTGGAGGCCAGGGTTTGCAGTAATTAAGTGGTCTGAATAGGAATTAGTTTAATTTCTGAAGAGAGCGATGCTAAAGTAATGAGAATCTGCATGTGCGCTCACATACACAAAATCATGTTAGTGAAGAACAGAAAGAAAAGGAATGGGATTAGAATTACTGCCTGATAAGAAACAATATTATTAATCCAACTACAATAGGTGGCTTAAGTTGAAAGAGATTCAAACTTCCCTTGGTGGATTTTTTTTAAATCAGGGGTTTTTTTAAAAAAAAATGTGGATTAAAAAAGAATTTATAAATTGTTGTCTCATTGGTTTTCCCCTCTCTTTGCTTTAAATTTCAATCATAGTGCTTCTTTTAAAAAATAGCACAGTTCTAAAAGGAAATCAGAACTGAAACAAACGTATTAAGGCCTACACTTATAATTCCTTGAAGCCTAATCTCAACTTTCTCTCAAATGTCTTGATTTGGCCTTGTAAGTGACAGGCCCATGAGGCAAAATATCAAACTTCTGAGGTTCAAACCCCTTGTGAGAATTTTGCTGAACTCGTTCTGGTGACTGCCAGAAAGGAAGAAGCAACCTCTCATCAGACATGGCTGGCAAGGGAAGTCAGAGGATAAAAGTTAGAAAGAGAGAAACAAAATGAGTGAGAGCAACTGAGCATGTGTGTATGAATGTCTTCATAGGTTCATAAGAGAAACCATGTTGGATCAGGCCAATGCCCATCTAGTCCAGCCTCTATCACACAGTGGCCAAAAATCCCAGGTGCCATCAGGAGGTCCACTAATGGAGCCAGGGCACTAGAAACCCTCCCATTGTTGCCCCCCTCCAAGCACCAAGAATACAGAGCATCACTGCCCCAGACAGAGAGTTCCATCTATATTATGTGGCTAATACCCACTGATGGACCTCTGCTCCATATATGTTCATCCAATCCCCTCTTGAAGCCATCTATGCATGTAGCTGCCACCATCTTCTGTGACAGTAAATTCCCTGTGTTAATCACCATTTGGGTGAAGAAGTTCTTCCTTTTATCCACTCTAACCCAACTGCTCAGCAATTTCATTGAGTGTCCATGAATTCTTGTATTGTGAGAAAGGGAGATATCTTGTAAACGTCTATCATGTCACCTGTCACCCCTCAGTCAACATTTCTCCAAGCTAAAGAGTCCCAAGTGTTTTAACCTTTCTTCATAGGGAAAGTGTTCCAACCCTTTAATCATTCTAGTTGCCCTTTTCTGCACTTTTTCCAGTGCTATAATATCTTTTTTGAGATGTGGTGTACACAGTACTCCAAATGAGGCTGCACCATCATTTTTATACAGGGGCATTATGATACTGGCTGCTTTGTTTTCAGTTCCCTTCCTAATAATCCCCAGCATAATGTTGGCTTTTTAAGTTATTATTATTATTTTTAGGTCTGTACTATGGATTCATCTCTTCTGGGGTGTGGCTCGCTTTCTTTAATGAGCTGTTGCTTTCCAAGATTTGAATCCATTATGAACAAACATGTATTGATCATCCGGCAGCATGACATGCTCTGCCATTTGGCCCCTGTGTCTCTACCTTGAGTGGGGCTTTGCCTGGTAGATACCTTCCAATGTGACACCCCATTCTCTTGAGCAAGACTCTTAGCTATCCAGGTCAGCACTGTGCCCTGATGGGGAGTGATATTCCATGCTGGATATCATGTCCAGCACTTGCTACTCAAAGTCCTTTTAGGATTGAACTTGAGACTTTCTGCATGTGTTCTGCCACACAATTGTTGTGAAAACAACAACAATGAAACCTCTGCATGGTTTTCCTGGTAGTAAAAAGTTAGGTACAAGATTTCATGACCACTGGCATAAATGTTTGGCTGCTCTTCAATCACTGGAGCTAAGATGTTGCTTTTATGGTAGTGGCATAAGCAACCACTTGCACTTCTGCAGCCAGACTGACATGATAGGAGTGGGTAGTTAATGGCATTTACATGATGACAAGTTAGCTATAAGGAAAAGTATTAGACTCAAATTAGGTAATCAAACAGTTTATGGAGTTGTTGCCTGGTTGTATTTATCCATTGTTCCCAGGCATGGTTCAGAAATCTGCCTAAGATAGAAATATAATTGTTTTCACCAGTGTGATGTCTTCACTCCCACACAAGTGATGGGGACATGGTAACAACAAAAGATTGGAAAGGGACACCATAAACTATGGTTCATAAATTGTACAAAACTGCCACATATAGAAGAAAAAAAAATGAATTAGAGTTGTATAGCTCCAGGTTAACTTACTCTTTCTGGTATCAGATTCCTCCATCTTGCCCTTTAGAGCTGGAAATTGCTTCTTCAGCAAATTAAATTCTGCAAAGCAAAGCAGACTCTTACTTTAACTTGGTTGCAAGGAGGCTTTTAAAGAAACCAGAGTTCAAAATCCCAAAATACAAGGAAACCCCTTATTTCTAAAATGTTCACTGCTGCTATTGTGGAAAAATGAAGTTCTTCTGAAAAATTCATGTAACGGTTCAGCTCCCCCGTTTACCATACTCAGATAGCCTGTTGCTAAACCAAACAAAGAATGGGATTCCATCTACACATTGAAAAGCTTATACTGGTGAAAGCCAGTGCTTTCTATAAACATGGAAAGTCATTAGACATCACTGCTCTAGCAGTCAAATGGTTTGGGGGCAAAAACTCTATGGAAGAATTAGCTACTACCATCGAGTTTTTGCCCAGAGTTTGCCAACATCCCTGATGTGCCCACATCACTTCTGAGTCATGCTGAAGTCATGTCTGGGATGTCACTAAAATGTTGGGTGTGCCTCCCCTTTTTTGCAGTAATTGCCCCTGGCCAGTCAGCTGATTAGCAGCAGATAGGTGGGACGTGAGAGTGAAAGACCATTGCCCCCACCAGGGGGTCTGGCACCCCTATCTTGGAAACAAACTATAACCAATCCATTAGTACTTATTTTAGAATAAATGTGATATATAGGCAGAAGCTTACTTAAATTAACAAATGAAGACCGATTTCACACTAGCCTTATGTCATAAGACACTCTGAGATGCAAAGTGAAGGGTGGATTATAAATCCCATCTCCTCCTCCTCCACCACCACCACCAAATTTATGACTGGAAGGGATTAATAGGCCCAGTCTCCTTATATAAACGAATGTGCTGCGTATGTTTTGTCTTGCATTTAGGCACAACTATACTTTCCTTGTTCAACCTGTAGATGCACACGCTCTATTCAAGTCAGAATAGTGTCCTGAATGACTCATCAGCAGTCAGAACAGCCCTTCATAAGCCATTCATCCCCAGCAGAAGAGATCTGAGAGTCAAAGAAAAAGAAATGTTTTGGTGTGTTCTGTTCTGCTTTCTAGTTGTTGACAGTGAAGTGTGTCATCCTCTAATGAGATTTCTTATAGAAAACACAGATGAGGAAATTAGGACAAATACCACAATGAGGAGTTATATGGAGTTATCTTTGGACCCCGTCTCTGCCGACACTGTGAAGCCATTAGTTGCCCTATGTCTTAGTATTGCACCAAAGAGGTTTTTTTCACTTTCAGTTCTAATTTAGCCTATACAAGTTTTCTTTTTGTAAGCATGTGGAGACTTAGTGGAGCACAATTAGCAGGGGGAAAGCAAAACCTGGTGATTTGGGACTCATAGAGCTTTCAATTCATAGGATCAGGTTGCATCTGAAAGCATCCAATTCTGTTTGAAAACAAGAACCCTGCAATGTTTGAAAGCTGTCACATGCTTTGAATTCAGACCAATAAAATACATTTCCTTTGCTGTGTGGTCCCCTCTCGCTCCCTGATATAATAATCCAGACTGAAGCACACAGGAAAACAAATGGCTCACTAGTAAGATCAGGCCGCGTATGCCTTCAATAAAGTTAAGGGCAGTGACAATATGATGTATTACATCATTAGGTATATACCCTAAAAGCAACATGTAATCTCCATCACCACAGGAATACTGTCAAGAGACAAAGTATATTGATGATATTTCAGGGAACCACTGGGTACTAGAACTATATTATACAAGGAGAGAAAGACGATAAAATCACATAACAATGGTGCTCCTAGTTCCAATACAGTGCTCTCTCACTCGCTCTCTTCCTCTCTCTCACACATACACTTTAGCTCAGACACCCACCCACCAATGGACAATATCCAGCAAATGTAATCAGTGCATTAAAACAGAACAATCTGCACAGATATTCCAGCGCAAAAGGAAAGAAGAACACGAAACTTAGGCTGGGCTGGCTTAGATGGACTGGCTGAACACATGGATGTACACTTTGGGCAGTGGATGGACCAGAAAAGGGTCAGTGGTAGGTCTTCTGTTAGGCCATAAGCCCTTGTAGCTGCTTAGCCTTGCCAACTGTTGACTCTGGCCTTGTGCTTAGGATGACTTAGGCCTGGTGTTTGTCAAAAGGAAGGCAGAAAAAAGCAAGCTCAGTGACTAGGGGATCTGAATTGCTCAGCTGGATAAAAAAAGGACAGAGGTGGCACATGCCTGGAATATGGAAACATGCCAGAAATGCATCAAACACCAGTTCCCCATTAGATGACCTAATGCAGCAACTCATGAAATCCCAGCTTTAGCTGTTTATGGTACAGGCAACTCAGTTTTGCTTTCTGGTTTCACACCCATAAGGCTGGATCTCCATCAGTTCAGTGGTACTTTCCTGCCTCTTCTCTCCAATGGAAGCTGATTGATCTCTATGAAATGCTGCTGGGGGGTTGGGGGTGGAATGGACTCTGAGAAATGACATAAGGGGGTGGGGGAAGGAGAGACTGATGAAAATTGCCAATTTAGGCCAGATCCAACCCATAATATCACAAATGTGTGAATAATGTCAACTCTTTAAGAAACAAATAGCTTCAGGCATGACAGCTTCTGTGGTAAGTGCCCTGCACTTCATATAGGGTTAGGGAGGGATGGAGCCATAGAGTTTTTACCCAAATGCACAATGATGTCACTTCCGGGCACATCAGATGCCAACAGAGCTCTTCGGGGGCAAGGATTCCCTGCTGGTCAGCTCCGTGCTGGTGGGTTGGGGGCCTCAAAACCAGGGAAACCCCCATCCCCAGCAGGAGGCTAGGAATCCTAACTTCTTACTTTATACTTCTTTGGTAATATCTAAGCAGGAAACTCACAAAATCTTCTCACTCTCCTCAGGGACTGCCTGCCCTTGAACACTGCTATCCTAAGCAGAGTTACACCCTTCTAAGGCCACTGATAGGGATGCCAGCCACCAGGTGGGACCTGGGGAGCCCTTGCTATTGCAGCTGATCTCCAGACTACAGAGATCTGCAGAAAAAGGATGTTTTGGAGGGTGGACTCTATGACCTTGTACCCCACTGAGATCCCTGTTCTACCAAGGCTCCACCTCCAAATCTTCAGGAGTTTCCCATCCTGCAGCTGGCACCCCTACCCTCTGCCCCCTGCTGGTGGCTAAGGAAGACCTGTAAACCTTAGCCATTGACATCAATGATCTTAGAAGGGTGTATGGCATTGCACTGTAAGCATAATTCACAAATACTTTTATATTCAAATTTTAAAACTCCAGCTTTGAATTCTACCAGTCCTGCCCTCCGTTTAACAAGTACTTACAGTTGTTAGTCAATGAAGCAAATAAGGTTGCTTTTTAAAAATAACTTCTAAATAAGTTATTTAAGAAACAATAAATAAATATGCCATTTGAAGGTGGGGGGGTGAGAAAGTACATGCCATAGCTTATACTCTTTTGAATTTTAGCAGGGAGTTGAAAACCCTACCAAGTCTTCTGGTCTGTAATTATTCTGAGAAATATTTTCTCTAGCAAAGTCTTTTCAGGCAGCTTTAAAGATCTGTTCACTTTATATCTTCTTTTTCTAGTGGTTCTTTCAATGTGCAATATTCTAACCAAGAATGTATCTACAAAAAATGTGCTACCTTGCATTGGTGAGCTTCACACAGGCCTTGCAATCCTCCACATTGAATACCACTGGCCAGATACATTTTGACATTCCCAGATAAGCAACAAAAGGCCTAGGGTCATTGAGCCTTGAGTGAGCTATGATCTGCTTGACTGCTCACAGGTTGTGAAGACTACTGCAAGTAACACACATAAAAGTTACCGCATATAAATTCAATATTTTTTTCTTATTTATATGAGAGATCCTCCTTCAGCACTCAGATAATGGCACATTGATCAGCCACAGAAATCTACATTGTAAGCAATCTGCAGATCCTTCCCAATTTGTTCACTACCCCAGGTGTCTGACTTCAAATGCAGAAGCCCTACTCCAGAAGAAGTTAAACATGTTTAACTGAAATCAGTGGTGCTACTTAGTTTAACAGTAATTAACTTGAACTGGATGTTGCAGGCTAGCCTGAATTCATCAGATCTCAGAAGCTAAGCAGTAGGTTTTATCATTACAAGCTTCCATAAGCTTTTAGAGCAGTTCATGCAGTTTCTGGTGGCTTGTGGATGCAGCAGAAAGCAGGGGTTTAAAGGGACTCTGCTTTCTGTTCCCTGTGGAAGCCACAAAAACAGCTGAGCAGCAAGGAGGTGTTCCCTGCTGCTCAGTTGCTTCAGTCTGTCTTCTGTATCCCTTCGAACTTTAAAAGGACAACAGAAGGCTGCCAAAAAAGCCAGCTCCTCCCTGCCACTTTCCAGCTGTCTTGTGTAGTCCCTTTAAAGTTTTAAAGGCAGAAGAAAGCAGACAAACAGCTATGGGGAGGCACTCCCCATTGCACAGCTCTTTTGGGCTATCTTCTGTGGTCCCTGCCATGTATCTTTTTTTTGTGTGTGTGCTGTTTTGCAGTCCCTTTAAATTTTAAAGGGACTGCACAAGACAGCCGAAAACAGCCGAGTTTGCTGGTTTTTCAGGCTTTCTGCAAACTCCGTTGAAAGAGGATGAAGTCTCTTTTGAAGAGGCTTGCAGGGCTACAAACTGTATTAACCAGTTCAGTCATGAATAAGTCTCCTGGTTTGGTTCATTGCTCAGCTACAAACTGAACTACATTTTCCCAGTTCATGCCCATCCCTACTAAGCAGGGTCTCCCCTGGTTAGAATTCAGATGGTGACTACCAAAGAGGTCTGGGGTCACTACACAGAGTCAATAGGAAACCACCTCTGAATTTCTCATGCCTTGAAAATCCTATATGATCTTCATAAATCAGCTGCTGCTTGATAGCACTTTTTACCACTGCAATTGTACAAAGGCGCAAAAAACTTACTTTTGATTGGAGACAAGTTTGTTTTACTGAGCTAGATTTATCAGCTTTTACAAAAATAAATGTGGTTCCAAGAGAGATGATACCTTGATTCTTTTCTGGTCCCAGTGAGAATACTAATTATTTTATCTCATTATTCTATGATTAACCAAACTCTCTCTCTTCAGAAAAAAAGGCTCTGATCCACAAATCTTTACACGCCTTCACAGTCTACACACACTGAAATTTGTGTACATAACTTTACAGATTGTGACTTCAGATTTAGTTGTAGAAATACACATTTCCATTGGCAATTACTGTGGAGCAGAAACAATTAAATACTTAAACCCATGTCTTCAAAGATTTTAAGCCACAAAATACTATGTTATGAACTCAGAAGTACAAGAAACAAACAAGCTAGTTAACAGAACTGGCTGCAATGTGAACTAGATACTCAATAGTAAAATAGTTTTAAGCTAGCTCCACAAATGGAAATTAGAGGAGAACAAAATATCATCCCCTAACCGGATTGTAAAATGGTTTGAAAACACATTAGACATATTATACATTATAAAGAACTGATAAAATAGCATCCAGAGGCTAATAAAAATATGAAAGAAGCAAGAAAAGTATGTTAAATTCCAATAATATAATTGAACCAAAAACTCTAATCCAGTGAATATTAATTCTGCTCCAGGTGCTTTGAAATGAACAGAACTTAAAAGTTGCAGCCTCCTTTCCTCCCTCCCTCCCAAACTAGTTTACAAATAACATCCAAATACAATTTAAATAAACAGGGGTGGGGGGTGGGGAAGCATATATGACACTACATTCTGGATTCACGAGATAGCTAAGGCAAGGCCGCAGGCTAAGAAGGGACCCCAACTTCCTCCCTTGCCCAAAACGCCTCTGATAGGGTTGCCAGGTCCCTCCTCTGACTACACTTCCAGGCATATATACTAGCAACCAGTGGACGAGCAACCTCAGCCCAGATCTTATTCAGCTGCTGCTACCTAGACTTTCCTACATTTCTCTACTGCTGGGGCCCAGGGACCATTTGTCCCATAGACTTTTAAGATGATATGCAGCCCACTCTTAAACATATTGATTTAGAATTAATTCTACAGAGTTCAATAGAATATAGAAGAGTGCTGGCAGTGGCAGTCCTTTTTTAAATAGACATCGGAGGCTCCCAGCCTAAAGATCTCAAGCTTTGTTAAAACAGATGTGAGAGAAAGAAGACAGAATTCTATTCTAGGCAGGAGTTTTCAAATGTAGCTTTCATAGTTCAGAAGGGGCTGCTATAATACCCTCAGTGGAGCAACTGAGAGATGCAAAATATAGCTCTAAACCTATCATATTTATGCGCTGGCAAAGGGTTATTACTTGATTAGCTTTACAACTTTGCTGTATGCAGCACTCAAGTGTGGCCTCACTGGAGTATCTTTCTGCCTAGACAGATAAATGAGCTTCTTCCCTGTTTGAGCAGTTTCCTCCTACAGGGAACCAACCATCCAGGAGACCCATCTTTCACAGAGTTGTGTGTGCAACTTATGATTAACTTATTCCCCCCCCGCACACACACACAAACACAATGTTTATCATGACACAAAGTTAGCTGAAGTTTTATTTCTGAAAAACACGCTGTGCTGCTTCTCTGTAACAGCTGGTTTTCATACCAAAGACCATTTAAGTCATAGAAATCCCAGCCTGAAGCCAGAGGTAGTACAGTCCATATAATGTTATGTCATTTCTGTTCTCTGGTCTGGGCCCAATAGGGTTGCCAGGTCCAATTCAAGAAATACCTGGAGACTTTGGGAGTGGAGTCAGGAGACACTGGAGGTTGAGCCAGAAGCAAAGTTGTGACAAGCATAATTGAACTCCGAAGGGAGTTCTGACCATCACATTTAAAGGGATCACACACCTTTTAAATGCCTTCCCTCCACTGAAAATAATGAAAGATAGGTGCACTTTCTTTTGGGGCTCAAAGAATTGGACCCCCTGGTCCAATCCTTTTGAAACTTGGAGGGTATTTTGAGGAGAGGTAGCAGATGCTATGCTGAAAATTTGGTGCATCTACCTTAAAAAGCAGCCCCCCCCCCAGAATCCCAGATACCTGTGGATCAATTCTCCATTATACCCTATAGGAATTGGTCTCCATAGGGAATAATGGAGCACCCAGCAGACATTTCCCTCCCCCCCATGCTTTCTGATGACCCTGAAGTGGGGGGAGGGCCTCCAAACCGGGGGATCCCCTGCCCCCACCTGGGGATTTGCAATCCTAGGGCCCAAAGACATTCTGACAAGAATTATTAGAACAACCTATATTTCTGCAAATTGATCTAATGTAAGTTTTATGGCATAAAGTATTTGAATATGCTTCACAGTTCTATCATGCTTGTACAAAAAGAAGCAACATTGCACACAGATTGGTTCTTATGGCTTTATATAGTTTTGAACATGGTATGACAGCTATTCCTGCATTAATGCACATATATACTTGACCTCCCATCCAACCCTATGCCAGAGTCCCCAATCTGATTGAACTGTGGGTGCTTTTAGAATGTCAAGATTGTGAAGTTGGGTGTCTTCACAAAATGGTTGCCATGGGGTTCTGGGGCCAATCACAAGATGTGGGGAATCTCCATACCAAGCATCCTCCCGTGATGGAGAAAGCAGTTTCTGCATGGGTGCTCCCTGCAGATACAAAGGTGATGCCATCTGGATTCTTCTGAAGCACCTCCTTCTCCAGTGAGATGGAGAAAAGCCAGGATTGACTTCTTGCTTCAGGGAAGAGCTACTTTGTCAAATAAGCAAATGGGTACCAGGAAACTCAATGGCACGCATCCTGGCACCCAGAAGATCCACTGTACTGTTTTCTTTGATCAAACAGATTTGCTGGCTTTTGAAGCAGTACAAAAACGCATAACTGTTTGACTAGATAGCATTGTGGGACTGGGAAATAAAAGTGTGCATTAGATCCATTTTGCTTTCAAGTTCATGAAAATTGCCTGTAAGTAGCCTTACAGTGCAGCCGCATTTATATAACCACAAAACATAACCTCCTGATACTATTGTTGTTACTGGAAACAGCTATTACTTCATTAGTTGGTACAGGGATTTATGTTATCATCATTAAATTAAAAAAAAAAACCACAAGTATGAGTAAACACATAAATGTTACTTTCCTTATCTACCTCATTAGTTACAGCTATAAGAGTAAATTAAACCCATATGAGGTTGCAACATTATAATAATCTCTCCTAATTGGTTTCAGTGGCTTTTTAACATTCTATTTCATTCCTCTTGAACTTCCAGTAATGATTCTCTATTGAGCAATGTGGGCCACTTGTTATTTATTTCCTATGCGAATTATGGCCTGGTGAATTATAGTTCAACAAATTTATATTTATGAGCAGCAGTGTAGTTTGAATGTTTCTACAAACAGATATGATGAATATCTATATAAATACACACACAGATTCACTTGCAATACCAGATGAAGGTTATTTCTGTTTTAAGCAAACTGAAGAACTTCTCGCACTATTCTTGGGAGACTAAGAAATTGCCTTAAAATTGGAAAAATACAATTACTTTAAATTTTTGAAATAAAAAATGATGGTACTGCAATTGTAAAACAAAAATTTTATGAAAAACCACAAAACCCTGAAAAATAACTACATTTTGGAAAAGCACCAATCCAGGAGAAATGCTTTTGAGCTGAAGCTTCAACCCATCTCTAGATCATGCAGGTTTTACCAGCTTATTTTTATTTAAAACATTTATATTCTTTGTCTCTGTAAGCTTGAGGCAGTCCACAACAATAATCCAAAATCACATAAATGGAAACAGCACATATAAAAATAAGTGCCTAGCATGGAAAATAAAATCATAGTATATTGCATTAAATAGAGCACACCAGTCAAATATACAATACTTCTTTACCGGTCTCAAATCCTCTTAACAGCTCTTTCTAGTCAGGTGTGAGGTACTCAACCAGACTTCTTCTGTGGGTCGGATAAATAAGCTTCTTCCCTGCAACCCATATGAGGGAATATGAAAAAAAATCCACGTGCTTTCAGGTAAGTTTATGCGGGGGGGGGGGGTCTTCTTGAGCAAAAAAACCTTTACAGGGAGAGAGGTGGATGGGAGCAATCACTCCTGTTAATTCTCTTGGACCTTCCAGCAGCTTTCAGTACCATCCACCATAATATCATTCTGGTTCAGTTAGCTGGGTGTAACATCCTGGTGGCTCAGTTTTCACTTTGGTTTCCAAATAGTAATGCTAAGGGACAAATGATAATGCCTTTGGTGCCCTGTAGGCTTTTATTCTGTACCATAAAAGAAGAAAAGTAGAGCTGGCTTTTATACCCTGCTTTTCTTTACCATGAGGAGTCTCAAAGCAGCTTACAATCACCTTTTCTTTGTCTCCCCACAACAGTCACCTTGGCAGTAGGTGGGGCTGAGAGAGTTCTGAGAGAACTGTGACTGGCCCAAGGTCACCCAGCAGGCTTCATGTGGAGGGGTGGGGAATCAAACCCAGTTCACCAGATTAGAGTATGTTGCTCTTCACCACTGCACCATGCCGGTTCTGTTGGCTCTTATCTCAGTTTCCAGATGGCAATGCTAGGGGCAACTGTTTGCCCTCTGGTGCCCTGCATGGTTTTATTCTATACCATATGTTTAACATCTATATGAAGCTGCTGGGACAAGTTATCTGAAGGTTTAGAATCAGATGTGATCAGTGTGTGGATGACACCCAACTCTGCTTTATCTTTTTAGCTGATTTAAGGGAGACTGCAGAAGTTCTGAATCCGAATCTGGAGACTATGGTGGACAGGATAAGGGCCAGTTACCTTAAACTCATTTCAAGGAAGACTAAGGTGCTGTTGGTTGTGGAGTTGCATTCCTAAAGGAGCAGTTCACAGCTTTTAGATCTGGGTCTTCGGATGGAAGTATAGATCTCTGTAGCATGTAACATGTTTAACCAGCTTTAGCAATTCCGCAGCATAATCTGTCCAGTTAACCACCTAGATTACACCCAGTTGGGACTACTATAATATGTCCTACATAATTATTATTTTTGAAGGCTATTTCGAAGCTTCAGTTGGACCAAAACACTGTAGTAAGACTGCTTGCTGGTGTAAATAATGGAGAGTATATTATGCCAATGTGTGTTGGCTACCTGTTTCTTTCCGAGCACAATTCAAACTTAGCTATTGCCTATAATGCATGACACAGCCTTGGACCTGAAGAACTGTCTTCTTCCTGATTAACAACTCCACCAGTTACAATGTTCTTCAGAAGCTTGTGTCCTTCCATTTGCAAAAGTCTAGTGGGTGAGTACAACAGACAAAGGGTTGGCAGTTATTTAATATGAGCAGAAAGGTGATTGCAGAGGCAAACTTTCTTTCCTTCTTTCCTGAAGTGTCTTCCCAAATCATGGTCCCAAGGGTCAGTAGACCTGAGGGAATAGCATGGGGGAGTAACAGTGGTGGGTCTTTTAATCAGAGGAGAAAATACAAGAGAAACTTACCCTCCACCCTGTCTTGCTGGCAAAAGTATCTTCCACCAACAGGAATACTGAATCAGACCCTTGGTCCATCAAAGTCAGTATTGTCTACTCAGACTGGCAGCGGCTCTCCAGGGTCTCAAGCTGAGGTTTTTCACACCTATTTGCCTGAACCCTTTTTTGGAAATGCCAGGGATTGAACCTGGGACCTTCTGCTTCCCAAGCAGATGCTCTACCACTGAGCCACCATCCCTCCCCTAACAATCTTCACACTCTCCCAGTTTTCAAAGAACCAGCACACAAAGGATTGTGATTAAGTAGCTCCAGATCTCAGGAAGCTTTAGCAGCCCCACAACAGGTGTGATTGTACTGTGTACTTAAAACCTATATAAAGGCAGTAATGGAGAAAGCCATGGAGCTCATGCCATCAGCTTCTGAAGAGACCACCAATGGCCTGAGGCAGCCTCATCCTCACCTTCTCAAAGGCAACTGTGCATCCTGAGGGGAGAGACAACTGAGGAGAAGGTCAGGCAGGCAGTTCATACCACTTTGCACCTGAACAGGACACAGAGTCCAGAGAGAATATTGCAGTGTTACAGCTGGGTCTGTTCTGTCATTTATTTTAGTACTTTACCATATAAATTACTTTATGTGTACTGACACAAAGGCAAGCAAATAAGCAAAGCTGTCCTATGGGTGGCACTATGTGTAGGTCACCATTTCCTGCCACCTGAAAAATACTGTGAAGCTTTATTTTCTCAAATGAAATTTCCTCTCTCATATGCTATTGACAGATGTGTGGGAGTGAGGAAAAGGGTTAAAGTCCCTTTCTACAGGCCTAATGCAATTCCCTTTGCCTGCTTCATGACACCTATATGTGGGTGAGTCACTACCATGGACTGCCTAATAACATGTAGTTTAACATCAATACCATCTTGCCTCATACAATACAAAATCAAATGGAATACATGACAACACAGGGGTCATTTTGTAGAAAAAGAGGTGCCTGAGCTCATTAGCATGACTCATTTGCATATGCCAGACATCCCTGACATCACCACAAGGTGTACTAAATGATATCAGCTCAGCATCTACCTTAAAATGCTTCTTGAATTATAATTGTCATAATAAAACCTTACTCTCATCATACTTTTTAAATTACTTCTCCTATGTGGCCACAGTGGCATGATGTTTCCATCTGTCTGCTTTATATGTTTTGGTTATTTTCCCATTTTTTTGTGGGGAGAAATATTAGAAACTTTGTCACATCTTCTGATGCTTAAAGCAAGTGCTGGGATCGCTCCCTCCGCCCTCCGATCCCAGCGCTTGCTTTAAGCATCACAGCTGAAGCTAGGCACACAGGCAAGGAGGAAGCACGCTGCCCTCTCCACAGATGGCGCTCGCAAAGCGCTGGGTTTGCGGAGGGGGCGGGTGCTTCCTCCTTGCCTGTGTGCCTGGCTTCAGCTGTGATGCTTAAAGCAAGCGCTGGGATCGGAGGGTGGAGGGAGCGATCCCAGCGCTTGCTTTAAGCATCAGAGGTGGAGCCAGGCACACAGGCAAGGAGGAAGCACGCTGCCCCCAGCGCTTGCTGGAAAAAGATGGAGCCAGGCGGGGAGGCGTGGGGGAATCGGAGGCAGAGGCAGCAGATCGCCCCCCAGGAGGAAGGTGCGTCCTATCGTCTGGAGTGCCTTATGGTGCGAAAAATACGGTACTCTGTAGTTTGATTGAGCAAGTCTGACAAAGCAAGCTGTGATGCAGACGGAACGAGGAGAGGGAGAAGGAGAAGGAACAGTAAGTTGCTTGTGGGCCTGATAGGAGTCCTCTGGGGGCCTGATCCGGCCCATGGGCCGCATGTTTGACACCCTTGCATTAGACAAAGCTGGATGCTGACCAAGCAAACAAGGAACTGCTACTTTTATAAAACCATTGCAACTGTTGGAATGGTGAGGGGCATACAGTTCCCAGGGCCTCTTCCAGCTCTGTGATTTTATATCTTTAGAAGGATATTTCTGCCAGTGTGTGCTCTGATTGCACAGATGTCAGTGGTTAGTTAGAGCAGGGGTCCCCAACCCCTGGGCCGGGGACCGGTAGTGGGCCACGGCCTGTTTTCCATGGGTCGTGCAGCCTCACTGCTCCCCGTGGTGCCTCCTCCTCCCTCCTTTGCCCCCCCGCACAGCCTCCCCACCTCCTCCCACTGATCAGCTGATCAGCCGGGAAAGCCACTGCAGCAGCTTCGAGCGACACTTCCCTTGCCTCCTCTTCAAGTGGGAAGGATGCAAGGGCAGTGTTGCTCACTGCTGCTGCCGGCCAACAGCCACCCTTCCTTTCCCTTCCCGTCCCTTTGCCTCCTGCCCCCATGTGCCTGGGCTATGCAGCTGCGGCATGCCTGCCTCTTCCTCTGTCATCACTTTTGCTTCCCTTCCTGTTGCCTCCTGCCCCAGGCCCTGCCTGCCATGATGTGTCTGCTTCCTCCTCCGAGCCCATCACCGCCACCCACCCCCTCCTTCCCTTTCCTTCCCGTCCCGTCGCCTCCCCCCCTGCTCTGGCAGCAGTGGCGCGCTGTGATGGCGGGGGGGGCGAGGGAAGGCGACAGAATGGGACAGAAAGGGAAGGAGGGGGTGAGTGCCGTGGGCTGGGAGGAGGGTTTGAAGCGCTTTGGGGGGTGCCTGCCTGGGGTGTGACGTGCCTTCGGCTGCCACTGGTTACAGTGGTTTTTTCCCTGCAGCTGTTTGGTGGGGGGGCAGCCTGGGAGGACCTCACCACCCCTTCCCCAGCCTTAAAATGGAGAAAATGAGGGGGAAGAAGTGACAAGGCTGCACAGGGGGGGGGGGTGAGGGAAAAAAACGGGGGGAGGAGGAGGATAGATCCAGGTGTGCAGCCGTGTTGGTCTGAAGCAGTTGAACAAAGTAGGAGTCAAGTTGCACCTTTAAGAGGTGGCGAAGTTGCACGGGGGGGGATGGAGAGAGGAGGTAAATGGGGGGAGGAGGAAGCAGTGAAGCTGTGCAGGGGGGGCGAGGGAGGGAGGAGGAAAATGGGAGAGGAAAACAGAAGGGAGGAGGCGCCGCAGGGGGGAGGCCAAATTGGGTCCCCCCACCCTGCCTGCTCTGGGCCACGGTCGGCGGGCTGGCCCTGGAGCCGGTCCCTGGGGCCAAAAAGGTTGGGGACCACTGAGTTAGAGTGCCAACTCATAATATATTTTGCCTGACAGTGTCCCTTTAAGTAAGACTGCTTATTTTTTAAAAGCATGGTTGAGTGATGGCTTCTTTCCTCCTCTCCCCTCTATAGACTACATTAATATATAACTTTTACATCTGGCCCTTTTGATTTTTGCAGCCATCTGCAGATATACATCTTGAACCTGACAGCAAACCTCCAAGATAACTTATAGACTAGCCAAATCACTATCAGATAGCAAATTTGGAAGTTAATACATTTTTAAAAATTATTGAAGGTGCAGGATGGATTTAGGCCATTCTGCTGTGACAGAGCCTTTTAAAAAAGAAGTAACATCCCACAGTGAATTAATTTTCAAAACAGAAGGTGTCTGTGATGGCTGAAGGAATAGCATCAATGAAAAACTCCATCTTGCCTAAGCCCATTGCAGAGAAATTTGTAACAAGAGACTGTATGTCAACAGCTGTTCAAAAATTAATGCTCCACAGAAGCAGCTGAGATTTGACCTTCCAAAGTATACCTAGGCAGCAATCCCCCACATGTTTCATGACTGACTCTATGTTGTGTTATGCAAGGACTTCTGGAGAACCCAGTGCTAAGGCCCACCAAGCCAATTTCAGATAATTATTGTAAGACTCAAACCAAGAAGCTGCCAGATAAGAAACAGGCTTTTTGCCACCTGTACCACCTGGACAAGCTAGAACAATCTCATGACAGACCCAACCCCTAGGGGCCCAGTGATACCTGAGGGCTAATCCAAGCATATTTGATAAAAGCTCCCAGCTGCCTTCCCTCACTCTGGCAACTTGTCAGTGAGGGAGACTACCAAGGCTTTTTTTGTAGAAAAAGCTCAGCAGGAATTCATTTGCATATTATGCCACACCCCTGACATCACCATGAACTCATTTTCATATCAGGCCACATCCCCTGACATCACCATTGTTCCACACAGGGCTTTCTTATAGAAAAAGCCCAGCAGGGACTCATTTGCATATTACACCACACACCCTGACTCCAATCCAGCTGGAACTGCGTTCTTGCTCAAAAAACAAAACAAAACCCTGGAGACTACCAGGTTTTCCCATTACACAGCCAGACTGGTGGTATTTGGTCTTTCTTCTCTGCTCACCCACCTCACAAGTATCCTGTTGGGCCAAATATCCCCACCTCTAGCTGTTATATAATGTTATAAGTAGGAACTGTCACTTTTTCAAGGTCAGGGCCGACATCAACATATCTCACAGTGGAGACTTCTGGTGTGGCCCAGTGCTGCTTTACCACCATCTGCACCTTACTGCTGCCTGCTCACCTGCTCTGAAACCCTCCCACCACATGCATTGCCACCAGGGCTCCTCTAAATCTGGAACTGGCTCCAGACTACAACCTTTTCCTGCTGCAAGTAAAACTGAAATGTTGTTTCCACATGGTATTTAATAGTAGTATAGATAATAGCCCTGTGAGAAGTGAGTTAGAAAAGCATTCTCTCTGTTTCAGTGAAACACAAACATTAAAGGCCTGAATAACAGAAACTGTTAATTGACTTGGGCGGGGGTGGGGGGTTCTAAAGGCTACCTTACAGATAGATGAATGACTTCTGTAAGACTTCTCCTTGATCCCTGTCCTGGGCTATACATAGGTGACACCCACACTAGCTTTGGCAGTTCCCAACCCTGACGCATGTCCACACAAGACATTTCAATTTCTGAGCAGTGGCTGGAATGTTTTAGAAATTTGATATTCTGGAGCTGGCTAAGCATCATCCAGAATCAAACATTGGGGTGACCCAGGACCAGCCCTAGGCTGTCTAGCACCCTAGGTAAGGCTAACTTCTTGCTCCACTCCCCCCTCCCCAGCACTGATAACGTCACTGAGTTACACGGGGCTCCCAGTTCAGCACCGCCAGAAGGCTGGCATCCTAGGCAATTGCCTAAGTTGCCTAATGGCAGGGCTGGCCCTGAGGAGACCACAGTTGATGGCTTCCCTAATTCTGCCTTTCCTAGCATCCATAAAGTACATTCTGCCCACTGAAGAAGCTGCTGAGATAAGCAAATCTGCCAAACTAATGAACACTGTGTAGCTCATAGCTTATTTTACTTACACTGGAATGCATGTAACTGATACCATGAAAGAGCAGAATCAACAACACCCACTTCCACACTGAGAATGTATGCTGTAAACAACAATCACATGACACTGTTAACAAATTCATCAAAAGTGTTCCTAAAATAAATCAAATTCATCTCCATCTGCAGATGACTAATTATTAAAATCCAACTTGTCCCTTTTTCAATAAATATTGCTTTTCAGCAAATGATTCTTCTTTCCTTTTCCTGTGTTGACTGATTTGTATTATGGCTGTTGTAATAACACCTAATTTCCATATAGATTAAAAATTACCTTGAAGCCTATTTACACCCTGATGAGCCAAAGACAATGCAACAAAAATGTTGATATACAGGTTCCATTAAGTCCATGTTGCATGAAATATTAGAATGCTTTAAACATAGGGATTTGCTTCCATAGGTCACTTAGGCAAATTGGACTTTGAAATACCATCATTGGGAGACTTCTGTGAGAGAAATAACCATTTCAGTTTTTTTGTTTTGGAAAAATCCTTGGTCATACATGTCTCTGAATTGTGCTGGACAAATTAATGGAAAATAGGTCCACCAGCAGGTATCCACTGAGGAAAGTATGAAAGTTTCAACCAGTTTATGGAATCTTCCTTCAAACTAAATTGATCTGCTTCCAACAGAAATGACACTCAGTTTAGAGGAACTAGATTCAAGTCCAGTAGAACCTAATACTGACAGGATTTTCAGGGTATGAACTTTCAAAAGTCAAAGTTCCTTCATCAAGTTAGAGGATGACTTTTTAAGCTGGAGGAGCCACACATGTTCATAGCTATTAGCCATAAGAGCAAAGAACAAAATATCAACATTAGAACATAAGCAAAGTCATTTTGGATCAGACCAATGGCCCATCAAGTCCAACACTCTGTGTCACAAAGTGGCCAAAAAAAAATGGGCACCATTTAAAAGAAGTAGTATACCTCTGCTTACAGGGGCTGGTCAAAAATAGAAGGTTATTTCATGTTCCTGTTTGTGAACTTTTCAGAGGCATCTAGCTAGCCATTGATGGAGGCACACAGCTCGACCTTGTGCATGATTACCGTGTTTCCCCGAAAATAAGACACTGTCTTATATTTGTTTTTTCTCAAGAAGACACACTAGGGCTTATTTTCAGGGGATGTCTTATTTTTTATTAAGTATGATACAACAATCTACATTTATTCAAATACAGTTAAGTCATCTTCTGGAACATTGTCATAACTCTCCAGCTATTTCAGTCTTCCTTACCACTCCGCACCGAAATGCATAGCGTGGCTACGCAGATACGCTGCATAGCCACGCCCATCACTAGGTCTTATTATTGGGGTAGGGCTTATATTTAACAAATGCTAGGGCTTATTTTGGGGGTAGGTCTTAATTCAGGGAAACAGGATACTTGGAAATCTCACTGAATTCCTTAATAAGAGTTTTAAGTAAGCCAGCTATGTCCAACATTGCAACCAGATTTATCTGGACCAAGAAAGACCTTGAGTTTGGTCCACCAAGGTAAGTTATGTGCTTACATGCCTTGGCATCTGCTATTTCTCTTCATGCCTACTGATATTGCCATAAGGTATAAAGGTATAAGGTACGAGGTATACAAGAGACACAAGGAAAAAACAGAACTCAGATTGATTTGCTTCCTGTTGGCATCTGCTGTAGCTGTAACATAAGGTACATCGGTAAGGAGTTTCTGTCTCTGTTCCATGTTTAAACATGTCAGAAGAGAAACTGAACAATAAATCTCAAGGAGCCCCAAAGAGATCCAAAACATACCATTGCATATAGGAGAAAGACCCCACTGGATCAATGTACACAATGGTATAAATATTCAGATATACACAGTGGTATAAATATTCAAAGTCTCTATTTTCAGAGTTCCAGGAAGACTCCAGGCAGCCAACACACTATTCCGGGGTATCAGTGAGAACCATTTTGCTGAACTGAAGTTAATTAGATAATCATTATGCTCGGGCTAAAGTGTCTTATGATGTTATGCTTAATTAATGAAGACTTTGGTTCTGTTTGATGTTGCAGTCCTGATGAAGGTCAAGGAAACTCACTGATACTCCAGAATAGTGTGTTGTCTTCCTGGAACTCAGAAACTTTGTATATTTATACCACTATGTACATCAATTGGTGAGGGCTTTCTCATATATGCAATTGGAGCTCTTTGGGGCTTCTTGAGATTTATTATTGAGAATGTGAAATATCACATACTGTATGTATTGATTGCTGAAATTAACTGTGTACCATTTAGTGTGATTGTTAGTATTAAATTTATTTGGTGAAAATTATGGTTAAAAATGTATAATATATGCATTGTTTAAGACTTTTTGCACTCTGTCAATTTTACTCTTGCATCACAGAATTTCACAGTGGTCCCTTTAATTAATTTGTCAGAAAAGAAACTGAGGCAGAGATTTTCACACTCACTGGCTTCTCCATTTCCATTTCTGGCAATTGATACTGAGCACTTCATTTTGGTATCATACTGAAAATCGCCTAAAGCTTAAATTAAACTGGAAGAAATATTTCTGGGGTTTTAAAGCATCTTTCAAATGGCTCATACTTGACAGATAAGTATTGACGACCTGTCAGCCAATTTTTTTTGCCAAGTTAATGAAAGAGATGTTAAATATTGATTATAATTGAGCCAAAACCAAGCACTTTTGAACAATTTATTTTTATTGGGCTAATATGTGGACTACAACAGGATGAAGTTAAGTATATTTAGGGCGGAAACGCACAGGAGAGATTCCTTCTGGCCACACTGATATAAACTAGGGATTGCTAGTCCAACAGAATTGCTGCTGTAAAGCTGGGACTGAAAATCTTCTTAACCCTTCATTGTTCCTAGATTTTGTCCATGGCATTGCCACAAATTTGGAAGATCTGAGCACTCTAGAAGCTTAATATCTGTAACTGAGCCAAGATCCAGGTGGCAGCCGTGTTCGTCTGAAGCAGTGCAACAAAGCAAGAGTTAAAGTTGGACCTTCAAGAACAACAAAGTTTTATTCAGAATGTAAACTGTTGTGTGCTCTAAGCTCAGACAATAGTATGGAATGGCAAGCAGTCCTAAATATAGAGAAAGTGGACAGTGAGTTAGTATGCAGAGTCATGGAAATGTTTTTTAGCAGATTAAAAGAATCACAAATTGGGGTCTGGTGTTTGTTAAAATCTCTCTTGCTTACTCACTTTGGAGCATAAAGAAATGGAAGTCCTAGGAATGGAGTCCAAAGGAAATGGACAACTGGAAACTTGTGGAAATTTGCCTGTATTACACAAGATCCCCTTGAGTTGTTCCCCCAGCGCCATACTAACATATGATTCCTTGTGTTTCTTCAATGTCTCCCTTATTTTTTAAAAAAGATGAATAAAAGCTTTTAGTGTTTTAAACAATTTTATTGATAACATATGGTAACAATTTCCGTTAATAAAACCTTTTAAAAGCAATTAATTTGGCTAAATTATTGCTTGAATATCTGCACTGACCACTCTTTGAGTAATAGGGCTCCTCGTACTCAATTTAAGTGGTAGAATTCAGCTGATCTAATCCAGTGCTCCCCAAAAGAATTTTTAAAAGTCAGACTCTTGAACAAGAAAGTAAAATGTACAGCAGTTAATAAATTCACCAAGAAGGGCTTCGTTTACCATGTTTAAATTTGTGAGTGTTGTCAGCTTCCTATGGTAATAAAAATCAAGAATTTATTTTCTAAGATTGAGCACCATCAAGATATTTTATGCTTAAAGCAATCTTCAGTAATTTTCAGAGAGATAAATTAAAACCTAAGCCTGCTGACAGATCATCTGGTGTGTGTGACATACCATCTAGCAAAAGCTTTACCATGGTGAAGGCTCCCAATGAACTTATTGGTAATATATAAATTGGGATAACGCACTGACTTTCTGTTAGCCAAAAATTCTTCAGTTCAAATCACTCTTCAACTCTAAATTCTCTAGGGCTCTATTAGAGTTGCCAGGTCTGTGTTGGAAAATGCCCAGAAACTTTGGGAGTGGATCTGGGAGAGGAGTGGTTGGGGTTTGCGGAGGGGGGGAGGGTCTCAGCATGGTACAGTGCCATAGAGTCCACCCTTCAAAGCAGCCATTTTCTCCAGGGGAGCTGATCTCCACCAGCTGCAGATCAGTTGTGAAATGTACGGGGTTCATTGCATAGGCAGACACACAACTTAGTGATCAGCTCATTTTATTATTGAAATCAACAAACACATGCATAAAGCACTCAGGCCTCATTCTGGTTAAACACACCCAAACTCTGCCCGCTTCCAAACAATTGGAAGGTTGAAACTTTCCCCCTGGACTCCCTACTGCTAAGTAACAACTGTAAATCCAATCAGCAGGCAGGCTCCAGGATTCTAGTGGTCTATTTTTTAGGAACTTCTAGCTCCATTAGGGCTCCTGGAGAACAGTCCGAGCAACCCTGCTCTAACGGAACTGCTAGAATAACATATATACAAAACCCTGGGCACAACAAGTTTTAAAGTGGGCAGGGGTGGAATTCTAGCAGGAGCTCCTTTGCATATTAGGCCACACTCCTCTGATGTAGCCAATCCTCCAAGAGCTTACAAAAAAGAGGATTGGCTACATCAGGGGTGTGTGGCCTAATATGCAACGGAGCTCCTGCTAGAATTCCACCCCTGAAAGTGAGAGATTCCCAGGTCCCATTTGGAGGCTGGCGACCCTAGCATACAATACCATGAATTCCACCCTCTAAAGCATCCATTTTCTTATTTTATTTCTTATTTATTTATTTTAGTAGATTTATATTCTGCCCTTTCCCATTGAAGGGCTCAGGGCAGATTGTGGACATGAATAAATCACAATTAAAACCCAGCAATAAAATAATAATAAAACAATATCAAAACAGAAACAATTTATTTATTTATTTATTACGTTCGACTTATATCCCGCCCTCTCCGCAAGCGGACTCAGGGCGGCTCACAACATCATATCCACACGATTAAACCAATAAAACATATAAAACCATAATTTACATTTTTCAGTTTTTAAAAACATATTACAATTTTTAAAACCATTATATAGTGCTGGATCCATACATTATAGGCGGCATTAAATTTCCAAACAGTGACCACCGGCATTCTGTGTGATGTCCGGTGGCAGCCGTCTTTTCGTCAAGCATCGAAGGCCTGCTTGAACAACTCAATTGGTCTTTATGAATGTATGCGACTCGGTCTTACAGGCCCTGCAGAACGCAGACAGATCCCGCAGGGCCCGTATGGCTTCTGGAAGAGCATTCCAGAGCTCTGGTGCTGCCACCAATAAAAGAACTGATCTTTTTGTCTGGATCTTCTAGATCTCTAGGCCCCACCATAGAGATTGGCAGCAACTCTAACTGAATTCTTGTGTATCTTAAATATTCCCCACATTCACTGCAGTGCAGATAGAATCCTTATATTCGTCAAAAGAATGCCCAAGTGGAGCTTTCTTTGAACTGAAGTAGTCTATTTGAGTAGCACTTCCTTAAACTCATTAGAACTACTGCACAGCTCTGAATAAAAGCATACTACCCCGCCAGCAAGATCAGCTAGGATTCAAGGGAGGACTTCCTTGTTGTTACAATAGCATGCATACTCCCCTTGTTTCTTGAGGTGTTCTGCTTCTGATGCCAGCATTCTTCTGATTTCTGCCCCCAACTACAGCTTCTTTGGATTTACACATTTCTGGGTCTACAGCTTCTTTGGATTTACACATTTGTGAGTCTACAGCTTCTTTGGATTTACACATTTGTGGGTCTACCCAATGTGGCATATATTTCTGACGCCAGTCCTCCCAAGACTTCCACCTTCAGTTCTCCAACCACCTGTGGTCAAGTGGTAACAACTGCAAGAAAGGACAGGTTTTTGCTGTTCTGAAACTGAACCACTTGAATCCCCACCCTCCGCAACTGCAGATCCTCTTGTCTTGTCAGCCATCTTGGCAGCGCTCACTAAAAACCCTGTTCCTGTTAACTGTGAAATTACTGGAAAGGCTTCTGTGGGCTTTGGACAAGGTTAAGGAGAGTGCTTTGTAAAACCATAAGTTGCTGAAGTGACACAACAGGAAATCCAAACAACAGATTCTTGTTGAAAATAATGAATGGCTTCTTTTCCAAGACTGGATAGATTGGCAAGAAAATCTATTCCCTTGTACAATTTAAATTAGATTTAGATCCTTATAATTATGGTCTAATCATTTCAACCAAACGGCATTTTTTAGAAGAGAAAAGCAATATATTTCAAAAGTGGGTTTGTAAAGGATTCAGGCGTGAGGCCCTATAATTACTATTATTGGTAATTACACTGACGTGTTTTTCAAAATTGCGGATTCCATATGCCAGATAATCTTACTTGTAATTTTAGAAATACTACTTGTTTCCTACTTGTAATTTTAGAAATACTATGGACTTAAAAAATACTAAAAGTGAATCATAGTAGTTTTTCAAATACTCTACTCACCAGACAAACATTTGTTGGTCACACCAGCCAACATTCAGAATTGAATTGCATAGAAGGGGCAGGAGAGATATGTTTTGTTGTGTTTTTTTTAAATTTATTAAGAGTTCGGTGATAATGACAATATGTAGACAACTGCTGAAGAACAAAAGGATTCTTATCAGGAAGCAACAGTGCAAATCAAACATATAAAGAAACTGTAGAAAAGAGCAGGAGTCCAGTAGTATGTTAAAGTCTAACCAAATTTGTGGAAGGGTATGAGCTTTCATTGCTGCTCACTTCTTCAGCTCATATCCTGTCACAAATCTGGCTAGTGTTTAAGGTGCTACTTGACTCTTGTTTTTTTCCACTACTACAGACAAACATGGCTACCCATCTTGATCTGTAAACAAACTGAAAAGTCAGACTCTTGGCCACAGAAGATTCCATATTATACTAAGAAGCAGAAAAGAACAGGAGAGTCCTTCCTGCCTTCAGTTTTTGTATTCTAGTTCGAGAAAACTTTCTTGGCACATATTCTGACAAAATCTCTTCAAGGTGACACACCAAGTCCTAAGCTATTCAAAAGTAAGTGAAAACATTCTGGTTGCTTCAGTTTTCATTAGCTAGTTTTCTGCTGAAACGTTGTTTCACTGTGTTTTAATCTTAAAAATTGATTATAATATTTAACCAGATAGTTAAATTTTAAAAGCAACTGAAAATGTATTTATTTAATTAAAATATTTGTAACCCACACTCTATCTACCAAGGCATAATTCCAGCGTAATTAAAACAATAAAGCATATCAACATTCAATAACATTTAAAAGGACCAGTGCATAACATCATACACTAAATAGCAGCATGAAGGTATCTTAAAAGACCAACTTTTAAAAAGCCCCATAGCAACAGATTAAAAAAAACTTCATAAGATTAAAACCTTTAGAAGAAATTATATATTAAAGTGCAAAATAACAATGCTGTGGGAATAGCTATAGCACAGTGGTAGGATAGGATTCCTCTTTACTTGCAGGTTTGGTTATGAAGCTCATTAATATGGTTTATGATGGAACTTGACTGCCGTGTATTGGGTTTGCAACATGTGAAGTACTAAGTTCCATTCCACGAAGATGGAAATAGCACAGTGCCTTTCAGATGGAGAGAGAAATAAAAATATGCATACAGCCGTGATCCTGTTTGGGACCCTGTGCACTTGGAGAACGTTTCTTCACTCCTTTCATCTGACTGTCAAAGATAGGGCCAAACTAGACATTATGATTTGTAACATGTAGGATCTGGGTTCCACTGACCTGAGTGCTAAACTAGAATTGACATTTTTGAGTGAGTTGTGTTTGGGTTACCCTGAACCAACTGGTGTTCTCTGCAGTCACACAGCAGCTGTAGGGAATGTAATTTTAAAGATGAGGGAGGGGGACTTTTGAACTTCAGCATGCAGTAGGAGGATGTGGAAAGGCTCTTGCCTCCCCCACAAAAAATGTTTTAAGAAACTGAGATTTATATAACTTCTTAACAATAAATAAGAATATTTCCAGCATGTGCCAGCTCCAAAGTTATGTTAGTAACTTCCTACTTATCCATTTCAGTATCTCAAAACATAATGGGGGGAGGCAAAAGCCCCCCTCCCCGCATTGCCAAGTAGGATTGCCAAACCGCTGCTGAGGGCAGGGGAACACCTGTTTTTACCCAAAAGGTGATGTGATAAAGGCGCCCAGAAGTGATGTCATCACAACACCGATGGCGAGTGGCGTTGTGCTAGTTTTGGGGCAAAACTCAATGGTGAAATTGGCTACACACCATAGAGTTTTGCCCAGAAACTACAGCATCACTCCCTGATGTTGTGCCCCACACTCTGCACGTGCAGCAGAAGCTCCCCCAAAGGGACCAAGGATCCCCCTGATGGCTGCCAGGTAGAACCTGGCAACCCTATTGCCAAGTATAAAAGCTCGCTTCTAATCTTTAAAACAGGTGTGAGGAATAGGCTTCCCAATTCCCAGGTCCCAGCGGGGGATCTCCTGGTTTTACAGGTTTCCCCCCAGCCAGCTAGCCGGCGGGGGAAGCCCCACCCCCACAGCTCTAGCTCTCCAGCAATTTCAGGGAATAATGGGAAATTGATCCGCGGATATCGGGGGCTCTAGGGGGGCTGTGTTTTGAGGTAGAGGCACCAAATTTTCAGTATAGCATTTAGTGCCTCTCCCCAAAATACCCCCCAAGTTTCAAAATGATTGGACCAGGGGGTCCAATTCTATGAGCCCCAACAGAAGGTGCCCCTATCCTTCATTATTTCCTATGGAAGGAAGGCATTTTAAAAGGTGTGCTGTCCCTTTCAATGTGATGGCCAGAACTCCCTTGGAGTTCAATTATGCTTGTCACACCCTTGTTCCTGGCTCCACCCCCAAAGTCTCCTGGCTCCATCCCCAAAGTCCCCAGATATATCTTGTATTGGATTTGGCAACCTTAGTGGGGAACCTCTGTCCCAAGGGCCATATACAGCCCTTGAGGTCACTTGGTGTGGCCCTTGGGGATTGCTGGACCAAACCTAGCCATGTGGCAGCCTCCCTGGGGCCTGGCTGGCCAGCGAGAATCATGGGGCCCAGCTGCACTGTGCAGCAGCATCCCCAGGGCCAGGCCGGGATCATAGGGCCCAGATGTACTGTGCGGCAGCCTCCCTAGGGCCTGGCTGGCCGGCCAGAACTGCTGCAAGGCCTGGAAAAGTTACTGTCACCGTTCAGTTTGCACTTGATTATCCCAGATGGTGTGGCCTAATATGCTAATGAGTGTGTGACTTAATATGCTAATATTAGGGGATGTGGTCTATATGCTACTGAGTTCCTGCTGGGCTTTTTCTACAAAAAAGCCCTAGACCTATGCATTTGCCTAGGGTGGTGGGCCGTGTGTGTGTGTGTGTGCCAGATTAGGGTCTCCCCACATGACTTCATATAGAAAAACAATTATTTGCATTAATTTTACTGGCCTGAATCATTCTCCCTTGGCAGAGCACTGTTTTTTAAGTTGATAATTTTTTATGGCCTGCACATGATGTTATAAACGTCCAGGCCCTTGGCAGAAAAAAGGTTCCCCACCCCTGCTTTAAAATCACATTTCCTGCAGGGAACAGGAATTGGGGGAGGGAAACCCAGACACAGCTCACATAAAAATGTAACATCTAGTTTGGCCCTCGGGTCAGTAGAATCCAGATCCCACATGTTACAAATCATAATGTGTAGTCTGGCCCTTAGCCTCACTTTTGTAGAAATGCATGGTTGTGTCTATAGTGCCAGCTTCTCTCTTGCAGAGTGCATTATCTGACAAATACCCTATAATACATACAAAAGAGTTGTTCAGGAAGGATAAATAAGAATGACTCATAGTGCAAGCCTAATTTCACACTGCCTAAGGGAGGCTCGCAACATCACATTTTGAGTGCTACATGCTAATTTTATAGATCCCGTTAGCACTATCACCTCCAGCAAAATCTGCTTGGGAGGAGGTGTCATAATTCATGAAGAAACAGTCAAACCTCCTAAGTGAGCAAATTTATATGCCACATGCTGTCTCTTACTATGGGACTCAGGCAACTAAATGCACCTAATTAATGTCTGTACGAACAAGGTGGCCTGCTACTCATCAATCACACACTGGTGCTTCAGTTAAGAACTGAAACAAGGACACTTGCTGAATGTTTATCATACTTCTTGATGTGAATACATTAGGGTTTAGAGAGGACTCCAAGCTATTTATGAGTCACAGAACAAAGATGGGATTTCTTGGCTTCAGAATAATTTTATTACCTCAGCTAAAACTATGCTTAGGACAATGATTTCAAAGTTCTTCACAAGAACTTCACTGCTCTTCCATCAAGTATGTGTTGGATAGGGCCTTTGCTCTGTAAAGTGCCCAGCTGTTCAACTCACATGATATTCTTTTGGTCCTCATACAGACATCAAGTGGCTCTGTGATGATCACAAAGCATCTTATGTATTAAACCAAATAATCCATTATGGGCAAGACTCAGATGGCACGTGTTCACATTTGAAAATGTAGACTTAA
Organism: Heteronotia binoei; assembly: GCF_032191835.1. Taxonomy (NCBI): domain Eukaryota; kingdom Metazoa; phylum Chordata; class Lepidosauria; order Squamata; family Gekkonidae; genus Heteronotia; species Heteronotia binoei. Next base: position 44,721,313 of record NC_083226.1, read on the forward strand.
TGTCTTCTAAATTCCAAATGTGTGGGTAAAAGCTACAGTTGCTCACTGAGGGAAAGCAATCAGCATTTTATTTTATCACAATAAAATTAATCCATTTATGTTTGTTTTAATTTTAAAGAAGAAGCAGTTACTGATGGCTGTGGCTGAACAGGAAGGCAATGAAATGGAGAAGATCCTTCTAGCTGACTAACAGCAGCTGAAGAACATCTAGCTGAGTTTCTTTCTCCTTGCTATACGCATTTCAATCCTGGGTGTACCCGGGGGAGCAAGCTGAAGGGTGAGTGTCAAAACCTGAAGGGAGTAGCCAGCACTCGAGCTGGGAAGAAGATCTGGAGAGGCTTAACCTGCATTTTGAAGCTTTCCCCCATGTTCTCCTGTTTGTCTGTTTTTGTTGTGTCTGTATTGTATTTTTTGTTTTCTAACTGCTTTGTATCCCCATGGAGAAAATGTGGGATATAAATTAAATCAGTCAACCAGTAGTACCTCGAAGACCTTTTTTTGGTTTACATCATTACAAGAAGACTAGTGAATATTAGTTCCAAACTAATGTCAAATTAGGGTTGCCAGCTCCAGGTTGGGAAATAACTGGAGTTTTGGAGGCTAGAGCCTGAGGAGGGCACAGTTTAGGGAGAGGAGGAATGGGGTATAATGCCATAGAGCACCTTCCAAAGTGACCATTTTCTCCAGGTGAACTGATCTTTGTCCTGGAGATCAGTTGTAATCTATGTTCCCTCTAAACTGCAGAGTCTTGTGAGCGAAAATTCTACTTTGTGAGCTACTGGCATTAAAGTTGTGAGCTACTACATAAATTAGTGTGCTCTAGGCTCATCCTTCCTGAGCTAAGACAAAATGTGTGGAGGCTAAAAATCTGTGAGCTAACTCACGCTAACTCAGTTTAGAGGGAACACTGGTTTTAATAATGGGAGATCTCCAGACACCACTTGGAGGTTGGCTACCCTATGCTCCTGGCTGCCCATTCAAAGTGAATCAACATTTTCTGCCAAAACCTGTAACCATCAAGAAGTCTCAAGGCTCAAGATTGTAAGGACAATTGTTACCACTTATAAGCCTGAGAATGAAGCTTTATCACAGAATGTACTGGGCCAGCTGGCATACTAGTGTTTTCTAGACTTACAGCGGAGTTCTTAAACCTTTCTAAGCCCATGGAAGTAATGAGCTTAGACATGTATAACTCTGCTTTGGATTTGTTAGTGTTACTTTTGTAGGTACGATACCCAGGCTGAGCCTGACAACCAGCAAGAAGGTTAAGGGCAGGGAATAGGGAATGAGTGATGTCAGTAACATCACCCACATCACTATATCATTTCATAAAGTTTCTGGTGAATTCTAGAGCTACCCATTGTCACTTCCAGGTTGTACTCAGAAGTAATGTGCTGGTGGCAGTTTTTTCCTCCTGCCACCGCTTGGAGCAGTGGCAGGCACGAGAAACAGTAAGCAAGAGACAATCGCAAGAAGCCTGGGAAGCCTAGTTGTAGGTCATCAGAGATGATTGAATCTCACCAGCATGGTCCTGGGAATTGGGCCCATTATCACTTTTTCTCCGGATGGTTGGGACTTGTCATTACAGTACCTAAAAAATGAATAACTGCAGGTAAGCTGCACTTGGCCAAAGCAAAATCCAAAACCAAAAGTCACACAAAACCTTTATTAAGGCCAACAAAAATGAACAGGTTTAAATGGTTAACCAGATAAATGGTTCTGAATAGGGTTGCCAGCCCCTCCAGGCAGACTGCAGAAGATAGAATGTGAGCCTAAAGGCAGAGGGAGTTTCATACCACATTTCAGCAATGTGCCACATGACTTCCAGTGTGACGTGGAAGTGACATAGGGCTACATTAGAAGGCTGGGGATGGGGCCTACCGGCCCAACTTATATACATCTCTGGATTCCCGTGCTAGCACCTCATTGGGTCATTCAAACCGGTGGGGGCTTGTGATTGGTCTAGGGCTGCAGAGATTTGGATCCTGCAGCCCTTTGTTCCCAAGTCCCCAAGCTCAGCCCGTCTGGCTCCAATGAGCCTGGCAGGCACACCCAAAGTCTTCACTTGAGTCCACATACATAACACTCTTCAAATGGGACTCTGTGTTTGGAAGCTGCTTGGATTCCAGCTGCAAGTTTTTAATGGCTTGGATCCTAAGCCTTGCCCCTCTTTCTCCATTGCAGAGACTATCCTCTGCTTTGCAGCTGTTTCTCAGGTTATTGAAAGATGCAGAAACTCCCAATGAACACACTCTTCAGGAGAGGACTGTCCCATCATGTAACAGGAAGAAGTGTCACCATTTCTGGATGGGCTTGCACTCCCCTTGAAGGGACCATTCTGGGACTGCTCTTGAACCCTGGCCCACTGCTGGATAAACAGGTGGCAGCTGTGGCCAGGAGTGCCTTTTTACCAGTTTCAGCGGCTTACCCAGCTGAGGCTTTTCCTGAGCATAAAAGATCTGGCCACTGTGGTGCATCCCCTGGTTACATCAAGATTAAAAAGGTAAAGGTAGTCCCCTGTGCAAGCACTAGTTGTTTCCAACTCTGGGGTGACATTGCTTTCACAACGTTTTTACGGCACTTTTTACGGGGTGGTTTGCCATTGCCTTCCCCAGTCATCTACTTTCCCCCCAGTAACCTGGGTACTCATTTTACTGACCTCGGAAGGATGGAAGGCTGAGTCAACCTTGAGCCAGTTACCTGAACCAGCTTCCGTTGGGATCGAACTCAGGTCGTGAGCAGAGAGTTCGGACTGCAGTACTGCAGCTTTACCACTCTGTGTCACGGATTAGATTACTGCAATGAATAATAATATTTTTATTATAGGAGGGACCAGTCTGCATAGAACTTTATGTGAGGCTGCCCTTGAGAAGTGCTTGGGAACTTCAGTGAGTACACAAAGCTGCAGCCAGGATGATGACTGCAGTGGGTCATAGGAGGACCATATCACTCAAGTCTTGGCTCATCTACCCTAACTCCCAATATGTTTCCAGGCACAATTCAGGGTGTTGGCTTTCCAAGGAATTGTTTGGAATTGGTGTTGGCTTTCCTACATTGTTTGCAGCCAAGTAGGGAGATTCTTTTTTCCATTTCTGTTGCTGTCTTATAGCAAAAAGTGAAAGCTTTTAAATTTTATTTGGTTTTCCCTCAATGAACCCTCCTTCCTAATAAAAGTTTTTATGTTTTGTTTAAATTTTTGTTTTTAAATTGTTTTAATGATATGTGTTTGGGGGGGGGCTGACTTTCAACTAATTTTATCATGTGTTTAGAAATATTGCCTTTCCCATTATGCCCAGAAACAACTAATTTTTTCTCCTCTCTCCCCTCCCCCCCTTTTGTGTGTACTGAACATCAAACCTGGTGAAGAATCCTGGAGAACACAAAAACCTGCACTCCTTTTTTTTTTGCACGCCTTGTGCTCCTGCTAAAAGGTATTCCACAATTTTTATTTTTGGAACAATCATATAGTAAAACTTCCACTTCCCTTAAGCAAAACCCATCCTTTTCTGTTTGGGCGTTTGCATTTCCTCAACTGAATTTTACTTCTCCTGAACAAAAGAGGATCTAGTGAAGACTGGGGTTATTTTGATCGTTGGTGGTAGGAAGGCAAAAAGTTTCACATTCCTTTCCTCCCCTTTTTTTCTAACAGCAACCTGATATGAAGAAACCAGATCTATGATTACAACTAATCTTCAGGCGACAGATCAATTCACCTGTAGAAAATGGGTTCCTATTTTTCATCCTTATTGTCCTCAAAACACTAGTGCTATGCAAATCACCACAACGTATCTACTTTAAGTAAACCAGGCCAGTTGTGTTTTCTCTCTCTGTTTCGTCTGGGAAAGGAGGCACATTTCCATAACTTTAAAATTCTGTTTAGCCACGTATCACTCTCAAAAACCCAAGAAACAAACGAAAACAGCTTCCAACACGGCCAAGCAATACGAAAACAGCGCGTGCGCATTGTCCGCAAGTCTGCCTAGTAAACGTCCCAAAGGCTGGGTCTTCCTCTCAGGCAGGAGGGAAACAGTTTCGTGGGTTTTCCATAACAACTTCCGGCTCCCTATTACCTACTTTGCGATCCTCCATATGCGGGGAAGGTGAGGGAAATAAATGGGGAGCTTATTTAAAGCCTGCAGAGACGGAGACTCCCGTTTACTAGAGTGCACTGAGGTTATCCTGCCGTTATAATCTAGTGATAACATTGAGAAACTGATCATACGTCTTTGAATCTCTGTTCTTGCGTTGCCCAAGGAAAAAAGATGTGACTCCTTATACATAACATGGTAAAAAGGTAAAGGTAGTCCGCTGTGCAAGCACTAGTCGTTTTCGACTCTGGGGTGACGTTGCTGTCACAACGTTTTCACGGCGGACTTTTTACGGGGTGGTTTGCCATTGCCTTCCCCAGTCATCCACCAGTTTAAAAAACAAACAACAAAAACCCCTACAACTTTTCCGGGCATGTGTTTCACACATGTATCTGACGGGTTTTTTAAGCATTATTTTTATATATCCCTAGTGGAATTACAATAGCGAGCTGGAAATGTTTTTGGTTTTTTTGTCTATCGCCTTTAGAAAGGCATCAAACTTAGCTCTTGGCTTCATTGCCTCCAAAGAGCGCATGCGCCGAAGCACACCGGCTTGAAAAACGCGCAGGCGCACTGGCGAGAGAGTGCACCGGGGTATTCGAGAGGTTGGAGACGAGAGCGTTAACCGGTGAGTGAGAGGGGCTGCGCGCGCATGTGAGGCAGGAGGAAGGCAGCGAGGGAGGGGCGGGCGAGCGCCGAAGGGTGCTGGTGCTTTCCTTGGGTGTTTGTTAACCGATGTGGAGTGCTGCAGCCGCGGCCGGGGGATCCTCGTTTGGGCGCCTCCCCTAAAGGACCCGGCGAGGAGAGGTGGGAATGGATGGTTCTCTTTAGCTTCCCTTTGGAAGGCAGTTCTGCTCAGAGATACAGGATGACAAGTTAGATTCAGGTTTGGGAGGCCTCGCTAAGTTCCCAGTCCTTATGAGAGCAGTTCACCAGCAAGCAACTCTGTAATATTGTCTGTGTTTAAGGCTCATGTCGCGTTGTAATGTATTTTTGCCATTTCTCCCTCTTTTTTTCTTGGGAACAAATTCAGTTGTTCTTGCAACGTAGACTGGCCCAAGGGTGCCATCAGATTTCCTTTAAGCGTTTGAAGGAGCGAATTGTTGTGTATCTTGTGGCCCCTTTCAAAAGGGGACTTGAATTGGAGTTCAAGAGGCAAACACTGATCGGTATCCCAAATGCACGCACTGACTCTCACCTTAATGTCTGTGTTAAAGAGAGATTGAATTGTGCTCTATATTTTCCTTTCCCCCTCACCCTGCCTTCCTTTGGAATAAACATTGGTGTTTGAACTCGAAACCTTCAGTTATGCCAATGTGCAGATTTCATATTTTACAGGGCAAAAAAGTATTGCATTACAGGCAAATAATACTAAGCTATCAAACCAAATGCTTCACTTTGCTCAGGCAGTAGCATTTGTTTATGGTTGTAATCTGAACTCTGGCTATAGTTTTTAAGCAAACTGACAGCGTTTTTATAACACAGTGCCATTAAAAACATTATAGACACACATGTATATATTTAAAAATGTACCAATGAAGGAGGGAGCAGAAGATATTAGAAAAGAACAGGTTGAAGAAAATCTTGAACTCAGCAATAACAAAATGAGAAACAACTCTCAGAAGTATAGAAGCCTCTCAGAAGTAGAGAAGAAAAAAGGCCCTGCTTATTCATGAGATTGATGCTAGGCAATTTAGGACTGCTTTTCATATTAGAGGAGGCCTACATAGAAAGTGCTATAAGTGTTGGTTATATAGGAGTACTTTGCATGTGAATACATAATAGTAAAAGGGCTTTAGGAATTGTTCTTCTAACTGTCACAAGCTGTTCCTTTTTCACTTCAATATCATCTTTTGCCAGTTTTGACTCACAAGTGTGAGGAATTGTCCTGGCTTTGAGAATAATACTGGATTTGGAACCAGTAATTTCAAATAATAGATCTGCCCCCTTAGGAAGGTATTGTAAGCCTTTGCTCTTCAGCTGTCAGATAAAATACTGTACTTACTTCAATGTAGAGATGTAAGACTAAATAAGAGAAAGATTAGGAACCACTTTGCACAGTGCTTTTAAAATGTTGAATGAATAACTAATGTGCCTGCCTTAAACTTGCTTGGACCCATGCTAGCAGTGTAATTCTAGTGACCAGAGCTGTCTAGAATCACAAGTAGACTGAGGGCACTTTCAGTCCTACAACTGAAAAATCACTTGAAAAGATTGGACATGGGGTAAAGGGCATGCAAAGCTGCAATACTCAGGAAACGCTGCCTTCTCAGCCCTTGTGTTTAAACATGAATAATGGAAAATCTCTAAATGTGAGATGGCCAGGGGGAAAACTGTCTTGAAACAAGAAAAATGCATTTTAGAAAGCTGAGAGAATATCTATGTAGGTGGAGTTTGCTTTTTTAAAAAAATCTTATGCCCGTCTCTTTATAATGCCATTTACTTGTTTTCTCCCTCCAGGACACTTGCAGTAAAATGTAGCTGTTACTCACTAAAATCTACCATTGCTTTCTCCCTGCTTGGATATTTCTGGGTCTGTCAGTGTCATGCTCCTTTATTTGCTCTGTAAAAATTTGTGCGAACCCTGTAACTATGTCTATACTTTTGTGAGCGTTTTTATACCACTTTTAGTGCCAGTGCTTCCTCCAAAGAATCACAGGAATGCTAAAAGAAATGTTTCATTTAGAGTTCTGAATCAAATGGCTGTGATGTCCAGTGTTCCTTCAAAAGAGGAAATAACTTTATTTCTTTAGTGTGGCTGTGCACCATAATGATACTGCAGAAGAAAGTAAGGATTATCCATCTTTCTGTATAAGGCCTCATGAAAGCATAGTGGAGCTTTAGATGTGCATTTGCCACATCTCTTATCTGCTGGCTTGTGTAGTATTCCCTATTGTAACTACAAATAACAAAAGAATTCCCAAAGTGTACAAAGTGTTTGTACCCAGGAGTTGTCTTCCAGAGAAAAACACCCAGAGGTGTGTTACTGGAAATGTGCCATTCACTCATGCATTGTTCAACAGAATGTTCTTGAAGCAACTTAACATTTCAATTAAACAATAAAACCTTAAGAAATAAAACAGTAGTTAAAAATATATTGAGGCAGGAAGAAACTTGCTAAACAGTCAGTTAGCAGACAGAAATAAAGACAAATAAGAGCAAACCTTTGATAGTCTAGATATCTTCCAAGCAGATGGGGAAAGGCCAAAAGAAATATTAGTAAGCTGAGTAGTTTGGCCATGAAGTCTGAAAACATGAGCTTGTATTATTACAGTGATCACATCTGTTGTTGCAGTTTATGAAACATAGTGTACTAAATCACTGTTTAAACTAGAATCTTTGATAACTTTTCATATGAGATTTGTATTGCATGTATTTTGTCCTTCTGCATAAATTGCATTATCATTTCCTAGTTCAGTTGGTTTTATCTATCTATCTTTTTCACACTATATACAATATTATATTGTATACAGTTAAAACAGAGGGTGTTAACCTTTAATTCGTTAATGCGCCATTATTATTGTTCCCCCATTTATTTACTAAACATTTACTGCTGCAGAACGCAGCATACAAAAAAAATGGGCTGCTGGCAACAGATAATTTTTCTTCTTTTTAAAAAATACAGCTCTAACGGACTGTAGTTTTTAAAAGCTCAGAAGTGTTGTCCAAAAAGCAAAAGGACTGTGAAGGGTTAATTCTTCACAGATCCAGAGAGCCTTGAGTGAGGGGCTGTTCCAAGAGATCTGATTAATTAGCATCAGCTGAGCAGAGAAAGTCTTGAGAGAATTGCATACTGAGGAGAGAATCAGATTTCTGTCTTGACTGAGTTGATTCTGATTTCATCTCTAGCTGAGAAGAGTCAAGTACTGACAGTTTCGGAATTCAGCCCTGACTGAGAGTAGTTTAAGGTAGGAGAACTGGGGAAAGTTGGTAGGGACAAGTGGGTAGCTAGATGGAGACTCCCATTTGGATCAAAGAAGGGGATAGATCTCTAGAGAGATGAGAATTTCCTTACCCAGTCAAACAGGAAGGTAGTGCTGAAGAGTGCTGAGATTCCTGGTCTAGTATGGTTAGAAAGTGTCTTTAAAGACCTTAAGAGTCAGTTTAAAACTCAAAACACACATTGGTGTTTCAAGAGAAGGGGTTTGGGTACTGGAAGGAGTGTACCAGTCTTCCGGAAACCAAAAGAATTGGAGAATGCTTAAAGATAGTGTATTAAAGTGCTTGGGAAAACACTGAAACAGAAGCCTCTCATCATAAAGATTTTAAGTAATTGTTAATAGTTTAAGAAACTCTCATTAGCCTGAAATATAAGAACTAAAGTCTGTGCATGTACTGCTTTTACTTCAGAGTTATCTATATTGAATTACCTCAGAAATTTTACCCCTGATTTTACCTGACCTTTCCTATGTATTTGAATAAAATATTTTGTTAACTTGGAATATAAAAACTTTTTGAATGCCATTTAAGTCATATATGTTAAAGGGGGCTCCCATTCCTGCTCTCAGGTTCCTGGGCTGAGCAAACAGCCAAAACATTATACTGTCACAGGGTGGGAAAGCCAGAATTCTTCAGGAAAGAAGTAAATGGACAACTAGGGTAGCTGAGTCACAGAAGGGAAAAACTGAGGGAAAATCTTGCCTCGGAGGGAGAGAAGTAGATGGGGCCATAATAACAGCTATACCACTTTTCTTAAAATTATACCCTCTGTATGAAATTAACTGTAAAACACCCACGTAAAAAAAGGCCTTATGGATGGTGGATTGCATAGGGCCCTAAACACCTTATTGGGAGGATAGTCTGCAGTGTTGGAGCTGTGAGTGATTGGACAGCTCAAGTGCAAGGTTTGGCAAAGGAAAAGGATCAGAAGTAGCAAAGAGGCTCATGACACCTTAAACTGAAAACATTAAGAACAGTACTGTAGACTAGGTGATTTAATATAGGTTGATTTATGATGTCTGCATAAGAACCAAGCAAGATTCAAGTCCAGGAGGAGCATCTTAGACCAACAAGTTTTCCAGGATCAAAGCTTTCAAGCATCAAAGCTCCCTTACTAAGTTACCCCTTCATATCTGATGACGGGAGCTTTGAATCTGGAAAGCTTTGATCCTGGAAATCTTGTTGATCTTTAAGGTGCTACTGGACTGTAACCTGTAGACCGGCACAGCTGCCTACCTGAAACAGATCTCAGGCATGTCTTCAATGAGACCCTCGTACCTGATGGCTGTCAGGCAATCCCTTTCTGTTAGACTGAATCCTTGTGTGCTATTTTTTGAAAGGCCTATAGGAGAAATTGAGGCTCTTGAGATTTTATGTTCAAAGTAAAATGAGCACTTTGCTATCAGCATGCTTCATGAGCTCTCAGGAACTACTGCAAGTGGGGAGAAGGGGCTGCCTAGAATTTTGAATCCTCAGTGTTTGTAGGTTATTTCCTAGAGACTGTGTGGCCCCTGTTAGTAATTAGTTTGTATGAGAGGGAAGTGGGCTCCTTCAGTTGCCTGTCTTCAGTGCTGCTGTCCTTGCCAGCCTCACTAAATGCAAATGAGCTGAAATAATGCAAGTCCCCTCTCAGTTTGACATTTTTAGGTTGTGTGCATATATGCGATCAAGAGGTCAAGATCAGTGTTGAGTTGCATACATGGGACTTGTATTTCATTGTGAAATTTACCCACAACGGATTTCTTCCTTTGCTTGCAGCAGAATGGAAATGCTTTGCTTTTAACACAGAGCAGAAGCAAAAGTGAGTGAAAGGGACTTTCAAGGAGGTGTGAAGCGACTGGCAAAAGGTAGAAAAAAATAAAATGAGCAGCATTCTATACATGTGTTAGCATGTATAGTTCTAAGCTGGAAATGGGGTTATTTGAGATATCAGAAATTTTCTTCTCTGTTAGAACTCCTCTTAATTGACCTGATGCTAATGCAGTTGATTTTAGTAGAGGAATAATGTAAATAGTGTGTCATGCAGTTATTTATGTTCAAGAGGAAGTACTAAATTGTTTGTCTCAGTATCATAGGACTTCAAGATCTTTATTTTGCTGTGTTTTTTTTAAAAAAAAAAATATAAGGAGAAAAAAGAGCTGAGCTGATCCAGTAGATTATTAGGAGTGGGGCTCACACGAGAGAGGGGAACCCACTGTGGTTCCTTACTACTTGTGCCTTTCTCTCCCTTGTTCCTCTGCCACTGCATCTTTCTTTTACAACTTTCCTTCCCTGCCATCTTCTGCCTTCCCCACAACTGATGGCTGCACTATTTCCCTCACTCTTCTAGTCTCCTTTTCTCTTCCCCCTCTGTTACTTGTTTATCTGTTCACCCTTCTAGATTTCTTGCCTGGCCATGATATCACTGGCCTTCCAAACTTCTCTAAAGTTGCCTCCCTCTCCTCATGTAGTGGCTGTGGGGGATTTCTGGTCCTCCTGCCTTGCCTGCCCTTCATTCGCTGAGGAAAGCAAGCAGTACCTGAGCTGTCCCTGACAACTGCATCTCGGCATTCCATCAGACTAGTCTTTTTGTCCTCAGTGCTCATGGCACCTTGTTTCCTATTTGGGGTGGGATTTAGCCCCCCACCCCCATTTCCTTTTTTTGTTAAGCTTTCAGATTTTTTTATGAGCTTTGAGTTTTCCTCAGGTCAGCAGGAGCAAACTGTATGTCTCTACATTGCTACAGTCCATGGATTTTAAGGTATCTGCAGATGGGGCCATGTTAAGATTTAGGTAGATCTGTACTTAGTCATATTTGGACAGGTCTTTGATGTTCAAGAGAAGTTTTTTAGGGGAGAAGGAAGCTATGTGGATGGGAGTGAGGATATTATTTCTTTTTTGTAATTTGAATCCTAGCTGAAATATCATAGTGGTCAGTTTTCTCTGCATCTAAATAGAACTTTACAAGAATACACAAAATATTTCATACAAATTAGTGTTGATTTTTAAAGCTCTTTGTAATTGTAATTGGATTGTGTTGATTTTTAAAGCTCTTTGTAATTGTTCCTGTGTAGAATCAGCAGTTCTGTGTGCTCCTAAGTGTCCATGTGCGTAGTTACAAAGCAACTTATTTTGACATTATTTCCTTTTTAAAAATATTTGTAATTTTTTATTAACGTGATTTTCCTGCTATGTTGTGTTAAGCATCTAAAACAAATTGGATAGTATGTAGAAGACTTGGGAGCCCTAAAGAGTATAAATATGAACTACTTGCTCTTAAGATAAGATAAGATATAGCTTTTATTCTGTTTGGTTGCTTGGGACTACTGCTGGGTATTTCAATGTTATCTACACCAGATTTTATACCATGCTATCAATGGGAAAATGTGAACCCTGCAGAGGTAGTGTTCTTTGACCGGAACTTCAGTTTTTATAGTCAGGGTTGCCATATAACCCAAATACTGCACATGTTTAGGCTGTTTTCTAGATAAGTTTAATTAGGATCCCACCCTTATTTATCTTTCCACTCTAATATTGGTGTGTTTAGTTTGACTAAGCTCCATGGGAGTCTGCAGAGAACAATTTCACTTGTAGTGAATACATTCAGAAATTTTACAGACTTTTAACATAAGAGCAAAAGAGAAGCCATGTTGGATCAGGCCAGTGGCCAAAACCCCCAGGTGCCATCAGGAGGTACATCAGTGGACACTAGATGCCCTCACACTGTTGCCCCTCCCAAGCACCAAAAATACAGAGCATCACTGCCCCGGACAGAGCTCCAGCAATATGCTGTGGCTAATAGCCACTAATGGACCTCTGCTCCATATGTTTATCAAATCCCCTCTTGAAACTGGCTATGCTTGCAGCTGCCACCACCTCCTGTGGCAGTGAATTCCATGTGTTAATCACACTTTGGGTGAAGAAGTACTTATCTGTTCTAACCTGACTGCTCACAAATTTAATTGAGTGTCCACAAGTTCTTGTATTGTGAGAAAGGGAGAAACACTTATTTCTCCACCTTCTCTATCCCATGCATAATCTTGCAAACCTCTATCATGTCATCCTTCAGTCGATGTTTCTCCAAGCTAAAGAGCCCCAAGTGTTTAAACCTTTCTTCATAGTGAAAGTGTTCTAACCCTTTAGTCATTCTAGTTGCCCTTTTCTGGATGTTTTCCAATGCTATATCATCTTTTTTGAGGTGTGGTGACCGGAATTGTACACAGTATTCCAAATGAGGCCGCACCATCGATTTATACAGGGGCATTATGATGCTGGCTGATTTGTTTTCAGTTCCCTTCCTAATAATTCCCAGCATAGCGTTGGCCTTTTTTATTGCAGTCACACACTGTCTCGACATTTTCAGTGAGTTATCTACCACGACCCCAAGATCTCTCTCTTGGTCAGTCTCTGCCAGTTCACATCCCATCAGCTTGTATTTATAGCTAGGATTTTTGGCCTCAGTGTGCATTACCTTGCGCTTGGCCATGTTGAACCTCATTTGCCATTTTGACGCCCCACTCACCCAGCCTTAACAGATCCCTTTGGAGTGCCTCACAATGCTCTCTGGTTCTCACCACCCTGAACAATTTAGTGTCATCAGCAAACTTAGTCACTTCACTGCTTACTCCCAACTCCAAATAATTAATGAACAAGTTAAAAAGCATCAGACCAGTACTGAGCCCTGTGGCACCCCACTGCTTACCACCCTGCATGGTGAAAATTGCCCATTTATACTCACTCTCTGTTTCCTATTAATTAGTCAGTTTTTGATCCACAAGAGGACTTGTCCTTTTACCCCATGACTCTTGAGCTTACTTAGGAACCTTTGATGAGGAACTTTAGCAGAAGCTTACTGGAAGTCAAGGAAAACAACATCTATTGGGTCCCCTTTGTCCACATGTTTGTTCACTCCCTCAAAGAACTCTGAGGCAATCCAGTGTCCCTGTGACTACTGTTATATGTAAACCTTATATATATGGTTTTCCGACTGTAAATCTTGTCTATACTTTTCAAACTGCCTTTCTAGGTTTTAAGAAAAAGGCTTTGATGATGTGACTGCTGGGGTCATCATGTCTGCTTTGTGTCCTCCTCCTTCTCCTGCTGTTGCCAAAACTGAGATTGCGTTGAATGGAGAATCACCACTACTTGCTGCTACTTTTGCCTACTGGGATAATATTCTTGGTCCCAGGGTCAGACACATCTGGGCGCCAAAAACAGAACAGCAGCTTCTCAGTGATGGAGAAATAACATTTCTTGCAAACCACACTCTGAATGGTGAAATACTGCGGAATGCAGAGAGCGGTGCAATTGATGTGAAATTTTTTGTTTTGGCCGAGAAAGGAGTCATTATTGTGTCCTTAATTTTTGATGGAAACTGGAATGGGGACAGAAGTACCTATGGACTTTCAATTATACTTCCGCAAAGTGAGCTTAGTTTCTATCTTCCCCTGCACCGAGTGTGTGTTGACAGGTTGACACATATTATCAGAAAAGGAAGGATATGGATGCATAAGGTAGGTTGCGTCTTTATTGCAATGAAGGGAGGTTGAAATATACCCTTTGGGGTTTCTTTTTATTTTCTTATGTCTCTATGAGTCTGTTCATTATATCTTTTTGTTCCTGATATTTCCACTGTGTTTATTTTTGCTTCAGTATTGCATAAAAACATTATAAAACAACATTATAAAAATGTAGAAATGTAATGAGAAGGTTTGGTGCAAGGAAACAGAATGGTGTGAGAAAAGACAGGTTCAAATAATATAGGGATTTTCAAGTAGATAGATCCAAGTGGGCAGCCGTGTTGGTCTGAAGTAGTTGAAGAAAGCAGGAGTCAAGTGGCACCTTTAAGACCAATCAACTTGGTGCAACTTGGTTGGTCTTAAAAGTGCCACTTGACTCCTGCTTTGTCCTGGGATTTTCAAGGTAAGGGTTTTCAAGGTTTACAAAATTTGTTGGCTTCAAAAATCAGGACCATTTTAAATTCTTTTTCACAAATTGCACTGGCTTTCTATTTCTGTGACCAGTTTGAAGTGCTGGTTTTGAACTTCGCTTGGAGCCAGGGTCCTCGAAAAACCATCTGCTTCTGTGTGATCCAGCTCACCAGTCAAAATCTGCCTCTGAACCCTGCATTCAGAGGTGAGGTAGACGGTGACTTTTTCAGTGTTGCCACCTTGCTTCTGGAATGCCCTCCTCCTTGAGACTCTGCTGACATCTACTTACCTTTCATTGGGTTGCCAGGCCAAATCACATCTTTTTATCCAGGCTTTTAATTAGGAGTTTTATTTTAGCAGCTTTTTAAATGCTTTGCTTCTGTTTTATGGATAGTTTTTATCCTGTTAATGTCCAGTGGCTTGTTCTTACGTCATTTTAGTTATAAGCTACCTTGAGTAGGACTCTAAAGGGAGGGCATAGAAATAGCATCGATTAATATATTAGCTGCCTGATCTCTGCTTGGCCTGCTAAACACATGTGATACCTTCCTATAGAAAGCAATCAGAAGTAGATTCAAGTGCCCCACATTGAGCTCTTAACTTTGGAGCTCTGATTTGCTCATCCATGCTGAGAGGAAACCCAGTATTTTAACAACAGTTGCACAATATTCCTAATATTTTTTTAGGAGTATACCTCTGTGTGGAACAACCCACATTTACTTGGAATTGAATTACATTTTATTTGGTGGAAGTCATATGAAAGCCACTTACAGTCTAAATGTGGGTTATCCTTTGGAAGCTACTTTAGAATAAATTCCATTAACCAACCTGCCCTGATGGGACATATGGCCTTTATTTTAAGCTTTTGCTTAGAAACCTATAAACTTTTTCACAAAACTAAGTATTTCTGCTGAAGACATTCCTGATCAAAGAGAGCTGAAAACATCTGTGGTTTTTGCATGTTCAAAGGTGTCACTTTTGCTGTTCTGACATGCATCTGGTAGATTATGCTAGAGTGAGGAAAGCAACCCCTAAAAACTGAATGTATGGGCATGTTTATTCTGAGACCTCAACATTTGTCACAGTGTTTGGAAAGGTGGATATAGTTAAGCAACTGGTTATCATTAAGAATGGGCTTACAAATTTGTTACCCAAGTAGAAAGTGAAATGTGGCACATTTAGCCAATTTGTCTCAGTGGTAAAGGGATTTTAAAAAGTAACAGTTCTACTATTAGAAAGTGATAACAGTGACATAGTATGGTGACTTGCAACTTATTTTCATGCAGCTTCTTGAAAGAAGAGTGTCATGTCATGTTCTTGGATGTGTACAGATGGCTGTGCCAACAACTTTGCATGCCCATTTTGTTGATACAGTGTGCCATAGAATCATACTAAGACTTTTAATAACAGCAGATTTCTTCTAACTGAAGGGAAAGATACGATTTTTGAAGATTGCCCTTCACTCCTACCACAGATCTCCAATTCATCCCTCATGCTTTTGCTGAAGGATCCCTGTCCCCTAGGGTCAGTGTTTTGGGGAGGATCTCAGGTTGTACCAGAAGGAGGCAGGTGTGGACGATTAGTACCACTGATGGAAATGCCTTTTCTTAATAATTGGTTGTTGTGGAATCCAAGCCCACATATATTTCTTAATGAACAAATTTCTGCAGACTTGTCCCATTTCCTGCATGATCCTGTAGCTCACCTACTGTACCTGCATTCATTACACCTTGGCATTGATACTCTGATACTGCACTGAAAGCTGCTATGTGAGAGGTGTTAAACTGTGTTCCTTGGACTAGCACTGTACGGAAAAATATAGCCAAAAAATGTATCCTTAAAAGTCCTAACTCTGTTATTCAAAAGAATGGCTATACTGACAGGGTGTTACTTCTTCCAGACTGCAGCTCCCTTTGCTTTACTTTCTGTCATTTCTTGTGTAGCCTGGCACTCTTAGAAATATATAGGATTTATTGCTTATGATAGTAAATTGGGTGGTGCTGCTATCTACATTCAGTGAAATGAGATGGGAGAATGACTTGCTGGGCTTTTTGCATGTTCTACTACATTAAAAATTTCTACAAGGAAAAAAAGGAGTGTCTTTGTATGGAAAACTAGCACCGCATGGAGTAGGTGGGACTTATTTTTTTCTGTTATTGTATGATTTTTTGACATGAAGTTCTCATACATGGGAAGAGTCATCCACAATGACATACCTGCCTTCCAACTTAAGTCCATTCTACCCCTCATTCTGTTTCCTGTGAATCTCAGGCCTTATTGTATCTGTCTAGGGTTGCCAAGTCCAATTCAAGAAATATCTGGGGACTTTGGGGGTGGAGCCAGGAGACTTTGGGGGTGGAGCCAGGAGACATTAGGGGTGGAGCCAAGATCAAGGCTGTGACAAGCAGAATTGAATTCCAAAGGGAGTTCTGGCCATCACATTTAAAGTGACAGCACACCTTTTCAATTCCTTCCTTCCATAGGAAATAATGAAGGATAGGGGCACCTTCTTTTGGGGCTCATAGAATTGGACCCCCTGGTCCAACCTGCTGTTTTTATACCTTACTTCACATTCAAAATGGCAAAAATAGCTATTAAAATAGTTTCTAGCAATCTTGTGACACTCTATAAAGGAAAAGCTCCTCTACTGTGAATGTGAAACAAGAACTCTGAAGGCACAAAATAGGGCACAGACTATTTTCATATAACTCTTCATTTACATATATGTCAAGCTAAAGTTGCTTATTGCCTATTCTAATGTTAACCCCCCCCCCACCCAAATATTAACCAGCAGCTGGCAGAAAACAAACAGCCCTAATCATGCCAGAAAGAAAACATGTTTCCAAATCTAAAACTTAAAATAGCCCTTGGCCTACTATATACAGAAGGAAATATAGGAAGAGAGGCATAGTTAAATTTTAAAAGGCATTGTAGCTTCCAAACAGATCACTATCGTGTAGCACACAGAAAAAACCATAAGAGCTCTGTGTGTGTGTGTGTGTGTGCTTGCTCTCTTCACATACCCCCATCTAATTTCATCAAGAGACAGGCATCTGTGTTCATGGCTGACAGTCACAGATCCCAGGGACGACTGATTCCGCGCTGAGGTGCCGTGGCGAGGGCGACGACTGCGCCGAGGAAGGCGCGGGGAGCCCGGTGGAGGCGAGGAGGGGAAACTTAGGGAGCGGAGGGCGGCGCAGGGAGAGCCACCGCTGAGGAAGCCAGGGAGGCAGGTCATAGCCCCGGGGACTCTGGAACGTCCTGCGGGCGCCGGAGCCGCCACAGACCGAGGCCAGGCAGCCGCGAGCTGGCCGACCCGCCTTCCCTCAGCCTGCGCCTCAACGGCATGGCGCGCTCTCTCCAACAGAGCCTCAGCCACTGCGCATGCGACAGAAACCCGCTTCACACACGCACGCACACCTCTTCCTCAGAACTTCCTTCTGCAGAGTCAGATTCGTTTCTGAATCTGCAGAAGGCGCCGTTTCCCTCCCCTCCCCCCGCTGCCGTTTTTGGGGGGAGCGGGGGAAGAGACTGGAAAACCTGGCGTCTCCCGCCAGAGCGGGAGGATTGGGACCCCTATATCTGTCTAGCATGAGCACTTTTCACTACTAATATTTGTAAATACACAAAGTTCTTAAATTTTTACTACAATGTTCTCATATAGCACCTTCTAAAACTTCAAATCACTGAAATAACGTGGACTATTTCTTAATTTTTCCAGTTCATTTTTTAATGGACCGCTTTAGCTTTTTAGTGGAAGGACATATCTGAAATACAGTTGCATGGCAGAAAGTTTTTCAAGTAACTGGGATTTGATTTCTACACTTTCTTTGATGCAAGCTGTCTTACATAGAGTTGTTTCACTTAACTGTACAGGCCAACTAGGCTAAGAGAAATGAGTTGGCCCAAGTTGCCATGCGGCTGAGTGAAAATTTGAACTCTGATTGGTTCATGTCCACTTGTCTAGTTACTATGTAATCTTTCCTGTAGATATACTCAGGATTTGGCATAAAAATTGATTTGATTGATGCAGCTCACATGTGCATCTGGGCTCTTTGTAATAAAAATAAAAACAGAAGTGGTGTATTGTGCTTATTAACTGTGCAGTAGACAAATAACAGTATTTTCAAAAGGAGTGATTTTTTTATATATACAGGAAAGGCAGGAACACATACAGAGGGCGATTGTGGAGGGCACAGAGAGAATGGAAGATCAGGTAAGAGTGATTTACTGGATTCATATAGTAAAATACTCAATATAATCCAGCTGAAGCCGGAAGTATAAATTCCCTTGGCTTCTGTGGCAGACATCAGACGGTGCATACTTTTCTCATGTTGAATTTTGCTTTCATGTAGAAGTTGCTACTGTGAATTTTGGGGTATTGTGGAAATATTGCATAAGAGCTGCATGAAAGAAACTTTGAAGAAATTAGTAAAAAACATATTATCTCCCATTGCCCACCCTCCAATTTTGGAGTAAATAGAAGCTTGGTGACTATTTCCTAATCATTACACAGAAGTTACTTAGATGAATTAACAGTTTTGTTTAAAGTGATGGTTTGAAGAGACTGAATGTATAGTCAATATTCTGACCAAGTTTTTTACCAGATCATTAGTAGCAAAAGAACTGCGAGTGCTCAAATGTTGAACTTTATCCAGTAGAAGAGGATTATCTTTAGATGGCACTAGGAAAACTGCAACAAGAACAATTGGAAGGAATGAGCTCACGGAAATGTTTTATTTTAATAAATGGTTAAAGGCACCAATATACTTACTAATTGCATTTAGTCCATTGTAAGCTCATCTAAGTTCTGAACTTGTGCTTTTTCTCAGGTGATTGAAGCCTTTTTAGTAGCTTGGCCTACACATTTAGAAATTCATTTTTCAAATTATGTTCTTGGGTTCGTGTGTTTGTTTGATAACTTGGAATTAATCTGAAAGGTAATCTTTGGCTAATTCATGATTACTTTAGTCATTTCATGTTCTCTCTTTTTTCTACTGCTTGCTCTGATTTTTATTTCATAAAAACATTATTTATTGCACAGGGCCAGAGCATCATTCCAATGCTGACAGGCGAAGTTATTCCTGTAATGGAACTCCTTTCATCTATGAAATCACACAGTGTTCCAGAAGAAATAGATGTAAGTCCTTATGTTAGCTGCATCATGGAAGTCAGTTGTTCTGCCATTCTATTCCTATTTTTCTTTTTTAACTGCCTCTGGTAAAATAAACTATTACAGGATCATAAATTGATATCCTTTTGGCTCTTTGGCAGCAAAAAGGTTCCTAAGCAGACTTTATTTTCAACGTGTGTTTTGAAAACATCTCAGCAGCAGCAGTAATTTTTAAATCGTACTTGATTCAATCACTTGCCTTCTGCATAGAATGCATAAAATGTAGAGACTTGTCAGAAGTGTGGTTTATTGCATATTGGTACAATTAAAATTTTTAAGAGAATCTAAAGAGAGCCAGTTTGGTGTAGTGGTTAAGTGTGTGGACTCTTATCTGGGAGAACCGGGTTTGATTCCCCACTCCCACTTGCACCTTCTGGAATGGCCTTGGATCAGCCATAGGTCTCTCAGGAGTTGTCCTTGAAAGGGCAGCTGCTGTGAGAGCCCACTCAGCCCCACCCACCTCACAGGGTGTCTATTGTAGGGGAGGAAGGTAAAGGAGATTGTGAGCTGCTCTGAGTGGAGGGCGGGCTATAAATCCAATATCTTCTTCTAAAGGTAGAATCTTTGAGATGGTGTGAATGTTTCTTCTGGAGGTAAAGACACCAGCAAGACGCATGATGCACATACATGTATCGAAGTGAATCTAGGGTAGACATAACCATGGACTGCAGCAGGGCATTGATCTCTTCTTCCCTTTCTGGTGCTCTTTATCCACCTTAACCAGGATGTCTGATGTTGGCCATGGTTCATGTCATCCAGGGTGTACTCAATTGAAGGTTTGAAAGCCAGACTTCGAGCTGGTTTCAGAACCCTGGCAAATAAGCTAACCATGATCTAATTAATCAAGGTTAAAGCAGGTGGGGGAATTCTGTATGAAAGACAAAGGAGGGTGCATGTGATTCTGAGGCTGAACCATGGATATATCGGCTCTAAACTATGACTTTGGATATTTCCTTATTTTGCATGATTCTTAGAAATACTTTTGCTAAAGTCTGCTGGGTTTATTGAATCCTAACAAACATATGTTCATATTTGATTAATTCCCCTTCCCTTTTTCATTGCATTCTAGATACGTGACACAGTGCTCAGTGATGATGATATTGGCGACAGCTGTCATGAAGGTTTTCTCCTGAAGTACGATCAGTTTCCTTTACTGTTGCAATTCCAGGTTATGTCATAAAATCTGGCACAACCCATTTAGTGACCATTACCCAGCAATCTACGTGGCTCTGTTCTTGTTTGTTGTCCTTATTGATTGCTGTTGAAGAGCGATGGTGTAATTCTGCAGGGCAAAACCATAGCTGTCATTTTATCTTAGGGTTACAGTTTTGTTCATGGATGTAATTTTGGTCTGGATAATTAGAATGGGTTTTTTTAAAAGCCTAACATCACAAATTAAATTTGTGGTAACTTAATTTCAGATGGTTGAATGAAAAGATCACACCATTGACTCTGAGGCTGTATTAATATTTGTTGGTGCTGTACTCATGTGCACGTACCCTTTCCCCCCTTTTTGTGCACAGGATTCCTGATTTGAAACAAATTCTCATTCGATAAATGAATAAATTGGAAGTTGCTTACTTTCCACAAGCCAGAATACTAAACCATAATCCAGAACCCTGGTTTGTGGAATATAAACAAACTCCTGGTTCACCCAGATGACCATCATGAGATACTGGAGTTTATTTCAAAACAGGTATCTTTAATGCAGGTAGGTAGTTGAGTAAGGCAACAAGCTATTTTCATTCACAAATGAATTAGGAGCTTATGACATCTGAATGCAGCTTGGTTTGATTTTAATAGTGGCTACCTGTGAAACTTGGGGAAAAAATAAAAAGCTGACTCCTTTAACATGATCTGTGTTTTCTTGAGTTTCAGCATGTGAAATTCCTCTGCAGACTTTAATGTTGCTGTATTATGCTTAATTTTCAGAGCCATCAGTTCACACCTGCAAACCTGTGGTTGCTCAGTAGTTGTAGGAAGCAGTGCAGAAAAAGTTAATAAGGTAAATATTTTTTTCTGTGTATTATTAAAATAATATTCCTGATTATTACAGAGATCATAGAAATGGACTGTAGGCATACTCCAGAGTGTATCAATCACAGCAGTCTGGAATTTGGGGTTCCCCTCTCCTGGTTGCTGTTAATTTTGCTAGCGTTATGGTTTTGGGATTTTGTTGTGTTTTGCCCAGTCTTAAGAGTCTTTGTTTGATGCTACATAAAATTCAAAATGGAATAATTCAACTTAGTGTTATAACGAAGGAAGAGATATGGAAAAATAATTCTGTCTAAATGTAAGCATTATTAAAGATACGTTTGCAACTTTGCCACTCCGTCACAATAATCCAAAATGTTTAATGCCATACTGAAAATGTATAACAAAGTGGCAACACAGTGTATTACAGACCAAAATCAACACCACTGTGTATATAAACAATAAAGAATTTATAAACCTGAAGAGCCTTTTCTTCAAAAATACCTTATACACAGATACCTTTTGATGAGTTTGTGCCTTTTGTGAATGTTAGAAGTCTTAGTTTTGACGTCAAAAGATTGAATTTGCAGAATGGCTCAGTGATCAAGCATCTCTGCGCGACGTGACCCATAAAGTCGACAGGCATGCAAGGAGAAGACTGGAGCCTGTGGAGTCATTATTCCAGGGGACTTGGATTTGCTTCAACAATAAGATGCTCTAAAAGAAAGTTTCAACAAGCAACTTCTCTATAGAAATTGTATGGAGCAGTGATGATAAAATTGGTTAGAAATTTGTGTTGTGGAATCCACCCCCTTTGGAAAAATTTTCTGTACTATGTATAAAGTATCTTTGGAAAATAAGAAAAGACTCTTCGGGTTTATAAATTTGTTATTGTTTATATACACAGTGTATATATACAGTGTTACTGAAAATGTATACTGTAATAAAATGTCCATTGATGTTTAATTAAAAAGCAAAAAAGAAAAGAGGACTTGTGAAGCATTAGACGGTACAATCCTACAAACCCTTTCCTGGGAGTAAGCCTCATTGAGGAGACTTCAGTAGGATTCTGAGCAGACTGCTTCGGGCTGCTCCCATATGTACTATCTGCCATAGTAAAATTATTTTATGGGTAACAGTTTGTGATGATGGTATGCCTACGTCTGCTACTAAAAGTTCAGTATCTTGTTTCCATACTGGGGAGGGAGGAATAATTTTGTTGTTGGGGAGTGTTGCCTGATCCACTGTATTTTAGTTTGGGGAAAAATCCCCCCCATAAGTAATAATGTAGCAAATCTAATTAAGAAAGAAAAATTGTATTAATGATAGACTGTCTGCTTGCTTCTCCTACAGTACAGAATGGAGAGCATTCTCACAACTGAATTTTAAAGTCTTAAGATGTTATTGGGGCAGGCTGGAGATTGAACTCCATAGTAGTTATCATGAGCCAATAAGCTACACATAGCACCTATACAGATAGCAGTCAGTGCATTCACTGGAGAAGGAAGTATATTTTCCATATGGCAATATGCAATTTGTATGCTGAGGAAATTAACACAGCTGAACTTGTAGCTAGGAAATAACATCTGGGTGTTTTGTAATAGCCAAAGAACACCTGCATGCTCATTGTGCAATATTGCAATTGTCAATATAACCAGAGTTTGTCTTTGCTCAGTTATCCCACCTATGGCTTTTGCAATGTTTTTGTGCTGCAGATTGTGCGGACTCTGTGCCTCTTTCTTACTTCAGCAGAGCGAAAGTGTTCCAGGCTCTGCAGAAGTGAAACTTCTTTCAAGTATGAGTCAGGACTTTTTGTGCAAGGGTTGCTCAAGGTAAGGTTTTTTTGTTTCCTTGGGCTGAAGTCTGTTGAAAAGTCAGTAACTTTTCTAATCACTGCCAAGCATTGGGAATAAGGCCCATTTGACTGATCATGGTAAAGGGGGAGAACTTTTCTAATTAATGCATAGAAGCATATCAGTTATTTTTTCTGCCAGCATCATGTCTATACCTGTCTTTGTGACTAGATGTTGCAGTTAGTTTTTCTTTAAACTAAAATGCAGATTTCTACTCAGCAGTTTGTTTATTGAGTTCTTTGCGATAACTGACATATTATGGGGGGAAGTCTATTTTTAACACTAGCCTTTGACTATGATGGCTCTAGATGAGTACAAGTTTAAAGGAAATTAACAAGAAAATAATAAAATAAATGTACCATATATACTCGAGTATAAGCCGAGATTTTCTGCCCAAATTTTGGGCAGAAAAACCCCCTCCTCGGCTTATACTCGAGTCACCATTCAGCCGTCAGGTAAAAAGGGAGGGAGAAGCCCCGGCGGAGCGGGATCCTTACCAATTGGCGGCTCGGCCGGCGGCGGCGGCCCCGCTTTTCCCCGCGGCTTCCGCGCCTTCGCCTCCTCTCAGGGACGGCGACGGCATGGCGAAAGGGAAGGCTCGCCGGCCGGCCTGGGGTCGTTGAGGAGGGGAAAAAATAATAATAATAATCCGCTCGCCGGCTTCGCTGAGGGGGGCGGCGGAAGAGGCGCATCCCTCAGCCGCGGAAGGCGAGAGGGCGGCGGAGCGGCTCGTCACGGCAACGCCGCCGCCGGCCCCATTTTGCACGTTGACGCGGCTTTTTTTCTTCCTTCCCCGCCCGGGAAAGGAGGACGGACGAGCCCTGCGGGACACGTGGCCGGCGCCGGCCGTGGGTTCCGCCGCTCGGGGGGGGGGAGAAAGCGGCGGCGCTCCGCCTTCGCCGTGCAAGGGGGGGCTGGCAACAGGAAGCGGCGCATGAACTGCGACGGCTCGCCGAATGCGGGGCGGGCCGGAGGCTTAAAGGGGGCGCGCGCCGGAGAGGGGCGAACCCGGGTTTGGGTCGCCCGCGGGGAAGGGGGATGCGCGCGCAACCCGCGGCGGTTTTGGTTTTTTGCTGCACGTGCGGGCTTCCCTCTCCGTGGGTTTTCTTAAGAAGTTCCCCGCTGGAGTTGTAGGGCTCTTACTCCCAAGTGTGACACGGACTGACAGCACTGTAGCCTGGCTGCTGATGGAAAGGATGGTAAACCTCTGGAGGTGGCCTCGGAGGTGTCTTCAGCCTACACGGAAATGTTCCCACCAGGTCTCAAAATGGAACTTGCCGACCATGTGAATGGACAAGTCCTGGAGCAGATCACTGCAAGGGACAGGGTCATTTATGCCCGCAAGAAGCTTTATAGCGACACTTTCTCCGCTGTAAATTTAGTGACAGTTCCTCTCTCTCTCTCTCTCTCCGCGCTTTAAAAATTATTAAAGTCCAATTCCAAGTCCACATCAGACAACAAACAAGCCATAGCTCTGGCAGAGCTGTCCTTGAAAGGGCAGCTGCTAGGAGAGCTCTCTCAGCCCCACCCACTTCACGGAGAAGGTATAGGACAGGGGTGGCCAGATTTGCTTAATGTAAGAGCCATCTAGAATGAACATCAGATGCTTGAGAGCCACAAGACATGAACGTCAGATGTTTGAGAGCCATAAGAGGGAGGAAGGAAGGAAAACAGAGGGGGGAGGTGGAAAGAAAGCAACGTTAGCTTTAAATGGATTCTCCAAGCGGCTGGCTGACTTGGCTTGGAGAAGTGATTTAAGGAGAAAAAAATGCCTTCTCCAAGCTGGCCAACTTGTGGGGCAGTATATGAAAGGTACCATAGGTTTACCAGTAACTGCTGCGTTTCCCACCCTCGGCTTATACTCGAGTCAATAAGTTTTCCCAGATTTTGGGGTAAAATTAGAAGCCTCGGCTTATATTCGGGTCGGCTTATACTCGAGTATATACGGTAAATGTATTTTAATCCTGATGTCCAGTATTTTAACCTATTTTCTGTTTTTCAACCCATTGTTCTTTTAACCTGTTTTTACATGCCATTAAAGGTTGATTGATTGATTGATTGAATAAAATAAGCAACTGCCAATTTCAGTTACAAAAAAGAGGAAACCATAAGTAGCCATGCTACTTATAAAATAGTGACAACCATAAATGAATTAAAATTACACAAAAGCCATCAAAGAAGGTCTTGAATCATCTTCCAGCTGTTAAAAGAAAAGTCCCTGCAAGAATAGAACAAAAATAGAAAGGATGAAGATGGCTTAAGCTATGCATTTTTTATTGTGCTGGATACATTGCTAATCTTAATACCACTGTGTAGAAAGCAGATCTGGTAGCTGAGTAATTGATCTTTGCTTCTGTTGTTCCAGTATTCAGGCAGTGTAATTTCCTCTTTGTTCTTTTCCTGCAACCAGGAAGAAAGGAAAATGTGTGTTTCCTTCCTCATGTTAGGAACAGCTTACATGGCATATATTCTTATACTGGAGAATGTCATAATATTTGTCATCATATAGGATTTAATAGTCTGATCCTGTCTGACAAAAGCTCAGATTTATGATATGCAGGAAAGGGTAGCAGAAGGGTAAATCAAGTTCTGGTCTTGACCAGTTTGTGCTGGATTCATGAAGCTACCTTATACTGAATTGGGGCATTGGTTTATCAAGGTTAGTATAATCTCTTCTGACTGGCAGTGCTTCTTCAGGGTCTCAGGTGGAGGGCTTTCACATCACCTACTACCTGATTCCTTTAACAGGAAATGTCAGGGATTGAACCTGAGACTTCCTGCACTAAACCATGGCATCTCCCCATGTAACTTTATGGTTAACTTTATAAACTGTTATTGCCAAACAACTTTGGAATGGAAGGAGGCATGTAGCTTATGATAAGGTGAGCAAAATGACAAACCAAATAACAAAGTTGTGTTCCTTTTTTTTCTGACGGATTTCAAAGAAGGGTTAGAATGGGGTTATGGCCAATCTGCTGTTCAGACTGGATTAGGAATGGATGAAATTGCAACTTCATTTTAGATACCCCCAGCGTTCTGGATTGAGAGAAGCTCTCACAATTGTTTCTGCTTCCATTGTAAGGCATGCCCCAGACTGTAGCAATCACAGCTTTCAAATGAAAATCCCAATTATAAATGTATTTACTTGGAGGTAAGTTTTGTTTACATCAGTAAATCAAGAGCCTGCAGTCAGTATTTAGCAAACCTACCATTGATGACTTTGGAGCCTAAGATCTGTGGAAATACAGTGTTTTCTTCAGCTTGACTATAGGAGGGTCCCGCTAGTCCATCTCTGCTTGCCGCCTTGGAAGCTTACTTTTGAGGGAAAGGCGGGGTTACATTCCTTTAAATTCTCAAGACTTTTAATCTTGCCCATACTGTGAACCCCCACTCTGACCACTTGGCATTGTTTAGTTAAATTATCATGTCTATTGATTTCAATTGAACATTATGATGAATTTAATGGTTCTTAATTCCTGTAACTTTTTTTTAGTAACCAGGAGATTGATTTTTTTCTCCCAATGGGACAGGATGTGACTGGAAGTTTTGTGCTGCCTTTCCGACAAGTGATGTATGCTCCATATCCTGCCACTCATATTGATGTAGATGTCAACACAGTGAAGCAGATGCCCCCGTGCCATGAACATATCTATAATCAGCGGCGATACATGCGATCAGAGCTAACAGCATTTTGGAGAGCCACTTCAGATGAGGAGATGGCTCAGGATACCATTATCCATACAGATGAAAGCTTCACTCCTGATCTGTATGTATTCCATAAGAACTTAACAATGGTCCATCTAGTCCAGCACCCCGTCTCACACAATGCCCAACCAGTTCCTCTGAAGGGCCAACAGCAGGGCATAGAGGCTGAGGCATTCCCCTGATGTTGCCTCCTGGCTCTGGGATTCAGAGGCTTAGTGCCAATAGCACCAGCGCCAATATCAATCCTTGCAGGACCCCACTGTTTACTTCCCTCTACTGTGAAAACTGTGCATTGATTCCTACTCTTTATTTTCTGTCAATCCATACAAAAACCCATCTTCTTATCCAATGACTACTAAATTTACTCAGGAATCTTTGGTTAGGTACCTTGTCAAAAGCCTTTTTAACAACAACATATAATGTGTATATAATGTCTACCAGGTCACTGTTATATGCTTGTTAACTTTCTCAGAGAACTCC
The DNA here is from genome assembly GCF_032191835.1 of Heteronotia binoei. Lineage (NCBI taxonomy): Eukaryota > Metazoa > Chordata > Lepidosauria > Squamata > Gekkonidae > Heteronotia > Heteronotia binoei. The sequence goes on from NC_083226.1 coordinate 44,748,434, forward strand.
AAAAGTTGGTGAGCAGGACTTCCCTTTGCAAAAGCCATGCTGATTTCCCCTCAGAAGCAGCTCTGGCTTGACAACAAATAATGCCCTGGGCTCCATTCACACACACACACACACACCACGGCTGCTGCGCTCCCCCCTGCTATAGTTGCTGCCGTGGTCACCACCAGCCTCCTCCTGCCCACCATTGCTGCGCTCCACTCTCCCCGTCGCTGCCATTACCAGTCTCCTCCGGCCCACTGCAGCCATACTTTGCTCTCCCCCGCCATGCTTTGCTTACTCCCTCCCCCCGCGCTTGTTGCCAATGCCTGCACGTTTAACCAAACGCACAGGCATGGGCTGCGATAAGCCAATAGGGCTGTAGTTGCGGCGAGGGGGGGGGGGGAAGACGGCGAGCGGACTACAGTGGCGGTGACGAGCTGGAGGGAGCTGGCGGCAGCGAAGAGGGGCGAGCGGAGCACGATGGTGGGCAGGAGGAGGCTGGTGGTGGCCGCAGCTGGGGGGAGGCAAACTAGCCGGTTGTCTTGGGCACTGGAAGTGGGGGGGAGCCCAATTTGTGCCCCCTGCCTCTCGGCTCCCTAGGCAACCATTTAATTTGCCTAGTGGGCAAGATGGCCCTGCTCAAAGCTTTGTCCCTCTTTATACTTAACCATTCTATTTTTGATTACAGTTTCTACCTATTTGCCTGGAATATATATTAGGCTTCCTGGGCTGTAATTTCCTGGTTCTAGTCTGGATCCTTTTTTAAGAAATAGATGTAACATTTGATACAGCTGCTAAATTTAGGTTACATTTCTGGTTAGTAGATCAATAATTTCACATCTGAGTCCCTTAACAACTCTCAGGTGTGTCTCATCAGGTCCTTGAGACTTACTGTTTTTAAATTTCCCCAGTAGGTTTAGAATTTCACCTCTGGTCACCTCAAATTGGCTCAGTTCTTTAGATGCCTTTCTAATACAAATAAATAATATAAATAGGGCTGTGGCATGGGTAAACACTTTCTACAGCGAACACAGAAGCAAAAAAGTCATTGAGCTTCTCTGCCATCTCTCCATCTTTCTTTAGCAATCCCTTTATTCCTTTGTCATCCAAAGGCCTCACTGCTTCTTTGGCAGGTTTCCTGCTTCGGATTACTTTCAAACTCCGTCATCTCACAAAACAACCTCAGTTAATGATCCCCAGTAATTTAGCAGGTTAGGAATTTAGCCTCCAGCAGTTTAGAAATTTAGCCTTTAGGAATTTAGCCTTCAAAAACCACTCAGCTTTTCAGCAGCTGGGTTCTGTCTCCCAACCTTGCTAGCTCAGTTCTCATAGAGTTCCCATAGAGTTGACAAAGGAATAGCTATGTAGTTTTCATAGAATCAGACCTTCTGTAGCTAACTTAATAGGTTTTCCTTACGTTATGATGATGGCATGTATCAAGGGATAAGCACTTTAGTCCTGGGCCCATCGTGCTGCCTTGTAACCTGGTCATTATCACTGATGATGCCAGACCTCAGGGCTAAGTTTGCCAAGGAATAATGAAAGTTGTCTCCTCATTTTTCCAACACAGTCCAGCACTTGAATGCTGCAAGAGATATATAATTATGTTACCAGCACCAATTTAGCTTGGTGCTATACCAGAAGTGATATATTCAATTATTGAATGTTTTTCCTCTATCTTTATAGGAATGTTTTTCAAGATGTCTTGCACCAAGATACTCTAGTAAAAGCTTTTCTGGATCAGGTAATGGCTGGTCATATCAGTTAATTAAAACTGAAAAGCGATATGTAGTAGCTTTGAAATAGTTTCTTCTGTATAGTGGAATGGTACTCACTTTGCAGCTTATAAAGAAGAGCTCCATTTGTTTCCCTGTCTAGCATGTTTCTAGCATGAAGCTTGCAGCTGTTTAAAGGTGGGAACCACCTGCCAGCCACAAGGCCCCCCAATAAAGGGCCTTGTCCACTTTCCTGTAACATAGGAAAGGTGCCACTTTGATATTCAGAAGAGCCACAGGTAGTATGTCAAAGAGGCACATGTGGCTCCTAAGCCACTGTTTATTAAATTAGTGGACTAATGAAATTAATTTCTTGCTGCTGTGAAAGGGTAAATTGAGGGATGCTGGTGACAACAGGGACAAAACCAGCCAGCCATGCATGCAGCTGAGTGGCTGTTAGGAATTCTGTGTGTGGAGAGAGCTGCTAGGAAGTAGCGTGCAATGCCTCAGAGCACACACCCAATGATCTCCTCTGTAGGCTGGCAACACCAGGCCTTGTTATGATGGCTTTTTGCTAGTATATAAATTAAAGGAGGCTTATGTAGCTGTCCATGCAAGTGATAGTGGGGGATTCAGGAACATACACTGAATCTTTTCCTGCCTATTTGAACAGGTCTTTCATTTAAAACCCTGGTTGTCCCTGAGGAGTGTGTTCCTTGCTCAGTTCCTATTAGTTCTTCACAGAAAAGCCTTAACGCTCATTAAATACATAGAAGATGACACGTAAGTATAAAAGCTAATGGGGAAAATGGGACAAAGTACTTTTAGAGCTGTTTTAAATTAAAGTATTGCATTTTAACTGCAGTCTTTTCCTACTCCTGCCCCAGGCAAAAAGGTAAAAAGCCTTTCAAGTCTCTCCGAAGCTTGAAGATAGATTTGGACTTGACGGCAGAGGGCGATCTTAACATAATAATGGCATTAGCTGAGAAGATCAAGCCTGGTTTACATTCATTTCTCTTTGGCCGACCTTTCTACACTAGCGTGCAGGAACGAGATGTTCTAATGGCATTTTAAAGATGCTTTGTTTCTGTTCTGTATTGCTAAAGCTCCACAGGGCTGTTCAGACACCATAGAGACAGATATGCAGTGTTGCTGTTTGAAGCATATCCTGCTGTTCCCTGCCATTTAATGTGTCATACACTACAGCCCACAGGAGAAAGGGGAACTCGTACTCTAAGAAGTCGAGTCACTTCTATTTAGGTACATATCAAATGCTCCTTTTTGTTTATAGTGAGAGTAGAATGTTATGGTTGCGGTATTTTTTTAATACAATCAACCTGTATAGTTTCTAAGCCACCAAGATAGGTTGTGGTTTATATTTAAACAAGATAATTTTTTTTTAAATTGCTCTTAAGAAATTGCACTGGATTTAATACTTTTTCTTTAGTTTGTGTGGATAGTTAGGCACATTTGTCCGTTCCCCGATTGTGGATTTAAAAAAAAAAAATTCAGATGTGGTTTTAAAGATGTTAAGTTACAGTGTGCTTGACAGCATGAACTGTAGTGTCTTCATGGCCTGCACACATACTCTGAAAGTCACCAGAAACCTGTGATAACATCTAAGCATATAAACCGACATGAAAAATGCAGGTGTGTTCTTACAATAGGGAAAACTGGACCAGATCCTGCAGAATGCTATTTTTAGGCTGGGTCACAAATTACACTATGTCCAAGTGCCAAGTAAGGCTATTCAGTTGCTGATTTATGCTGATTATGTCGGATCATCAGGCATGCTGCAGGATTTAATGACTAGCATAACTTCCAGGCACAAAACAGAAACATGAGGTTTTGTGTTGGAGAGAGCAGTTGCCAAGGCTTTGTCCAATAAACTGTTGAGTAAAATCCAGCTAAATCCTACAGTCATGTGCTCATATTCTTTTTGGAAAAGTTTTAAACAGCCGAACTTGGTGGATTTGAGATCAGTGGGAAGGGCAGTAGTGATACAGTTCTGGTTTGATAAGATGTCTTTCTTCATCTCCAGCATATTTACATCTCTTCTGTTGCTTTTTTCCCATAAGGAGGATGTTGATATTTATTTGCCTATATTTGTATCACTGTTTATATGTTTGTGGTGCAGTGAGCTGGTTTGACAAAACACAGGTTTGCCATCTTACTGAATATCACGCTGCACTTGATGCGATGTTATAGTGCATGCTGCTGTTTTCATCCCCACCCCCCTGGCCAAATACAAATGTCTGCTTCTCTAAGTGCAATACGTTTTGTATTCTTCTGTGGCTTGGAAATTCATTGTGTCAAAAATCTCTGTGCACATTTAGCCAAGGGTTTTTTTGTTATAGCTATGGGGGGGGGGGGTCGCATTTCTATAACTGGAGTTTTTTAAGTTCTGGAAACTCTATTCTGATTCAGTGACTACACTCCATTCATGAGACCGGGTGGGGGAAATTCTATCCTATATCTAGGGAAACTATGTGTTCATATGCCAAACATTCCCATTTTAGTAAGGCAGTTTCTGTTTGGATGATGCTTGGTTTGTATATCAAAGCCCCAAAGATCTCTGGATCTGTCTCAAGAAGCAAAATTACAATGCCAAAATATTGTTCTGTGGGAAGACTGGTGAAGAGAGGGAGTTGCCAAAGCATATAACCTTGTGGGCTTCCTTCCTACCAGCTCAATTTAACTTGGAATTAAAAATGCATCCCAATGTGAGTGACTTAACATTGTTCTGGTGCCCCAATACACCCGCCTCTTGCATAATAAGGCTTAAGCCACACGTAGCTCTAGTGCCAAAGCCAGGAGCCCCAGACAGCTTTTTGCAGTTTTGTGCAACAACTTTAATGCAAGGAATTGATGTATTTTTCTGTTTATCTCATTGATATGCTTGGGAGGAAAGCTGCCAGATACCTGAAATGATTACTTTCTTCTGAATTCTGTTATGATGGTATTGTTTATCTGACACGTTAATGTAAGAAAGCCTATACAACTGTGGAAAGACAGCACATGTAAATTAGCTAATTTTATTGCAAATCATTGTGTACTTAGATTGTTTACACTTGTAATTGTACACTAAGGTTGCACTAGTGTTTGGTATGTGTTTTGGGAATGGCTGGGTGGTGGTTTAAAACAAATGTGGTATCTACTTATCTGTGTATCCAGGGTCTCTGTATATTTTTCATACTTCTAGAATTCTGTATAAGAAGATAACTGAAAAATCAGTGTGCATTATTGCTGACATAATATAATGATAAGATACAAACTCTATATGTTTTATTTTAAAAGTTGCACAATGTGGTATTAAGGGTTGCTAATTATTTTATTGTTACCTGTTAAAGTGGTTTACATGAGTTTAGAGTTCTCTTGAAGAAGTGCTAGAGAAGTTCATATGCAGACTGCATTACAGAAGCATGTGTTTAATAATTTTAGCTTTCCTTGTGGAAAATATGTCATTGGCATTACTAAAAGAAGAAAGAGCTGTTGCCTGAAACACATCATAAAGTCCAGTTTTTACTTTGCAACATCTAAATACCATAAACATACTCCAAATTTTGATGCACTTCTTTTCTGCTTGTGCAATAAATAAACATTAACATTTCTTTATGCGTTGCTTATTTTTATTGCCTGAGGTGAAACTGAACTATTGAAACCAATATTGCAAGAGTATTGAAAAGACTGGCTGCCTATATTCATTCTGTTCTCTTTGGCCTACTTGAATCAATATGCTAAGGGTTTAGAAAACAGCAATTCTGGTCCCACTATACCATGTCCCCACCTGGGGGTGGGGAAGTGGTTGTAGCAACATTACAGTGGTGCCAATACATGATACAAAGCATCTTCTTTAGCATTCGTGGTAGATTCTTCCTCCCTTCCCCAAATTCTACCTTATCAGGATAACTTGCCATCCTTATGCTTCAAATTAGCCCTATCCCATTCCAGGCTGCAGGGTCTGTGCTATCTCTAGAAGTATGGTCCCCTGCAGAGTTACAAGCCAGTTGTAAGGAACAGGTCTAGATGAGTAGATCAGCACAAGATTGCACTGTAAATGGTTAATATTAGTAGTATCATGTTAACCATCTATAACAGTACTGCAATTAGAGTATCCCTAAACTGAACCAGCCTAGTTGCTTTCTGGTAAAGGGAGGTGCCACCCAAGATGAGATCAAACGGTGGTGGGTGGTGGTAGCAAGTGACAATAGCAAAGCAGAAGTGCATGGATAAAATATGTTAATCAAGTGCTATCTTGTTTAGATTTGCCCTGTTTACTATTAAATCATCTTAAAACCACATATCTTTAATATGCCTGTAATTTTTTCCCCAGACATTGGAATGTCTTGAGATTCATATAATCCTGCAGAGCATCAGAGATGGTTTGGGATTAAAAGAGTATTGTTGACATCCCAGGAAGGAATAAGAATTAGAATAGGAGCTACATCTGAATATGTTTACATGTAAAAAGAAGAGGTTCTGCTCTTCATAGGAATTATAATTATTGTATACTAAGTTTTTAGGATAAAGAACTGTTCTCATGAAAATCATTGTTTACCATTTTAGATTTTTTGAGCTAAAGAATTGAATTGTCCTTTATATGTGTCCAGACCATCATAGTTGGTGTCATCTCATGATTTTCTGCCATACCACTCCTGATAACATCTAACGGTTCCATGTACTTGGGAAAGACAGATAGTGTAGGTGCTATTATAGGATTGTTTATTCCTTTAGCAAGTGTGGAAGTTTTAGATATTATCAAGCATACCCTTGAAGTAACACTGAGATGTTACACAGCTCTAGTTAACATATAGGGGCACCACAGATGCTTTTCTGGTGTAAAAGACAGCATGCTTATTTAAACAATGCAAGGATGAACAGAACATATGAAGCTGCCTTATACTGAATCAGACCCTTGGTCCATCAAAGTCAGTATTGTCTACTCAACTGGCAGCAGCTCTCCAGGGTCTCAAGCTGAGGTTTTTCACACCTATTTGCCTGGTTTCCAGTAGACCACCTAGTGCTTACTGGTTGATCAAAGTCTTGCAAAGAATCTGAACTAGATGGATCTAGATACAGGAAGACATTTTTTTACATTTCTAAACAAGTGTATATGTAGAGCTACCTGGCATAGATCAGTTATTTATTTATTTATTCGAGATTTATATCCCGCCCTCCCCACAAGTGGCTCAGGGCGGCTGAACAAGATGTGCACTCTGCAAATCTGAAACACTGTAGTGGGCTAGAGAAATTCTGATGCAAAAAGTTATAGCCCAGGAATTAGCTCAACCCCTTTTTATGGTGTTCAGCGTTTTGCACAGTATTGTTTTAAGACCTTTTACAGTCTGAAAAGCATACATCACTGCTCTCTAGTCTTATGGGATAACCCAGATAACATTACTTTACCATCCGTCCTGCAAAGGCCTTTTGGGTTTAGAAGCAATTGTCTTAGAACAGGAGTGGACAAACTTTCTTAACATAAGAGCCACATAGAATAAATGTCAGATGTTTGAGAGCTAGAAGTCCAGAAATGGAAGTGTCATAAGTAGCTTCTCATGATGAGATCCTGTGGTCTGTATAAGGGGAGGGGAAGAACTAGATTATGAGGTAATCTTCCGGAGACTTCTCCTGAGAACATGTTCTGATTGAATTTCATCCTCAACTGATGTAAGAATTTAACCAAGGTTCTAAAGGAGACTGGCTTTGATTCTGATGGACTAAGGGCCTAGGCTATGATTTACTGGAATTGCAATTTGTAGCAACATGCCTGAGCTTATGGCCTGCTTTTGGATTTAAGGCTTGTGCCATCTAACTCAAGTCTTGCAAGTGTTATGTATTGGCTACAGAATAATTTATTTATATTGAACAGAATTTGAAATAAAATTCATATATCTATAAATTATACAAAGTCTAGTTACTTGTGTACAACTGGTCTGGGACCCACAGTTATCAGCCTTGGACTCCCTGACACTCCCACCTTAGTGGAAGTTGGTTTTCATTAGAAAATTAATACAAACAAGTTGGGGCCATTGCATTACTTTGTGGGCAGGGATTATGGCTATTTCAAATGTTTTAACACTCCCACATGGAGAAAAATGAGGCCATTATTGAAAACAGTGGTGCTTGCATGGTGTTTAAGTAGTTAGCCCACAGATTTTGCATGGTATTCAAAGAAAGCTGTTATATATTGTGTTCACTGTTAGTAGGCCAGAGCTTGAAGTGTGCTTTCAGTACTCTCCAGGATCCTGATGCCTGTATTCTGATTGGCTGTTCTCTTAGAACCAGCCAGTCTGGACAATGAGGCATTTCTTCCAGGAAATGCAAATGAGGGATACTGGAGGGACCAATTGGAGACATTGCCGCTGGTTAAAGGAGGGTGTTTTACTCAGCCACAGTGTATGTATTGAATGAAGTGGCCTGTGCTGTTTGTGATTGTTTCTTCTTGAATAAACTGTTGCTGCTTACTTAAGAGCTGACTGAACTCATTGGTATTCAAGAAAGCTTTCTAGAAGGCTGTGTAAGGCTGAAGTCATTCTGTGGTGTTGAGCTATTGTAGGTTTTTAGGTACCTATTGGAAATACAGGGTTTGATCTTTTCTACCAGAGCAAAAAACAGGCGGGGAGCTAGACCAGGCTGCTCAGAGAGGGGCATGTTCAGTAATGCCATGGATGGCATGTTCAAGGCATGCACAGTTGCTCACCACAGAACAAAATTTGCTGTTAATGAGAGTGTGCAGGGAGCAAAGCAATTTAAAGTTAGTAGTAGCAAGCTCAGTGCCAAAATTGTGATTTACACCATACAAAAGCCACATGGCAGATACATGGTGGCACTAAGAACTTTAGGCCAGATGTATGCCTGGATTCTAAGTATGTGGGGACCTAATTCAGATCAGCACTATGACACATGGGGAAAGAGGGACTTTAGTTTACCCTCAATGATATCTGTATACACAGGTTTCCCCAGTGGAGCTAACAGCAAATCTTATAGCTGTTTCAGGCCAGCAAAATGCTGTTGAGGACTGGGTGAATAATATCTTCTCTCTGCTGCTGCAGTCCATCAGGAATGGAGTTCCCAGTGTGGAACTCTCAGACTACTTCTGTTGACACTCCGCATGCCTGCTATGTAGACTGTCAGCCCTGACTTGAGTGTCTGAATCTGTTCTGCAGCCACCAACGGGAGGGGGGGGGGGGAAGCCAGAGGAAAAGAGGCCAGTTAATTATTACAACAATTTAGGTTTCAGTACGAGCTGGACCATAAGGATGGCCAAGCGCAGAAGAACAGATGCTTTTGAGCTGTGGTGCCAGAGAAGAATCTTGAGAGTCCCTTGGACTGCAAGAAGTTCAAATCAGTCAGTCCTAAGGGAAATCAACCCAGACTGTTCCCTGGAAAGTCAAATACTGAAGCTGAAGCTCAAATACTTTGGCCACCAAATGAGAAGGGAGCACTCCCTGGAGAAGATTCTGATGCTGGGAAAGACAGAAGGCAAAAGAAGGGGACAGCAAAAGATGAGATGGCTGGACAGCATTACTGATGTAACAAACACAAATTTGAACAGACAGGAGGGCCTGGTGTGACTTTGTCCATGAGGTGGCAAAGAGTTGTACTCGACTGTGCAACTGAACAACAAACAACAAACTAAAAGACAAACAAGTAGTGCCAGCAGTTCCTTTCTGTAGAACAGGAACTCTGAGCTCTTCTCCCCACCCCCCATTAAATTATCTTAGAAAGTATGGATCTTTGTCTTTTTTATTAAGAGAGATTTATATCCCACTTTTGACTGGAAAAGGCAATGGCAAATCACCCTGTAAAAAAGTCTGCCATGAAAATGTCATAATGTGACATCATCCCAGAGTCAGAAACAACTGGTGCTTGCACAGGGGCCTACCTTTACCTTTATATCCCACTTGGCTCCTAATAAAAATTCAAAGCAGCTTACAACACCATGCCTCCCCCTCCATTTTATATGTGCACCAACAACCCTGTGAAACAGGTTCAGAATTACTGGGTGAAGGCCACTCAGGGAATTTTCATGGCAATGAATTTTCAACCCAGAATCTCCCAGATCTGAGTACAATACTCTTACCACTACATCATGCATGTCTGGTAACCCAGAAGATCTCTAATAAGAACACAACAGGAGATGAAATTTTAAGGAGGAAGCAAAGACTTGAGTTCTTTCCCTTCTCCCCTCCCTCGGAGCTTGCAGTGGTGTTTACACTGCTATGCCTTCCCATCCTCTTGCAGCATCACCACTGGGAAATTGTTGCTGGTGAACATGGTTCCCAGGCTATTCTGTTTTTGCTTTAGTTCTCCACTAAAATGTCCTGCTGGGGGAAGAGACGGGGCCTGCTGGTGATTAATGGTCCCTGCCTTATCTCCAACTTCTTGTTTGCCCTATAGGCTGCTTTGCTATGTTATGGAGAAGAGTTATGAACAGGCTCATCCTGCAGAACCAGCTTCTAATTGCAGAGCTGTGAAGGGAGAACTTCCTTAGTCTCAGCCCAGGGCTGAGACCTCTGCAGGATGTGGTTTGTGACCCATTGGGTTAAATGCAGCCTTCCAGCCATGTTTGGCAGCCTTCTGGGAGCTTGACAAACTTGTTTTCTGTTTTTTACCTAGCACTCTAGTTCTCAAAAGTTTTATTAGTTTCAGAAAAAATGGGAGGGTAAGGATAGGGGGGAAAGAAAGATAAAGCACAATACATTCTGATCTTATTCTACATAAAATACTTTCAAAAACACAAGGATGATTCTACAATATTTTCTTTACATAAATTGTCCCATATTATTTTGTCTAAGCTGTATATAATCCATTTTAAAATTTTATAGTATAAGTCTTTTGTTATTATCTAATAATTTTGACAAGTCCAGTAAAGATAAATTTTATAATATAAAATACAGGGAAAAAGGAAAAAGAAATCAGTTCACACCAAAGAATCTTAAAAGTCTTGAATCTCCAACCAAGCATATAATTTCATCCAATATTTTCTTGCTTCTTCTTCAGATTTCCTAGCCATCAGCTGAGATAGAAAGTCCAGTTCTGCTGTCTCTAGAATTTTTCCCACCAAGTCCATTTTCGTGGGAATTTCCAGCGATTTCCATCTCTGCCCCAGAAGAATCCTGGCTGCTGTGATAAAATATGCCAACAAATGTCTCATCTCTCTCGAATAGTCCTCAGGAAATATGTTCAATAAAAATAGTTCTGGTTTGAAATGGATCTGAGTCTTCATGATCTTCTGTAACATTTCATGCACCATTTTCCAATAGTCTTTCACCATCTCACACATCCACCACATATGGTAAAAGGTACCAATCTGTTTAGTACATTTCCAACATTTGTTAGACATATTGGTATAAATCTTACAAAATTTCTGTGGGGTCAAGTACCATCTATAAAACATCTTGTAAAGATTTTCTTTGAAGGCTACTGACCTAGTTAATTTAACATTAAGCTTCCAATCTTCTAATGAGATATTATAACCAAATTTTTTTGCCCATTGAACCATACAGTCCTTTACAACTTCATCTTGTGTCTTCATTTGAAATAAGTACGCATATAGTTGGGAGATTAACTTTTCTTGTGGGCCCAAAAGAATTTTATCAAACAAGTATTGTTCTATATTAAAGCCTGTCGCCTTGTCTTTAGCATATCTGGATTCAACTTGCATTCTCAGCCATCAATTCATTTTAATGTCCATATTTTCCAATTCTTCTTTGGTTTTCAGTTGATTATCTTCATCATACCTATAGCTCTGATTTGATTTTAAAAGATTTGGATGTGTAAATATTTCTACTGGTGAAACCCATCTAGGAATTTTTTGGTAAATTCTAGTCTTTAACCATGACCACGTATGATACAAGGATTTTCGAAACCAGTGATTCCTAAAATAGGAGTGGCCTTCAAGTCTTTGATACCACAAATATGCATGCCATCCCATAGTCAAATCATGTCCTTCTAACAATTGTCTCTTGTCTGTCAACAATATCCAATCCCTTATCCAAATAAGTGCAGATGCTTTATAGTACAATTGCCAGTCTGGAAGGCCCATGCCTGCTCTTAATTTAGAGTCCTGCAATGTCTTTAATTTAATTCTAGCTTTTTTTACCTTGCCATACATATTTAGCAACCATCTTGTTTAATTCTTGAAAAAATCCACTATTTAAGAATATTGGGATAATTTGAAACAAAAATAGTAATCTTGGTAAAATATTCATCTTTATTAAGGCTATTCTTCCCATTAAAGATAAGTTCAAATCATGCCATTTTTCCAAATCTTTTTAAATTTCTTTAAGTAGTTTGTCATAATTATCTGCTTTTACGTTGCTACACCTGTTTGAGATAACCACACCTATCTATTTGATTCTTTTTTCATACAAAAATCCTGATTTTTGCTGGAAGGATTGCATTTGTTCCATCGTCATATTCTTTGTCAACAATTTTGTTTTATGATAATTAATCTTTAACCCTGCCCAATAACCAAATTGTTTGATTTTATTTGTCAGACAATCTATTGAGTCCATTGGCTGTTCTAGTATAACAACTAAGTCGTCAGCAAAGGCTCTGAGTTTATATTGTTCATCTTTTATCACAGCTCCCTTTATACTTGCATCTTCTCTTATTCGATTGTTCAATACCTCTAAAGATAAAATAAAAAGTAGAGGGGACAGTGGACAGCCTTGTCTTGTACCTTTTTGAATGTTGATTACATCTGTTAGTGCGCCATTCACTGTCACCCTAGCCTTTTGTGAGGAATATATTGCTTCTACCGCTTTCAAAAAGTTTTCACCACACTCCATACCTTTCAATTGCTATAACATAAAATGCCAACAAACATTATCAAAAACCTTCTCAGCATCTAGGCAAATTAAAGCCAGTTGCTTCTCTGGATGGTTCTCATAATATTCCAAAATATTACAAACAGTTCTAACATTATCTTTCAAATATCTTTTAGGAAGGAATCCTGCTTGATCATAGTGTATTATAGATTGTAAAACTTTCTTCAAACGTTGTGCCAATATTGCAGCAAAAATTTTGTAATCCAGATTTAAAAGAGAAATTGGATGACAATTTTTAATGTCTTTCAAGTCGTTATCTTCTTTCGGAATAAAGGATATTGTACCTTCTTGCCATGAAACTGGAATTTGACCCTCCTTTTGAATCTTTTCAATAAGGCGTTTAAATGGTAAAAGTAAAGACTCTTCATAAGCTTTATAAAATTCTGCATTTACCTAGCACTCTACAAGTAGGATGGAGGTTAACAGGTACTTGGCTGGATCATACACAGGGCTGGGGCAGTTTCCTTGATTCATTTCTGCCCTATAAAATGGGCACCATCTGAGCTTTACACCCTAGTGTCCTCAGCGATGTTGCTAGGGCTTTGGTGAGATATCTGTCAGATTGTGTAAGGCTGCAGTTTTTGAGGTAGTCTTGGGACAGCCCTGTCAAGATGACAATGATACCCAATGATACTTACTCAGAGTCCCTACAATCCTCCACACCTTTCTGTTCCTGCAAGTGCAGAGTTCTAGGCAGGTCAGTTAGTTGGAGCTTACCAACTTATCTTGCCCCTTTAAAAATATCTAGAAAGCCATGACCTTTTACATACCAGGTCCCCTCTCTCACAGAGACATTACCAGATGGGGTAGCCTAGTCCCCTTTAATAATCACCCCTCACTCGGACACTGCACATGGCTATTGGGGCTGGGGACTCAAACACTGCTTCATTCACACACTGTCACTATTTATTCACATCCTAGTATCTATTTACATATAGACTGGGATCTTAACTTGTCTATATGTGCTTCTTTCCCTGAGACTATAAACATCCAGCCCACAGGGTTAAATAAGCAAGTTAACTTTTATTTATGATTTGAACATAACGTAGCAGTAAATTATGAAGAGGATACAAAGTTTCTTTTCAGTTGAATGTTTGAACTATTTGCCTATTCAGGCATGTGGGATTCTTTGGTACAAGCTGAGCTTTCCCCAGTCAGTTAAGCTATTCTTCCACAGCTTTTCAGTCAGACTCACTCTTAACTGCTGTTTTCAACTGTCCCTCTCACCAACATTACATCAGCTCCCACTGGTTGCTGTTAGGAAGAGGCAGAACCTAAACTTTTCAACACCAATGACTCTTTCTGGATCACAAAACATAGCAGTCCCAGCTTCCAGGTGATCTCTTTACCTCACTTTTTCCCTTTTTTTCTCAGCAGCTTAAAGAGCTCGGAAGGTTTTCAGTAATGTTATTTTTGTTCAAGATGAACTCTTACCATGATATCTTGCCATTCTCTTCCTGTAGCATAGGTATGATAAAGCAGATAATAAATATTTTGAATAAAACAATATTGAAAAGTGAGTAGACTAGAGGGAATGCTGGAAATAAATGTGTCACATTGATTTGTCTTGCCTTTCCTACAAAGAGCCCAAAGTGATGTACACCTTCTTCCATTCCATTCCATTTTATACTCAGTACAGCCTTGTGAATTAAGCTCGAACTGAGAGACTGACTGGTTTATGGTCACTTGAATGTGGGGTTGGACCTGGTTTTCTCCAGCGGTTGTCCTTTAAAAACATATATTTTCTCCTTCAAACTAGTTATGAAGAGCAAGACTGAGTAGAGACTGAAGGGTTCCCCCCCCCCCCCTTCGTTCTTGCATAGTCCTGAGCCAAAACAAGGTTTATTGAGACTGCAACTTGCATTATGTGTACCTACACAGATCCCATTATGGTCTTTCTCTGATCTCTCTTGAACCCTAAGGACTACACTATGGTGGATTTCCTACTAACTCCTGAAAAAGGTGGGGAGGGGGACTCCTGAAACTTAAACGTTTACACTTGTATTTGGCAGAAATGTTTGGATTTAGCTACAAAGGGAGGAAAAAATAAGCTGCTTCATTCTTTTCGCTCTGGATTGTGCTTTTCTCTGTTTCTTTCCTTCCTTCCCTGTCTTTACCATATGTTTCTCATTAACTTTTAGGGAAAGTTGTGGCTTAGGGTGGGTGAGATAGGGAGCGTGTGTGCGCGCGCTGCTGTTTATATTGTGTACACACAAAAATTACAAGAAATAAAGGTTTGCCAGTTGAAAGAGCTGAGTTTACAAAAAGCACTGCACTGGGAACCCTTTTACAGTATCCTTCACATGCTGACCTTTAAAAACTAGTCTTTGAAGGACCTCCCATGCTAGATTAAATCAAGCTCTTTACATAAGATCTCTGACCCTGAAAAGTAAGCTACACTGTGCTAAATCTGAGCTGTTAAATAGTTCTGATTTAGATAGGGATGCTCAGCTCTGTTTTCTGGCTGAGCAGAATTTATATTAAAGCATTTTACTAGGAAACATCTCTCTCTCTCTCTCTCCCTCTCTCTTTCCCATTTAGGAATATGATCTGAATAAATGCCAATACTGAAATACTTACCTTAGTTTTCTTGGCTTTGCTTTCAGCATACCATTTCCCTGGAGACAAAATGTATTAAAAAATTGAAATATATGTGGATTTATCTGGCTATTTATTTTCCATTGATGGAAGGAGGTTTTATGTCTTCTTCTTGGCAGTTTTTGTACATATCCGTGATAACTGCTTGTAATTAAATGGTGTATTTAAAATACACTTTTGATATAGCCTTTTTCTGCTTTGAATTTAGATAGAGTAGCTCCATGAATTCAAACAGCTGGCTTTGATGTTTGTTTTCAGCACTTCTTTGAACATGAAACACTTCAGTCATGTTGAGCTTTCTTGGCTGCATTTCAGCCCAAACCCAGCTGTTGGAAGTTAGATTAGTTATTTAAATACTAAAATGGGGGGAGGGAAATAGGCATGATCACTCACTCCCTTAATACACAGGTTGAAAACATGGCTCTTGCTGCCAAGGGTAGGCATGAATTCATAATTCAGAACTGACAAACTGATATGAGAAGGAAAAGTGAAATCTTGAAAGCCTTTAGTATAAATGTAAGTATTCAGATTTGAGGATCTGAATTTTAACTTCATAAGGAAAGGACCAAGATGAGTTGCATGTGCAAAAACAGATGCTTTTGTTGCTCACACTTCACTAGTTGCTTAAAGAAAAGAACTGGCCCTCTTTCTGTGACTGATGGACTCTACCAAATGGAACTTTTTCCTGACAAGTGGAAAGACCGGTGATGAAAAAGTTATAGCTCCTTAATTTTTGCATCTCAGGTTGCAGTTAAAGACAAAGGCTTAAATCCAAATCTTCCCTTGTATATTCCAAATGGCATTGGCAAAAAAGGGATGATATCGTTGTCATCACCACCACCATCACATTTAATTAATCGCCCATCCTAGCTCACGCCAGGCTCTGGGCAATTTACAACATTTCTACCCCTTCCTACATTAGCTGCTTGTCATGTGGTCCCACTGGTCCCACAACACTCACTTCAGCTTAAGTGTTTTGGTGATTAGTGGTTTTTCAGGAAGGCTTGTTTGTAGAGATATAAAGGTCCAGAAAAATTCAAGAGTGGAACATACACTCAATTTTCTCCGTTTTTCTAAAAATGTTTCCAATGAATTTTGGGCAACACTGGGTGAGGGGAAACACTTTTATATTCTGGAATTTTATCTTTTGGAAGGAGTGAGGTGTTTTTTAAAACAAATTTTTCCTTGCTCAGAATATGTAGTTTGAAATGTTTTCATTTCAGGACAGTGTGCAGTGATTGGAAACTATAATTGCTGTCTATACTGTGGACACACACTTTTTTTCAAAGGTATGTGCCTTTTAAATGGGATTTCTTTAAATTTCGTGAGCACTACATTTTAAATTATGCAGTAAAATATTTTTAGATTTGTCAACAAGGTATGCATATTTCAGTCCCTGCCCCCAAATTTCCAATTTTTTGGGAGATGGAGGAACCCAGAGGTTTTCTATAGCTTTGAGATTTCTAAAAGTCTTGCATCTCTGGTCAGTAGGCTATAGCAGGAAAGGCAAGGTGGGGAAGCCTGATGCTGTGGCTTCTTGGATCCAAGCAGGACACATATTATAGCTGAGCATCTCTGAAAGCTCAAATCCATGTCATAGTTTACTAACTTCTTACAGGTCACCTTCATACAGAGACCTTTTGGCCATCTGTTCTTGCTAGCCCGTACAAAGCATTACATTAGTAGATGTGCTGTAGCAGCATGGCTCACCAAAACACTTAAGCTGAAGAATTATCTCACTGGGCATGGTTTTACTCTTACATCAGTGTCAATCAGATTATAAGGGAGTCATCCTTAGTACAGAGTTTAATGCAATCAGCAGGGGTTAAAAACAACAACCTGACTACCATACTTATTTTGACTCCACTTGAGTGACACTATGTCTTTTGTTGCTGTAATGGTTGTGAAGCAGGTCAGGTGAACATTAGTTACTTTAGGGAAGTCCTTCTGTAAGAACTTTAAGGAATGGCCTCTATACAGAACTTACTACTCTGCTTCACTTTGTGATTGACTTCAGTAGGAGCAGGATGATGGCAGCTATGGTCTGTTTCTTTGCAGTCAGAGATAGCACTGGAGACTCCTAGAATCTCTTCGTGTATCTATATAAAGAGAGCATGCTGAAAACAAGCAAACACTTAATTAGGCAGGCTAATCCTGCAACAGATTCTCAAAGAGCAGCAACACAAATGCCTGTAGTTCCTTCTGAGCTATGCTGAATTTAGCTAAACTCACAGACTCATCCTCTGTTTCTGTCAATTAAACTGTTTCAGGCTCTCTTTGGTTCAGAAACTCTGAAGGTTATGACATTCCAGAGGCTGGAAAGAGGTTTCTGTGACCTTTTGTGTACCAATAGGTGCCTGGTTATGAAAAACCAGAGTGATCAGGCTGGACAAACCTGTAACTGAAGGCTGGATTAGGCAAGACATTGGACCACAAATCTGGACCAGACTCACCTTACCCATAGCCAGAAGAAAGGTACAGGATTTCCTCAAGCATGTTGGGACCATATTTGGACAAGGATGGTGGCACAGGGGCTCTAGCCTCCCCTCCAATGACTCACATTTGTCCTGAGATTTACTAAAAGAAATGTATTTATTCAAACACAAGAAAGGCCCACACCAGACACATTGTCTGTTGTGTGTTTTCAAATGCAAACAACAATACTTCCTCTGAAGTTTAGGGACCTCTGAAACATCTTTTTGCTAGTCTTTTGGGACACTATTGCTAGGCTGTGCTTCAAGAGTCACTAACAGCTTTGCAGCATTGCCCCTGGCATATTCCAGCTGCTCTGGCATGTGGCACTGGTTCTTAGCAAAGACTGAGTGTTCTGTGATCTAGCTGATCTACCTAGTAAGAGGCCCCTGTAAACATGCTGGGGGATTGCCTGCTCCTGAAGCGATTTGTCTCAATTGAGCACAATCAGCGAGGTATCAGAAATGGTTCTTATTATGGCCCATTTTTCTCCCCAATAGAGGCCCAAAAACTGCTTACAACATAATTCTCTTATCTTCTATTTTATCCTTACAACAACCACCCTGTGAAGTACTTTAGGCTGAGAGAGTGTGATTGATCCAAGGTTACCCAGCAATCTTGTATGGAGGAGGTGAATGGAGAATTTGGGGCTTGTTAAGAAATTCCTCAAGATCTGGGGGCAGTGCCTGGGGAGGGCAGAGTTTATGAAGGAAGGGACCTCTGCAGGGATATGCTGCCACAAAAGCTGCCATTTCCTCCTCTGTTTTCTGGAGATCAGTTGTAATTCCAGGAGAACTTCAGGCCTTTCTGGAGATGGACAACTCTATGGGAGTTTGAAACTGGGTCTCCCAGATTCTAGTCCTAACCATTGTACCTTCCAGGAGTCATCTTAGCTCACCTCCTCATAGAGTCAGCTGATAGGCTTCATATGTAAGCACAAAGAGCAACTAAAAGACCATGTTTTATGGAATTGTCACTAGGTGAATACTTGGGCATAATGTAAAACATTAGATTTTTGTGTGTTCAAAATGTTAGATAGATTCATGGCTACTAGCCATGATGACTTAGGGGAACCTCGACATTCAGAGCCAGAAGGTAATATCAGAGGAAAGCTTCGGCTTCTATGCCCTGTTGTTGGCCCTTCAAAGGAACTGGGTGGTCACTATGAGACAGGATGCTGGATTAGATGGACCATTGATCTAATTCAGCCGGGCTCTTCTTCAGCCGGGCTCTTCTTATGTTCTTATGTGTGTGTGTTGTATATAAACAGCAGGTTGCTCAAGCATTGGCCTTGCTTTTTGTGTCACAGGACAAGGCACTAATGACGAATATATCAGGTTTTTGTTTGTTTGTTTTTGGGAGTGGATGTAAATTGTGGTTTTGAAAAATCATGAAGGCCTGAGGGTCTACATATTTGATATGAAAGCTCAACAATTTTTTCACAGTCCAGTTTATGGGTGTTTATGGCATATATTTATAGTTTACATGTAAATTGCATGGTGGTGTTGTTTGACAGGTCTGGAATCTTTGTTTATGGAAGTGCTATTTTTCTGTTCTTTATGGCTATGGATGTGAACTTTGAAATGTCTCTGAATAAAACACAAGCACTGCGAAGATTCAGTTTGTACTTTGATCCCCTCTCTATTGTATTATCCAGTTTATTTATTTAGATTTAGCAATATATTTTTTAAAAAAACCCAAGTTGAATAAATGCAGAGCTTTTTTCTAGGGGAATGCAGCAGAATGGAGTTCTGGGACCTCTTTCAGAGATTTCAAGATTTCAGCTCAATGAAAGAAAAGCTATTTAAGCCTTCAGAGAAGACATGTTCAAGGAACCATCTCAGATTCAGAGCACTCCCAATACAACAGCTATTTTCTCCTGTCAGTGTGTAAGGGGATTTTTCCAGATAAACCTGATTGTTACTCCAGAAAGGTCCGTCTTGTCAGTTTAAAAAAAAATTGACTTCTTTACAGGACTTTTTTTCTGGAAAAAGAAGTACCGGAACTCTCAAGAGAAAAATAAAGGAGAAACACAGGTGTACGCTCCTCATTAACTTGTAAACATTTTTGAGAGTTTTTGTTTTCATGAAGAGGTTCTGGAACTCCGTTCCACCACGCTCCCCCAGAAAAAAAGCCCTGATTGTTTTTAAAAATGGTTGGACCTCCCTTAACAGCCTTTGATCCAACAAAGTATGTTAAAACATGGTTGCTTCATCATTCAGTGTTAGGCACCAAAAGCAAGACCCAAAAAAGAACTGAGGAAGTTGGTGACATCACATGTCTAAATTTTGGAAACTACTTAAAAGTTGAGATAAGTCCATAGCACAATGAAAATAATATTGATAGAATCCCATGTGTTTCTCCTTCATTTCCTTCTTGAAATTTTCAACACTTCTTTTTCCAGAAAGAGAGCCCTGATTGTATGCCCCAACGTTAAACAAATGGTCCAGTGCAATGCACTGACCATGGAAAAAGTGTTCCTCCTTCCCCCTGTAATGGAAGCAAAACCTGAGAACAAATGTATATAGCTCAGATAGCTTTCCTTTTGGTGTTTCCCTCTCCAGTTCTAATGTTCACTGCCTTTGTTGTCTTCCCACGCAAAAGCTATCCTGACCAGACATTATTCTTCCAATTTGTTAATTTCACTGTTGGATTCTAACTTTGTACTACTTTGCATGCTTAACCACTGCCCACCAGTTATACGTAGCACTGCTCACTGCACGAAATGTGCATGCACACGAAAGCTTACATTCTGAATGTTGGTCTTAAAGGTAATACTGCGCTCCAACTTTGTTCTATTTCTCTCCTTCAATCGGTTATTTCTCCCCTTTCTTTTCTTTTCCGCCTTTCGATCAAGAGGTAAACTTTAGTGACGTCCCCTGTGCTCCTGGCCAGCGCTTGCGATGCCCACCAGCGTCCGCCAGGGGGTTGCTTTCATTCAGTCCCACATTCAACAGTGTGAATAGCGCCACAGTCCAGAGCGTTTTGTTGATGTCGCAGCGGCATCGCGGGCAAAAGAGATGGGATTTTTTTCCCCGCGAGGAAAGGAAAGCGGCGTGGGCATGCCTCCCTGCTCGTTGTGATCTATCGCGGGCTTCTCTGTTTGGAACTGACTGGAGATTGCAGAGGATCTGCTCTCCCCCCCACCCCGGGTCCGGAAACCTTGGCCAGTGGAAGCAGCGAGAAAAAAGGAAACTGCAACCAACCCCAGGATCGAAGGTAAATCCCAGAGGAGCAGCAGCTGCCTCTTGGGTTGGGTTATCTCCCTTCCGCGCTTTGGTCTTTCTTTCCCCCTGAATCTGGCGTCTCTTAGCTCGATCTGGAGTAGAAAGAGCAGGAGGGCGTGTGTGTTTCCTTTGGGGGCCGAGGAACACGGAAAAATTGCGCATCTAATTGTGCAATCGCGTGAAGTTGGCAAGTCCTCCTCTCCCCGTGGAGACCTGCAGCGGAATTACAACCCGAGCCAACTCCAGTTTACTCGGAAGTAAGTCCCGGGGGAGGGGGGAGAGTTGGGATTGACTTCAAAGTACGGCTGGGATCGCAGTTTCAACCCAACCCTGCACATGTTTACTCACAAGCAAGTCACGCTAGGTTCTATTGAAAATGGGCTCGGGGCTTCTTTTCTGGGAAATGATATTCTATTTTTCAAAATCCCAAGTGAAGGACACTTAATTTCTCGTCCCTTTGCTCTCCCTCTCCCCAAATGTTTGCTTGATGGTTTGAATTAAGAGCCTGCAAGCGTTTCTTTTTAAAAGCCTTGCCTCCTTGGAGTCATGTGCTTGGCTGTTGGCTTCTGTTCCATTGCTTTTCTTAGGAAAGGGAATCGATATCCGAATATGGAAAGAAGGAATGTTTAAAAAAGAAAAAAAGGTGGGGCTTGGGGGCGGGAGTTTAGTACCTGATGAAGGGGGGAGGTTCCAATGGGAGGTTGCAGTTTTTGTTAAAAACAGTCATCCGACCAAGATTTTTTAAAAGGTCGCCGCGCATGACATAACCACATTCCACAGATCAGACTTAAAGGGGTTTTTTTCCTCTGGAAAAAGCTGAAGTTTTGGTGCTGGGAGCTGGCCGTAATCGTCTTTTTAAAAAATTCTGACGAACATCTGGATTCTCGGCCCCTCCTTTGAGTGCAGCGCTGGAGTGGGAGCTCCCTTCCAGGTTTTTTTTTAAACTCCTTTCCAGTAAGGATGAACAAAACCTTTTTAACCAACAGACACCTACCCAGATACCGGAAGTTGTATCCCCCCCCTTCCCCATTTGCACACGCTTTTCAGGCGCCTGATGTCCTTTCAAAAGCTGAAACAAAACAGGGAACGAGCTTTTTGTCCATGGCTATTGTTTGTAACCCCAATAACTGGCAGTGGAAGAAAATCCGCGTGGGAAGGCTTTGGAAACTGCAGTGTTAGAAATTTTAAATGCTAGGTAAACTTAGTAAGGCGCACTCTTCCAGCCCCAATCCCCATTCTGTGATTCCAGCTATGTGTTATTCCCAACTTCAGGGATCTGACCCGGCTTCTGTTTAAGCGAGCTCTTCTTTTAAAGCCTTGAGGGAGTCACTGGCCGGTTATTCTGGGTCTGCTGCTTGGAATACAATTGATTCGTCTCTCTGCATGGAGGTGAAGAGCCCAAGCTCAACAAGTGTTGTCTGAGCTGGGGCTGGGGGAACGATTTGGCTGGTGGAGAGGGGAAGTGATGGGAGAATCGAGGGGGCCCCTTCTGAACTCTGGCCAGCAGCCCTTCTGCAGCCGCACTCCCTCTCCCTCTCTGCAGCTGCAAGGCGGGAATCTCGAAAGCGAGCCCCTTTCTGGGGCGAACCGCTTTTGTCAAGCGCTGCTTGAGGGACGGACGGCGGCTGGCGGGAAAGGAGGAGGCCCAGAGCCAGTGTGTGAGGAGGCTTGTGGTGACCTGCTTGTTACCTCTCCTTTAGCGGCTGCTGCCGGGCAAAGCTCATTACCGATGGAGATGGCACGCACGGTTATATAAATGGAAGGTCGTTGCATTAATTGAGGGTCGTGGCTGGGCTGTGAGCCCAACTAAATCCTCGCAGTGCCTTCTTGTGCCATAAAATCAGCCAAAGGAGTAGTGCAAGGCTGCGATCTCTCACACACTAAATGATGCACTTTCAATCCACTCTCAGTGCACTTTCTGACTGGATTTTCCTGTGTGAACTGACAAAATCCAGTTGAAAAATGCATTGAAGGTGGGCTGAAAATGCATTATTTAGTGTGTGTGACCACAGCCCAACTCAGGAGAAATTCTGTCTTTGAACCTGGCAAACTTTGGATGCTTTAGTCCTATTTAAAAACAAATGGGGCATTGTGGCACTTAACTGGGCCCCCTATAATCATAGATATCCTGTAACACTTTAATGGTTTTAATTATGAAATACAGGGCAGGCAAACAGCTGGCAAACAATCATTACAACCCTCTTATTAGCCTACACAGCAACTTCTGGTTTTTCAGAGTGGATGACAAATCGCCAACTTAATGTATGTGTTACATTTTGATGAAACCAGTTAACTTATATTAGTAGTTTCTTTTGAAGGCTTGCATGTTGTGAACAGGATCCTTGCCTTCTCATATCTTTTGAAATGGAAGCTAAAACTGGTGAAAGACTGCTCAGACACATAAATCCGTCTTCATACCTAAAAAAAAAACCTTGGACATTTACTTGCCTTATCCAGCTGAATAGCACACATGTAGCCCTGTCAAAAAGTGGTTTAGCTTTACGAAGGAGGAGGGATGATATCAACCACCTACCACCTTGCTGTCTCCCCTCCCCTCAAATAGTTGATTAGCTAGTTTTCTGCTTTCTGTATAAGGCAGGATTTTTTTTTTCTGTAGAAAAAGCCCAGCAGGAACTCACTTGCACATTAGGCCGTACCCCCTGATGCCAAACCAGTTGAAACTGCATTCCTGTATGTTCTTGCTCCAAAAAAGTCCTGGTATGGGGTGAGTGCATCCTGGCAGAGTAACAAATGTGTGCAAGATCCAAGTGCACATTCAGTTCTTCTTAAAGGTAGGCAGTGCATACCATATACACCTGAAAGGATAGCAACTCTGAATGTAAAACATTCCCCCCTCCCACAGAAGATTACATACAAAGGTGATTGTTGTCATTATTATTATTGTACATAACTGTAATGTGCAAATTTAAGCTGACCCCTTTTTTTCCTTTATGGCATGTGGGGAAAAAAATCCCTAGTCTTCTTTTCAGGTTAATACAGTATACGGAAGCCTGGTGCCCTGTTTGTATTGCCCTAGGTGCTCTGCCTGTAATATGTTTTTCAAAAAATGATAGTAGGTGGCACTCCCGGAATTAACAATCCATGAAATTTATGAACAGCTGACAACCCTAAGATAGGCTGGATGGGTGGGTGTTTTTACAGTTCATATTTTTTTAAAAAAATTGCAATCTAGTCTGCTTTTTTTTCATATGACAGACAAGGTCTAGAATGGGGTGGCCAAACTTGCTTAACATAAGAACAACACGGAATAAACAGGTGTTTGAGAGCCACAAGAAATGAACATCAGATATTTGAGGGAGGGAAGGCAGGAAGGAAAATAGAAGGGGGAGGGAGGAAGAAAGAAAACACCTTTAACTTTAAATGCATTCTCCAAGCCACTGGCTGGCTTGGCTTGGAGAAGTGATTTAAATGACAAATGCCTTCTCCAAGCTGGCTGATGGGGTTTTGGGGGCTTGGAGAGCCACACAATATGTGTGAAAGAGCCACAGATTGGCCATCCCTGGTCTAGAAGCACAAATGCAGCCTAGAACCAATCTTGAGCTGGCTTTGTAAATTTATGAAAATATTCCTATTCTTATTTAGGCACCTTATGAAACTTTTTTTTTCAGAAGCTGCGGTTTGATTTGATAGCCTCTGGTTTGGACCCCTGAGGATGAGTAATGAGTTTTCACATGCTAAAATACTTCATACTAGATAACCCAATTGCTCCTGTATATGTAGGGTTGCTGTCTGTCATTTGCTGCGCACTTTTCTGTTTTGTTTTTACGCTCTGAATGGACAATCAATTGGCTCTTTAACACTGACACAATTACAAATGACTTCATTAGTATTTAATTTTGTAAACATCTCTGAATATCCTGAAAGAAGTGATGAGTGAAACTTCATCTGGCAAATTTATGTGTGCCAGGAAGTTCAGGAACCTTTCAAAGGCCCCAGAGGTCTGCCAAGAAATAAAGTCAGCTGCTCTGCTGGAAACTATGCTCTAGGCTGGTGGAAACTAACTAAGTATCCTTTCCTTCTTCCTAAGAATTTAGAATGGCTCACTTATGTTTCCTAATACCTCTTCCCATCCCATTTATGCAATGGAATGGTTTTGTGTATACAGATCATTTTGAGGCTATTTCATGCAATGGAGAAATAATGAACTGTTTAAACGTATTATAAAATTCTTCAGGAAGTATGTTGTCCCAGAAACATTTGTTCAGGATTTTAAAAGTGCTGTATACATGCTTAAGACTATAGGATGCATGATGCAGGCGGTGAAAAGAATAGCCAAGTTTATGCATGAGTTTTCTCCTGTAATTTGGAAAGACTGGCAAAATAGTGTCCGGCAAAATATGAACCTAGCTGGAATTGTCATTTTTTTATGTCTGTATCTCTTTAAATTCTGGATGATTTGATGATGGATGAAGGCTTCTTTCACCTGTTCATGGAGGAAAAGAAAGATTGTTTACTATATGATTAGTATTTTAATTTATTGATATTATTTTTAATTTATTTATTTAACTTAGATTTATATTCCACCCTCTCCATGAACGGACTCAGGGTGGCTAGCAATCAAACAAAGATTACAATAATAAAATCAACTAAAACAGTGCTAAAAAAATTGTGGTGCTACTCAGTTTTACTAGTTAAGGTTTAAGAACTTATGTCTTATTTTTCTGGGTTTTCTGACTTTTCAAAGTCAGTCTGAAACGACATTCTTTTCCCAGCAAAGAATGGCCACAGCAAAGAATGGCCATCCTTCTGGAAGCTCACAAGGATGTTAGGAGATAGTCATAATGCCATAGAAGATAGAGGTTTCGTTTAATTGTTATGGGGAACAGTGAATTAATTAGTGTTCATACATTCCCCCCCCCCCTATCTGTTTAGTACATCCCTGATATTTTCCAAGGAAGGAGGTTAGTCATCCCCAGTATCCCGCTGTCCTCATTTAGTTGCTAAATATATGTGACAGACATAAATAGCTGCAGGTTGGATGTCATTAAAGGTAAAGGTAAGGTAGTCCCCTGTGCAAGCACCAGTTGTTTTTTACTCTGGGGTGATGTTGCTTTCACAACGTTTTCACGGCAGACTTTTTACGGGGTGGTTTGCCATTGCCTTCCCCAGTCATCTACACTTTCCCCCCGGCAAGCTGGGTACTCATTTTACCGACCTCGGAAGGGTGGAAGGCTGAGTCAACCTGGAGCCGGCTACCTGAACTAGCTTTTGCTGGGATCGAACTCAGGTCATGAGCAGAGGGCTCTGACTGCAGTTCTGCAGCTTTACCACTCTGCGCCACGGGGCTAGCAGATCACAAAAAAAAATATTGTAGTTGAGTGTATTCTGGAAAACATACACAGAGAATTATTTGGTGAAACAAATTAAATCATATGTTACAGTTAGTTGGCTGGTAGGCCAACAGAACCAGAAAGTTGTAGGAGAAATCTAGTGTAATAGGCTTTTGTTTTTCTTAACACTTCTGGAAAGAATAACATGCCATTAAATTCTTTCATTAATTAATAAATTCAAAGGAACCTTTTAGAGGTGTTTTGTGAACAGACCCAGGAACTGATCGACTGATCTGAGAGACAGCTGAAAGTCCTAAGAACACGTTCATGGGAGTAAGCCCTACTTAATAAAGTAGATGTGCTTAGAATTGCTCGTAGTAATTGCCACCTGCCTCACTATTCACTGAGAAAAATCATAGTGTGAGTCCTGAGAATCTACAACTTTTTAAAAAAATCTACAACCATTGCAACCTTTGAATAGCTTCAGATATGGTTCAGAGTGGAAGTGTGAGCGACTCCCACTTCCTGTGGCCGCAGCTCTGTATCTTATCTAAAGGTCAGTGAGATGCAGTTTCCCCCCATTCTTTGAAAGGTGCTTCTGATGTGTGCATTGGTGCTCTTTGGCTGCAGAATCCTAAGGCTATTTTCCTGGCCATAAGCCCTTCTGAATAGTCCTCAGTAGGATTCTACATAGACCTGCTTAGGATTGTTCTGTAAATCTACAGGGGTTATTGTCTAGTGGTAGCTGAGTTGGCCATAATTGTCTCCCCACCATCTGTATGGCCATTGCTTCCGCAGAGCTGTTGTAAGAATTACTGATGTAATATCTAAAAGGTGTTTCTAATGACTAATACACTTTGAAATGATACATTTCAGAAACAGCACGTGTACAGAATCTTCACTATGGTAGTACTATATGACTTAGGCTAGTTTGTGGACTGTTTCAAGATGGGGATTTAAATCAGCTTCCTTATTTTGCAAATTATATATTTTCAGAATACAGAATAAATATTTCTGGAAATGTTGAATCCGTGGGGGAGAATCCTGTCCCCTCCCCCCTTTTTTCCTTTTCTTGGAAAAAGACAGAAAAGTTGGAAAACCTGAAATGTATACAATACATTTTTGATGAAACCAAAATGTACATGATGGCTTTAACTTACCATGCAGTTCTGTGCGACATGACTCCAGTCTAAGCCCATTGATTGGAGTAACTGTATATAGGATATTGTTCTGTTGGTTGCCATACAACATTGTACTGTTTAGCATATTAATGAAATTTAAAGTATAATTGCCTGTATTTCCTGGAGGCAAAATTGCTAATACTTCCCAAAAAGAGAGTTGCAAACCCTGTGCTCTCATTATGTAATTAGATTATCTTACATATAAATCTTCATATTGCACATTCTGAGTGAGTAAAATCTTGTCATAACAATTTCATTCAAAAGAGAAAACATTTCATGAGAGTTTTTCCAGTGGTCCTCCAAATTTTAAACTTTTCAATTGGAAAAGTCATTTGGGGAAAGAAACATGTTTTTCAGGACTTTTTCAGTGGGTAGGTGGGCTTCATATCTCTACCCCTAAACAGTGCAAGCAGGTACTTAGCTTCACTGTTGCTGAGGCATTGACAACATGGTTAAAGTCGAATATGGCATGGTTCAAGTTGAAAACCAATATGATGTAGTGGCAAAGAATGTTGTGTAAGTCTGGGAGATGTTCAAATCCCTGTTAGTGCCGTGGAAGCTCACTGGGTTAACTAGGGTCATTCTCTCAATGTAACCTACCTCAGTGGGTTGTTGTGAGTATAAAATGGAGAACAGGAGAATGATGTAAGCCACTTTAGGTCTCCATTTGGAGAATAGCAGGGCATAAATGAATCAACTAAATGCATTAAAACCTTTCTGTTCTCAACGAAATACAACTTTTGGCCATGCAGACCATGTGTACTTTTGTACTGTACTGCAGAACAGGCAGATTTCTGTTCGGCTTTCACTGTATATGTTCAAGAGGAAACTAAGAAAGGTATTTAATGGACTCTAGAAACATATATTCAAGAGGTATATGTTCAAGAGGAAACTAAGAAAGGTATTTAATGGACTCTAGAAACATATATTTGGGGTTTTAGCACTTATGTTAATTGCAGGGTCCACTAGGAAGCCCCTAATAATAAATATAAGAAACTTCTTAAGGCAGAATTTCATGTTAGATGTACTCTGATTCTTTCTGGGACATTTTAAATGTGCATCACAACTTCTTGGCAGAAGGCAGAATGTAGAAGGGACATTTTCAGGAAAAAAGTGGCTCAAGCGGAAAGGGTCACGAAGTCCCTCTTGGTCCCTTCCACTGATTTCTACTTTGAATTGCAGCCTCAGCAGTTGCATTGTATTAGTGAAACCTCAAGGGCTCTGCAAAAAGAATTACAGAACTGCATGTAAGATAATACCTTATAATACCATTTATAATACCTAAAGTCAGAAATCAGATTCTTCCAAAGAGAGATACAAATTTAATACAAATAATGTGTTTGCTTGTATTAAATTCAGAATCAAACTTGGTTATATTTTAAAACAAACACTTTAAATATGGTTTTAATTTTTTTTTTAAAAAATCTAATATAAATGTTTTTAAATATTTCAATTTTTAATTGATTTTAATCTTCATCATTTAATGGTACTCAGAAGGTGTATGAAGGATTTGCTTCTTTACACAGACAACAAATTAGTGCATATTCAGGCTGTTGTGTCAAATTAGAACACTGCAACTAACTAGGGATGGACAACAAATGCCCATTTTATTTCTATTTGTTTTTATATGCTATTGGTGTGAGCCTTTTCATTTTGCCTGTTTTTGTTGCTAGTGTTTCCAATAAAAATAAGGTTAAAATTGCACAACTTTAAAAATAGGTAAGCAGAAAATGGTGCAAAATTTTAAATTTTCTGGTTTAATTTGTACAGAGATACAGCAAAAATACTTGAATACCAGGAAAATACTGTAACATGGGGGGGGGGGGGGCAGTGGTTTTGATCCACCAAAAGATTTCCACTGACGGAAGGGATTTTTGCCAATAGAGCTTGACTTCTTTATCCCCTGCCTCTTGATGCCCCCCAGGCTGGGGATGAGGGATGACCAGGAACAGCATGGGGGTGGGGCCTCTGCAGAGAGAAGGAATTGGTGAAAATTCCACTCTCCACATCTATTTGTTTCTGAAGGTTTTTTGCCTGCATCTCTAGTGGGGGAAAATTACATTTTATGGGACACTGGGGGAAATTATATTATATTCCTATTATATATTTTCTCATGCATAAAATATATTTTAAGACATGATTTTGATAACTCAAAATGCTTTATAATAATTGTGGAACTTTACGATTTTGATGTAAGCCATGGTACAGCATTAGATAATAATAATCTTTGTATATATTATAGATATATGGGACAAATATTCAAGGATGCAGTTATTGCTGTCTCCAATATGGAACTGCATTTTATGATGTTATTGAAGAGGTCATTTTTTTCAGTGTTAATAAACTTAACTTAATATTCACATTTGCTGATTGTTTTTAGTTCTGTGACTATATGAAGACTGTTTCTGTGTCCAAATAAAGAAAAACTAAGAAATAGCTTAGGTGGGACATGGTGGATCAGTTTGCAGTTCTCTTTCTTTGCCTCTGTTACTTATGCTGAGCATCTTTGCTATTTTGTTTGAACAAAACTGAGACATTTCTACATTAACATTTCATAAATATATCAAATAGTACAGTTTAATATGTTAAGAAAGTTGTGAATGAGACATTTTATGTTATTAGAGCAGCTCAGTAAAATTAGGATTGATAGGAAAATAAGTAATTTCCCTCCTGGAAAGAACTGTTCAAAAAGTGTCATTTTTCCCAAGGCTCCAAAATTTACATTTGCATCTCTAAATTTATGCAAGTGGAAAATTAAATGGCATTTTCAAGTAAAAAGAATGGGGTGGGAAAAGCTCAGTAGCATTCCTTGTACATATTACTGAGGTTTAAATTCCATATTCCTTCCTATATTTTAAAGTTTAAATTCGTCTAGTTATCATAACCACAACGCCTGCTGTTCTTATATTGCATAATACTGCATGTTTCCACTGTAGTAATTTGAGACTTTTCAGATATGGAATGGTATAGTATAGCCCAATCTGCATATTCTTCCTTGATGGTCTTCCATCCAAGTACCGACCCACCAGAAGGCAGCTTCAACTTGACAGCACTTTACAAGTGAACAGTTGAGACTTCTTGAGACTTAAGGTGTTTTTTTTTTTAAAGAGTTGCAGTGATAGTCGCTTAAATAAATGGTCTGTTTTGGGGATAGTTCTCTTTTTCTGATGAAATGAGTATGGTTGAGCTTTTGGAATACTATTATTTGAGTACTTGCTGCTAGATACTTGCGATATCCAAGGACTCCAGAATAAGAGTTTTCATTTATTGTTTCTCTTGATTAGTTCTTGTCCATTTCACTTATAGTGTAACTAGATGTTTAAATTGTAGAAATTCACCACAGGAATGAGTTCCTGGTGGTAACTTGAATAAACATGAAGCAGGGCCTGATTTGGATTGAGACCACTGCACGGGAGAAGGAGGAATTTCTTCCTTCTCTATGCTATTTTTGAAAGCTGAAATGGCCCGGGGTCCTTGTTGGGGAGAGGTGTTATTTGTTCTGTGGAGAGCCAGCATATGCAAGCATTCGTCTGGACCCTGCTGCATGTTTACTCACAAGTTGCCATAAGCAACTAGCAACTACAGTATAGCAAGTCCCTGTGGGGCATGCATCCTTTGGTGGGGGGTTACCCACTTCTTAAATTTCTTATTTCTCCCCTTGATCCTTTAGGTTCTACATAGGAAAATAATATGTTAAAAATTACCTTATTTGTTCAGCATTTCCAGAATCTGGGTCATAAGCAGAAACCGGTGTCTTATTTCTACATGGATCATCTCCCAGGCACATGGACTGTACTGCTTGTCTTGTAGGAAACCATCCATTCTCTGGAAGTAGCTTTGGACTTTCAGAATCAGGGGATATATTTTAAGTTTAGAGTCCTTCAGTTGCTTCTGCATCTCCTTTGAATCAAAACATTTCTCCAGTTTGTTAATTTGCTGGTGAAGGTTGATCAGGATGTTCCTGATGCATGTTGAGTTCCATGTATCATTGGGCTTATCTTTGGTGAAAAAGTTGAAGAGTAGATGGAGCATCTTTTTAATAATTATTGCAGCTTCTCCGTTGCTAGCTTTGAAAACTTCCAGAGGAAATCCCAAATCTACTATTTCAGGTAGACATTCCAGAGGAAATTGTCCACTTATCTTGCAGAGTTCATATAAATTTGTCTTAGTCAGTTGGTTCTGGATGAAAAGGATAGGACATTTGGAAAACGAGACTTGGGTGGAATAGGCAAAGAACATGAACATGAGGCAAGCCTGTAATCCATAGTTTTCACTGGTCGTGGCCATGATGATCAAGTTGCTATCGTATCATCCAGACTTACGAAAGTGCAACTGGTGGCTGTGACAGCTGACTTTCTTATTGGCGCTCTTGCTGTGCTCCAGTATTTAAAGGTGTCCCTATCATCACAGCTGCAACTATCCCATCTCCTGGAATCTATTTAAATATATTTTGGAGACTCTTGATATAAATCTGCCAACCCTCTGAATTTATTTATTCAGTGTGAAACACTTGGATTAATCATAATTTTTTTTTCTATAGTCCAAATGCCTTTGAGGGCTATCTTTGGTTACTTCCAGTTTCTATTGAATGAGTTTCAGTTATCTTCTAGTACTTTTTTTAAAACTCCAGTATTCTTGAGCAGTATTGAGTAGAAAAGTAACTTGTGTCACAATGTACATTTGTGTTGTATATATTTTATTAAAATTTGATGAGGTATATTTCATATTATACCATGTAAAATGTGAGGCATTATTTTCCACTTTATTATGTCTTTATTTTTTATTTTTTTTAATTTAAATGAAAGATGCATCTGGTCATCTGCTGGGTGTTGGACCATGAGTTTTGTCCAGTATGTCTTTTACACTCAGGGAGGATTTTTCGGTTGGGGTGGATGGGAGTCTTTCTGAAGACTTTCCATTGAAGGAATGACTCCCTCCTCAATGAAAGGAGCCTTTCCTCCAACACGGAATTCTTCAGTTAGTGGGGACCACTGGATTCTTCCTTTCACTGTTAGGCAGTAACTTTCTATTTGCTTCTCTTCAGCATCTCAGTTTTATTGCCTGTTTTTTTCTAGATAGTGTTATGTGCTTCCTTGTGTAACATTTCTTCCTAAAATTGCTGCTAAAAACGACTGCCAGTTGAATAATCTTTCTTCAAATATATCTTGTCAAATATACCTACTTTGTATTTCCACTTGGTTGTAATACTGACAAGTTGACTAAAAAAACTGGCACATCCAAAGAACTGCATAATATGCCATGGACTTGGTTACCTGCTCATCTGTGGAGATCACTGGGGAACCTCAATTTTACTGTCGCTTTCCATGGTATCACTTGCATTACTTGTTAGTTTCAGATTGGTGATTATGGTATCTTTTCTATCATGTGAGAGGAAACATTTTTAAAAATTAGCTTTGGTTTGGCTGTTCAGGTCAAATCAGATGAATTCATGACTTGATTTTCTTTTTTTAAAAAATAGATCATTGTGTGTATTTTTTGCCTTCCTCTCCCCTCTCATCCCAGTTTACAAATTTGTAAAGTATACATGTAGTCTCACATGATTCTTAAGGATAATTACCTGGAAAACATTCATTACAGTTTTGAAACTGCTGAACTTCCATAGTATTGCATTGATAATGGCATCCATTAATTGCTATTAATTTTGTGAAACAGTGAAGGTCTATGGGAAAATAAACCATTGGCCACATGGGACAGAAGTAGTGGCAATATCTTAAACTTCATAGGCTTGATCCAGATCCCTACATGAGCAGGATACTCCTTCCTTCTCTGAAAGTAAAGGCTTTTCATATTGTTAGGGATCCCTCTGCTTTGTATGTACTCTGTATGTGTGTTGCACCAAAGTGTATTGCATCTGTTGAGACTCTGTCCTGCTTATGGATGCATATACATTATACATTGTTAAAAGTTGTCTAAAGACTTCATAGGTTTAAAGTGCAATTCTGTGTAGTGTTATCCCATTGATTTAAGAAGGCTTCAGCAAGAAATGCCAGCCTCCAGGTGGGAACTGGGAATTTCTCGGAATTACAGCTCCTGTCCAGACTTCAGAGATCAGTTCTCCCAGAGAAAATGGGTGTTTGGGGCGGGACTCTATGGCGCTGCATCCCTCTGAGGTCCCTGTCCTCCCCATATCTCCAGGAGTCTCCCAATCCGGATGTGGCAGCCGACCCAACATTCCTTCTCCAGTGGCTTGGCAACCCTAGTTTTCAGCCAGACTAACTGCATCAGATTGTAGTGTAAAGTGTATTAACTTTTGTTCTATTCCAGACAATTCTTGGGTAGGTAAGGAAAAAAGCAAAGGGGCAGGCATCAAGCAAATTTCATGAAGGGCAAGATCAACTTTATAAACTCTTTAGATAATCTGAGCAAAAATATGTTTCATAAGTACTTCCTCTGGAGTTACACTGGCCACATGAGTTGACCAGTCATGTAAATGTGTACGTTATGCCTATCTGTCACTCCAATGTGCAGACTCTATTTTTAAAGTAAGGTTTGGTTATTTAGATTATTCTTTTGTGCATTAGTATATTAATGTTTAATTGTTTAAATGGATGATTAGAAGATGGTTAGAAACTGACAATCTAGTTTCACCTAGTGTCTGGATCTATAGTGAATACAGTAAGATCACATGTGATGCTGTGATTTACAGGCTCTCAGCTCTTTCCTCCATAGTAAGGGTTCTGCACTTTGAGCTGATTTAACACGTGTATCCATATCTTGGTTTGTGATTCTTAGTTACATCCTAATTCACATATGCTGAAGAACAATGAGGTCAGCAGAATGGACTGCATTTCAGTAGACTGCAGGAACAGCATTCCATCTTTGAATGTTTCTTCATGTAATAAGCTCTGTGCAAATAGATAACTGTACAACAGGGAGTAAAGTTTTAGATCTTCTTTCCATTTTGGTTTTCTATTTTTGCATGGGTAGTTTTTAAAAAAACCCCAACCTGGTAGAGCATTCTGAAATGTGATTGGCCACCTGCAGTTTAAAATTACGCAATTTACTAGGTCTCTAACACTATTACCCAGCATGTGTGATATGTAGTTTGGTCTGTGTTAGCTATTTTCATGCATTTGATTCCTTGAAGCAGCAGTTGGTGGACTCATATTTAGACTATAGAGGTGGGAAGGAGGAGAGCATCTCTCAAGTTTACATAGATTACATGTTTCCACCATATGGTTATATAAACATGTGACAGGTAGTGGTTAAATATGTGGTTGATCCAGGCTGAGAAAGAGAGTGACCTCACAGAATTGTGACAAGCACACAGAGGATAGGAGAAATCCTGAGCTCCTTGGAAGAAAGATGGGACAAAAATATGATAATGAAAAGATTGGTAATTTTCTAGAAGTGTTTGTAGTTATTTCTGCATCTTAGGTAGAAGCTTTTCACATCTAAATTACAAATTTGTTTTGGTTCCCTAACAGTTTGCCTGTGTTGGCCTCTTCTGATGAGTCCTAGACACTGCAGTTCAGTAATGCCTAAGAATTCTGTAGCACAGGTGCATCCTATAATTCTCCACATCAAAAAAATGTTCCTTCTGATTGTCTTTTAGGTCAAGTATTTGTTAACTCAAGAAATGGATATTTTTGAATTTCTTTTATGAAGCATTCTAATATGAGAATATTAAGTAACACAGAAAACTCTTTGCAAATTCATAGAAAGTTCCTGAAAATAAAAGTTAGGAGCAACTGTTTGTCTCGACTGTTTCACAGCTTTTTTTGAAGATGTACTACAATACAAAGCATTTGATGGGGGCGTGTGCGACATTTTAACAGCAAACTCACATTCAGCAGAATATAATATGGCACCTCATTTTTTTTTAAGTTGCTTCTTGCAGTCATAAGCAAAATTCCCATTAGATTGTTTTCTGACCATGGATGTGAATCTGAGACAACTTCGAGGCTCTTCTGCTGCTCTTCTGCACCTGTTCTTTTGGAAAATGTGGGTATGTGTGCACATGAGTGATAAAAGATGCATATCATTCTAGGGGCAGTCTTAGATGCTACAAAAAAAGTATGTGTTTCATGCTCAGATTGTGACCTTGCACATGAGGAAAAGGTTATGAAAGAGGACTTCAGTCACTCAGGCATCCTGTGGCTGCAATGTCTTAAATATTCCCTAATTCTGAAATGGCCACGCACAAATGTAAGATGTGTTCTTTTTGGGGAGTTTGTCAGATCAACTTTTCACCGTTACTGACCCATATATTTGACTGTTTTCAATCCACTTCCCTACATGTTTTCAAAGCACACAGAGGACAATATAACATCAGAAGTAACAATTACACTGCTGTGGTTATAATAGCAATACCAGTCAAATCAACCCTTAAGGACACTGTATTAATCGGATCCTGAGCAAATAGTGAAGATACTAAAATTGATTGCTACCTAAAATAAGAACATAAGAGAAGCCATGTTGGATCAGGCCAATGGCCCATCCAGTCCAACACACTGTGGCTAATAGCCACTGATGGACCTCTGCTCCATATTTTTATCTAAACCCCTCTTGAAGGTGGCTATGCTTGTGGCTGCCACCACCTCTTGTGGAAGTGAATTCCACATGTTAATCACCCTTTGGGTGAAGAAGTACTTCCTTTTATCCGTTTTAACCTGTCTGCTCAGCAATTTCATCGAATGCCCACGAGTTCTTGTATTGTGAGAAAGGGAGAAAAGTACTTCTTTCTCTACTTTCTCCATCCCATGCATTATCTTGTAAACCTCTATCATGTCACCCCGCAGTCGACGTTTCTCCAAGCTAAAGAGTCCCAAGCGTTTCAACCTTTCTTCATAGGGAAAGTGTTCCAGCCCTTTAATCATTCTAGTTGCCCTTTTCTGGACTTTCTCCAATGCTATAATATCCTTTTTGAGGTGCGGCGACCAGAACTGCACACAGTACTCCAAATGAGACCGCACCATCGATTTATACAGGGGCATTATGATACTGGCTGATTTGTTTTCAATTCCCTTCCTAATAATTCCCAGCATGGCGTTGGCCTTTTTTATTGCAAACGCACACTGTCTTGACATTTTCAGTGAGTTATCTACCACGACCCCAAGATCTCTCTCTTGGTCAGTCTCTGCCAGTTCACACACCATCAACTTGTATTTGTAGCTGGGATTCTTGGCCCAATGTGCATTACTTTGCACTTGGCCACATTGAACCGCATCTGCCACGTTGACGCCCACTCACCCAGCCTCAACAGATCCCTTTGGAGTTCCTCACAATCCTTTCTGGTTCTCACCACCCTGAACAATTTAGTGTCATCCGCAAACTTGGCCACTTCACTGCTCACTCCCAACTCTAAATCATTTATGAACAAGTTAAAGAGCATGGAACCCAGTACCGAGCCCTGCGGCACCCCACTGCTTACTGTCCTCCACTGTGAAGACTGCCCATTTATACTCACTCTCTGCTTCCTATTACTCAGCCAGTTTTTGATCCACAAGAGGTCCTGTCCTTTTACTCCATGACTCTCAAGCTTTCTAAAAAGCCTTTGATGAGGAACTTTATCAAAAGCTTTCTGGAAGTCAAGGTAAACAACATCTATTGGGTCTCCTTTGTCCACATGTTTGTTCACCCCCTCAAAGAAATGTAACAGGTTAGTGAGGCAAGATCTTCCCTTACAGAACCCATGCTGAGTCTTCCTCAATAACCCGTGTTCATCAATGTGCCTACTTTATACAGAAGGAAAGATTATAAATGTTGTCCTCAGTACCTCTGGAATAGTGTGTTGCAAATCAACATTAATGTGATTTGTGCAGATTACTGTTTGTATGACTGTTGTCTCCTTCAAAACTGCAGAAACCTGAAATCTCCAAATGTGATTTCACATAATAGATTAGATTTAGAGAAGTACGGTATTTAGCTGTGGAGAGCCTAGTGTTCTTGAATAGCTAGCCGCAAATTATTATGGAAAAGTACATTCTCCATTCCACAAATCCTCTCTTGCAAGTTATATTAATTTGCCTATTCTCAGGCATATGCTGCACCTGCAACAATTGGATGCTAGCCATGAGTGACATTGTATCGTTTTAATTCTCACCATGACTCTGCATAACTTTGTGGGTCAGATGATTAACATCATGCTAAGCATTATTTGATAGCAATGACACTGGCTAGACTTAATGATTCAGACAATACACTTTTAATTACAGTGCCTTGCCTCTGGCATCCTTGGCAAGAATAATAATTGTTGTTTAACAGAAAGTGTTTTTTCAATCTGGTGTATGAGTAAGGGAGCCATTACTTGCATTACTCATAACAGGCAATTTTTGTGGTGTTTATGTGTGCGTATGTAATGTTAGGATACAGGGATCCTGGACGGACAGGCAGAAATCTAAAATAATCTATGGCAATAAACTGTTTGCTTAGATTGCTGGTTTTCTTCCAGAATTACAGGCAGAGCTTTTACCAGTTCTGCCATCGAGAATGTTCAGCTACAGAGTTGCTAGACTTTAAACTTGAGAAATTTCTATGTTTAAAGCAAGTACTCTGTTGCTTATGTCCTCCTCTCAAATTTCATTTACCTGTGTTATGAGCTGTTAAGTTGCTTCCAATTTATGTTGGCACTATGAATTAGGAGGGGGGGGGGGAGGCAATGGCAAACCACCCCGTAAAAAGTCTGCCGTGAAGACGTTGTTATGCGACGTCACCCCAGAGTTGAAAACGACTGGTGCTTGCACAGGGGATTACCTTTGCCTTTTTATGCTTTCACAACGTTTTCACGGCAGACTTTTTACGGGGTGGTTTGCCATTGCCTTCCCCAGTCATCTACGCTGAATCAACCTTGAGCCAGCTACCTGAACCAGCTTCCGCTGGGATTGAACTCAGGTCGTGAGCAGAGGGCTCTGACTGCAGTACTGCAGCTTTACCACTCTGCGCCATGGGGCTCTTACTTTTATGAATTAGAGACCTCCAAAATGTCCTATCATTAACAGCTTTGCTCAGGTCTTACAAACTGAGGGCTGTGGCTTCCTTTATTGAGTCAGTCCATCTCATGTTGGGATTTCCTCTTTTTCTAGTGCCTTTAACTTTGCCTAGCATTATTGTCCTTTCCAAATAATCTTGCCTTCTCATGATGTGGTCAGAGTATAATAGCCTCAGTTATTTTAGCTGCTAGGGAGAATTCAGACATGATTAGACCTAGAACCCATTTGTTTGTCTTTTTTTTTTTTTTGTGGTCCACAATAGCCATAGAATTCTACTCCAACATCACATTTCAAATAAATCGATTTTCTTCCTGTCAGCTTTCTTCATAGTCCAACTTTTACATCCATACATTGTAATGGGGAATGCCATAGTACTCCATAGTTACCTTAATCTTGGTCTCTAGCAACACTTGCTTACACCTTGAAGATGTTTTTTGGTTCCTTCATGGCTGCCCTTCCTAATCTCATTCTTCTTTTGATTCTTGCATGTACCTGCAAATAAGCCCACATTTAGTTCCCCAAAACTTTTACTGGTCTACGTCCCACAGATAACTGTGGCAGTATTTTGTAATCTAAAAGGGTGCTGGTGAGGAGCCAAAGCATTTAAAAATTCACAGAACCTTCTGAGCACCACGCTGGAATGACTCCTAAATTGAGGAGAGAGAACAAAATATGTTATTTCTTAAGATCTGGAGCAGTACTTGAAACTTACTACTCTTAAAATTATACTTTTTTACACATTTAAATTGGATATTTCTATCACTCAGCACACAGGTTCTCACAATAACTTCCAACCATAGTCATTTTTTAAAATTACATACTTTACCCATAAAAACAGAATGATTAATCAGCACCCAACAGCAGTGTTCAATAAAACCATATCACCCAAAAAGCTTGGCGTGATAAAAAAATAAAACCAAAACAGGAGGGGGTTGTGCTAGAATTAAGAAACAAAAAAAGTGAACAAGTAATTCTAAAGCTTATAAAGCTCTATACCTGGCCAACAGCTGTGGAGGGAATACCACTGTCAGGGTGTCACAACAGCCTCTGTTAAACCACTAGCCTTACCTTCTGAATATCGGCACTCAGAGCAGGAGTTCTGTAGAGTGGTGGTCTTCCAACCTTCCCAGACCCAGAACCCACTTTTAACAACCAGAAAGCTTCATGGGTCCCTTTGAGCGGCAAGACGCATTGCAGGAAATGGTGTAACACTGGAGTCATGTGACAGAAAAGTCAGCTACCTCACTGGTGAGGAGAGAGTTCTACTCTACGAGCATGCATGAAGCACTGGAAGACTGACTGGCACAGGGATGAGTGAGCTAGGCCAGGGAAGAGGAAGAAGGCAAAGAATAACTTTTTTGGGGGGGGGTCACTGGACCTTTCTGTGGTCCCCTACATAGCTGAGTGACCATGCTGCCTTCCAGAAAGCAACAAAAATAATTATCAGAGCTCATGACAAGTGGCCCTGTGACCTGCCTGAGGATCCTGGTTGAAAGGCCACTGCTGTTTAAGATGTTAGTTGATGTGTAGGTTCATATGGGGGCAGGCTTCTATTTTGATTATTATTGTACTTTTCAAAAGTGAAAATCTTATGAATCCCTGGAAGAGCTTCTTTCAAGAACGTATATCTTAATAGAAGTAAACCTTAATAGTGGTGAGGACTACTATATGAGGAAAAAGGACAGAAAAATAACGGCAATCAAGGTTGCCTTCTCTGGGCTGGGAAATACTGAGAGATTTTTGGGGTGGAGCCAGCAGAAGGCAGGGTTTGGGTAGGGAAGGGACTTCAGTTGAGCATAATCCCATAGAATCCACCTTCCAAAGGGGACATTTTGTTCAGGTGAACTGATCTCTGTCACCTGGAGATCAGTTGTAATAGTGAGAGATCTCCAGCCACTACCTGGAGGCCTAGAAGTTAGTCTGAAGAAGACAGAAGTTCTCCACCAGCCTGCACCCCAGGAAGATTATCACCCTCCCTGCATCACTGTGGGTGAATCAGTTCTGAAAACAGTCCAGCAGTTCAGCTACCTGGGGTGCATCATCTCCTCAGATGCCAAGATCGATAAGGAGATTGACAACAGGCTGGCAAAGGCAAATTGTGCATTTGGCCGACTGCACAAAAGAGTGTGGAGCAACAAGCATCTGAAAAAAGGCACA
This sequence comes from Heteronotia binoei, assembly GCF_032191835.1. Taxonomy (NCBI): domain Eukaryota; kingdom Metazoa; phylum Chordata; class Lepidosauria; order Squamata; family Gekkonidae; genus Heteronotia; species Heteronotia binoei. Next base: position 44,788,841 of record NC_083226.1, read on the forward strand.
AAGATCAATGTTTACAAAGCGGTTGTGATGACAACCCTCATCTACGGCTCCGAATCGTGGGTTTTATACCGTCATCACCTGCGACTCCTCGAGCGCTTTCATCAGCACTGCCTTCGCACCATCCTCAACATCCACTGGAGTGACTTTGTGACCAACACTGAAGTCCTCAAGCGGGCGGAGGTTACCAGTATCAAGGCACTGCTGCTGAAGACGCAGCTGCGCTGGGCAGGGCATATTTCTAGGATGGAAAACCACCGCCTTCCCAAGATTGCCCTGTATGGCGAACTCTCCACCAGCCATCGAAATAGAGGGGCACCAAAGAAGAGATACAAGGACTCCTTGAAGAAATCCCTTGGCACCTGTCGCATCAACCATCACCAGTGGTCTGACCTAGCCTCAGATCGCAAAGCATGGAGACACACCATCCACCAGGCTGTCTCTTCCCTTGAGAATGCACGCATAGCTGGTCTTGAGGACAAAAGGAGATTGAGGAAGAATCGCACTGCTACAGCACCAATCCTAAATCAGACTTTTCCCTGCAGCCACTGTGGCCGGACCTGCCTGTCCCGCATTGGTTTTGTCAGCCACCAGCGAGCCTGCAGCAGACGTGGACTATTGCACCCTTCTTATATCTTCGTTCGCGAAGCCAAGCCGAGAGAGAGACCTGGAGGTTAATATAAGGAAACCACCGGAAATAATGTAATCTCCACATAAGCCATGTGTAAATATATTTAGTGCAAAATTGAAAAGAGCAAAAAATACAGAACACTGAGCATGCGATATGTGAACTGACCCCACAAAGTCTTTCTATAGCCTAATAAATGGCTTCTTCAAGTAGATACAGAGGTGGGTGAAAGCTTTACAACTCGGCATTCAACTCCAAACGGTACGGCGAAAGTAAGGAACCGCTTATTGTAGGACTTCGATAGTAAACACTTCATCAGCCTCCTTCTCCCAACTTTGTACAGAGCTGTCATTAATAACAAAACATAAATAAATACTTCTTTGTGTGACTTGAAACCATTCTTACTTAATAAAAGACTGGCGATGCAGACTCACCCTTAGCTAGATTTTTTTAACATGGATTAACGCATGCTCTCTCCAGCTGCTGCCGGCTCTCGCCCTTCACACTCTGAATGACTCATTAAATTGCAAAAAGGCACGTGTGTTTAAAGAGAAACAATGCCAACTAAAAAAACAAACTAGCCTGTCTTTAACAAATAGTGCTGTTGTCTCAGTTCTTGCAGCCTGGCGGTATCTACCATTCACAGTCTTACATATGTGTTTCCCTTGGATGGATATTACCCGCTCACATTGTAATATTATATTATATATTTATACAGAAACAAATTCTTACAGACAAAAATCTTTTAAATACAAGTAGATACTTTGAAAAACAAATGTTTCAGAAATACCAAAGTTTGAAAACCATTTTTTTTAGAGATATCAAAGTACTAGACCTACCTCATAGCTGACTGTCATCATAGAAACGAAGAAAAGTCAGTTGCTGAATTAATGCCTTTAGGTGCCATAGATTGCAATTTATGTATCCACAGACTCTCTTGTTGCAATAATAATTTATCAACATTCTTAACATAAGGTTTAGGACAGTGTTTAAATAAAGCAGAAAACCCTCAAGTCTTTAACTGAATGCCCACTTTCAGAGAGATGCAAAAACATCGGCGTTTCTGGCACTGTCCTTTCAAGACGTGCCTTATGCTCTAAAATTCTGACTTTGAACACCCTAGTCATTTTGCCTACATAATAGATCTCATATTTGCATATGTCTGCATAGACCAATTGTTTAGAATTACAGTTAGCATACAAATTAAGAAAAATTCTTTGTCCATTTGCTGGATTAATAAAATCCTTAATGGTCAACGTCATATAGCAAGCAGAACAGTTTCCAAAAGGAAAATTGCCAGTAACCATTTCCTTAATGTCTTGTTAAATTGTTGCAATTTAAGGATGGCTGACACCAATTTAGATCTCAACCCAGCTGGATTATGATAGCCTGTTTTAGGAGGTATTTGTCACCCTGGCAAATGTGCAACTTAAGTGCCATAGATTTTTGATTGTTCTATGTATTTTGTACATCCTTTGGTCTGTCTTTGAATAAGTCTGTCCTATCTATTTTATTTGCTCTTGTTCTAGCTCTAAGTACCACCTGTTTAGGGTACTTATGGGACACAAATTGCTCAGTTAGCTTCTCTGCTTCTCACAGTAATCCTCAATTGAAGAGGAATTTCTCTTAAGCTGTAAAAACTGTCCATAGGGCAAGTTCATGCAGACATGTTTAGGGTGTTATGAATGAAAATGCAAATATCTGTTTTTATCAGTAGGCTTATTGTATAATTTCACATATAGTGTTTGATTTTTATCTATCATTACAGTGGTGTCTAAAAAATTGATAATAATGCCATAGAATCCACCTTCCAAAGGGGACATTTTGTTCAGGTGAACTGATCTCTGTCACCTGGAGATCAGTTGTAATAGTGAGATCTTCAGCCACTACCTGGAGATTGGCAACTGTATTGGCAATACAGTTGTAAACTATGTAGTCATTAAGGAACAGTTCTTACAAGATCATACTATATCCTGTTACGTTAAAAAAATTATTGTACCAGCAAACTTGAAAGAGATAATTGTTTTAAAAGGCGGGTTATATGTACTTATAGTGACAAACAGTGCAAAATGATTTAATAATCAGAGAGATGATAAGGATTGGGTTCTTATTTAATCCACAAGTCAGTTTTTAAAAATGATTTCAAGAGCTCTGCTAGGGGAATAAAACATTAGTAGACAGTATGTTGATCCTGGTCAAAATGATTGGGTGAATGGAACTGAGGAAAGCCCCCAAAAGAGGACGGTGTGGAATTTTTGGCATATAGATGTATGTACTGATAAATAAAATAGCAGCATTTAAGTAAATGCTGCAGCAACAAAATATAGCCTCCAATTACTAGAAGAATGGCATTTTTGAATTGTGGGTCTGTATCACTTTCAGCCTGCCAAATAAAATATCCATCCCACTAGCCATACTTATTAGAAATTTGATAAGTGTATACTTTTTTGCTGCCTGTCCAGAAAAAGAAAAACAGACGGATCAAGGACTTGACAGGCCATCATGCAAAGCTGGTGGGCTGTGCTGGGGATTGTGGGTCACAAATAAAGCAGGGCTGGGTGACTGGAAGAAAACGTGTGTGTGTTGGATGTGGTGGTGATTTGGCTGCAACATCTGTCATGCCATTGATCGCCAGGGTTGATTTGGCTGATCTGGTTGGCTAGGTGGGTGTCACCTACATCCATCACTGCTCTATGTGCGTCCCTCCCAAAGCTGCATGCTTCGTGGAGAAGGACAACCATCCCAGATAGAAGGAGTGTGCCATTCTTTGGTCAAGGGTATACGATAGCTGTGCTCGCATGCTAGAAATTCCAAACAAGCTCCAAACAACCATTTGGAGTATGCGTGTTTGTAAATTTATTCACTGTATTTATACCTTATATTTTCTCCTTTCTTCCGTTTTACCCTCATAACAATCCTGAGGTTAGGCTGAAAGCGTGTGACCGGCACAAGGTAACCCAACAAGGTTCCATGGCAGAGCTCCAATTCAAACCTTGTCCCCTCGATTTTAGCCTGATACTTTAACAACTATATCATAATGGCCATTGTGTTGTTTGTTTTTGTATGGGAAATTGTATGTCATTGATTGTGATGAATGTGTATACCACAAGTATACACTTGCAGGAAAACATTCTTTGAAAAGAAAAATCTTCTTTATAGAAAAATTGGCCCTTGTTTGTTCTAAATGATAACTAGGGCAAATTAAATGGTTTAGCTCCTTACACATGGCAAAGGCCATATGGTGAAAGAGGATTACTGAAGCATGCTGCTGCTGGACCGTATCAAATCATTCCAGGCTTTACAGGGATGTAAAATGGGTCAGATTTAGCCATTAGAAGGAAAGGCAATTCTGAATGAGTGAAAAACCCTTTGTTACAACAGCAGGTAATGTGTGCATGGGAGTGTTTTGTAAGCTCACCTTGGTATGTGAGTGTTATCTGATTACTGTTGATGGACTTGGGGTAAGGTAGGTTTTGTTCGCAATTGTAAAGTCCCTAATGCAGTAAATGTAATTGCTTTTCACCACATCAACTCATTCGCTATGTTCCACTTGAGTAAGTAGAAAGCAATTAAATTTAAACTCAGTTCTGTCTTAGCTCTGTCTTTGCTTCTTGGTCATATTAGGATAACATAGAATCTTGGAACTGATTTTTAATATATAGGACTTCTATATTATGAGGAAGGTTTTCTCTCAAGTAGCTGGGACATAACTCATTTAGGATTTGTAGATTATAATAAGCATCTAGAATAGTGCCTGAAAAAGAATAAGCCAGTGCAGATGTTGGAGAACTAGTATAATAAGTGGGATCCACCTAGGGTTGCCAGTCCTCAGCTAGCAGTTCCTGGGAGACTGGGGAAGGGGGAGAGACAGAAACGGTGTGCTCCATGACATAGCAACATCGCTTACGACTGTGTAACCAGAACTGATGTCACTGCATTGCAGGACGCTCTAGTAAACTGGTTTAATCCAGTTTAGTGTGTTTTTGTTGCATTGTTTTCAGGAGCAGACTGACACAGTGCGCTGTAGTAGTTTGGTCTTGAGGTCAGAGAAGTTTCAATGACAGACATGTCATTTATTGAATAGAATAAAACAGAGGAATTTATTGAATAGAATAAAACAGAAGAATGTACTAGATGTTGGAGATTGTTTGCTTAATCTTTGTTCCTTTTGCTTTTCTGATTCCTACTAAGTAGTGGTTTTAAAAGATGGATGAAAGAATGTGACCTAAAACGGTTATAGCATCTTCTCTGAAGCAAGGCAGAAATGGAGCCTGCCTATAGCTCTGCACTAAGGTCATGTCAGCATCAGTGTCTTACCGCTGTGCAATGCATTTTTTTTCCTCGACAAGTTGGGTGTTTTTTTTTTTTTTTTAAACACACCTATTAGGGAGCCATTCCAGAATCTATCAGGTCTGCCTGTTTTTATGACAGGTGGTGGTTTGTATAAAGAGCTTTATAGGATAGTGCAGTGTCATGCACCCTTTTTGGTGCTCCCTGAAAGTGACATCTTGCCATCCCATATCAGATAACTGATGCAGTGTTGTTCTCAAATACATCACTTTACTTTCCTTATATGGACATACGTGCTGTCAAGTCACAACCAACTTAAGGTGACCCCAGCAAGGAGCATTCAAGACATGTGTGAAGCAGAGGTAGTTTGCCATTGCCTTTGTCTACAGAGTCTTCTTGGTGGTTCTCCATCCAAGTACTGACCCTGCTTAGCTTCTGATTTTGGATTCAGTTTCTTAGCTATGTGATGGAGTGTGACATATACTTACAGGTAAATTGGGGGGAATGAGGAATTGCTCTGTGTGTGTGTGAGAGAGAGAGAGACAGAGAGATTGGGTGCATTCACACACATGAATTAATGTGCTTTGGAACTGGATTTTTACTGTGTAAGACTAGCAAAATCCACTTGCAAACAGTTGCTCTGTGAACGCATGCAATAACAAACACAAAACCTCTTGGTTCTGGAGTTAGAAGGATAGTTTGTTTCTTCCTTTCATAACCCTGCACCTCAGAAGTCTAGTATTATGGCACAATTGTCCTGTTTGCTTGAGGGTAAGGTTAGATGACCGAGGCATTGTTTGTTTAGCTAACACTGAACCTGAATAGCTCTACACAGAAGAGCCTTTTTTTTTTAACCACTCATAAAAGTTTTTAGGATAGTTAAGTCAAGGAATGCATGCCTCCTGGCTTATATCCATCCCCTCTAATTATACAATCATCCATTCCAGGATAATGTGAGCTGTTTGTTCCACTCCCTTTGGAGATTGAAGAGTCATATAGTGCAATCCTAAGAACATTTTTCCTGAGAGTAAGGTAGACTTGAGTAGAATTCCTAGTAGACCTGGTTAGGGTTGTTCTGCTAAAATGCATTGATATACTTATATGGATGTGGATGCACAATCAGGATCAGAAGAAGCATTTTTGATCCAGTTCTCGTTAATCCCTCAACATAACTCTCTTGGTTTCAAAATGGTCAGAGTTCTTAGGTTTTTTTCTGCCAATGGACACTTGATTGACATCAGCATTGCATAGTCTCTGGAAGACAGTGAGCAGTCTCCATTTGAATTGGGTTGGTTGCAGATGTGTATGTGGTGTGTGCAGAGGAAATTCCTTTTTATCTTAATTTATAGACTAATATTTTCCTGTATATCTTAGAGATCCCCAAAGTATACCTAAACTCCTGTCTTGCTGTTGGAAGGGACTGTTTCTCTGCCCCAGTGACAGATACGGGACCATTAGCCGGCACTACTGATATTAGATATAATTTTATATAGATTTTTTTTAAAAAAAAATACTGAATTTTATTTTAGTTATTTAAAACATTTCTCTGCCACTGTCTCACCCAAATAGAGTTATAACAGAGCAAATATATCTAGACACTTAAGGCGAATCAGATAGCCATACTGGGGAAGGGAGCATTGTATGGAAATGGCCAGAATTCCAGTTGTTTTTATGCATATGTACATTACTTCATAATGTGCTTTCCTTGGCTTGTGTTCTCTTACACTCAGTTTAAGCAGTTCTTAAATCAGTTGTTACTAAATAGCTGGCCTTGCATTGCTGCTGTGTTGGTAAAGTGGTTTCCTTCGAAGCCAATAAAATTAGCACTTGTTGGAGTTTAGCATAGCATAGCTGGAGAAGACAAATCTGCATGTGATTCCTGACACTTTCCAGTTTGTGCCAGTTAGCAGTCTTTGGATTATGGTCTGCTCCTTCAAATTTTCCAGGGGTAAAGGCAAAGGGGGAGGGAGAAAAGAATCTAGTTATGCCATGTGTGTATGTCAGATTTATCCCTGAGAGGACGCAGGCTCCCAACAGAATGTCTTATTAGATTTTCAAAGTGATCCAGCCGTGTTGGTTCCATGGAACGAGAGACCAGAGCAAAAATAAAATCTTGTTACATGTTCAGGCTGATGGATATTTGGCTGGGTTAGACAAGAAAGGAGGTTAGTAGTGATTTGGTTAATTAGATCACTATTACCCATACCTATTACTGACAGAATGGCTATTTTTAACATAGCCATTGAGCCCATATCTTGAATGCTGAATGAACTCAGTTAACAAAGCAAGTACTATCATTTGTTTTAATTACTGTATTACTGAAAATTCTATTTACTGTATAATGAAGATGATGATATACTCAGGACTCAAGGATTTGTCTGGGTTGTTAAATGCAATAATGTTCTGTTCACAGTCTTGAATTAGAGTTCAACATAGTACTTTTCAGCAATACCAGTTACAAGAACTCAAGTATTTTTAAGCTTTTAAATTCTCCAGAACTCTCTGTCAGTATGCATGAGTGTGTATGTTTAAAAGGTAAACAAAGGGAGAGAAATCAAAATACATATCTCAAGCCATGGTGTTAAGGTCCATTTGTCTGCATCCTCTAGGATGCGTAGCTGATTACAGTGGGCACAGAGCGTACCTAGCTGATATCAGATTGTACTGCAGCATGCTGTGGAGAAACAAAAATGGGGGCCATCCAGTTGAAAAATACAACCCCCATTAGGTCATCAAATGTCTGTTAGATACCAAATAGAATGTATTAGGTCCCTTTAAAGACTGAGAACAAAGTCAAAATCTGGTAACCCTTGTGATACCCGTACTTCTGTAAGTATTCTGTTCACAGTCTTGTTTTACTTGCAAGAATTCTAGGAGAATCCTGTCCTTAATGATGTATAGTAAAATCAGAGTATTGCTATAACTAGGGATTTCAGTCAATTGGTCTATAGTGCTAGGAGACCTTCACTCTCTGTCCAGAGGGTGGAAATCAGTCTTTCAAAAATCAGGACTTTCCGGGTGCCACACTCTTTCCACATGCAGTAAATCTGTGGGTACAGAGCATGGAAAAAGCAGCATTAACCCAGCAGAGCCCTGTGGACCATCATTGCCTTTTTGTCAGTGATTCTCATGCCATGTTAAGACAAAAGTTGTTAGCAGGCTCTTTTCAAGTGGCACAACTTTGTTCAACCAAATGGGTCATAGCCTCAGTGAAACTCCAGTGGTGTTTCTGATCCCCGGTGGAACACAGTGATGTGCAAGATTCCCCATTCTTCCCCTTCCACCCCTCCCCTTCTTCCAGCACCTGGCCACCTTCCTTTGGAAATTAGAAGTATCCCTGTAGCTGAACTGTTACTGAATTATTCTGATCAATGCAGTGCATTGCCAGCTTTGGTTTCTTTGGGGTTTAACTATGGAGAGCAGAAGTGCATGTGCATTAGCCAGGACAATAGCACTTCCCAGCTGGCTTCCCCACTCTGTAAATATTATACAGTCTTCCTGAAATACTTGAAAATAGACTGTCATGGTCAAGCAACATCAATAGGGATACTTTGGGTTTTTTTTTTTTAGAGTATCTGAATCTGCCTGCAGCCTCACAGTTTTTGTGTTTGGAGGTCTTGTAGTCTTCTAGAGGTTTTTTTTAAAAAGGACACATTTAGCCAAGATGGGAACTTTGACAAAAACATGGTTACCAGGAAGGCTTCCTCGAGTATATGTTAGGTGAGCTCTAGATAGAATTGTCTCAAGAGGTTTTGTTGTTGTTGTTTTTGGTATGATTTGTTCCAAGCAATGGACTGAGAAGTTTTGTACCTGCATTTAGCCACTTGTCTTACAGGGCCAGGTTATACTTTTTTAATAAGTAAGAAATAAACTTCAGTTTTTGGCTGCCTTTGCACTTGTGTAGTCCACAATCTACACCTTTTCATTTTCTAGAGAAGAGGTACAGTTCCCCATGGTTGTGATCAGGTAATTAAATTGACTTAGTGTCAAACACAGACTCACTCTTCATCCCCTTTTTGCTCCTGAGCAGACATATACTTTACCAGCCATGGATACATTGCTTGCTTTTCGACTTGCACAGTCAGCAGCATCTATTAAGTGATCTCAAGAACTGATCACAAAACTATCTAGGTTCATGGACAGATGCAAGGGGCAGATAGGGATATAGGGGCATCTAACTAGCAAGTTATGCTCTTTTAAAACAGATTTTTAAAAATTTTAACTGCCTTTTAATACTTTGGGGGGGGTGGCAAATAGTGGCAGCTGGGTGGGTGACAGCTGTGAGAAAATATAATCATGCAAGAAAGCACTCTAATCATGCAAGTAGACACATCCAAATTTGTTCTGTCATTCCCCAATACAATCAAGTCCCTAATCACAATTGACAAGATTGCAAGCCAAACCAGTGAGGTTATAAAGCATCCCTGTGTCGATCCCCATTTGGGTTTGCGCCCTCAATTTCCAACTTGAGCAAATTCAGGCAGCATTTTTACGCTGTATTTTAGGGGTCCCCAACTGTGTCAGCTATGCTGCAATGTGCCTAGAGACTGGAATCCATTTGATGGAGACCAGGGCATGGCTACTAACTATAAAGTTTTGCTATGCCTACACTTTAGGGCAGACCCTGCTAGTTATATCCATATGATGCTATCGGATTCCTTCGTTTCCACTTGGTATAGTCAGATTCAGAAGAAAATACATTCCATAGGTGTACCCTTGGACAACCTCTGTATGCTAAGTGAAACGCAGGCATTCAGAATCCTGAAACAGAGGATCTTGGCTATTGAGAAACAGTCCCTTTGTTCTTCTGGACATAAAACTTGTTCCCCTTTAGCATTTGGTATCTTCCCAGATCATGGGCTGCCTGCTACCTACCTTTCCCAGATTACTTCACCCCATTTACGCCACTCTTTTATGTTGGCAAGACTCAATGTTCTACCCTCAGCGGTATTGTCTGGGAGGTTTCCCAACGTCCCTTATCAGGATAGAGTCTGCCCATGTAATGGAAGGCACCTTGAAACGGTCACCCATGTCTTACTTTATTGTGATTTTTATGGGGAAGTGTGGGACTGCATAATCAAACCTATTCTGTCTAATTTTTATGGATTACCTGAAGCAAAGTTAGTTTTTTTTTCTATCTGACTAATGTTCCCATATCACAAGCCTGGTTGCAAAGTACCTTTTGGCTGCCATAGCAATCAGGGAGCAAAAGACTAGCTCCCCTTCTTGATGTTTGACTGGTTTTTATAGCTGAAACGCCATTTGCTATGCTGCACTTTTTACTTCTTTGCCAATAAAGGTATTTGGATTTGGCATCCCTGTGCCTGTTATGATTTACATAACAGCACGATTCTGGTATAGGAACTTAAAAAAAAATTAAGCTACTCAGCCTTTCTTGTGGATCAAATATGATTGCTAGTTGAATATTGCTAACTGGGGAAACATAAGAAGGTTTTTCCACCAAATCTGAATACATGCATATTAGGCAGACTTGTACTGATGTTCATATGTGCTGTTATGTAGTAAATGCATACTTCTTTAGAGGAGATAGTAGATGATAGCTTTGTTGTTCAGTCACACAGTCGAGTCCAACTCTTTGCGACCTCATGGACAAAGTCACGCCAGACCCTCCTGTCTTCCACCATCCTCCAAAGTCTGCTCAAATTCGTGTTTGTTACATCAGTAACACTGTCCAGCCCTCTCAACTTTTGCCGTCCCCTTCCTCTTTTGCCTTCTGTCTTTCCTAGCATCGGGATCTTCTCCAGTGAGTGCTCCCTTCTCATTTGGTGGCCAAAGTATTTGAGCTTCAGCATCTGACCTTCCAGGGAACAGTCTGGGTTGATTTCCCTTAGGACTGATTGATTTGATCTTCTTGCAGTCTAAGGGACTCTCAAGAGTCTTCTCCAGCACCACATCTCAGAAGCATCTATTCTTCTGCGCTCGGCCTTCCTTATGGTCCAGCTCTCCAGATGATAGCAAGAAGGCTATAAATTCAGTCTGTTAAATATGATGGAGTGTTTGTTCTGCACTGTTTAGAGATGTTTAGATCAAATCTAGGCTGACTCATTCTGTGTGCTTCTTTGGTACTTTGGTGTAAAATCCAGGTATTCCTGGCCAATAGATTTGAGTCAACCTGAAGGAAAGGGATTATTTGTTCCAGGTAACTAATAAGTAGCTGCAAGGGTTTCAGGTGTGCCACATTCATCTGCCTACTCACCTTGCTGATTCATTTCCAGACAGACTGCAAACAGCTGCCAGTTTAGAATGAAGATTGATGCTAGGAGAAAGGGCTTGTCGAGTGCTAAGAGTTCATGTTCGCAATGTCAGAAAAACTCACCAGCAGATCTACTGATGTTGACAGTCTAACAGTCTTGCCCTTTTCTGCTTGCTTCCCTTTTGTCCTTTCACTGAACCTGGATCAGTGAAGACATTTTCCAATGTCTTAGCCATAATTAAGGAATTAAGAAAGCCTTCTTCCCCAGACTCTGTTTTTTCTCCTTACCCTCTCGTATTTGTATTCCTGTGTCTGTTTATACCACTGACTATGGTTGACATTACATTGACAATGCCTGTTTGAACACTGGTGATAGTTCTGAACCTGAGATCCCTTTCAACCATGGCTTCAAACTTTGGCTTGAAACTTTTTGTATATACTATTCACTTTGGTGCAGACATAAGATTGGATCCAGTTTTACCATGGATGGTAAATGATAAATGTGGTAGCATTCCCACTGAAAACTCAGATATGCATCCTGGAGATACTTTTGAAACTGCACTTGGCTCCTGGATGGCTAGGTGGTAATATTGGCCAGGAGCACCTGGTTTGCCAGTTTGGGGGTGGAGCCAGGAGACCTTGGGGGTGGAGTCAGGAGACAGGAAATGATGTACAAACAAGCCTAAAACTCTTGGAATATTTTGTTTTGGAAAGGTAGGGTAATGGTGGAATTTTGCAATGCAGTTTTAAAACTAAAAAAATCAAGAAAAAGCACAAGGATCACACAGCAGAAAACTAAAAATATAAAATGCTCTCATCCTGGGAAAACATGAAATAGCAGGGCATTTCAAGCTTCTCCCCCACCCCCAGGTCTACTCAGTTTAGCAGTGGCAAGGAAGAAAGGAAGGAAGGAAGGAAAGAGAGAGAGAGACAGGGGAAAAGTCTGACAAAAGAAAGAAAGAAAGACAGACATGAAATGGCAGTGCTGAGAAAACATGAAATGGCAGGGCATCTCCCCTCCTCCCCCAGGGCTATTCAGATTAGCAATGGGAAGGAAGGAAGGAAGGAGAAAGAGACAGGGGAAAAGTCTGAAGAAAGAAAGAAAGAAAGAAAGAAAGAAAGAAAGAAAGAAAGAAAGAAAGAAAGAAAGAAAGAAAGAAAGAAAGAAAGAAAGAAAGAAAGAAAGAGAAATGAAATGGCAGTGCTGAGAAAACATTAAATGGTAGCGCATCTCCCTCTCCCCCAGGTCTACTCAGATTAGCAATGGCAAGGAAGGAAGGAAGCAGACAGAAAAAAAGACTGACAGAAAGAGAGAGAGAGAAGATGGGGAAAGACTGACAGAAAGAAAGAAAGAAAGAAAGAAAGAAAGAAAGAAAGAAAGAAAGAAAGAAAGAAAGAAAGAAAGAAAGAGGGGGAGGGAGGGAGAAAGATTTGGAAACAAATAGAGGTGAAAAGAAAGAGAAAGGAAGTAAATAGGAAGGAAAAGGGAGGGGAAAAGTGAAAGAAAGGAGGGGCAAAAGGAAGGAAGAAAGAGAAAAGAAAGGAAAAACAGAAAAAAACGGGATGGGAGGAACTCACCTTTAAAACTGCAGACTCCCGTTGCACAAGCGCCTCCTTCTCCCTCCCTTCTCCACCGCTGGTAAATTTCAGGCATTCTAAAGGTCCCCGCCCCCTTTCCTCAGTGAGGAAAATGGCGCTGAGCTAACTTAGTGCTGGGGCAGACCGCCGGCACTTCGAAGGGATTGCACCTGGAATGGGTGTGTGGCTAATTCCCTACACTTCCTGGATGGGAAGGAAGTGTGGGGGAGGGATTAACCGTGCACTCGTTCCAGGTGCGGTCCCTTCAAAGTGTTGATGGCCTGCCCGTTTTCCTCACCGAAGAGGGGGGACGGGGGAGCTTTACAACGCCTGAAATTTACCAGCAGTAGAGAAGGGAGGGAGAAGGAGGCGGAGGTGTGATGCTGCGGTAGGGGGAGGCATGGGGGGACGCCCAGGGGACGGGAGGCCCCAGGGCCCGGCAGTGAGCCGTGTGGCCCGGTGCCGGGTCACGATCCTGCAGTTGAGAAACGCTGGTCTAGAGGGAGCCAACAAGACCTGTATCTGGCTTGTTCGGTCCTCCCTACTGCAGCCGCTGTTTTGCGCCTTCTGGCAAAACGCACAAAAGCAGCAAACGGTCTGTGCAGCAATGCGCCACAAGGAAGGAGAGGCTTGCAGATCTCAGGAGGCCATGTTTCTTTGTCTTCACCTTGGTTGGTGAGCTAAGCAGCCGACAGGCTTTTTCCTCATTCCTATATCATGTCTACCACAGTGAGCTCGGCTTCCTCTGCATCCACCTCGCAAGGAGACCAAGTGCCTAAATACCCTGCCCCATTGCAAGGCAATCTGGTTCTAGCACCTCGCCTCCAGAATTTTTTGCACAGCTTTCTGAACAATTAATAGAGGGGCTGTCTAAGGCATGCGGCAAAGAGGTAGGAGATGACATATCTTACGGAAGATATGATAATTAGCAAAGGGACAAGACAAGGTTGTCTGCTCTCCCCATTGTTGTTTATAATGACTCTTGAAATATTATTGATGCAGATTCAAGAAGATAAAGAAATAGAAGGATTAAAAATAAAATGATTTATTTACAAATACAGAGCATTTGCAGATGATATAATGTTTATAAATGAAAATCCTATACAAGTTATACCTTTATTGTTTGCTAAAATACAAGAATATGGGGAGTTAATGGGACTTTGTATTAACAAAGAAAAATCTAATTTTTTATGTAAAAATGTGCAAACAAACAAGCAACAGACTTTGTATTAACAAAGAAAAATCAAAAATTTTATGTAAAAATATGCAAACAAACAAGCAACAGACTTTGCAGATGGACTGCGAAGTTACCTCCAAGGTAAAATATTTGGGTGTGGAGATAACAATGAAGAATATTGATTTGTTTAAAAATAATTATGAGAAGCTATGGCGTAGATTGGATGAAGATATGTCAAAATGGAATAAACTTAATTTGTCATTGCTGGGTAGAATAGCTGCAATTAAAATGAATATTCTACCAAGAATAATGTATTTGTTTCAAACTATTCCAATTGTGAAAGATAGTAAACAATTTGATAAATGGTGAAGAAAAATTTCAGCATTTGTGTGGGCTGGGAAGAAACCAAGGATTAAAATGAAAATTTTGACAGATGCAAAGGAGAGAGGTGGATGTCAGTTACCAAATTTAAAATTATATCAAGAAGCAGTTTGTTTAGTATGGATAAAGGAATGGATAATGCTGTTAAATAGAAAACTCTTAGCGCTGGAAGGTCATGGAAATAAATTTGGCTGGCACGCGTATTTGGAAAAAAGAAGATGGACGGTTTTTCTCTCACCATTATATATGAAATAATTTGTTGAATACATGGATGAAATATAAGAAATATGTAGATGAGAGAAGACCGTTATGGATAGTACCAGCTGAAGTAATAAAAATAACGGCTGACATAGGTGAAGAAAAGTGGTTGTCATATAATCAGTTATTAAAAATACAAAGTGGCAAAATAGAAATGAAAACTGCTGAAGAGCTAAATAATAAATATGATTGGTTTCAAATGCAACAAATAAAGAGTTTGATGGATAATGATATCAAAACTGAAGGAATAAGAAAAGAACAAACAGAAATGGAAAAAGTTCTGCTTGGAGATAATGAAAAATTAATTTAAAAATATATATAAATTACTTTTAAAATGGTCTACGGAGGATGAAGTAGTGAAATCTCAAATGATTAAATGGGCAATTAATGTAAATAAAGAAATACAGATGGAAACTTGGGAATACTTGTGGAAGAATTCTATGAAGCTTTTGACGTGTCATAGTATTAAAGAGAACTGTTTTAAAATGATGTATAGATGGTATATAACTCCTAAAAAATTGGCAAAGATGTACAACAAGATGCCAGATAGATGTTGAAAATGTAAAAAACATGAAGGTTCTTTTTACCATATGTGGTGGACTTGTGAAAGAGCAAAAAAGTATTGTCAGATGATTCAACAAGAAATTTCTAAGATCTTGGGATATGAATTTAAGAAAGTTGCAGAGACTTTTCTGTTAGGATTACAAATGGAAAAATTTCCAAAAGAAGATAGAACTATAATTTGATACTTGCTTTCAGCTTCTAGGACATTATATGCACAGTTGTGGAAGCAAGAGAAATGGGACTGGCTTGTAAAAGTTATGACATGGAGTGAAATGGACAAATTAACAAGAATTCTAAGAGACTATGATTTATAAGTTTTTAAGATGGAGTGGAAAAAGTTCAGAAGATATGTAGAAAAACCGTGGAAAGTAAAAGGACATTGGACAATTTTTGATAATGATTAAGTTTTAGAAAAAGAGAATATTATTTTTTTTGTTTTTATTAGCTAAGGGTACCTTTAAATATTAATATTTTAAGTAAATAATACTGGCGGAGGTCAAGTAACGGGGAGGAGTGGGTAGAAAGTAATATATGGAATAGATAAAAGACGTTATTAGTAATTCAAGAAATATAACTTGTTACCATATGTTACTAAATAAAGTTGTTTTAACCACTGATAGTGAATGGGTACGAGGGCAAGCCCCTCCCATTATTGCCGGGGGGGAAGGAGCCTGGAGGCCCCACGACTTTTGAACAATGGTGGGGAAAATTAGGGAAAAGTTAGAAGCTCATACAAGAGAACTTAGAAGTGGCCAAGGAAGCTTATAAAAAACAGTATGACATTCCAGTTTGGGATTTCAAGGTGGTGGATACAGTGTTCATGTCGACCAAAAACTTACCACTGAATCAACCTTCCAAGAAGCTGGCTTATCGGTATTTAGGGCCATTCAAAATCAAGCGAGTAATCAATAAAGTGACTGTGGAACTGGAGTTACCCAAACTGCTCAGCAAAATACAGCCTGTCTTTCATTGCAGTCTTCTGCGCAGAGACCCGGGTGGTACCTCTTGGCACCCTCAACCGCCAGCTCCACAACCTATCCAGATTGGGAATCAGAGTCATCATGAAGTGCAAGAAATTTTAGATGCGAAAGTTAAACGTGGAGTGTTGTATCATTTGATCAAGTGGAAACACTTCCCTGCCAGTCAAATGAATGGGTGGCAGAGCAGAATGTATTGGCCCCTGATTTAATCACCAAATTTTACGAAGCGTTTCCACATAAATCCCGACGTTGAGTAAAGGGGGGACAGTATGTCAAGCATGGTAAAAGCTCAGTGGTAATCTATGGTTTTAGGGACCTCTATAAAGCTGGTCTGTGAAACATCATGGAGGGTCAGTGTAGTATGGCTCTGTTATTCTTCCCCCTCCTTCTTGCTTTATTGCTTTGTGTAGTGGAATAGTGAGAAACGAAACTAGAAGCGGGAGAAGAAGAATGAACACCTTCCCATACATTCCTACATGGAATGTAAGCCATCTGGGAAAGGAAGGACAAGACACTGATAACGTTGTGGGAACGTAGACATTTATGATAGTTTATGTGTTGGCTGGCATTCCTTACCCCCTTCTTTGAGGATCCTTTGAAGTATGCCTTAAAAGAATTGTATCAATGTATTTCTAGTATCACTCTCAAGGTCCTGTACTAGGAGAGCATCTCGATTTAGCAATAAAAGTAGTTTTGTATCTACTTGACTCGTTCTTTTGAAAATAGCATGCTTAACACCTTAAAGGACAGCCTAGATAAGAAAGCGGATTTTGCATTATGCAAAGCCCACGAGGGAGCAGCTAAAATTCTAAAGGCATCTGCTGTGGGATCCATGGTTTCATGGGCCAGTATAGTTTGGTTGAGAAAATTAATTCAGATGTTACCAGAGGATAACTCCAGGGCTCTTGATGGGGCAAATAGAATCCTGAAGGCAATTTCCTTTCTCATGGATTCAACATTGGATTCAGTGGGTTTTGCCTCTCGTGTTATTTTGTCAGCTACAGCAGCTAGACGTACAGTGTGACCAGGCTTGGTCAGCGGACTCTCATTCCAAAAATATTGTTATGGCCTAGCCATTTCACAGAGGCAGACTGTTTGGAGAGGATCTGGATAAAATCCTTGTAGAAACCAAGGACAAGAAAAAAGCTATGCCAAAATTTCTTCGCAGACAAGACAGAAGGCAATTCTTTCCATCATCCTTTTGCACCCAACACACTCTTCCTAGATCCAGGACTCCCGAAGGTTGTCTTGGAACCAGAAGAACTCCTTTCGTAGGCAAAGCTTCCCAAACATATTTGGCAAGTCAGGCAACAAGCAATCCACCAGATCGGACAGAGATCCCAAGTCAAACAAAGCATGACTACCTTCAGTTGCCTGTTGGAGCAAGACTTCTGCACTTCGTAACTCAGTGGATGTTGTCTCTGGCAGACAGGTGGTGCCAAGAAGACATCTCCGACGGTTACAAAATAGAGTTTCTATCGTTTCCACCTCTGCGCTTCATTTCTCCCCAACTCTGCAAGCTATTCAGCATCTCCTCAACATAGGAGCTATAGCAAGAGTACCAGTTCCAGAACTACGACAAGGGGTCTACTCTATCTTTTTCACGGTTCCAAAGCGGTCAGGGGACTGGCGTGCTATATTGGATCTAAAGTTTATCAACAAATTTGTGGTTCCAAGGCACTTCATAATGGAAACTTTGAGAATCATCGCGGAAGCATTCCGACCTCAAGAGCTTCTGACTTCAGTAGACCTCACGGAAACCTATCTGCATGTTCCAATCTTCAAAGGGCATCGGAAATTTCTGCGTTTTTGTTATAGGGATCAATATTTTCAGTTTTGGGCCCTTCCCTTTGGTCTGGCCTCAGCTCTCTGGGTATTTATGAAGCTTCTGGTGACACCAGTAGTAATGCTGAGAGAGAAGGGCATACATATACATCCGTATATGGACGACATCTTGATTCAGGCTCCATCTCTGGAAACAGCTGAACAAGTCACACAAGCCATCGTCGACTGCCTTCAGACTTTAGGGTTTCTGGTGAATCTTCAGAAGAGCTCCTTACTCCCGGACCATCATTTGGAACATCTCGGGGTAATCCTGGATACCATGACAGCACATCTGTACCTCCCGGCTCAAGAGGTCGTATGCATCAGACAGACAGCGATATCAGTCATCAAGAGTAGACACTCCCTGCTAATGTCTCTGGCTACACTGCAGGGTCTGTTGATTTCCACAATCAACACTATTCAGTGGGGCAGGTTCCATTTGCGAAAACTCCAAGCGTTCCTACTACCATATCAAGATATTTCAGAAGGTGGCTATACCTGTTCAAGTTCCTCTCCCAGTCAAACAAAGTCTACTATGGTGGACGAAGACCTCAAATCTCTCCAAGGGAAAAGCATTTTGGATAGTGGGATACCTTCAGTCTATCAAGATGGGGAGCCACTCTTCAAAATTCCTCGATTCAAGGGAAGTGGTCTCAGAAGGAATCCAGTCTACCCATCAACATTTTAGAGTTGCGTGCTGTTCGTCTAGCACTGATGCAATTTTCGGACAAAACCACCTGGTTGTCCTGTCCACTTTCATAAAAAAAATTAAAGATAAATACCTACATCAGCAGATGCAGTCTTTGGCCGCCAAGTGCTGCAACAGATACTGGAAGAGGAGGACAATAATCCCACACCCTAAATTGGGACATTGCTTTGGGATGTCCCACAAGATGTCCTCCTAGCTTCACTGCTACATTGTCTGTTCTAGCAAAAGCAGCATTGGTGGCTGCACTGCTAATAGAGTGAGCTGTTGTAGATGTGTTCCTCATTTGAAATGTGGTGTTGAAGGAGTGTTACAGATGCCATGGACCACCAAAAAGACAAACATGACGATTCTAGATTCAAGCCTGAATTCTCCCTAGGAGCTAAAATGACCAAACCGAGGCTATTATACTTTGGTCACATAATGAAAATACAAGACTCACAGTACAGAGAAGTCAATCTAGGAAGAAAAGTGATAAAATGCCCTTGGTTAGCAAGACCAGAACAAGGCTGTCAATGATAGAACATTTTGGAGGTCATGAATCCATAGAGCTGGCATAAGTCAGAAGCGACTTGATGATACATGATGCATAGACGTATTCTGTTGTTTGTGCGTCTGTAATAATGATAGTGTAAGAAGCAGTTAAACCCTAAACAAGGGGATTCCCTCACATAATAAGTTTTTAACTGTTCTTCTTTTTGGAGTGCACACCTTGGACCGTGAAAAGTAATATGAAGTACATTTTTAAAACTGCTGACAGATTAAACATCCTCTGAGTTAAAATGGGAGACATCTTTCATTCTGGTAATAGTTCTGTTTGTAGAACTGGGAGAATATTAATTAAGTACCCTTAGAGCCAGCCCCCTCATTGTATATTAGCAGATTTTGTGCCTCAGACACAGTGCACACTTTGGGAATTACAAAGGTACATATCCAAGGTTAGCTGCATTTCCTCTCTGTATTGGCATGCAAGCTATGCAGGTTTCTTTCTATGTCATGTATCAGTTGCAGAGAAGTTAGCTGTGTTAACTCTCTTGCTGCAAAATAGTAAAGAATCCAATAGCACCTTTAAGACAATCTTTATTTTATTTTTATTGTATTATTGTTATTGCTATTTTATTATTATTTTTATTGTAGCATAAGCTTTCAAGAAGCACAACTCTCTTTGTCAGCTGATGACGAGAACTGTGTTTCTGACAGAGAGCTGTGTTTTTTGAAAGCTTATGCTGCAATAAAAAATTGTTAGTCTTAAAGGAGCTATTGGACTCTTTACTATTATGTATCAGTTGGCCTCTGAAAGGCAGGCAGCAGGGAGAGTAGGATTTACTGTGTGATCTGCTTTTGATGGAAGATAAAGCAGCCTTCTTAAGTTTTATTGAACAGAGTTTAGGCTGTGAAATTTGGAAGCTTTTATTCTCCTTTACAAGGGAATCTAATAAAAGGGACCACACCTTTGTGTCCCACGGTCTGCTATGTGCCATACAAAGTAATGCAGCAGTTGGCTTCTAAACTATGCTAACCTTAAACCTCCCTGCATACAAAGGGAAAAATGAGACAATAAATGGGTAAGGCACATCCTGGGAGGGACATTTATAGAGCACATTTTCTCTGCCACAGTGTCTGTATAATGCTGTCGCAATTCATATAAACTGGCATGAACTATTGGAGAGGGTGGAAATATTGCAAGGACAAAAACTTGTTGTTTGCGAAATGGCAGATGGGATGGTAGTTTCGTCTTTTCTGTTTCTCTGTACTTGTAGACTTAAATGAACATGCAGCATTCAACGCTCTGTTTAATTAATCAATAGCCTCTTGAGTAATTGGGAGTTGTGTTTAAAGAACACCTAAATTTTGTACTCTACAAACTTTTTTATTTTTGCAGGTGAACACAGTTAACTTCATATGCCCTTGTTTCCTTAACATCTAAACTGGCTCCCCTGCACTGATCTGTCCACACCATCCATGTCGCCTTAATGTGAGCAGTGGCTTAATTGCTTTAATTTTAAATTGTTTTAACTGTTTTAATTGTTTTAAACTGTTTTGATTGTTTCATTATGTTGGAAGCCACCCTGAGCCCACTATGGGAAAGGGCGGCCTATAAATCTGCGGAAATAAATAAAGGTTCAGGCAGAGGGAAGAAATGCTTTTATAGCTCACTGCTACTCTGCCTACAACATGTCCCTGATGCTGGCCAAAGGCCCATTTCTCCTCTGATTAAATTGCTTCGAAAGAACTATTAACATACTTCCCTGGCACCAAGTCTTGGGTATAGGTCAGCGTCTTCACCCAATGGAGGACTGCAACAGAATTCAGCTCTGTGATTAGTGTATCTATTTTCACATGTCTAATAGTGACTATACATTTTTTTAAAGATAGGCTTAAAAATATTATGTGTATCAAGAGGCCCCAAGATGCTACTTGGTGTCACTGAAGCAGTTACACCTGAACTGAATCGTTTTCGTCTATCTAGATGAGTTTATTCACCTTGTGCTTTAATCGTAAGCACTTGTGCACTGAATTTAACTTTTTCTGGATCCTGAGTGTCTTCAGGTGAATATGGACAGCCCAGCTGAATCACCCAAAGGGAGAGATGAGGAAGGGAGTTTTTCTGTGTCACATCACCTTTGCTTTTGCTTCTGGCTTAGTGTTGAAGCAAGGGAAGTCTCCACACAGAGAGCCGTAGGCACAAAAGTGCTTCGCTTTAAGTTTGGCAATAAAACAAGGGTTAATGTCATGAGATTTTGTAAGGAATATGATACAAGTCTGTTTGAAATGTGATTTCGGGAGCAGGGCTAAGCATGCTTTCTAGGAAGTATGTGAGACTGAATAACAAGCATAGGATCATACAGGAATCATAAATGTTCTTATCATAGATTAAGTTTCATTGAAGGTAGTTTAAAATTACATACATGTGTTGCAGGAATATGGTATTTGCATTTTTTTTAACATTGCTGACACTTTATTGTTACTGGGTTAGATCCATAGAACGGCAAGTGGAGTAGAGGTTGCTGGACAGATCTTCATTGATTTCCCCATACCCATCGCCGCCTCCTGCTCTGCTTCCAGTGTTATTCCTTGACGCTCAGGAGCACCTCGCTGGGGCGGGGGGGGGGGGCATTGTCAAGAAATGGCAAAGGGAAGGGGAAAAACTAGCAAAAATCCATCCTGCATGCTCTGCCATTATGTTCGACACAGAACCAACCTGTGCTAATGTGAAGTGCCTGTAGACCTGTATATTTGTATTAGAAATGATCAGTCACAATAGGTTCTCAGAAGACTGAGCCAAAGGCTAACCAATTGAGTTTTTTCCCCTTTCATTGGTGATGATTCTGTTATTTAGCCTGCAAATGATGTGATAATGAAGGCAGAGTAGCACCTTAGCAACATGATTTTGGGGATATGGGCTTTCAGGAGTCGAGTTCTCTTTCTCCAATTCCTGTATCTAATGAAGGGAGCTTTGACTTCCAGCAGCTTATACCCTGAAAAACGTGTTGCTCTCAAGGGTGCTACTGGACTCACAGTTTAACTCTTCTACTGCAGACCAACATGGCTACCTTTCTGAAATTATATTTAAGGCAGAAGGTCAAGGTATTAAGTCTGCATTCATGTCAGCTCTGTAGGCTTTGTGAATGAGAATATGTGGAATATGTGCAACAACAAGCGTTGCAAGAAGCACACTGGCAATCAATCTGTGTTCTTATCATAGAATCAGTCTATGTTCAGAGCCAGTTTGGTGTAGTGGTTAAGTGTGCAGACTCTTATCTGGGAGAACCGAGCTTGATTTCCCACTCCTCCACTTGCACCTGCTGGAATAGCCTTGGGTTAGCCATAGCTCTGGCAGAGGTTGTCTTTGAAAAGACAGCTGCTGTGAGAGGCCTCTCAGCCCCATTCACCTAACAGAGTGTAGGTTGTGGAGGGAGACTCTGATTCAGAGAGAAGGGTGGAGTATAAATCTGCAGTCTTCTTCTTTTTCTTCAAAGTGGGGTATCCTGAATAAAAATCCATACAAAGGCTTGTGCTGCTTCATCTCCAAATATCCAGTGCTGGCAGATCCCATGATTCATCTGGAAGGCTTTTCCATTCCATTAGGATCAAACTGCTTGGTATCGGCATAATCAATGAAATATTCTTTTGAAAAGACAATTTAGCTTAATGAATTCCATAACCTGAGCAAGCTTTCCTTGGTTGTTGTTTTTTCTTTGCAATTGATTCCTTGGCTTGTGTTCAAGTAGGCCCATTGTGTCATTGCTTGCTCTTAGCATGTTCAGAGGCTCCTTTCTCTCTCAGAAGCCTCATATAACTTCAAAGAGGTACTACTTTAAGATCAAATACAAAGACCTGGCTTCAGCAAAAAAATCTAATTAAACCACAATGCAGCAGAAATGTACAAAAATCAATTAAACTACATTCTTCCTTTACTGGGTTGAGCACAGTGGGCTGTGTTGATTGATGTGAAAAGCAATAAATTTCATTCTTTAAATAACACTCAGTTCTTAATTATGCGAAGTTCAGATACTAAGCTCTTAGCTGCCCTCAGGGAGACAGTCAAGAGATCCATTCAAAGAATAAAATGCAAAAAATGTAGGAGAGGGAAGTAGGGGAAGTGTCCTTTTAATCCATTTAAATTTATGTAGATTTGAGAATTCCAAGTCAAGCTGTTTCCAGAAATTCTCTCTTTTGGGAACAGTGCTTTTCAGTCAGTACAATTTACGATACATTCACTCAAAATAGTCAGGATTGATGGTTGGTTTTTCCAAAACCATCAATTCCATCCATCATCCTCAAGAAATCAACTGCTGTTACATGATAAGTTCTCAAACAAGGTTTGGCCTGTAAATTGCCTGGATGGGAGACCACAAAGGTGCCATTTCTAAACTGTCCCAGAGATCTTTGGAAGATCAGTTGTTGTTGTTCAGTCGCATAGTTGAGTCTGACCCTTTGCAACCCCATGGACAAAGTCACGCCAGGCCCTCCTGTCTTCCACCATCCTCCAAAGTCTGCTCAAATTCGTGTTTGTTACATCATAACACTGTCCGGCCATCTCATCTTTTGCCGTCCCCTTCTTCTTTTGCCTTCTGTCTTTCCCAGCATCAGGATCTCCTCCAGTGAGTGCTCTCTTCTCATTTGGTGGCCAAAGTACTTGAGCTTCAGCTTCAGCATCTGACCTTCCAGGGAATAGTCTGGGTTGATTTCCCTTAGGACTGACTGATTTGATCTTCTTGCAGTCCAAGGGACTCTCAAGATTCTTCTCCAGCACCACAGCTCAAAAGCATCTATTCTGCGCTCGGCCTTCCTTATGGTCCAACTCTCACAGCCATACATTACAACTGGGAATACCATTGCTTTGACTATACGGACTTTTGTTGGCAGGGTGATGTCTCTGCTTTTTAATTTACTGCCCAGGTTTGCCGTAGCTGTCCTCCCAAGGAGCAAACGTCTTTTAATTTAATGGCTACAGTCACCATCTGCAGTGATCTTGGATCCCAGAAATGTGAAGTCTGTCAATACTTCCATGTCTTCCCCTTCTATTTGCCAAGGTGTGATGGGGCCAGATGCCATGATCTTAGTTTTTCTGATGTTGAGTTTCAAGCCTACTTTTGTGCTCTCCTCTTTCACCCTCAACAAGAGGTTCTCTAGGTCCTCCTCACTTTCTGCCATTAGAGTACTGTCATCTGCGTATCTGAGGCTGTTGATGTTTTTCCTGGCAATCTTAATTCCAGTTTGTACTTCATCCAGGCCAGCGTTCCACATGATGTACTCTGCATATAAATTAAATAAGCAGGGTGACAATATACATCCTTGTCAAACTCCTTTTCCTGTTCTAAACCAATCAGTTGTTCCATATCCCGTTCTGACAGTTGCTACTTGACCCTTATACAGGTTTCTCATGAGACATGTGAGGTGGTCTGGTAGTCCCATCTCTTTAAGAACTTGCCACAGTTCGTTGTGATCCACACAATCAAAGGCTTTAGCATAGTCAATGAAACAGAAATAGATGTTTTTCTGATACTCCCGTGCTTTCTCAGATTTCAATGAAAGATTACAGATTTTTGTTAGAAGATCCACAAGTTCAACTTTGAGCTCTTTCAGAACTCTCGGATGTATGCCATCCGGACCCGGTTTTTAATAGAATTTTGTCAAGAGAACAAACTGGTCACAGTGAACACCCTCTTCCAACAACCTAAAAGGTGACTCTACACATGGACATCACCTGATGGACAGCACAGAAATCAGATTGATTATATACGCTGCAGTCAAAGATGGAGAAGCTCCTTACAGTCAGCAAAAAACAAGACCTGGAGCTGACTGCAGCTCAGATCATGAGCTACTCATTGCAAAATTCAGGCTTAAACTGAAGAAAACTGGGGAAGCCATTAGGCCACTAAGGTTTGACCTTGATCACATCCCTTATGAATATACAGTGAAGGTGAGGAATAGGTTTAAGGAACTAGAGTTGATAGAGTCCCTGAAGAACTATGGACGGAGGTTTGTGACATTACTTAGTACCCAAACATGGCTTGGAGATGCTGTTAGATTTAACACTACTCCTGGACATTTGCATGGAAGTGGCCAAGAGTGCCCTTTACCAGCATAAAGTGAAAACAGCTGTAATTTGTGCTGTAGTAATATTAAGATTAATGTTGTACACTCTGCCTTTGGAAATAAAAGCTGGAAACTACGGTTGGTAGGAAATACGATTATCATGCTATTGCCTAAAATGGGCCACAGGAAATATATAATGCCAAGTTTGCAAAATATCTACTGGTTCCAGTTTGTTTCCGTGTTTAGTGTAAAGTTTTAAATGCCTAAAAGTTTGGGACCAGAGAACATCCAAGACCACTTTCTTCCACATGACTGTTTAGGGTACTCTTCAGAGGCCCTGCTGTATGTTCTTCCACTGCCAGAGATAAAAATGGGTGGTACAATTACAATTAGTCCATGCATCCTTGACTAGCATTAAACTACTTAATGACACTAGATGTTTGAGAGAAGGAAGAAAGGAAGGAAGGAAAATAGATTGGGGAGGGAGATGTAGAAAGAAAGCAACTTTAAATTTAAATGTTCTCCAAGCTGTTGGCTGACTTGGCTTGGAGAAGTGATTTAAAAAGACAAATTCCATCTCTAAGTAAGCCAGTTGGGCGGTGGGGACTTTGATAGCCACACAATATGTGTGAAGAGCCACACGTGACTCTCAAGCCG
This sequence comes from Heteronotia binoei, assembly GCF_032191835.1. Classification (NCBI taxonomy): domain Eukaryota; kingdom Metazoa; phylum Chordata; class Lepidosauria; order Squamata; family Gekkonidae; genus Heteronotia; species Heteronotia binoei. The sequence continues at coordinate 44,814,638 of NC_083226.1, forward strand.
CAGTTTGGTCACCCCTGTTCTGGAGAAACAAGAAAATTTCCTACCCAGTCAAATGGAGTTAGCTTTGAAGTGTACACTGATCCCTGGTCAGTGTGATTATATACTGCCTTTAGAGACCTTAACAGTCAGTTAAAAATCTCAATATGAATACTGGTGTTACAAGAGGTTTTTGGGTACTGGAAAGAATATATCAGCCTTATGGAAACCAAAAGAATCAGATAATACTTTTTAAAAAAGCACTTGTGTGTTTGGAACAAAAGCCTTTCAATATAAAGAGTTTAAGTAATTCTGAATAGTTTAAGAAACTCTCATTAACCTGAAACATAAGAACTAAAGTTTGTGCATGTACTGATTTTACCTCAGAGTTATCTGTACTGAATTACAACAAAAATTTTACCCTTGATTTCACTCGACCTTTTCCCTCTGTGTTGAATAAGATATTTTGTTGGTTTGGAATATAAAAACTTCTTGAGTGCTATTTAAGTTGTATAAGTTAAATGGGGTTCCATTATTTCCCTCAGATTCCAGGGCTGAGCAAACAACCAAAATGTTGTACTGTGGCAGGATGGGACATCCAGAATTCTTCAGGAAAGAAGAAAACAGATAACTAGGGTGGCTTAGTCACAAAAGGGAAAGAAAAAACAGAGGAAAAATCTTGCCTCTGTGGGAGGGAAGTGAATGGGGCCATCATAACAATATTATCATCAAATAATGACCAACAATATGTCAAGGATATACCCAACCCTTCCATTGTTATCTTGGTTATGAGCCATCAGCTGCCGCTTCTCAGCTGGGTAAAGTATCATACAGATGGCTGGTGGTTTTTCAATTCCATTTTTATTTAAGCTGTTGATACATCTTTGACTGCCTAGTAGCAGAATGCATGCTAGTAGAGTGCAGACTGATAATCTCATTTACAAAGGCTGACCTTTGTAAGCCTTTACTAAGGCTGGCCATAGATTACAGATGAATTGTCTTCTGCCATAGAACATCTGCAATTTAACATCAAGACTTACAAGGCTTTTGGAAGGTCATGGATGTTTCTACTAGATTTAGTCCCAGGCAGATTTTTTAGCCTTTGGACTGTTGATGAAAGTAGAAGGTAAGAAGGGTATCAAGTAATATAATTGTCATAATAAGATTGTTTTCCAAATACAGTACATCATTTGAAACAACACATTCAGTTGGCAACGAGACCACACTTGTTATGTCATAACAAGGTTTTTATATTTATGATCAGAAAGCTTCCTTGATAAGGTAATTTTGCATGGGACAACATTCCCCTTGTAAACACTGCTAGGAACAACACAGTTGGCAAATAACTTCTCTTTAGGTATGTTGATGTTTTCAGGGATACAGAAGGCGCTTTCTTGGAAAAGTTTGGGTAATTGTCTCCGGTGAAAAATCATCTTTAACTTGGTTTGGATTGGCCAAGAAGGGATATTTATGTGTCCCGTGGTTGTATGTTGTTTTCTTATGATATACTGGCTCACAAACTCTGAAGGAAAGTGAATGCAGAGGTGTGCATGCTCTGCTTTTAAGAATAAAAGTCAAAATTTTGCACAGTGAATAGCTGATCTCTTCAACCTGTACCTATTATGTAGGTTTTATTTATTTATTTGCATAATAGCTTCTGCTAGTCATATAAAGGTCTGGCATGTTACTTGTTTTGATCAACCAGGAAATGGAGAGGAATGGTGTGACATCTACTTTGACCAGGTCCAACTTTTCTTGTTTTCACCCCCCACCCCCCACTCTCCACCTTTGCCTGTGAGCACTCGTGGTGGTGGAAATCATTGTGTTTGAGGAGGCTTAAACCCATAGCCCCTTCCTTCCTGTCATTGGATAGAATTCTACCACCACTCAAGCTTACCTACCCTCTTCTTCCTATCAGTGGTTTGAGTCACTGACAGAGGGTTTCCTGCATGCGTGTACGAGGCTACTCCCTGTCCACATGAACTCTATAGTCCAGTCAGGTAAGTTGTATATGAAAAAATGGCCAGGCCATTGGCCATAGTCTGAGATCTTTTAAAAGGAACAAAATATTAATTAACATGCATGCATCTTTGTTTACCAGGAACACTGATGCATAGGAAAATAATATCAGAACAACAGTGCAAATTTTACAGAAATTAAGAAACAAAATAATAATAATAAAAAAATTTTATTTATACCCCGCCCTCCCCGCCAAGGCAGGCTCAGGGCGGCTTACAGGCATGAGGCTAGCTAAGTTCTGAAAGTCACTGACTTTACTTTACCATTCCATTCAGAGGAATAGATACAGAAAAAGTTGACATTTTGAAACAGATAGAGGCTGGTCGATGTAGACGTAACTCTATTCTACATTCTGCAGTTCTTGGCTTGCACTCCTCTCCCAGAAGGGAGCTAAACCTGTTGACTGTTTGACTGCCAACTGGCAGGAGGTCTGTTTTGGCCTATCCTTTAAAAAATAATTTTAATAACACATCAATGAAACAACGTATCAATGAAACATCATCAACAACAGCAGAGTTAAATACAGACTTCATAATTATCTTACCCAACTCTTAATCATTACATTAAAATAAATTTGAAGTAATTATGATTACTAAAAGAATATGGGGCTAGTCCTTGCTGTCCAGGTCAGGACCATTCACCTTTACCTAGCCATAACAAGGGAGACATCCTTTGTCTTTATGGCCCTAACTCAGGATATCAGAAGAGACATATCCTGGCTTTTTTTCTTTTTTTTACAGATTGGCAAGTAGTTATCTACCCATTTGTCTCCATGAACAGAGAATATATGGGTGTGTTTTCTCTGAGGCCAGAAGAAGGAGTAGGAGGAATAGGAGATTGGATTTATACCCCACCCTTCACTCGGAGTCTCAGAGTGGTTTATAGTTTTCTTTCCCTTCCCCTCCCCACAACAGACACCCTGTGTGGTAGCTGGGGCTGAGAGAGCTCTCCAAGAACTGCTCTTGATCAGAACAGAGAGAGTTATGACTGACCCAATGTCATTCCAGCAGTTGCATGTGGAGGAGTGGGGAATCAAACCAGGTTCTCCCAGTATGAGTTTGCACACTTAACCACTACACATTCCAGAAATGTCAGTCAAGTCCTCCCCACCCCCACATTGTTAAATGCTTACTTGCATCCATTCTAGTTGGATAGTATGCTGTAGCAATTATTTGCAACTAGATTGGCTTGTCCACACTAATAGCAAATGATAAATAATGTAATAGCTTAATATCTGATAATGTGTGGATGCAGCTTTGGTCAGTCTGCTCTTCTATTTCTGAGTTGTTATCAGCTGTAGCTTATATATCTCAAGAGTGAGAAACTTAACTGTAACATGCATTGTAAGCAGTTACACCTTTCAAAGTCCATTGAAGTTAACGGGCTTAGGACAGCACTGTTAATATAAGTGTGGAGTCATCAAAGAGTGGCCAGTTGTATGTCTGAAAAAATGCACATTGTACAAATAGCTATTTTTAAATAGAATTCATTGCAAACACAGGGTGGTAATCTCTGTTTCATAAATTGCTAATATAGCACATATGAAAAGCAGATGTGTATGTATTTACCTCTGCTGATCTGTGCTACTTTATTTACTCACCCACCCCAAATCGGTTAGACCCTGCTAGAGAATTTGACATTTCACATATCAGTTTGGAACAGGTCCAATCTAATTATTGAATTTTATGAGAGAGATTCACCAACTGCTGCTATGTTGGGATTAGAGTATTTAATTTGGTAGTAAAAGGGACTGATGGTTGAAATTTGTCATGGTTTAGTACAGGGGTGGCCAAATTTACTTAATGTGAGAGCAAGAGCCACAAGACATGAACATCATATGTCTGAGAGCTGGAAGGAAGGAAGGAAGGAAGATAGATGGGGAGAGGTGGAAAGAAAGCAACTTTAACTTTAAATGCATTTTCCAAGCCGCCAATGGAGTGGTGGTGGCTTCAAGAGCCATATAATATGTGTTAAACAGCCACATGTGATTCCCGAGCCACAGTTTGGCTACCCCTGGTTTAGTAATTTCCTTGCTATCTACCAATTCAGCATTCTGAGTATTTGATTACAATATTTTATATTGTTGCAATCATGTTTTTGGCCATAATTAAGAATGCTTGCTATGCAAAATACTGGTTTTAATTATTGGAGATAAGTTTCTGCTGAGAAATGCTGTTGAGGAAGGGGTGTGTAGGCAGTGCAGGCAATTGAACATGGGCATTAGGAGTGGTTGCAAGCTGGAGAAGAACACACAAACAGATAGGTGCATGCAGGTGTGAGGGTGGAAAGGGAGGACCCTGGGAATGTATGAAAAGTTGCAGGCCACCGGGACTTCTGGGTTTTGGTCATGGCGGATTGAGCTGCTCTTCAGTTGAGGAGCAGATCAGAACCTCTGTTCTGGGCAAAGAAGGTGATTACAACACCTGCTGCCTACTTCTTCCAGGAAGGGAGAAGGCCAAGATATGCATATTAAGTTCTGAGGAGATTTACTTTGGCTGACGAGGGACTCCAGTGGGGTTCCTTTTTGGCTTTGAAGAGTCCCCCAAGAAGGACTGCATTCAACCTTCTACAGAAGATCTTTGTGGTCATTAAGTTGGCTTAAATCTACCAAGATACAAAGCTTCTTTGGACTGATTAACATCTAATATCTAAAAGAGCAGTGCGCAGAAGGATATCGGAATTGAAGGTAAAAGATATATATCTATCACTCTGGGACTAATATAAGACTAAATTAAAATAAAAACAAAGGTCTGGATCCAAATATACCATCTTAAATTAAGGAAGATAAAAGAGGGGTTAAAATTGGGACTGGTGTTATTGGAGAAATAAGATTAAAAGAAGAAAAACACATATTGTTTGGAATACCTGTGTCGGGAACAGACAATCCCATCCGAGAAGAACTGCTGACTTGGTGAATACAACACAGGAAATGTCATCATTGAAATAACGCAAGACTTTTTAACCACTGAGAACGAGACTTCATGTCAAGGAAGGTAGAGGAAGGAGCCATTAGGAGAAGGGAAAAACAACAAGCTTCCCAGCCCTCTCTAGGACCTAAATCATAGAGAGGTACCAGCGACCATTATAAAAAAGTCAAAATTTCAAAAATTAATTAAAAAAAAAACGGGACATTGAAAAATAGTGGAGCAGGCAGATACTGTCATTAAAAGGTAAAATCTATTGGATTATATGCTTAGAATCAACTTTGGTACAGTTTGGAGAAAAAAGGAAAAAACTTTTAAAAGGAACAGAAAAACCATGGCAGCCATTTTGAATGGAATTTTTTTTTTAAAAAAAAAAAAATCTGGACCTAGGAGCATCAGAGAATGACGATTTTGGGCTTAAATAAAAGGGCATGGTCTAATCTATAGGACTGTGTACTTGAAATTTGAATCTGAGAGGTCAACTTTTGAGCCTATTCAAGCAATAGGCAAACAGTGATGTCAGAGCATAGACCAGCAGCAAAGCAGATCCGAACAAGGGCTGGATCACTTGAAGAAGAAAAAATGGCTAAATGGCAAGATGCAATGGATGCTATGGAAGCAAAACTGGCAAAAATAATTAAAGAAACAAAAATAGAAATAAAAAAGAATTAAAAAAGATATTGAGTCCAGTACAGAAGAAATTAAAAAAGACATTGAAGATCTCAGAAAAGATACTCAAGCAGTGTTAAAGAAAGTGCAAGAGGTGGAGGAAAAGGTGAAAGACCAAGGTACAAGAATGGACAAAGTGGATTCCACTATTCAAAAAATGCAGGAGAAAGCACTGTTACTAGACTAAACTAATGGAGAACCAGATACGGTTAAGAGGAGTGCCTGAATCTATTGAGATTGACTTAAGGACATATATAATTAAAATTATTGCTGAATTTCTAGAAGAAGACCCAGATGAAATTGATCATTTTTATGACTACATTTGCAGGGTAAATTCGAAGTATGCCAGAAGAAATAAGCTACCAAGAGATGTGGTGGTGAGATTTGTGACAAGGGATATGGTGGGAAGGATTCTGAGTAAACAATTTAAGAGCACATTGGAGGTGGATGGCAGTAGAGTAAGAATCATGAAAGAATTGCCAAGGAAAGTTATCAACGACAGGAGACTTTATAAAAAGTTGACAGAAAAGTTGAGAGAAGAAGAAATGAGATACAGATAGGAACTCCCAGAGGGTTTAAATTTTGAATTTAAAGGACGGAGATTTACCATCACAAATACTCAGGAAATGACAAAGTTTTGGGGGGAGCATAAGGACTTCGGGGGAACAGATCAAGAATAAAAACCATTATTGATTACAAATTCATATCTTGGAATATAAATGGACTTAATTCACCACAAAAAAGAAGGGCAACCTTTCATTGGATTGGGAAACAAAAATGGTAACATAATTTGCCTGCAAAAAGTACATATCAAACAAACTGATTATAAATTTTTATGGTACAAACAACTTGGTATGGAATTTTGTTCATTGGCCAAGGAGAAAAAAAGGGGTGTAGTTTTTTACATCAAACAAGAATTAGTCCCAAAATTAATTTTTAAAGATGATGATGGCAGATATCTTGCAGTGGAAGTGACGTTGAACTACAAAAGAACTTTGTTGCTGGGAATATATGCTCCAAATGGAGCAAAAGACTCTTTTTAAAAAGATATTATGCAACTATTAGACCAAGTGGTGCATGAACAAATTATGATAATGGGAGACTTTAACAGAACAGTTAAAAATACTCTGGACAGATCTGGGAAAAAAAATAATGAAGGAAAATTACCAAAGTCATTCTTTGAACTGGTAAAACAAGAGAGTTTAGAAGACATTAGGAGGGAACTAAACCCCAAAGAACGTGATTATACTTACTTTTCGGCAAGGCACAATTCTTTTTCGAGAACTGATATGATATGGACTACAAAAGATCTTGGACTATTAACGAAAAAAATAGAGATACTTCCTAAAATAAGGGCAGACCACAATCCAATAATGTGGTCTGCAAAGTCAGGGAAAAAGACTCCAAGGTGGCGGATAAATGAGGACTTGCTACAGAAACAGGAGATAGTGGTGTCTCTGGAAAAGGAAACTAAATGCTTCTTCCAAATAAATGAAAATGAGGACACTCAATTTCAAATTGTGTGGGATGCTTATAAAGCAGTAATTAGGGGCATTTTAATTACATTGAATAATAAAGACAAAAGAGCCAAAAATAAGCAAATGATGGATATTCAGAAAGAAATTGGAAAAAAGGAGAAGGAGCTTAAAAAACGACCTGGGAAGAAGAAAATTATAAGAGAGATTACAATATTACAAAGCCAACTGAGACATTTGCTGAATAAAGAAGTAGAATGGAATTTAAAAAGACTCCAACAGAAATCTTTTGAAGGAGCGAATAAACCTGGAAAATATCTTGCTTGGCAAATGAATATCTTACCGAGAATTATGTTTCTGTTTCAAACAATTCCAATAGTGAAAGATAACAAACAATTTAATAAATGGCAAAGGAAACTTTCCGAATTTGTATGGGCCAGGAAAAAACCAAGAATTAAAATGAAAATTCTGACAGATGCGAAAGAAAGGGACAGATTTCAACTGCCCAATTTAAAGTTGTATCATGATGCAGTATGGCTGGTGTGGATTAAGGAATGGATGACATGATAAAGTGGGTGATAAATATTAATAAAGAAATACAGATGGAGTCATGGGAACACTTATGGAAGAACTCTATGAAAATATCTACATGTTATAACATTAAAGAAAATTGCTTTAAAATGCTATATAGGTGGTACATGACACCTAAGAAATTGGCAAAAATGAATAATCAGGTGTCGGATAGATGTTGGAAATGTAAAAGACAAAAAGGATCTTTCTACCATATGTGGTGGACTTTTGAAAAGGCGAAAACATTTTGACAAATGATTCAGCAAGAGATTTTGAAAGTTTTGGGATATAATATTAAGAAGGCGCCAGATATTTTTTGGGATTACAAATGGAAACATTTCAAAAACAAGATAGAACGATATTTTGGTATATGCTTTCAGCTGCACAGACTTTATATGCGCAAATGTGGAAACAAAACAAAATACCAGAAATGTGGGAGTGGACTTTGAAAATTATGCATTGGAGTAAAATGGACAAGCTTACAAGAATCTTAAAAGAACAAGATTTAGAGAAGTTTTAAAATGAGTGGGGAAAGTTTCAAAAGTATATTGTAAAACAATGGAACGTTAAAGGACATTTGGCGATCTTTGATAATGGTTAATTTCTAAAGAAACTTTAAATGGATTACAGTTAAAAATGAGATCATTGGATTATATCTTTTTCGTTTCTTAGTAAGTGACTAAAAAGGACTACTATGAAGATGGATTACAATTATAACCCATAGTTTTTTTCTTTTTGAAGTTTTTTTTAATGAAGAAAGATTCTTTAATAGATAGAGTTTATTACCTTTTAACAAACTAAATAAAATAGTAATAGGGAATGGTTTGTTAAGGGGGTTGGCACTGCCGGGGGTCACCAAAAAGGGGGAGGGGTGGAGAAAATGTAATGTATGTGTATCAACTTTTAACAAGTGATAATATGCTATTATAATATATTACATTATAATAAATTGTTTTAACCACAAAAAGTTGTAGACCACCCACTTCACACCCCAATTTTGGCTCAGCATGAGTTTCAGAGAGATTTTTCTGAAAATGAAGTTACTTCAGAAGAAGAGGCAGGTTTGGGGGAGTGCCCTGGAAGTGACATTACAGGAAAAGGTGGAGTTTTGGTTTTGGTGGAGTTTTGGTTCAGTGTGCCCCGTAAGTGACATTACTTGGCCCTTGACACCACAGGAAATGACATAATTCCTGTCTCCTGTCTTCACCCCCAATGTCTCCTGGCTCCACCCCCAAATTTTAGTGGGCCACAAAAGAGAAGTGTAAAAATAACTGGGCTATGGGAAAGAAAAGTTTGGGAAACCCTGCTCTATGGCATTATACCCCACTGAGGTCCCCTTGCCTCTGCAAACTCTGTCCTTCCCTGGTCCCACTCTTAAATCTCAAGGAATTTTATAACTCAGATTTGGCAACCCTATCACTGACCTATTGAAAGGTGCCAGATTTCAACAGTTTTTTCCTTTTAGCCACCTGTCCTTACTACAGAAGAGGCCACAATTTAAAATCATAATTAAGACTCCCAATAAATAAAAAACTAAATTAGTTGAATGCAGCCCTAATTAAATCTGGCTTCAACAGACTACTCAATATTGGCAATGAGGTAGCCAGGCGCATTTTCCTAGGGAGGTTGTTAATTAATCATAAGGATGCTACCAAAAAGGTTGTTGTTTGTATATCACCAAATGAACTTGTTTGCTTGATGGAACAGAGGACAGCATCTTACCAAACTGTCTCTGATTTAAGTAATCTTTAATTGTCTTTTATAGACAATGAACTTTGCTTGACAGAATCTCTGGATTCAGTATTCTTAAAGCTTAAACAACAACAGCAGAGTTGTACTAGTTGGGTCAAGCCAAAAACAGGTAGGCAATGCTTCCTCTAAGGTGTGGAGTCTTGTGAACAAAAATTCGGCTTCGTGAACTACTGGCATTAAAGTTGTGAGCAAGCAATTTGGCTGCTGCATAAATTAGTTTGTTGTGGGGCCATCCTTCCTGAGCTAAGACAAAAATGTTTGAGTTGGAGGCTAAAAAACTGTGAGCTAGCTCACACTAACTCAGCTTAGAGGGAACACTTCAGGTAGGTGAGGAAAATCTGTCAGAAGATAAATGGAATCTGGCTCTACTGTTGAGCAAGGTATGAAACATATAGCAGCTATCCCATGGTAAAATTGATCTGCTTAAAGGCCAAATATAAAATGTTTATTAATACAGTCCAGAAAATAGAAGTTTGGGGGAATCAGTGAGGGGAGCTGTTGGCTGGGAAACTGACCAAACCGCCTGTTTTAAAGGCCAACTTTAGCACTGCGTTTTGCCTTTTTGTGTACAAGAACCACCATGTGCAATAACAAGCAACCCTACTGGGATACAGAATTTGTGACTGCAACATCTGGCAATCCTTGTTATGCTGTCATAAATAAGTTCTCTGCCAGTGTGTAAGGAATCTCAGTGGGGTTGCAAAAAGGTGTGCAGGATCTGAGCAAAAACACAGCTCTGAAGAGTGTGGGTAAGGGGGCTGTCACAGGAGAACGTATGCTTTCAGTATGTTTATAAAAGGGAGGCTCAGAATAGTCCAGACTTAATGGGGTAAGTCTAGTCATATAGACAGTATTGGTTGCCAAAAAGCTGAAAGGGAACAAGGCCTAATACACTTATAATTAGTTCGATATTTTGTAATACAATACAATGGAGAAAGCTTTTTCTCCTTATAATACTAGAAATTTGAGGGCACTTATGAAGTCAATAGTCAATAAATTCAGGGCAGGCAAAATTAATTAAATTCTGGAAGCCATTGTCAATTGATGGCCATTAGCGTGGATGAGTTTAAAAGAGGGTCAGACAGATTCATGGATAGATCCATCAGTGGTTACTAGCTACAATGATGAAAGAGAGACTAAGTATTCAGAGACAATAAACCTCAATACCAATACGAAAAGACAACATCATAGGAAGCTTTTGGCATCTGTGGCTAGTTTGCTGGTCCTCCAGTGCAGATGGTTGACCACAGTGTAAAATAGTATGTTGAGCTAGTGAACTACTGTCTGATCTAACAGGGCTGTTCTTATGTTCCTGTGGTAACCTAAGGAAAGGACTCAATGTGGGTTTCAAAAGACTGCATGTGGAGTTCTGTTCAGAGAATAGAACATCTGTGTTTCCTCCTTTCCTGTTGCAGTCTTCCACGCCTCCCAAATCTCTCTCTTTGGGTATTGGGGAAATGAAGTATTTCCTCAAACAACAACAGAGATTTGTTAAATTATAGTTTATCTTGCACTTCCTTTTGTATTTCAAATTGTTGTCTGTATTACAGTTTTGGTAATATGCAGATTGAACCTGAATTGGTTAAAATGCAGGAAATTAAATCACCTTAAATTACTTAATCTGCTGTCAATCCTAAATGTTACTACAACTACATGTCTTCAGTGTCCCTGGGTTTTTTGTTTTTGTAGAGCTTCACATAGAAATAAGATAGGCTTTTCCTCCCAATAGATTCATAATCCAGACAAAATGCAGCCTTGAACGAGGAGGTGGAGAAGGTGAGGTGAGTAGGAAAAATAAAATTTATAAATATAGAAGTCAGTAGTAAAGTTCTGTTGTGTACTTTGGGGAATAGATTGTGTGCATCTTTCTTGGACTAGTATTTGATAGAAATATACATAGTGAGGATGACAACGATGAACTTTCATACAATCAGACCAAAGTCATATATGAAGTTTTCAGATACACTCAGCAACACATTCCCATTAATGATAGTGTACTTTGAATGTTGTCCAGTAAGGATCAGGAGACCATCTGCTCCATTAATTCAGGGGAAAACTTCTTATTTCCTTGCTTTGTTCTTTAAGGTGAGCCATCTGTTATCTACCTGTTTTTTCCCATGCTGACTGATCTTTATTTAGACATTCAAACTAACTGAAAATATTAATGTGTGAAAGAGAATGAATTTTCAAAAGAATTTTCAGTATTTGACACAAACAACGGTTTGAAGAATACCTCTGGACTTCAAAGGCCCTTGGTCATATTGTTTTGCCCTGTAACTGGCTAGGTAGTTCTAGAAAGTCTACCATTCTCTCAGCTTTCCATTTCCAATACTTAGGTAATAAGTCTTCTTTTAAGTCATCTGAGGTAATAAGCTTCTTTTTAAAGCTTCCTGAGCTAGTGGACTGGATTCAGAATTTTGTTTCCATTAACAGAAGACACAGTGGAATTCCATTAATGGAAGCCTACCACTGCAGACTACTGAGATTTCCAAAATGGTCCCCTGTTCCTGTAGAGCTAGCATTTCAGAGTGATCAGTGGACTGGTCAGACAAGGGAGGCAGAAAAGTTCCATTCTGCTGAGGACGTCCTTTCCTGGAGGATGCTTCCGTCCTTGACCCATTTCAGTCCGGCTTTCGCCCGGGACATGGGACGGAGACTGTGTTGGTTGCTCTAGTGGATGACCTTCAACGGCATCTGGATCGGGGTGGCTCGGCGGTGCTGATGCTGTTAGACCTGTCGGCTGCGTTTGACACGGTCGACCATCGGCTACTGACGTGCCGCCTCGCCGACGCGGGGATTCAGGGGTTGGCCTTACAGTGGCTTTCCTCTTTCCTGGAAGGTCGGGGACAAAGGGTCGCAATTGGGGGGGAGCTATCCTGGAGGTGCACACTCGATTGTGGTGTGCCCTAAGGGGCGGTTCTCTCCCTGATGTTATTCAACATCTACATGAGGCCTCTTGCCCAGATTGCCCGAAGGTACGGGCTAGGGTGTCACCAGTACGCTGATGACACCCAGCTCTATCTACTGATGGACGGCCAGCCGGTCTGCGCCCCGGAAAATCTTGATCGGGCACTACAGGCCGTGGCTGAGTGGCTCAGACTGAGTGGGCTGAGGCTAAATCCTGCGAAGACAGAGGTCCTTTGCTTGGGTCACCGCGGGCCAGGAGGGGGAATCCCCCTACCAGTTTTTGACGGTGCGCCGCTGACAGCGGCGGACAGGGTCAGGAGCTTGGGGGTGCTATTGGAGCCTTCCCTAAAGATGGAGGCTCAGATAGCAGCCACTGCCAAGTCCGCGTTTTTTCATCTTAGGCGGGCAAGGCAGTTGGCCCCCTTCCTGGAGCGCGACGACCTAGCAACAGTGATCCATGCTACGGTCACCTCGAGGTTGGACTACTGCAATGCCCTCTACATGGGGCTGCCCCTGTCCCAAACTCGGAAATTGCAGCTGGTGCAGAATGCCGCGGCCCGGCTGTTATTGGGTCTCCCAAAGTGGGGACACATTCGGCCGGGTCTTCGGACCCTGCACTGGCTTCCAATGATATACCGAGTCCGGTACAAGGTGCTGGTTATTACCTTTAAAGCCCTATATGGCCTGGGACCTGCCTACCTGAAGGACCGTCTCTCCCCACATGTTCCCCAGAGAGTACTGAGGTCGGGAACACAAAATCTCCTCACTATCCCTGGGCCAAAAGAAGCCCGCTTGAAATCCACCAGAGAAAGGGTTTTCTCCGTTATGGCCCCTACATGGTGGAATCAGCTGCCGGAGGAGGTGAGGGCCTTGCGGGACCTTGTCCAGTTCCGCAGGGCCTGTAAGACGACCCTCTTCCGGCTAGCCTACACCTAGCTAAGATGAGAACTCAATGTAGCTTGCCAGACTTCTGTTTTATGTTTTATATGTATTTGGAACGTTTACTGGTTTTTAAGGTTTTAACTGTTTTAAATGTTTAATGGTTTATATATTTAAATATTGTTTAATTTTTATGTTGATCAATTGCTGGAAGCCGCCCTGACCCACTTGTGGGAAGGGCGGGATACAAGTCATAGATAAATAAATAAATAAAAAGAAGTGTCTTCTGTACAACATTTACAGTTCTGTAGAGAAAAACAGTCGGAGGGGAAGGATTTTATTGGAAGTGTATTTGGAACTCTCAAACTGCCCCTTTTCAAAGTTATTTTTCATTAAAAGGGGGATTTGTTGTATTCAGATATAATATGTAGTGCAGACCTCAGATGAATCATATTCCTGTAGAGAACTGTGTCAAAACTCAAAAGATGACATCTCAACATGGATAGGTGACTGCCAAATCTGAATCAATGTGTTATATTTCTGTTGTGGGAAGTGGATATATTTAGACTGTTTTCTCTCTACATAATACTAGGTTACCTCAACAAAATAACAAGTCTACACACAATCTAATTGTAGGGTAGTGATCAAAGTGGGTTTTGGGTGATTTCTCTGTGGAAGGAATGTCTAGCAAAGTGTAATGAGAATTGAGTTGTGAAGTTAGTTTCTCACAGGGACTTCCCCCCCTGCTTTGTCACAGGGCTCTCCTTTAAAGTTATAAGTCATCGGATTCCTTAAAACTTGTCACCCATTCACTGATATGGTTGTTAAGGCTGTAGACTGTCCTCCTGTCCTCATGAGTACTGCTAGACAGCAGAGTTTGTGATGCGCAAAATTACCACAGCTAACGTTTATACCAGTTATGATGCCAGAGTTCCTTGGAGTAACCCAGGGAAGTAGATTAGCATATATTTTAAGATACCACCCTTTGGGGAACCTTCACTGTTCTTAATCTAGGCATGAGCTGTGAAAGCTTATGTGAGATTCCTTTGAACTCTGAGGTGCAACTTCTCTTTGACATGAAGTGTCAAAGGAAACATTGATTGTTGTCTTCAACGTGCCTTAATGAATATTGCGTGCATGTAATAGACCATGGAGTTCATGAGTCCTAGTAGCTGAGGAAGAGAGGCTTTGAATAACAATGCCACATGTGCATTCCAGCATACTGAGTTGGATTTTTGGATCTTTGTAAAAGGAGACAGCAAACAATTTGGCCGCATCCTGAAGAGGTTTAGTGACTGGACTACTGCAAACCATCATAGTCCCTCAACCAAAGTTTTCCTCTTGGTTCCCCCCACTACTGCTCACACTTGATCTAGACATTGTGTTGAAACAAATCACATGACTTGCTTTGATCACAAATGCAGTAATACTTAGCGTTAAATACATGTACCAATTAATTTTTTCTGTTTCTTTCCTCACATTTATATCCTGCCCTTCTCCCAAAGAATCCAGGGCAGTGTATACAGTCTCTGGCTATTTTATCCATTTTGTGGAGTTTGATCCAGTGCTGGTAAAGTTGGTGTGAACAATTACACTCATTGGCTGTCATATCTAACAGCCAAAGGCAAACCATCTTGCATATTTTTTTAAAAAACCCACAGTTTAGTTAACAAAATGTAGGTGCCATACATAAATAGCAAGGATGAGACCTTTAGAGCAGGCCTTATCAGGCCCATGAGCAAGTTTTGGCTATCATCTGCTTCCCTCTCTCTCTCCCTTCCTTCCATGTCACAGCTTGCTTTTATTTTAAGTTTCTTAAAAAAATCTTTAATTGTGTTTGTCTGTGACCTTTATAAAGTTTATATTTCTGCTGCCTGTTATTACATTTTATGACACATTTGGCCCGGCCCCCACAAGGTCTCATTTATGTCAGATCCGTCCCTCATAATGAATGAGATCGACACTCCTGCTTTAGAGGAAAGGGAAGGATTAGTTCAGTTGAAACTTTAAAGTGAATTGTTAGCCAGTTGTGGGAGAACTCATTTGTTTAAACAAATAATTATGCATAGTGGGGGTTTTTAAATGTAACAGTAGAGACTGGATGTTACGCTAATCACAAAAGCAGGAAAAGTAGATTACTGATGGACAAGGGAGGGGACTCAGGTGTACAGAATAATATTCTTGTAAACCACCCCCCCCCCCATGGCCTGATGAGACCTAAATATATTGAAGGAACATACTGACAGATGCTGAGTTGTAGAGGGAATTAATCCTCTTCTTCTCAAGCTCCTGAGAGAATCCTGAAGGGGAAGATAGGAGGATAGACAGGGTCACATCTACTGTCCCCTTTCAGCTGGTTGAAAAATGGAGTAAACTTTAAGACTTATGGAAAAAATACTGCTTTGGAATGAAATGCATTTGTGGAGAAAAAAGAGAGGTTCGTGGAATTCTTTAACTAGCAAATCTACTGTAGCTTTAGTAGCTGGGCCTTGAACAAGGCTAAGACTCAAATCCAGCATCAGTGTCTTAATTTATCCCTTTGCAAATCGGCATAAGCAGTTCACTGAATGATGCAGTTTGTTGAATCACAACTGCTGTGTTTTATTGCCAGTGGAAGGGGATGCCAGGTCCCACAGGCTTTGCTTGAATAATGGAATATATTGTTTCTTAGCTCCTGCCACTTGGCATAATTGTTGCTTCTGCTTGCAGATGCATTGTAGCTATGAACTTTTTCTGATCTCAAATGAGTTTGGAGAAACAACGAATATGATGTCAGTAAAGCAAAGTGAAACAAAGTTCGAGTTGCACTTTTAAGACCAACAAAGATTTACGCAAGGTATAGGCTTTCATGTGCACAGACACTACTTCAGATACGTGGAAAGGGAAGTTAGTAGTCCCTTAGGGTTGCCAAGTCCCCTGCGGGCTCTGGCAGGGGACTTGCTTTGTACACGCAAAGCACGCACAGTGTGATGACATCACCCAGACATGTTGTCATTGTACTGGTGATGTCGCTCGCCGGCCGCTCTAGGCGTTTCTGGGCAAACTCTATGGTTTTCCTGGACACTCTAGCAATTTGGGAGGTTAAACTCTATGGTACCTATTGTACCCTTGCAGCTGAGGAAGACCTGCTCCCCCTATCCTGTCTTCAGCAGAGCATCAGCTGCACTGAGGATGGTGCAGTCTCCCAGGATGGTGCTTTCTCTCAGGATCAGGGAGGAATGAATGAAGAAGGGAGAAAGCAGTTTGTTGCCTCCTGCCAGTAGGGTTCCCAGGTCTGTGTTGGAAAATACCTGGAGATCTTGGGAGAGGATCCAGGAGAGGAGAGGGTTTGAGGAGGGGAGGGGCCTCAACACGGTACAATACTATAGAATAGAGTCCACCCTTCGAAGCAGTTTTTTTCTCCAGGGGAGCTGATCTCTACCAGCTGGAGATCAGTTGTAAAAGCAGGAGATCTCCAGGTCTCACCTGGAGGCTGGCAACCTTACCTGCCAGCCTACTCCATCCTCACTGAAGAAGATGATGATGTTATTGGATTTATATTGTGCCCTACACTCTGAATCTCAGCAACTCAGAGCAGCTCACAATCTCCTTTATCTTTTCTGCCCTTTATCTTCCTGTGAGGTAGGTGGGGCTGAGAGAGCTCTCACAGAAGCTGCCCTTTCAAGGACAACTCTGCGAGAGCTATGACTGACCCAAGGCCATTCCAGCAGCTGTGTGTGGGGGAGTGGGAAATCAAACCCGGTTCTCCCAGATAAGAGTCAGTACACTTATCCACTACACTAAACTGGCTCTCAGTTGTTGCTTTGCTGAAGACAGAGTGTGTGTGGGGAGCAGTCTGCTGCTTCCCACCTACCTGCTCTGCTCTCCTTGTACCTGCACAGGACAGAGAAGGTTGGTAGAAGGTGGTAAGCTGCTTTCTCCTTGCCTTGTTCTGCCTGTTCTGACATTCAAGGTTGGCAATGACAGGATTGAGCCCTACCCCCCACCCCTGGTTTGGACCCTGACAGTTACTTTACCCTGCTGGCTGATGACACTGGCCATGGGGGCAGGACCAGTAGCTCTTGATGGGAGTCATGAAACAATGGCACTGTATTCCTTGTCTGAAAGCTAGTGTAACTGTTTCACCCTAAGTATGTGGGAGTTTGTGAGGTCTCAACTGCATCAGGTAGCACACACAAAATAAATCTAATGCCCAGAGGCATTCTCCCCTTTTTATTGTGTTGATACATTTAGGGATGAATAGCTGAATTGGCATGAGTCTGTTCTCAGTTGGGTAGCCATGTTGGGCTGAAACAACAGTACAAAGTTTGAGTTCAGTGGCACCTTTAAGACCAACAAAGTTTGATTCTGGGTGTAAGCCTTCTGATGAGGTGTGCATGCACACAAAAGCTTATCCCCAGAATCCAACTTTATACCAAGAATTCAACCCTGGACTCAAACGTTGTTCTCAGACTGAATTTTTTCTGTTGATAGTGAATGAGTTTGAATCAAAGCATAAAACTGTTGTGTTTTTTAGATCAAGCAAATTAAAATATAGTATTTCTGGATATTGACTTCCTGTAAAATTAATTTTCTAAATACCACTTTTTGTTCTGTGAATGAAAGGAGGAGAAACATAATTTGGTGGCAGCATCCTCAGTTTACTCAAAGGAATGGGATGAAATCATTGTGGCAATCTGAGAAGAAAGAGTTCCCTTTGTACAACTTTTTCTGTTGACAAACTGGGAGCAGATCACAGCAGAAAGGATTGGGAATGATCTCATATGGTGTTGGTTCACCACAGAATCCCATGAAAGTCAGATGATAGATAAAAAAATTCCTTTCTGTGCTCAGAGACGGATAAAACTCCCCGCCCTTCTGATTGAAGGATTCTTATCTACCATTTTCACTGTACTTGGTCACACTGACAAAGGAGATCAAGATCTATCTTGATCTTGTAGCTTTTTAACTTTTTCTAGTGTTCCTTTGAAGCTAATGAGGGATTCTTGAGAAGATCAGTCATAGCAGACAAGAATCCCTGAAATATGACTTTCTAACTGCTGTCAGGCAGTGTCTAAAAGGCAGCAGGGAGATTGCTGGAATTTCATGGTATCTGATAATTGTACATAAGTTTAGAGCACTTCTCAGATGATTCAGCAACATGCAGGAGATCCACTGCTAAGGTACTCTGGCCACAAATGCATGTGAAAGAGTTTCATGATGGAAGAAAATTTGAAAACTATTGCTTTCAGTCTGAAGGAGAGGAACTTAAAACATTCTGATGGAATACCTTGCTGAGTACAAATAATAATCAAACTTGCATAGGGGAACTTGTAACTTGTGTGGGGGGGAGGAGAAATAGACTTGGTTGACAGCAATCAGTTTTACCTAATTTTCAGAGTAACTGAAGAATTATTTTGTTTAGTTTACTCTCCTAACATCAGAAGTCAATGTGTGTGTAAAGTGGTTTAAGTTACATCCAACTTATGGTGACCCCATAGGGTTTTCCAGGCAAGAGACAAAGAGAGCTGGTTTGCCATTGCCTTCTTCTGCATAGCGACCCTGGACTTCCTTGGTGTCTCCCATCTAAGTACTAACCAGGACTGGCCCTGCTTAGCTTTCAAGATCAGACAAAACTGGGTAAGCCATAGAACTCAACATGAAAATATTCTTCCACTGTAGTGCTGTAAAAGACTCTACTGTATATGGAAATAACTGCTGTCCATTCTGGATGGATGCAAGCTATGCATGAATAGTGGGAAAGCCTGTTAGCAGCTTGTTTATGACTTTGGTGCAGTTTGTGTCTTGTTGGGAGGCTCGTCTTCCACTTTGCAAGCCAAGAATCCACCCCCCCACACCCCATCCCAGCTCTGGAACATGCACTTTATGCCTGGAAGAACAGCTGGCTCCAAGAATTTCCCATTTCATCTGTCCTAGCACATCGCTCCTTTAAGCAATGGAGTTAAAATATTATCTTTTAAAGTAATGAACACAGAAATGTTAATAGATATGTAGATTTACCAGAAGGGGTCAAGTGCATGCCATATGCTGCATTTGCTATGAAAATATATGGCTTGAGACCAATACTCCCCCTAAGCTGAGGAGTCTTGTGAGCAAAAATTCTACTTTGTGAGCTACTGTCACTAAAGATGTGAGCTACTGCATAAATTAGTTTGCTCTGGGGCCATTTTTCCTGAGCTAAGACAAAAATGTGTGAAATGGAGGCTAAAAAACTAGCTAGCTTAAACTAACTCAGGTTAGAGGGAATACTGTTTAGGACTACCTAAACTGTCCCTGGAATAGTGTATTTTACTTATCCTACAAGGCGTTTATTAGATTTATATTAGCTGCTATCAGACTATTAACAGTGGAAGTCCTGCTCCCTCATTGCTGTTCAATAATGTATACTATTGTGCTCCAGTTGAGTAAAGGTTTATTTAGGTGCACACAGATTCTTTGCTTAGCATCATTACCAAATGGTGATTCCTGCTTTGTAGCATTGTGATGGCTTTTTATACTACCCTGTTTATGAAGTGTTTATGTTTTACCTCCCCCCCCCCTATAAAACAGCCCCCCCCAAAAAAAAACCCCCAATTTTTTTTAAGATCAACAAGGAGTTACTTTCTCTTGTCAATAATCTACGTGTCATAGCTGAATTACCTGAATCCTGTTTGGATCAGAAATCACTTTGCCTTGTGTCAACTAGTTCTGTTTTTGCAAGAATGCTTCCCTGTTCCACTATCTAACATGGAAAGGAAAATATTAAATTTGGTTTAAGCTAGTGGGCTAGAAATGTCAGTACTGCAAGATTGTAGTGTCACACTGACCCCCAGTCATACTGAGTTTACTCATTGTATGTGCTGATAAACAAAGAAAACATGATTGCTGGTTTATCTATCCTGTATACTTTTATAGTTGTTACTCAGCTGTTTATTGGCAAGATAGCACAGCTGGCTCTCAGTCTGTGTATTAGGTTTTTTTCCTTGAAAGAACAGTTCACTGTCCTAGAGCATCATCTCCCCCCCCCCCTTCCTTTTGCCCCATTCTGCCTCTTTTGATAGGTCTCTGGGAACAAGTGATAAACTTTAGAATTTTGCTGTTTTTCTTTGCCCAAGAAAGCTATAAAAATGTGAATGAAAACCTTTTAAAAATTGGACAGCAGGATCTTTTGAAAGGAGCATTTGTTGGGCCTTGAAATAGAAGGTTATTTGAAAAGGGCAGATTTATGACTATTTAGTTAATGCAGTCTCAAGCTGATCATGTGTTGGTTGATTTTCATATACTATCCCAGGAAATTCAACTGGAGCTTCTATTGATTCAGCTACTTTCTGAAACTGCTGGGACATTTGGATATTTTGAGAGGTGGTGGTGAGTGCCACCCCAAAATAGCTTCCACAAGAAGTAGAACTGAGCCCAATACTTCCTTGCTTTGCAAAAGAATAAAAAAGGGGAATAAAAACAAATGAAGAATAGCACTGGTATGGTGAGGGAGGGAGAAAGAGATTGGAGAATAAAAAGAAACAAAGGAAACTCGGGGCGGGGGGGGGATTAAGAGAAGGGGGAATAAAAGAGGAGGAAGGAGGGCCTGAAGGGGAAAGGGAGCCGCAAACCCAATTTAGCAGTCTTCCTCATCCTCCAGTGATTGTGGCTGCTATCGCAATCCTGGAAAGTCCTTTCAGATAAATAAGGGCAGCCAGTAGTAAACCATTCCTTACAATGGCCCCACCCACGTTCTGAAAAGCTCAGTGAACATCAGAGGAAGTGCCTGTAGATGCTATGGTACCTCAGCGGGGAAGCCTGAACTAGGTTTTCTTGGATTGTATTCCCTACATATATAATACATAATTTGACTTCAGGGAAAGAGCAGAATGGCTTAGAACCACTGTCACTTGTTCTTAGAAGTGTTCTTTCTCTCTTTCTTTCTCTCTTTCATTCTTTCTCTCTCTTTCTTTCTCTCTGTCTCCCTCTGTATCTCTCTCTCTCTGTCACTCTCTTTGTCTCTCTCTCTGTATATCTCTCCTTCTCTGTGAATCTCTTTCTTTCTTTCTTTCTTTCTTTCTTTCTTTCTTTCTTTCTTTCTCTCTCTGTATCTCTCTCTCTGTATCTTTCTTTCTTTCTTTCTTTCTTTCTTTCTTTCTTTCTTTCTTTCTTTCTTTCTTTCTTTCTTTCTTTCTTTCTTTCTTTCTTTCTTTCTTTCTTTCTTTCTTTCTTTCTTTCTTTCTCTCTCTCTCTCTCTCTCTCTCTTTCTCTCTCTCTCTCTCTCTCTCTGTCTCTCTTTCTCTCTCTCTGTCTATCTCTTTGTCCCTCATATGTGCCATGCTAGAAAGGGAACATCTGATTCCATATGAACCTTTGCATGCTTTGAGTTCATCTGGTGGAATTCTCCTGAGCAACTCTGCATTCCAAGACTAGACTGAGGGCTACAAGGAGCAAGACCTTCTGTGCAAGTACAGTTAATAACACCCTTGCTGTGGAGTTCCTTTCTAAGGAAACTCCTTAGGCGAGGTGCCATTTCATCTTCAAGGACTAAGGCAAGTTGATGGTGAAAAGGTAAACCAGTGTTCAGGCCATGAGACTGAATGCTTATCTAACCAAAACCAAATTCCCTCCTCCCCAAGAAAGCTAGCATGACAAGGAAAAGGGTTGGACAGAAACCTTCTACCTGATCTAGTTTTCTGTATTAAGTGGTGTGGGGGGAAGTAGGAGGGATCATTCACTTATATAAACTCCCATGTACGGTATGAAGTGATGTAGCTCAAACCAGGGATATCACCACAGTGAGCATTTTGCTTAAGTCTTTTGATGAGATTCTGTTGAGTCCTGTGATGCTCAATATTATTGTCTCATTTTTTTCTGATGTTTCATTGTTTTCTGTGAATGGATGTTTTGTATTCCTTGTATTTTTATTTGTGATCCCCCATACAAGTATTTGAACTGTGAAAATGTAACTGTAAAGAGTCACAGTATGCAGCCAAGAAAAATGGGACCGCAATCGACGGAAAAGAATCCATAGCTAGCTAGAGGTATTCTTTGGGCCAGAGGTAGCACCTGCACCACCTGTGGAAGAACAGCTCTGTAGCTTCTTGTAGATTGCAAATAAAAATAAAACAGTCTTTGAGAGATTGGTGGGTATTATATTCAGCATTAATGTTTTTTTTCCTCTCTGACCCTTCAGGAACATGAAATCTCCTGATAAAGCATTCAACAGAAAGAGCTAGTGGATGAAGTGTATCTGCAACAGAAATCTCCTTTGTCCTTGGATCTACTGTGCTGTCATTCTAGTGCCTCTTCTTTTTACTGCCTGAAACCTGACAATTGTGAGACATGTCCATTGCACTCAAGCAAGTTTTTAATAAGGACAAGACTTTTCGCCCCAAGCGGAAATTTGAACCCGGGACTCAGCGGTTTGAGCTCCACAAACGAGCACAAGCCTCACTGAACTCTGGGGTGGACCTGAAAGCAGCTGTGCAGCTGCCCAGTGGAGAAGATCTAAATGACTGGGTAGCTGTTCATGTGGTTGACTTTTTCAACAGAATCAACCTCATCTATGGAACTATCTGTGAATTCTGCACAGAGAGGACCTGCCCTGTGATGTCGGGTGGCCCAAAATATGAATACCGGTGGCAGGATGACTTGAAGTATAAGAAACCTACAGCGCTACCAGCACCCCAGTATATGAATCTTTTGATGGACTGGATTGAGGTTCAAATCAACAATGAGGACATATTCCCTACTAGTGTAGGTAAGTTTACACTTGTGTCTAAAAATGCCTCCAAGAGAGTCATCTTAGAACTTTCTGGACATGAGTTTCTAAACTAGAATTTTAAAATTTGAAATTCCTATATTTTTTAATTCAGTTTATACTATACATTTTTAGCCATCATGGAGTTGTGTTAAAAGGTACTGTTAAACCATAGGCTGTCTGCATACTTTAGCACACCAGCTGTATTGCCGAAATAAAAGAGTACCTATGGCTATACTGTTATTTCTGTGATAATCTGTGAAGTTGTTGTTCTGTAACATCACACAGCCATTCTGTTTACATACTTCAAGGATTGGGAGTTTTATTCTGTTCACATAGGGTAGCTAAACTCTAAAAATGTTAATTGAATGGAGTCTCAAGAAGCCACATATGTTTGTAGATCTCATGAGACGCTAAAGAACAGAAGAGGTTCAGCAGCTCATCTAGTTTGTGAAATGTTTATGGCTTTTTGGTTCATCATCTACATTTGTTGTGTGTGAGTGGCAGCTGCAAAAAGATATGGAAGAAGTGGTATACTGACAAATTTGTGAGATTAATATCTGGGAACTTCGTATGTCAGTGATGGATCTTTAATTTTTATGTGTAGATGGGAAATATTTCAAATTCCATGTATTTGTGGCTCGTCCATTTTTTTCTGCTTTCTCTGCTTTTCAGGGACTTCTTTGCTTAAACTGATACTGGGTTTGATTTTAACATTTGATCTTTGGTTTGGTTTTTTAACATTTGAAATTTATGTTGGACTTGTTATGAACTAGCCTTATGAACATACCATTTTCATTGAACCAACAAATCTATATCTGAGTTTCCCTTTTGTTTCTGAACCTCCTGGGTGGGACAGAGACTATTAGAAAAGTGATGGGGGAAGGGAATCATGTTTTTTGGGGACAACCTGAATCTTTTTGTATGGGAGGAATTCCTCCAAATGTCCTGACTTTCAGGAGCTGTAAGGACCAGTATTGCTACGGTCTAGCTACTTAGTCAGAATTAGCCATTGTACCAGTCCTCTTCTCTCATCCCAGTGCCTAGCAACCAAGGCACTCAGTCTCAAGGAAAAAGACCAAGACAGCCTTGGGATGAAAAATCTTCACACAAAAGAGAGCAGTAACCCAGACAGCAACTCAATATGCATTCCCACCGTTTGGCAGGCATGTTGCTAATTGTGTATAATATCCTGATCATCAAACATAAGTAGACCCATTCTTTTGCAAGAGGTGTCCAGAAGAACCATTTGAGTACTGAAAGACAGCATATTGTAAATTATTTGTATTGCTAGTAAGTAGTTGGCCAGTTCATTTTGTTATTAAATCCCTCTGGCATCTTCCTGAGAAAGATGTAGTGGTAATTTACCTGCTGTGGGAGATTGATTCCCTGCTGCCTCTTCCAGATTGTTTAAGTGATTCAGAGTGCACTTCCTAATGTTCTCCCTGTTCCAGAACAAAAATGAAACTAAAGAACAAAGGGATCAATACTTGACCCTCTGCCAGCTTCTCCTCAAGAGTTTACTCTCTATGTATAGACTGCATGGATAATTAGAAAAGGGACTTAATGCATGTGACTGTGATGGGATATATATTCAAAGACAATTGCAGGATGGAACACCTTGGCGAAGAAGCAGCCTGCCTGCTCCAATTAAGGAAAAGTCGAGGATTCGTACCTGTGTACAACTAGGATTGAGTCTCCAGCCTAGGAACTTCCTAAAGAGTTGGAGACAGTACTGGGGGAGGGTGAAGTTTTGGAGGGAGGGGAGCTTGCTGGGGGTGGCTGATGCTATAGAGTCTTCTCTTCAGAGATGCACATATAAACTTGAGACAATGCCATTCTAAGCAGACTCCTAAAAGTTCCACAGATTTAGAAGGGTGTAAATCTGCTTAGATGTCATGATTTTCTTTAAGTATGAGGAATATGAGTAAGAGCAGGACTTAGGCTGCTGTATGCTATGGTAACTTAGCACAAATATGTTCGGATTTTTTGCTTTCTGAGAAGTATGAAACAACAGAAGTTGACAATAGAAACATATTCTGTTGAATAGAAGTTGACAATAGAAACATATATGCAGATTCCGAGAGTGAAATTTGTACTTTACAGTTATGTTTATAATGGCTATATTAGCAATACAGAGGTATTTCCCACAATGGACAAAAAATATATGGATTACTTACTTCCTCCTGGAATGTTCATGGAACATGCATGTGGGCAGCCTTCATTTAGGGCTTAATGCTGCTTTCAGAAGAGCTTGAATAATTTAGGGAGGCATGCCCCAGGTTTTTGATACTCAAGATCTCAGCAGTGAGGAATCTCCTCTATATTTATTGGTCGTAATCACATCATTTGTTTCTCTTTCCCTTTTGGATAAACTCAGCTGTATTCATCCTGCTGGCAACATGGGAATTCTGCAGGTGGCTGGCTTGTTCTTTTTGCAAACACAGCCTGCTTTAGCAACATCAAAGGGCAGAAAGCCACTGTGGGTTTCAGGCATGCATGCAACTGTGTTTCTGCCACTGCCAGAGCCAAGGCGCTGAGCTCAAAGCAAGGGGAAAGTGTTGGCAGGAAGTGGTCCTGCTGTAGCATTGGCATTGGCACAGTGTGCTTTCTGAGGAAGGAGAGAGATTGGCAGGATAAACCTGGCAACTTTTCATAATTTTGAAGCTGAAAAGATTCTTATTTTTCTTGAGGCAGGAGATACAGCATAGAACCTTCCTTGAAGTCACTGGATGAAGATTCCCTGGCATGTATCTACCATTCCACTTAGCAAAATTTGAAGCCTTCCTCTGGCCTAAGGAGCTTTCCTCTAACTTTAAGTGGCTCTTCCTTCCACTTAAATTGGCAGGAAGGCTTTGTAGGCTTAGTGGAATGTTGGGTTTGTGCCAGATAATCTTTATCTGGTATAAGAAGAGCCCTGCTGGCAGACCAGTGGTCCATCTAGTCCAGCATCCTGGCTCACAAGTGTGGCTAACCAGTTCCTCTAGAAGACCAGCAACAGGGCATAGAGTCTGAGACCTTCTCCTGATGTTACCTCGTGGCACTGGGATTCAGTGGTTGACTGCCTCTGAATGTGGAGATAACCCCTCAGTCACTATGGTTAGTAGCCACTGATAGAACTATCCTCCAATGAATTGATCTAATCCCCTTTTAAGGCTATTTATTCCTGTGGCCATCACTACATCCTCTGACAGCAAATTCACATTTTAATCACTTTCTGTGTAAAGATGTATTTACTTCAAAGGAGACTCTTTACTGGAATTTCCTCCAGCCTTAGGCTAGATGTATGCCTCTATCTCTGAAGCTCTAGCACCTATGACATATGATTCTATGTCTTCTTGTGCATTTGCACAGATTGCCAGTTGTATAACATGCATTATCAGTTCTTCTGCCTATGCATTTACCTGATTTCCACTGTGCTCATTTGCCTGGCAATACTTCTGGGACATTAGCAAATGTCAAAAACCTGAGGGAAGAGGAATGATTGAATTTAGAGGACTGAGGAAGAAAAGCATAATGAAAGCAGGAAATGAGGAGCTGATGATCCTCTTGTCTACACAAGACAATCCAGGAAGTAAATTATTATGAGTGCACAATATCTAACAATGTGTGGATCTGGCTTTAATGGCAGAAACAGGAGTGCAGCAAGAAATTAAAAGTGCTGACTTAGGGACAGGGCAGCTTTAACTTTTTGGAATGATGGGAGTACCAAGGCAAGAAATTCTAGAGATTCAGGGACTGCAGGCCAGGGAGCTAAGGAGGCTCTTGGTTTTCAGAGCCTGAGGCTCCTGTGTTCCACAGAGGGGAAAATTCAGCTTGGTGAGTGTCTCCCATCTTTAACAGCACTGTCATGAGGAAAGCCAATACCGGTGAGATTCTCTCTTTGGAGCCACTTTTAAAGATACAGGTTCCATCTCTAGAAATACCAAGAGGAAAGGGGGCCTCAGAGATAGTAAAGGCTGAATAAAAAATAAGAAATAAGCAAGCAGATATTGCAGACAACTTCAAATTTCTCATCCCTGCAGTTTCAAACTGAAACACCTCAATTTTTATTTCACTTTCACTTTGATTTATTTCACAAATCAAAGCTGTGATTCTTTATTCTCATGCAATTTTCTGTTTCCTTCAACCAGATTTTTCCTGTCAAATTGAGACAGTTGATGACATTATTTGTGAGTCAATAAATCATCATTATTAACACCCAGACTACTGTAATATGCCCTATGTGGGGCTGTCCTCAAAGATGGCTTGGAAACTTTAACTGGGTCCAGAATGTTCCCTAGTAATAACAAACAATAAAAATCTGTCTTCTAATAGTGTCACTCTACCTTCCACACCATTTCTTACTGATCTATTTCAAAGGCCCTCCAGGAAAAGTGTATCTTCAAACCCATCCAGAACAGAAGCAGCTGTTCTCAACTTCTAAGAGGCGGAGTTCCAAAGTTGGGGGGTCAACAAGCAAAACAGCCCTTCCTCATCCAGATTGCCACTAACTGAAGTT
The DNA here is from genome assembly GCF_032191835.1 of Heteronotia binoei. Taxonomy (NCBI): domain Eukaryota; kingdom Metazoa; phylum Chordata; class Lepidosauria; order Squamata; family Gekkonidae; genus Heteronotia; species Heteronotia binoei. Next base: position 44,842,031 of record NC_083226.1, read on the forward strand.
CTGCTGAAGCTGTTTCCTAGAGGAAGGCTCCAAGGGTTAATTGTTACTAGCGGAGGCAGTTCTTTTGGTTACAGGTCTAAGTTATCAGGGCTTTAAAGATCAAAAACAGCACCAGGTATTGTGGCTAGAAATAAACTGGAAGCCAGGCTAGATTGTGTAGCATTAGCTTAATATGGTTCCTTTGGCAGCTGCTGATGCATTCTCTCATCTCTACTTAACACCCCCCCACACAGCTTTCCCAATATTATGTCTACCTTGGGCAGCAATGGAAGTACCAATGAAACACGGCTTGACCTACGTCCATTTTTCCTTCCATGTTGGTAGGAACTTGTTTCCACTTTTGAGAGGTTGGAAGCAGGAAAGCCAGTGAGTAGCCTGAGGCTTAGAAAAACCTTTCGCTGGGACCAGACAGGTCTTAATGGTAAGTTTAGGCTTCTGGGTTGTTATCAAGTGTGTAGTTATTAACAGTGGATTTAATTTATGCTTTATGCCTTTTCAGTACAGTGCCACTTGTATTTGATTCCTCTAGAAGAAGCACACTTTTTTCATTTAGTGGATTTGAGCTTCAAGTTCCATTAGCAAATGAATTGCTCAAGAAAAGCTGGGGTACAATGGCTGTCTGAAGAATCTATAGCTGTTTTTCTGGGTTAATCTTATTAAATCCACCCTCTTTAATTTTATATGCATCCATGCAAAGTATTTAGAGAAGGATTTTAAGAAATGTGGTTCAGCAGGGTTTTTGTTAAAGAGCTAGTTGTAAAGGGATATAAAATTATTTCAGGATTATGAATCTCTTTGGATAAATAGTTTGCTCCTCCCACCCAAATAAGTAATTTTTTTAAAAAAATAAGAATTTGTATTAAAAATGCCACTATGTGCTTACAGTTCTTTTCTTTTTTTAAAAAAAATCCTAGTACAATAAGTTAGTAAGAGCCCTGTGGTGCAGAGTGGTAAAGCTGCAGTACTGCAGTCTGAACTCTCTGCTCACGACCTGAGTTCGATCCTGGTGGAAGCTGGTTTCAGGTAGCCGGCTCAGGTTGATTCAGCCTTCCATCCTTCCGAGGTCGGTAAAATGACTACCCAGCTTGCTGGGAGGAAAGTGTAGAGGACTGGGGAAAGCAATAGCAAACCACCCCATAAAAAGTCTGCCGTGAAAATGTTGTGAAAGCAACATCCCCCCCAGAGTCGGAAATAACTGGTGCTTGCAAGGGGACTACCTTTAACTTTACAATAAGTTAAGAAATTTCTGGGGGCAGGAAGGGAGATTGGCCCTGTAGAATTCATTGTGCCCATTCTCTTCCCTTCCAAAACACATTTACCTGAATATTCTAAGTGGTTTAATGATTTTCTCAGAACATTTCTCATCCAATAGAGTATTGTCTTCATTTTCTGTTATGAGTCATGCAATCCAGTCCTATACCATGCTTCTTTGGAAATAAGTTTCCCTGTGTTCAGTGGAGTTGAACTATCATGAAAGTTTGCACAGGCATTTGACTTGGCTATAAAATTCAGAAGTATAAATGCCTTAGCTTTGTTAAATCAAAACAGCAAATATACCCGGTGCTAGAGAGAACTGCGGATTGCTGCATTCCATGCTACTTAACCATGTCTCTCCCCCATCTGGGAAGAAATAAACATAGCAATTGATACCATAAATTTTGTAGTAAACAACAAAAAAGTTCATTATTTGGTGGTGAACTGTCTTCAAAGTTGGCATGTCAAAAACAACATGCATACAGAGAAAACAGGAACAAGGATGCTGCCCCTAACCCCATGTAACCCCAGAAAAAGAATATAGGAACTCGTGTGTAAGTGTTGTCCCTGTGATTAAGAACATTCATTGTTTTAAAACTTCTGATTATAGGCACAGTGCCCATGTTGTGGATGCTGTGCTTGTATTCCAGCTATCAGGTATAGGTGGTGGGCAGGGCCACTACAATTGTATTTTCTTTCCCCCTCTGTATGCTGATTTCAACATGTTCCTGTTGTCTGAAGAAGCCCACTCTTGCAACCCACAATCGATGACACGGTTTTCGATATAATGCAAAGGGGCATTTCTATAGCTATAGCACTTCCAATCACTAAAGTGATTTTGCAGACCATCAAGAACCTTGGAATAAACTGGCTTTCACCCCTGTCTCCTCCCGCAGGCTGGACCATATGTATTGTGTGTAAGAGCCTGGAGTAGAATTTTTATTCACTGAACCCAGTCATGGCATCCTCATCATCTAAGACCAGGAAGGTGCATTTTACCCCCCCCCCCCCCGGACAAACATTGGCAGGAAGTTTTACTCTGCAGGGGTCCTGGGCATTAAAATCTCTAATTATTCAGCCTGTATGGCTCACTACCACTATTCCCTGTGGGAACAACTCTCAGGGTGCCTTGCCACCATACCTGAAGACAAATGCAACCTTGCCAAGAAACTTCAAAAGGAAGGTATGATGCTTGCAAAACAGCAACTAGCATCAAAACACATGGTTGATACTGCCTCCAAGACCTTAACCTCAGCTGTCACGCTGCGTCACCATGCCTGGCTTAGAGCTACAGCCTTGCAAACTGATACCAGGGCCTATATTGAGGATCTCCCTTTCGAAGGGGAAGGGTTATTTAGCTCAACTACTGACTCCGTCCTCCAAGATATGGATAAAAGCATCAAGATGTCATGCAAGCTCGGTGTTCCCGCTACTTCTAGAACACCCAAAACAAAACCTTGGCATAAGCCCTGGAATTCAGTCCTCAGTCCAAACGTGGAATACAGTCCAAACGATACAGTCCTCAGACCAAACGTGGAAACCATAGTCATCCCAACCAGGAGGGAGATCGTCCTATGACAACAAAAACAAATTTGCATCATCCACTTCACACCAACCAAGATCGAAAGGGGCTCGTAACCCCAAGCAGGACCTTTGACTTTCCCACTTTGGCCATCCTACCTCCCTCCCCCCCCCTCCTCTGGACCCACGCGCCTTTACCAATACTTACCAGCTTGGCGCTTCATCACTTCAGATCGATGAGTCCTCACCATCATAGAGGAGCGCTATGTGATAGAATTTGTTCAACTTCCAACCACATAATTGTTCGTGATGACTCCTCCATCTCTGGTGCTCTTAGAAGAGGTCCAGAACCTCCTGGAAAAGCAAACAATAGAGTGGGTTCCCAGTCACTACAGGGGACAGGGATTCTACTCCCATTACTTTGCAGTGCCCAAGAAGGATGAAGGGATAAGGACCATCATGGACCTCCGTGGGTTGAACGAATTCATCGCATAACAAAAATTCTGTATGCTGACACTGCAAGGCATTTTACCTCTAATCAAGCGGAAAGATTGGATGGCTACCCTGGATTTACAGGATGCGTACTTCCATATTACCATCCAGCCTCGCCATAGGAAGTACCTCCGTTTTGCTATTGGGGCCGATCATTACCAGTACAAGGCCCTTCCCTTTGGCCCCAAGAGTATTCACGAAAACTATGGCCTACCTTTGCAGCCTAGTAGCAGCCTACCTTTGTCTCCAGGGAGTAGTATTGTTCCTGTACATAGATGATTGGCTGGTGGTGGCGAGTTTGCGGGACCTTCTCCTTCAACACCCTTGGTCTTCTCACCAGGTTAGGTCTGAAAATAAATGCCAAACAAACTCATCTAACCCCGGTTACAAGGGTACAGTTTATTGGAGTGGTGCTGGATACCAGAGTCCATGGAGCTTTCCTCCCATGACAGCAGTCGAGCAACATTGTGTCCCTGATCAACCTACTACAAACCCGGAAGTCAGGCACTGTTCTACAGATCCAGCGCCTCCTGGGATTTATGGCAGCAACAACCAATGTAATTTCATTCGCCAAGTTGCACATGCATACTCTACAACTTTGGTTCCTAAGACATTGCCGCCACTCAGCCAGTCCTCTTCAGAATCTCTGGATCCTCGAGACAGTACTTCAATCCCTGGATTGGTGGAAGCAGGAGGAAAATATTTTACAAGGTGCACCCTTTCACCTTCCTCCCCCATTGGTAACAGTGATGACAGATGCGTCCCTTGGAAATGGGTTCTCACCTGAATGGCCTCTGTGTGGGGGGCCCCTGGCACCCCTCCTTCTTACAACACCACATAAACTTCTTGGAACTACTGGCGATTCAATATGTCCTCCGGTCATTCCGCCCTCTCATAACTCAATGCACGGTTGCCATCTTTACAGACAACGCAACAGTCCTCAGTTATATCAATCGACAGGGGGGGGGACTGTCTCGAGGAAGCTGTGTGCTTTAGCTATGGAAACCTGGAGGGAATACATCAGTCTGCAGACCTTCATTGTAGCAACTCACCTACCAGGGGAACTCAATGTACAAGTGGACTCCCTCAGCAGGGGAGCTGCTCAGATTCACGAGTGGGAAATATCCTGGACTTATCTGTCACCAGTATTCAGTCGCTGGGGCCAGCCCAAGATCGATTTGCAACGGCTCAGAACAAGAAGTGCCCCTCGTTCTATTCCGGGGGGGGGGGCAGGCAAGAACTCGCTGGGGGACGGCTTACTGCTTCCATGGAACAACCTATCCCTCTACCTATTTCCACCTCTGCCATTACTGACCAAGGTGGTTAACAAGATACTGTGCGACCATCCAGACTGCATACTAATAACACCCTGGTGGCCACGTCAGAGTTGGTTTCCCGTGCTGGTGGTCCTGTCCAGAGGACTCTATCATCATTTCCCTCTGGAACCAGATCTCCTGTCTCTACAAGGGGGGAAGTTACTTCATCACAACGTTCCTCACCTCAAGCTGACGGCATGGAGGATTGTTCCACTGACTTGTCAACAAGAGTGCAACATGTCCTACTAAATAGTTGCAAACCCTCTACATGCAAATCTTATAACTACAAATGGCAAAAAATCACCCGCTTTGCGAGTTCTCACAGTACCAATCCAGCTAAGGTTGGATTGCCTGTGATATTTGATTTCTTGCTGTCCTTAGTGGATTCTGGACTTAACCACTCCTCGATCCGTGTCTACTTGGCGGCTGTCTCTGCCCACCTTTAGGCTATAGACAATTGCTCTGTGTTTGCCCACCCACTGGCTAAGCATTTTCTGAAGGGCTTACTGCAGTTGCACCCTCCCACTAAGAAGATCTCAGCTCCTTGGGACTTGCCCTTGGTCTTGGATAAACTTTCGGGGAAACCCTTTGAGCCCATGGCGACCTATCCATTGAATCTTCTATCCTGGAAGACAGCCTTCCTTGTCACCATCACTTCAGCTTGGAGAGTGGGAGAACTCAGGGCACTCTGCTCCGATTCTCCATACTTATGCTTCCATGATGACGGGGTGTCTTTTGCGCCTGACATCACCTTTCTTCCCAAGGTGGTCTCTGATTTTCATCTGAACTCGGAAATCACGCTCCCAACATTCTTCCCTAACCCGCCTTCTCCAGAAGAGAGGAGGTTGCATTCTCTAGATGCAAAGAGAGCTTTGCTGTTCTTCTTAAGTTGAACAAAACCCTATAGGAAAGACCCTCACTTGTTCATTTCCTATGCTACATCTAGCCAAGGCACCAAGATCTCTGCTCAATGGTTGTCCGACAGAGACAATCAAGTTGTGCTACTTGCTAGCCAAAAGACCCCTACTGGGCCCTATCCAAGGACATTCCACAAGGGCATTGGCTACATCAACAGCCTTTCTTTGGGGTGCTTCACTATCTGACATCATGTCTTCATGAAGCACTATGCTCTGGACGTCCGATGCCATCAGAAGGCTCAGTTGGGATGTCTAGTGTTGCAGGCAGCTACCTAGATCTGACCTTCATCACCCTCCTCCAGGTAGGTCTGCTTGCTAGTCTCCCATGGGTGTGAAGCATAGAGACCATGAAGAAGATAAACAGGTTGCTTATCTGTAACTGATGATCTTCGAGTGGTCATCTGTGCATTCACACCACCCACCCTCCTTCCCCACTGCTGTCGGTTCTTTACTGATATTAGTTAAAAAAAGAAACATTCTCGACAGCGGTCAGAAGGAACTGGCGGGATATCTTGCCCCGCCCAGCGGGCATGCGCAGTAGGAGCTCTGCGCATGCCCACTGGCTGTGGAGCACTAAAATCCCAGGCTTTTTAATGTACTGATTGGGATCGGCGCAGGCGCCCTGATCCCATGGGTATGAATGCACAGGTGACCACTTGAAGATCATCAGTTACAGGTAAGCAACCTGTTTTTTCCTTCTTATAGTCCAAAGATAAAAATCACAAGCAGGATCTCTGCCTTCTCTTGCACGATGCAAGCTACTACCCAATGTTCTCTCTATTTTTTTTCTTCCTACTGTTCACATCCTGAGCAGAATATAGCTGCTGCAATCTTAAAATGAGCAAAGGGCAGCGCAAGGCCCTGTGGGGGCTCCAGATTGCTGCTGAGCGGGGCTTCCTGCGTTAATGAGCAGCCTCTCAGAAGCACAGCTAGCCTTAGAGGGAACAGTGTGATAAGCACCAAAATGATTTTGGCTCTGGTCCACAAAAGTATCTGCTTTCGTAAATATGTTCTTTTCAAATTGGTCACAGGACTGGGTTTTTTGCTTCATCGGTCTACTCCAATTTACCTTTCAAAGGTTCTGTTTGTTCATTAGTATCTCTGTAGAGATAGGTGGTGATCCACATGGATGTTGTGGCAAACTTATCACTGTCAGTTACTTCTGCTGCCAGGAAAAGCTTGGTGGAGGAAGGGAGGCTGTACTTCATCAGGCAAGCATTACACAGATGTTATAATTACTGCCCTCCCAAACAATGCTGTTTTCTCATTCTATTTCTCTTCTTCAGAAGCTTACACACGGCTTCTGCCTGGTGGGTTGGCTGATGAAGTGCCCCACAAAACTAGCAGCTGCACTGTTTCAAAACTGCAGCCTTCTTTTTCTGGGGATAACTAAACAGCCATACTCTCCCTCTGTCGATCACAAACAATGGTGTTTACAGAATTATTAGAAACCAGTGTACCGTAGCACTCTGATGGTTTTCTAGTTTAGCTGACTACACTTCATGGCATCCCCCCCACCTCAGTCAGTGTACATGTAGTCTCCAGAAATAGTCCAGACGTGCTTGAAACTTAGTTACTGTTAATTGCTTAGGGGATCAACAGTGGAAACTTGTGGTAGTTCATGCCTTGCCATGTCATTTTAATCTGTGGACATTCTGTTTTGTTGTTGGCTAAGAGTCAAGCAGGTTTGAATTTGTACACACTGAATACATAATGGGTGCAATTCAAGCTGAGGTAGGTGGTCTTGAGGCTTTTAAATACTCATGAAAATGTAGGGCACAGTAGCAACATCATTTAGCATGGATCAGTAACCTCAGAACGGAAGTTTAAAATCCTTTTAACACCCTGGCGATGGTGGAGAGGATCATCTTGGGTTGGAATAGATTCTTTGCATGCACATCATATCCACTCTTCACACATTGTATCCAAGAATTGTATACTGCAACTTTGAAAGCAAAAAAAGAAAAGTATATCTGGAAAAAGATGAACCTCCTCCATGTTATTAATTTGTTTTGCCTAATTATTATAATTTGATAGTTCTTAGTCCACTTTCATGACTTCTCTTAAGCTGCCAACACTCATGTTGTCTCATGCACACAAACAGCCTTTGTTTCACAGGAATGCTGACTGCAAGGCGGGTTGTACAGGAATAAACATGTTAAATTTAATCACCAGTCTAATACTTAGCTGTGACCGAGGGAGCTCCAATGTGCCGATGAAGCTCCCCTTACGGGGTATATCTCTGTTCTTTTCAATCAAAACTTCTGATTCTCATAACATTGGCCCTTTTCACATTACCGTTCTAAACCAGATGTTATTTGTTGTTGGCCCAGTTTTGAGCAAGGCAATACAGGAATTAGGGTTTCATACAGAGAATTTCAGTCCATTAATGAGCCACCTCTGAAGTAGTGTGATCATTTCAAACAGTGCAGCTTTTCCCTCTCTTTTTTTTTTGCCATTCAGTCTTCCTGTGACTTTTTGGGGGGAATATTCTAAGTTGAGCGCTATATCACTAAACCGCTGTAGCAGGCACCATTGAGATGGATTATTGTCTTCTCGCATCCCAATGTTGCTGCTATAGCAACATTTTAAAAAAGAGAGAATGGTTGCACAGCAAAAAAGGGCAGGGGGGAAGTAGCACTATAGGAAGCACTATGGACATTTTAAACAGCATGCCACAGTGATTCAGATGTGCAGTGAAAAGACTGAAAATGGGGAAAAGCAGTTTCCCTCAAAAGCAGTTCAACCACGCTTTGCTAACCCAATGCAAACAGGTTTGTATAAACAGGTAAATTCTGCTAGTAGCCAGTTACTAAAATGGGTCTGTCTGCAATGACAGAAGAAATTCATTAGCAACCAGTTAGTAAAATTTGAGGATGGAGCCTGAGGAGGACAAAAACAGTTTGAAAGGGCCATTGTCTTGATGTGCCCATCATTTACATGAATAATGCAGCCGACATACCTCAGAACCTTGTGTGCCTTCCAAGAACGTGTGGGTCTGTGATAGGATTGCCAGATGCAAGGTGGGAAACTGGGAGATTTGAGGATGGAGCTTGGGGAGGACAGAGACCTCAGTGGGGTTCAGTGTCATAGGGTGCACCCGCCAAAGCATCCATTTTTTCCAGGGAAACGGGTCTCTGCAGCCTGGAGATGAGCTGTAATGCTGGAGGATCCCCAGTTCCCACCTGGTGGCTGGCATCTCTATTACATCTGTGAGAGATTAAAGAAGTTTTTTTTTAAAGTCAATCTACCATTAAAATTACTTATACATGAATAATTTTGGCATTGCCCGGTTGCCTTCACAACACTTCACAGTGAACCATGTTCAGAACTACTCAAAGAATGGAAAAGAGTGTTGACTTTTTAAGAGAAACTGCATCAAATTACATTGGGTCAGTTTATAAACTGGCAAGACGGAATCAATTATTGGGTTTCGAAATTGAACAAGCATGCAATTAGAAATGACTCTGATGATAAAAGTATGTCATTCTGTATGTTTTGAGGCTTTTAAAGTGTTCTGCAATCTGTCTTCATATAGTTTAAATTCGTGTTAGAATGTTGTGTCCCCAAGGAGTAGTTTGAAAGTCCCACTGAATTTTTGCCACAGGCAAATGATTGCCACTAACAATATTTTGGTTGGTGGCTTTGAGCCAGCCAATCTCCCTCAGTTTAAACTACCTCACAACATTTTCGATATGAGGATACAATAGCAAAGGAAATAATTTTATTGACAGCTGCTTTGGTTCCCATTGGGAGGAAAAGCAAGGTGTAAGTATCTAAACTTCTTGGGCTGCAGTATTTGTGGTGGTGGAAAGTGCTGTCATGTTAACAGCCAGCCTATGGCAATCCCATAGGGTTTTCAAGGCAGTAAATGAACAGAGGTGTTGTGACATTGCCTGCCTCTGTACTGCAATCTTTGACTCCCTTGGTGGTCTCCCACCCAAGTACTAACTAAGGCTGACCCTGCTTAGCTTTATGAGATGTGTTGAGATTGGGCTAGCCTAGGCCATCCAAGTCACATCATTGTAACTGGTGGAAAGTTCTGTGACATCACATCTATGGTAACCTCATAGGGTTTTAAGGCAAGAGATGTTTAGAGGTGGTTTACCATTGCCTGCCTCTGCATCATGACCCTGGTATTTCTTGGAAGTCTCTCATCCAAATATTACCCAGGGCTGACCTTGCTTAGCTTCCAAGATCTGACGAGGGCCATAGTAACTGTACTGCTAGTTGATGAAATTATTCACTCATTAAGTTATTTGGCTTTTTCTTGGTGTTAGTCACTGTGCTGATATTAGGCTAAAAGCCCCTTTTCAACAAGATGAGGCCTTTTAAGCGTCAGAATCTTTTCAGGCAAAAAAGGAGCATGCTCCTTGAAAGGCAAAAATAATTATTCGAAGCTTGCTGCTGAACTCCTGACTGGAGAAACGAGGTCACCCTTACAATTATCTCCCTTAAGATGAAAACAGAAGATGTCTGGAGAAACAAAAGAGCCATATGTGAACTGGGGGGTGGAAAGAACCTGCTCGGTGTTGCTGAACCAGTTTCCCTGCTGTCCTCTTGTGCCTTGGGATCACTTTTACCTGGACCTATGTAAATTTAATGGGCATTTGTCTCAACTGACAATCGAGTGCCTGCTGGAGGAGGGAATGAGATAGTATAGGCCAGCAGGTGCCAGAGGTTAAAAAAGGAAGTGATGGAACCGCAGCAAAAGAGTTAATTGCAGCAGCCTTTAACTTTGTGCTCACTATTTCATGTGCCACCATCTGTCAAATGCCAAAATAAGAGAAGGGTAGTGCCCCCTTTCATTTTAGAAAGGCAGCGTTTTGCGTTGCTTCCAGCCTTGTGCCCAGAGAATCACTATAAATGTGGAGGTAAAACAGATTTATGCTTGAATTGGAGCTGAGGATTCTAATGAGGCCTACGCTTAGGAAATGGCAGCATGTAGTGGGAGAAGGTCAAAGTCCAATATTTGTTGCTAGTAAAGTCCTACCAAGTCAGCAGTTTTTATTCATCTGCTGCCTGTCAAACAAAGGAAACTGGTGTTAGTGCAAAAAATTCTTCATCGAAAGTGGGTAGATAGTATACTGCAGTGTTTATACTGCAGAACAAAGATATAAATCTGTTATAAAAGGGGGGAAAGGGAAGTGTGTGTGTGTATATATATATATATATATATATATATATATATATATATATATATATATATATATATAAATGGTGTGGTTGGAATAAGCAATGTCCACGTTACATATACTGGCCTGTTGCTCTTGCAGCCAAGATAACATTATTCTTTGGTGCCTCACTGCTAAGAAGCATGTAGATAAAATATTATGAACACAGCCCTTCCTTATACAGTCAAAAAAAAACCCCAGCAGATAAAAAATGCATTAGAGGATATGTATATTGTCACTGCAAATCTGCACTTTGGGTAGGAAATGGTTGTCTTTATTGCCACTTTAATTACCATTAAGTATAATGGCTGGGTATCACCAAAATTAATGGAAGACAGATGGAGAAGCAGAGGAGTAGCATGCAGGATCTTATTAGGTTGAAATGATTTCCTCTCCCCAATAGACTGCTGCTCATGCTTGATGTTTGGAAGGATGGCAGCTAGGCATGGACATGAACTGGGAAAATGATGGTTTGTTTCATTTCATGAGTCATTTGATTTCTGAACTGGGTCATGGTCAGCACCAGCCCAAGGGTGTGTGGCGCCCCAGACATGCCCCCCCTTGTCGCTGACCCCCACTGCGCTGCAATGCAGTGCCATGCTCTGTTGCACCCCCCCCCTAAAGGTGCCAAAGTGCCCCACCCCCTCCATCCCTTCCCTTTCCGTCCCTTCACCTTCCCCCCCGGCACAATCACAGCGTGCCGCACCTGTGCTCTGCTGGCCACAACGCAGCGTGCATCTTATCTTCCGAAGGACATGCTGGAGAAGACTTCTCCAGCGCGTCGTTCGGAAGATAAGATGCATGCCGCATCGTGGCCGGCAGGGCCCAGGCGTGGTGCACTGTGATCGCGCCGGGGGGGGGGGGGGAAGGCAAAAGGACGGGAAAGGAAAATAGGGGCAGGCAGTGGTGGGAAAATAGGGGCAGGTGGTGGTGGGTGGAGGAGGCAGGCAAACTTGGCACTTGCCTGGGGCACCAGGAGGAGGGGGAGCCTAATTTGGCATCCCCACCCTCCTGGCGCCCCAGGCAACCGCCTAGTAGGTGAGCTGGCCCTGTTCATGGTTCATTGGTTTGTTTGGTTTGGAAGGTATAAAACCCCCTAGGAATCCTCAGCATACTCTTCTCCATCCACCCCCCAAGTATAGTGTCATGAGCCCTGACGAGGAGTAGCTGGAAGAGTTAACAGACCTGGAAGAGTTGTCAGCCAGTTCCTCAGCTGAACAAACAGCAGCTGGCCCATCAATCACTCTCCAGCCACCAGTGTCAGCTATTGACGATCAATCTTCTCCAAGCTTTCCTCCTCCCATCTCAAGAGTTCAAAACAGGCTCCGGAAAGAACTTTCAGAGCGAAGCCATGAGGCACGCTGATGCTTCATCTCTCAACCCTGAGTTCTAGCAGAGTCACTGCCACCCAGGGAGCAGGCTGATTGAGACTCCCATATAGCTCCCACCCAGGACCTGGTAACCTTGTGGAAGCAACAAGTCTATTTTCTGGCTTGCATCCACGCTCCTTCCTGATTCCTGATCCTGACCTGCTTGATTTTCTTGGCACCCTGACCTTTTGGCTTTTGGACATTGACTTCTGATTCCGGTTTGTGATTCTGCATTGGTGACTTTGCTCCTGCTTGACTTCCTGGACCTTGACCTTGGACTGGCTTTGGACTCCTGCCTGCTTGCACCCTGAGAATGTGACATATGGCAAAGAATGAATTTGGAATGTCCGAGTTATAGCCCCCTACAACCCCCAGAAACGCTTTGCTTCAGCTCTCACTCCTTCTCTTTGTGCCTCAGAAGGGGAGCTCTATTATTGGCTCCCAGAGTTGCCAATCAAGCCATGGACAACTGCTGTCGGTGTTTCTAGGGCTCCCAGAAGACCACCTGTAACATCGCCTAGGAATTGATTGAGTGAACTCCAGGTTGTTTGGGAAAACAAACTGCAAAACCAACCAAATGAATCACCACGGTCCAAACCAGTTTGGAACAAATCACAAATTAGCCCAATTCATGTACGAATCATGATTCATGCATCAGTTCATGCCCATGCCTAGTAGTAGCTCTCAGCACAAAACTCATTTCCTAATCCTAGAGTAGCTGCTGTGCTGCTATTCATTTAGCACATTAGCAGGTCCAAATTCTTGGCTTTTATTATTTTCTAAAGCTCTTATAGTTCTGAGGATAGTAGAGGGAATGTGCAGGTAATATTTTATCCATGTGAGGATAGTTTCACATTCTAGAAGAGGTTACACATTGTTGATACATAGGTGAATCTTTTGCTGGGAGGAACAGCAAATTCTGAAATTATGGGAAATCTTAAATTATCACTAGAATGGAATAGGTGCAGTTACATACCAGCTTGGGACTCCTTTTATGGGGGAAGGGAGGAAGGCCTAAATATTTTAAGAAATATATGTCATAGGTAAGGTTGCCAACTCTGTCTTGTGACCTTTCCAGTGGTGGGGTGCCTGGGGGGACAGAGGAGGGGAGGGAGCTTAGCAGTCGTGATGCCATGAAGCAGTTTTCACCATGGAAATGTATCTCTGTAGTATAAAAATCAGTTATAATTCCAAGAGAATCATGGGGTGGGGCTGTGGCTTAGTGGCAGAGCATCTTCCTGGCTTGCAGATGGTCCCAGATTCAACCCGCAGCATTTCCAGCTAAAGGAATCAGGTCAACCTGAGATTCTGTTGCCTGTGTAGACAGTACTGTCCTTGATAGACCAGACAGAAACACAAAAGCCCTTAGCCCATGCAAGTATCCAGTGCATGTACATGCCTTTGCTGCTAGGGCATGTATGAATGTATACCTTTTGTTAGTGGGGGAAAAACCCAGGGAACATAGTGTGTATAGACCAAAAAACAAAGAAATCAATACCGAAATCAGATATTTTGCAATAAATTGTCATATTCAAAATAGTCGATAAATATGTGGAAAATTCTTTAAAAAATGTCATTTTTTCATGTCTTAATAAATCTAGTGCGCAAATACATATCCAAATATATGTCATTGATAACAGCTCATGAGAATCCAAGACCATGCTGGAATAATCATCACAGAAAGCATAAAATGCAGCTATATAGTTACATAATCAGTCCAACAAGTGAAAGAAGAAAAGTGGTAAGACCAGATAACCTGATATACAATTGCTAATGCCTTTGACTTGACAAGCATTCCAGTATACGCTGTTTCCAGCTCTTCCTCAGAAGTCACAGACTTGAATTTTCAGTGCATCATCTGTTTGGTCTGTGCTTGGAACTAAATTTCCAGGTACTCAGTGAAGGATTTGGATTAGGGTGGTAAGGGGGAGGGTAAGCCTTCCTGACCTTAAATGACCGCTTGCTCACTGAGGAGGTGAAGAAAATGTAGCATATTGTTAGTTCATTATACCATAGGGTTGGCTGTACCCCCTTCAGACTCAGGAGGTAAAATATGTTTTTAACTACTCCCCTAGCTGAAAGTCACATCAACCATCACCAGTGGTCTGACCTAGCCTCAGATCGCAAAGCATGGAGGCACACCATCCACCAGGCTGTCTCTTCCTTTGAGAACGCACGCATAGCTGGTCTTGAGGACAAAAGGAGATTGAGGAAGAATCGCACTGCTACAGGACCAACCCTAAATCAGACTTTTCCCTGCAGCCGCTGTGGCCGGACCTGCCTGTCCCACATTGGTCTTGTCAGCCACCAGCGAGCCTGCAGCAAACGTGGACTATTGCACCCTTCTTAAATCTTCGTTCGCGAAGCCAAGCCGAGAGAGAGAGAGAGCTGAAAGTGGAAACTAGCACAGCATAAAGATAGCTTGGGCTACAGTTTCTATCCTTTTATGTGCTAATATTGTATTGGCCACAACAGGCTGGCACAATGGGCAGCATACTTCTGATAACCAGATGCTGAGGGCAGACCCAGGACAGTTTTCTTACCATCATGGTTTGTTTGTGAATTTCCAGGAAAATGCTGCCTATTGCTGTTGTGAAAACTGAATGATGAAGTCAGTAACTGGATTCTTAATCTTATCCAGTAAGGCAATTTCCGATGCTTTTTAGTCCATTTTTGAGCCTTCTACTTAAAGAATAGACCTCTTTAAATTAGTACGGTAATTCACAGTATATCATGTAGTCAGTGCACAGTTATAAAAAAACAGAACCAAACAATAGCAACTTGTACCATAAGATGTTGTACTAGGAAATCAACTGGAATGCTTCAATACAGACAGTTTCATATGTTGAAGCATTAGCTTCTCCAAACTTTCCTTAAATAGTGGAAGCTTTAGAAAACACATCAGTGTTGAGATAATTGACTTCCCTTTAATGTATGAGAGTGCCACATATGTAGAGTTCACTGTGTATGGGTTTAAGTCACTCGGTTTATGGGTTCATGAATTGCTGAGGTGACTCCCTGGTGACTGTTGCGGATAACCTGGAAAGTTAAAAGGGTTGCAGTTTTATCAGCTCAAAGAAATGCTCTGCATATTTCAAGAAGTGAAGTGAGTCAGGTACACCTCATGGTGCTGACATACTGTGTTTCCTGTCCATAGAAGAGTTGATACATGTGACCATTTCAATGCATAGAAACTGAAATTCTACCCCATTCTGGACCTGATTTGTACATTACCCAGACATAATGGTAACTGCTTCTCTATGGTTTAGTCCTACATTGCTTTGGTAAAATCTGTAGAGTGAAATGTACATGGTTGGGATGAATTATATAAGACCTTCCTGCATGAACATCTGCTTTTCCATGGAGTCTAGCTGACAGAATCTTATGAAGTGGATAGTCTGTCTGGCCCTCACTGTGGACATTATCAGAACAATGACTTCAACATGTACATCATTAACAACTGTAATTGGCTATCATGTCTCTTTTGGCCTTTCATTTTTTTCCTACTACTTGTACCACAATTATAGCACAGCACATTCTGGAATAGCATGGAATATTGCTGCTGTCACCCTCGCCACAGATATACATCAGATGGGAAGTGGATGTGCTTGGTAAACCAGAAAAATGTTTGTGTTGATTGCTTGGGTTGGCATGCCCAACAAGTGGAATCCGTTTCAGCCCATTTTGCTACATTTATCACATTCTGAAGTGGTTGCGCAAAATCTGTTCTGAAGTTCTTTCCTGAGAATACATTGCACAGATTGGAGACTCTGTTCCTTTTCCTCCAAGGAACAATGACTCAGCTGTTAATGATCAAATCAAATAAAGAGGAAATAGTGGTGGGCACAAGGAATATCCACAAAGCATTTCCATTCCCAGTCCAAAGATGGCTTTTCAGTTCTGGGAACTAAGACACACCCTTAAGTATTTCAAATGCTGACTTTTCCAGCTACAAAAGTTCTATTATTGCCAATTCCAGATTTTTAAAAACCAAAACGCACCCAAAGTTTTGAAATAAAGTCATGAGATTTAGTACCATATAGTTTGGGATTGCTTTATTTGCATTCTAATTTATCTGCCAGTCCAGTGTGGGATTCCCTCTTCCAATTGGCAGAAAAGTTCTACTTTGTAGATTAAAAAAGAAAGTCACCCCCATCCCCCAGAATGGCCAGAGGAAGAAAACAAGACTGAAGCAAGGATGCTAGTCTGTTCATGCTGCTAAGTATTTTAGCAGAGAAGTGGGATAAAGATTATATAATGCCAGAGATTCTCAGGTTACTTCTAAGCATTTTAGCCCAAATAACTAGTAAGAAGTCTCTAGGGCAGGGGTTACTTTGTAGAAAAATAGGTGATGGAACTCATCCAGGGATTGTTATGCAGCTGCACATACTATTCAATGAACAAGGAGGTGGAACTCTCAGAAGGAGGAGGAGGAACTCTCAGAAAGGTTCAGGAGCTGTGCTCCTGTGGGCTCCCACTGAATCTGAGGCCTGCTCAAGAGTAATCTTATTGCCTTGTACGTATATTGTCATTAAGGGGAAAATATTGCTGGGTTGCTGAAGAATCAGTTGATGCCTTACTTTTGGTGACCCAAAAAATGAAGCTAAGTTATATCAATATATCTAAATGTCAAAATGGCCCCATCTGTGGATATGTAAATCTGGAGTTCAGAACAGACTAGACAGATCTGTCAGTATATCTGAAAAAGAAAAATGAAAATTTAATAAAAACTACACTCGGCGTTACCTGTTGCTTTAAGAAACCAATGCCCTCTGTGGCTGTTGCTAGGCAACCAGAGCAGTAATGCCAGCTCTGTCAGTAAAAGGCAGAAGGAGGGGCAGGACCCTTTCCAGGGCTGTTTTGGCCTTTGAAGGAGGAGTCAGTAGAGCCAGGCCCAGCAACACCCACCAAGTAACATGACTTCCAAGACTCCTAGGCCTGATTGCTTTCTACTGTTTAACCACAACTACCCCAGGAAATCCAGTTTCAGACTTTTATAGGAGACTCAGTTTCAAATCTCCACTACAAACTAGTGGGAAGCGGGAAATTGAGGTGTCCCTTGCAAGTCCTTGTGGGTTCCTCAGAGTGCAACTAGACCTGGAGAGTGCCACTGCACAACTGGACTTCTTGGGTAGATGGTGCAAAGGGGAGAAGAGGAATTAAAGCTGAAGATGGGGGCGGATAAAGCTTGGTGTCTGGTGGGTGGGAAGAAGGAAGCAGGAAATGGGAGAGAGGCTATGAGGGCTTTCAGAGATTGGAAAGAGGACATAGTGAGGGGGTGAGCAAGTGAGATTCTCCTCTTACCCTGAAGTCTTTTTGGGTCCCATGCCATGTACCTTCTGTTCTTCTGTAAAATGTATTAAAAGCTGCTGCTATTTTACAAGAATGAACAAACCACATTTTTTCCCTTTGAAACTAGCCTTGGTATGAGAATTTAAAAAAAAAAAAAAAAGCTAGACTTGCAACTGTGGCTGCCACATTGTTCTAAAGAAACTCAACCATTTTGCTGGCAAATGCTGAGTTGTTTGACCTCATCAAATCAATGGATTTGGCTGCTTCTCTGAACTGCAAATAATGATGCTTTGTTGCAATGCTAAGCTTTATAGACTTGCCATCTTTGGTCATGCTTATCTGGGTTTCAGGTCAGTTAGTGTCAATTTCATGTGAGAAACTTTGCTTAGTCTTGCAGTACTTGATTGGGGTAAGTGGAGAGAGAGAGAGAGATGCTTATATGTTTATTTGTAAAACTAGACTAGACATGGACTGAGCATGCTGTAGTGGTCCAAGTGTCAGACTCTTATCTAGGAGACTTGGGTTCAAATGCCCATCATGCCAGGAAAGTTTGCAGTGTGACCTTACCCAGTCACTCTGTCTCCTTCTCCCTCTCCAGCTCAGCATCGTCTATCCCACAAGGCTGCTTGCGTGAGGATAAAATAGTGTTATAATAGTGTTAAAATAGTGTTTGGGTTCCCATGGAGGATAAAAATGATGTATCAATAAAGACAGAATGTTGCATGAAGATTTTATATAGGCCACAAAGTATTTGGTGTTGGGCAGGACTCTTTTTTTGAGCAGGAATGCTGTTCCAGCTGACTTGGTGTGGCCTAATATGCAAATGAGTTTTCTACAAAAAAAATGTTCGTGTTGGATATTTGTAATTGGGCTAAAAAACCTTTATGCTTCTGTTGGTGTGGCCACATAGAAACAGAGGGAACTGCCAGCCTAATCTCTGTTCCACCACTGCTGTCTGTTGCTTAAAAATGATCCTGATGGCCAGGGATCAGATGTTGCAAGAAACCAGTAAGGTTCATCGTGGCCCCCAAACCTGCTGACTCCAGCCTGAAGATGGCAGCCTGAGGTTCTCCCTGATTCCCTGCACTGATTCCTCTACCTGTCTGTCACCAGCCCTGATAAAAGCTTCCTCTAAATATTCCGAATGGGTGGCTTTTAATTGTTTCTTGTAAAGCTTGCTGCTAAATCTTAGCTGGGTTAATGTCGCTGCTCATGTAATCAAGAGTAGTAGTGATCAAATATAATGGGGGGGGGGGCGTGGTGACTGAGCTTCAGGCCGGTTGCATCCCTCCTATGCTCCTGCTATTCCTGCAGATTAATGACTACTCCCAGAGAACACAGCCAATTTTGGAAAGAACATCAAAGTCAAACATAGGAAGGACTAGAGCAAAAAAGGTACTAAAAACCCTCCCTATGGACCTCCCAGAAAGAGTAAAACTGACTTAGAATCTGAAGATTCTGACTTGGAGATTTCTCTGTTAGAGGAAATGGCGGCCAAAGGGAGTAATCATCCCCAAAGTGAACAGACTGAGATATTGCATGCCCTTACAGAGATAAAGAATGAAATTAAGAATGATTTAAGGTCTCTTAGTGGAGAGGTTGGACAATTAAAAAAGGAACTTGGACTTCTCAAACAGTCAGTTGAACCAATTAATGAAATTGGATGAACTCACTGCAGCACTGAAAACAACAGATAAGAAAGCTGAAGCTGCATATCAAACGGCAAAAAAGACAGCAGAGAATTTGAAAAACTTTAAGGACTGAGTCTTGGGCCAAAAATAAGATTATACTCCAGGAGTTAAGATTAAGAGAAAGAAAGGCCAAACTCAGTGGAATATCTGTAAATTTTGGAGAGATGGAAAACCTTACTATAGCTTTAAATAGATGACTATCAGATTCTTCTCACAAAAGGAGAAGCAGAGTCTTCCCAAGAAATTGTCACCTCTGCCTTCCAATTAAATATTTCCAAAAAGGCTCCTGATAACGTTTCCCCGGACATTGTTGTGGAATTTAAACAACTACAGATGAAGAACAAACTTTTTAAAATCGCCAGGGAAAAACAAAAACTGTGCCTTGAAGACACTTTTTTTTATTTCCTGATATGCCAGCTGAAGTAATTAATGCAAGGAGGAGATTGAGAGGAACAACAAAGTTTCTTTGTGACAAAGGAATTATATATAGATGGTTACCACTAGGTCATCTAGTGGTCAGTATGGAAAATCAAACTTTTACTGCATATACTGAGGCATCTGGCAAGGAACTAATAGACAGTGTAATTAAACTAAAGTCTGGAAGAGTTTGAATTGGGAAAGTAGGTTTTGAATCGGGAAATTATGTTTTCTTGAGGAGTATTAATAAGAGAATATGTATATAGTTAGAAGATAGAATAAAGATATGATAAATGGGAATGGGAAATGAATTGTTAAAGCTCATGTAGTACCAAGGAGGTGGTGGGTGTGCCCACCCCCCCCCCCCAGACCTCCAACTGTAGAAATTTTTCTATAGCACCCAGTTCTGGAGGTAACCCTGTCCATCTTTCTTTTGCAGGCATGAGAGAAGATAGTTAAAGTTTCAAAAATTAAGTATGAAAAGATGAAAATCCATGAAGAAGTAGTTTTGGAAACAAAAGAAAGAATATAATTATGATTAGAATAAGAATTAGGAAAGGTGGTACGGGGATTGGGTGAAATCGGGTAAAGAAAGGAAATAAGATAAAGAGGAAGGGGTTTATTTATTTGTTGTTAGTATTTAGTTTGATTTGTAGAAGGTAATAAGCAAAAATGAGATGTATTTATTTGTGATGTATAAATAAGTTGATATATGCACACTTAATAAAATATTAATACTGTAAAACTAAAAAAAAGTAGAGTGGTAGAATCTGCTGACAGGGTTAGGAGACAAATGTTGGAAATGCACAGCTGGATCCAATTAATTTTTCTGCAGATGTAAAAAGAAGGAAAGATCCCCTTTGTCCACCCCCCCCCCCCCAAATACGCTAGGCTGGGAATGATGAGATCTGTGTGCATCAAAATGGAGGGCAGGTTTTGTAGTTGGGAGGAAAATTGGGTGAGAAACCACAAGAAAGCTGTCTGGATCCAAGTCAGTGGTCTGCTCCTAATCAACTAAACGACATTTTAGAGAGGCACCATTTGTTTGGTTGGGCCTGGGTCACAGTAGGAGAAATACAGGCTGGCCTATTCTGGCATTACACTGAGAACAAAAAAAATCCAGTGATCCAGTATGTTGAGTTTGTATCTAGGAAGGCTCTGAAACTTAATCTTTGTACCAAACTTAGAACAGAGTGTGCTGAGAAATGAATTTGGTGCTAGTTGTTTTCTGTACACTGTGCAGGGCTGGCTCGCCCACTAGGCAAACTAGGTGGTTACCTAGGGCACCGGCAGGGCTGGGGTGCCAAATTCGGTCTCCCCCCCCAAGGCAAATGGCTAGTTTGCCTGCTCCCCAGCCTCCTCCTCCCTCCCTTCCCTGCCAGGTCTATTTCAATGCCCGGGGACAAGTGGTCAAGTGTTGTGCTCCCAGGCCATCTAAAGGCACCCCCCACCAATCAGCTGATTGGCAAGTAAAACCGTGCTGGAGGCTCCCGGCTCCTATGCCAGCCCTCCCGCACACTCACTGTCAGCGCCCGGTTGAGGGGGCAGGCTAGGAAATGAGGAGGAGGCAGTGGTGGCCGCTGCTTTTTCAGCAGCTCGCTGGTCCTTCCCACTGCTGCTGGACTGCCCCCTCAACCTGGCACTGACAGTGAGTGTGAGGGAGGGCTGGCATAGAAGCTGGGAGTGTCTTGCACAGTTTTACCCGTTGATCAGCTGATCAGGAGTACGCCTTTAGATAGCCCAGGAGCGCAGCACTCGACCACCCATTCCTGTGCATTGAAATAGACCTGGTGGGGAAGGAAGGGAGGAGGAGGTGCGGCAGTGGAGGGGGGGGCACTGCGGAGGGATGCAGCAGACTGCGAGTCTATCTAGGGTGCCGTGTGCCCTAAGGCCGGTCCTGACGCTATGACTGTTGTTCATTGGAGAAAGAGGGATTCAGACATGCATCTGTCACCACCAGTACCGTATGCACTCTGAAGCATGGAATCCGGGAACCGTTTTACCACATCATCTAATGTTTGTATAGACCTGATCAGAGTTATAAAGTGAACGCCTACCTGAGTCATCTGCATATGTTTGTGAGTCACCACCAGTTTAAGGTCTGCGATGGGGAGAGGGAAGAGGCAATTGTTTTTTACTTTTTTTCTCTGCAGTGAACATACGCAGGAGTACAAATGTCACACCCAGCAATCAGGTTTTTGGATAACCCCCAAATTTGTTAGCAATTTTGTGATTAGATTGTGGAGATACTGATCTGTGCCTGCTCATTTCTTTCTTTGCTTTGAAGCCACACTGGCAGCTGCTGCCTGAACATGAGTTGGAAGGATTTACAGTAAAACAAGGGATGGTGTTTAAGTAAAAGCTGGAGGGGGTAATTAAAACATAGCCTTCAGCAGAAATGACACATTTATTTATTATCTGTTGTGTCTACTAAGACCTGATTTCTGTGACTGGGATTTCAGTTGTCCTCTCTTTTGATATATACAACCTAGGGGGAAATTTCCATGGATAGAAAGGGGGAAGGGTTTTCACTAATTCTTCACTCTCTCTGCTGACCTCTGATTCCCCCTTCATGATGTTCCTGGGGAGTCTTGCATGCCAGGAACAGCATTTCAGGGGACGTTTTGAACTACAGGGAGAGACAAAAAGGGTCCAGTCCCACTGGCAGAAATCCCTCCCATCTATGGAAATTACCAATTGATCCAAGCACTATAGTGATTTGTGGAAACTGGAACACCTTTCAGTATCACCATTTAAATTAACAGTAGTCAGTGTGCTGTCATTGGGAATATGAGTGAATACGTGTGAAGTTTAGAAAGTTGCCTAATGATTCCTTATATTTTTTTCATTTTTTCTATATAATTAACTTGTCTGTGATAGTCTTAAAGTGCTGAGATTTTGGTTTCTTGATATAAACATCAAAAACTGAAAATAATGTTCCTGAAATAGTCGTTATAGGGAAACGTACTGATAATGCTGTCAGTTGACATGGATCAAGAAGGAATATTCTTTCAGGTTATATCTATTTTATTATTTTCATGTTGGATGATGATGACTAGGCTTGCAACCAGCAGAAGGGTTGGAGGTGGGGAGATGGGGGAGCATAGAGTTTCCAGTGATTCCTAAAGCTACTCTGTGTCACTTCCAGGTTTCCCCCAGAAGTGATGTCACTGACATCTCTGGTTGTTGTTGGGTTTTGTTTTATTTGTTTTGCTTGGAGCAGCAGGGGCAATGAGGGCTGCCAGCGGGAGACCTCCTACCACAGTAGGAAGCCTGGCAGCCCTATGAATGAAGCCCGCACAAGTTGTGTGCTGAGTTGTGTCACGTTCTTTCTACCTACTGTTTACAAATCCTTGGTTGTACTTTTGCCTTCAATGCTTCATTTTTATCCAGTCAATACACTGTTTAAAAACTAGTTCTGATTCTCCCGATACAACTGGCAATGCTTTCTGTTCATATGTAGGAAATACAGTGTGATTGTCATGGTCAGAACAAGCCTGCAAGGCACAGATGCCATAGAAGGACACGGTGTCTCTTAGGAAGGACAGAGATAGTTGTTCTGAGTGTGAAATGGCTTTACTGACCCTTTTGACACCATCTTATCTTCTTCGTGGTCTCTGTGCATCACACTGATGGGAGTAAGGCGCCTGCGCCGATCTCGATCGGTAAACTTAAAAAGCTGCGGATTTCCGCGCCGACGTCCCAGTGCGCATGCCCAGGAGCCCCCACCACGCATGCTCACTGAGACGGGCACGGACATCCCGCCAGTTCTCTTCTGACCGCCGCGCTGATCAGTCGATCTACTTGCTTCGGTCGGTGAACTTTTTTCCCTTTCTTTGGATTTAGTATAGCTAGCTGTAGCTTAGTTTTTATAGTGTTAGTTTTAGGTTTTAGTTAGTGTTAGTGTTTTTTTCGGGGGCGTTCGGGCGGAGCGCGTTAATTTTGCTCCTTCCCCCCCCCCTCTTCCCCGTCTTCCCGCCTTCTGGCGCATGGAAAGGCGGTGGGGATTTTTTCGGCGGTGCTCCAAGTGCGGGAGCAAGATAGCTCCACCTGACGGGCACTCACTCTGCCTCCTGTGCTTGGGAGAACGGCATCGCCCAGACTCTTGCACACATTGTGCAAAATTCTCGAGACAAACCCGGAAGAACCGAGCAGCGAGACTTGCGGCGGCCCTCATGGAACAAACTCTGTCTCCGGTTTGTTCATCGGCGGAGAGGGCAGACCAGCCCGTCGTTACCGACCCACCATCGACGTCGACATCGTCGGTGGTCGATGTCGAACGCCCGCTTTCCGACGCCGAACGGCACGCCAAACGCGCTGCCTCGGCCCCTCTGTCGGACTCCTCTATGCCAGCTAAGCGGCCTAAAGAGGATATGGGCGTAGCGAGCGAGAAGAAGAAGAAGAAGGCAAAAAGGCTGGATAAGCCAAAGCCTAAATCCTCGTCCTTCATCGCTCCCACCTCTCCGCAGGACCCGACGGCTCCGATCATACCGCCGCTTAAGCTGCTTGCCTCGCCGATTCGACCAATCACCTCGATGTCGACGGAGCTCGTCATTTCCTCCGACTCCGACCAGGAGATCGAGCCCGGCCAGCGTCCCGACATCGAACCACCGTTTCGGCCTCGCCCTCGAGCTCCCCGCAGTCCACCCCCTCGGGACCGAGAGGAGAACATTAAGGACCGTTCGCCTAGGAGCCGATCCCCTCGACGCCGAGACCCTGCCCAGGTTCCATGGGACCAGAGACAGTGGCAATATTTATATGGGGCCTACCCCATGCAGCCTTCTTTCCCGTGGCTCCTTCCTCGTCAACCTGATTGGGACCAATCTTCCGAGGCTTCCTACCGGTCTCGGACGTCGTACCGTCCCCCGCGTCGCACAGCCTCCGCGTCGGTGTCGAAGGCTCCCGACGTCGAGGACACCTCATCACCAGTTCGGCACCGAGCCCCAACAGAGAAGCCAAAACCAAAGACCCCGGTGTCTCCACCCGACCCGCATCTCTCGGATCGTTCGGAGTCACCTGCGCGATCACCTAGGTCGCATGATTCATCGGCTGATGAACAGGATACTTCTTCGCCGAGACAACCCTCCCCTTCACCGAAGACCTTCGAGGAGCAGCCCATCTCCCCCTCGGAGGACTTAAAATCATACGGGGACTTGGTAAAGCGCATGGCGCAGTCACTGTCGCTCACCACTGTGCAACCCGAACCGATCGTTACCGACACGGTCTTCGATATCGTTCAGAGGGATACTTCCACCGCAGTGGCGCTACCTTTGACTAACGTCATGATGCACACCGCCAAAGCCTCATGGGACAAACCCATTTCGACACCTGTGTCGTCTAGACGCCTGGATCATATGTACCGGATCCAGGAAGCTGGTGCAGAGTTCTTGCACAACCACCCTCGTCCTAACTCCATTGTCGTTTCTTCGTCTTCACGCGCCAAGAAGACGCATTCCACTCCTCCCGATAAGGAGGGGAAGAAATTAGACTCCATAGGCAGAAGGCTGTATTCTACAGGTTCGCTGGGCTTCAAAATCGCCAACTACGCGGCCTGTATGAGCCGTTACCAGTATGGTCTCTGGGACCAGGTGTCCACACTTCTTCCTAGCCTCCCGGAACAGACTAAAACTGCCCTCCGGAGACTGCAGAAAGAGGGTATGTTGCTAGCAAAGCAACAACTGAACTCTTCCAAACACTCGGGCGACACTTGCGCGAAAACACTTACAACTGCTATTGCCCTTCGTCGCCACTCCTGGCTTAGGTCCACGGCCCTCCAACATGATACCCAGGCCTATATAGAGGACTTACCATTCGACGGCTCTGGCTTGTTCAGTGCAACCACCGACTCGGTGTTGCAGGAAATAGATAAGAGTATCAAAACATCGAGGAACCTGGGAGTCTCTGCGGCACGACCTCAGTCCAAACGACAGACACCGAAACCTTGGAACCGGAAACCATTTCCCAAGTCGCCGGACCAATCATGGCGCCCCAAGTCTGCCTCCCCGTACTCTAAACAGCAATATACGCCCAAGCCAAAGTATTCTCCTCCGGCTGGACAGTCTTCTAGGCAGAAGGGTTCCAAGCAACCCAAGCAGGGCCTTTGACTGCTTCCCGGCCCTCCTCCCTTCCCCCTCCTTGTACCGTACCCGCCTCTTCCCATATTTGGAAGCTTGGGAGACTATTACGACGGACAAATGGGTCCTCGGCATCGTTCGAAGAGGCTATATCATCGAGTTTTGTCAACGCCCGGTCACACCGACGTTCGTTTCCACCACCCCTACGGACGTGTTGAAAGAAGAGGTCGTATCCCTCCTTCAGAAGGATGCGATCGAGCGCGTACCTTCAGACCAGCACCGCCTAGGCTTTTATTCCCGATACTTTATAGTGCCCAAGCGGGATGGTGGCCTGCGGCCCATTATGGACCTCCGGGCCCTAAATTTGTTCATAAGCTACCTCAAGTTTCGGATGACATCTTTGCCGAACATCCTCCCCCTCCTGAACCAAGGGGATTGGATGGCCACACTGGATCTGAAGGACGCCTACTTTCATGTGTCTATTCATCCCTTCCACCGAAAATTCCTTCGTTTTTCTGTCGGCTCGGATCACTTCCAGTATCGGGCCCTCCCGTTTGGCCTTTCTACGGCCCCCAGGGTCTTTACAAAGACTATGGTCGTGATTGCAGCGTTTCTACGGCTTCAGGGCATCACCCTGTTTCCGTATATCGACGACTGGCTGCTAGTCACTCCGTCTCGAGAGACTCTGCTGTGTCACATCACCACTACCCTCACGTTGCTGCAGAACCTGGGCCTGCAGGTGAACCACAAAAAATCCCGTCTCCAACCCTCACAGAGGGTCCAGTTTATCGGTGCCATTCTGGACTCCAGGGTTTGCAGGGCTTTCCTCCCACCGGACCGGGCGGAAGACATCATTCGGGCGGTGAGGGCTCTCCAGGAGTGCCCTGTGGCCACCGCTCGCCAGCTTCAGCGCCTACTAGGCCTCATGGCCGCCACCACAGCGGTGTTGGTCTTCGCGAGGCTTCGCATGAGGCCTCTTCAACTATGGTTTCTGGCTCATTTCAAGACCGGGAGGGATTCGCCAGAACGCCGCCTGTCGCTTCCCCCAGAGATCTTGCATTCCCTCGACTGGTGGACGCGGAAGGCCCATCTATTAGAAGGGGCTCCTTTTCACAAGGAACCTCCGACCCTCACCATCACCACGGACGCCTCCCTGTGGGGCTGGGGGGCGCATATGAACGGACTCTGTGTGGGGGACCGATGGGCTTTATCCCAGGCAGGCAATCACATCAACTTCCTGGAGCTTTTGGCGATCTTTCACGCAGTGAGGTCCTTTCACAAGTTCCTGCGGAACAGAACGGTGGCAGTTCTTACGGACAATACTACAGCTATGGCGTACGTCAACCGACAGGGCGGCACGGTCTCCCGCCGACTCTGTGGCCTAGCCGTAGCTCTGTGGGACTTGTGCATCGCCCTAGGGGCTTCGCTGGTCGCCACCCACCTTCCTGGGAACCTGAACACCCAGGCGGACTTCCTCAGTCGGGGGGGCGCCGCCGGGCACGAATGGGAGCTCAATTGGACTTTTCTGCGTCCTGTCTTCCTGACGTGGGGATTCCCGGAGCTCGACGTGTTTGCCACGAGGGCGAACAGGAGGTGCCCTCTCTTCTGTTGCAGGGGCGGAGTGGATCCGCTGTCCCTCGGGGACGGCCTCCTTGTGCCCTGGACGAGGCACAAGGTTTATCTCTTTCCCCCGCTGCCCCTGATCACCAGGGTGATCCAGAAAGTCATCCGGGAGCGGCCGAAGGGCATCCTTGTAACTCCCTGGTGGCCCAGACAGCACTGGTTCCCCCTGCTCCTTCGCCTGACCGGCGGGGTGTACCACCACTTCCCGCAGGCCCCGGACTTGCTGCTACTGCACGGAGGGCAGGTGGTACACCACGACATACCGCAACTGAAGTTGACGGCTTGGCGGCTCCAGTAAGGTCATGGTCGGAAAGGGCCCAGTTTGTGATGCTGAATAGCAGGAAACCCTCCACTCGTAGAGCGTACTCCTATAAATGGGGAGTGTTCGTCCGCTTCTCTTCCTCCCGTACGGGTGACCCTATGACGGCGGGCCTGCCGATCGTCTTCGACTTCCTACTCTCCTTACTGGACAAGGGGCTCTCGGTATCCTCTGTTCGCGTGTACCTTGCGGCCATTTCTGCTCACCACTCGCAAGTGGATGGGCGTACTGTGTTTGCCCATCCGGACACTAAACGTTTCCTCAGAGGGGCTATCAGACTGTATCCAGCTGTTAAACATCTGGCGCCCGCCTGGGAACTGTCTCTGGTTCTGCAAGCCCTCTCGGGGAGACCCTTCGAGCCCATGGCTACGTGTCCTCTTCAACTGCTAGCCTGGAAAACGGCGTTCCTGGTGGCCATAACCTCGGCTCGACGAGTGGGGGAGCTGGCAGCTTTGCGCTGCGATCCCCCCTACTTATGTTTTTCTGAGGAGGGAGTTCGTCTGCGGCCCGATATCACCTTCCTCCCGAAGGTAGTGTCGGCTTTTCACCTGGACCTGGAGACGTGCCTTCCAGTCTTCTTTCCCAACCCGTCTAATGAGGACGAGCGTAGGCTGCACGCCCTGGACGTAAAGAGGGCGCTAGCCTTCTACCTGCACCGCGTCAGGCCTTTCCGGAAAGACCCTAGGCTCTTCGTGTCCTACGCCCAGCCTTCCCTGGGGCATAAAATATCGGCCCAGAGGCTGTCCAAATGGATAACGGAGACTATTAAGCTCTGTTATCTGCTGCACAAGAGGCCCTTACCTGGGCCCATCAAGGCCCATTCTACCCGAGCGATGGCGACTTCAGCGGCCTTCATGCGAGGCGTCCCACTGCAGGACATTTGCAGGGCTGCAACCTGGTCCTCTGGACATACCTTCGTACGCCACTACGCGTTGGACCTACGAAGCCGTCGCGAATCGGCGCTGGGCCGAGCGGTGTTAGAGTCTGCTTCCTGCTGATGGACCGTGGCACCCGCCTCCAGGTATGGTCTTGGCTTGCTAGTCTCCCATCAGTGTGATGCACAGAGACCACGAAGAAGATAAACAGGTTTCCTACCTGTAACTGATGATCTTCGAGTGGTCATCTGTGCAGTCACACTCCCCGCCCTCCTTCCCCGCTGCGACCGGTCCATCACTGGGCTGACGTGGCGGTCAGAAGGAACTGGCGGGATGTCCGTGCCCGTCTCAGTGAGCATGCGTGGTGGGGGCTCCTGGGCATGCGCACTGGGACGTCGGCGCGGAAATCCGCAGCTTTTTAAGTTTACCGATCGAGATCGGCGCAGGCGCCTTACTCCCATCAGTGTGACTGCTCAGATGACCACTCGAAGATCATCAGTTACAGGTAGGAAACCTGTTTTTCTTTCTGCTACCTTCAGCCAGTTCAAAACTATGTCGCCTGTCTTGTGAAGAAGATATTGGATTTGTATCCCACTCTTCACCCTGAGTCTCAGGGTGGCTCACAGTCTGCTTTACCCTCCTCCCCCACAACAAACATCCTGTGAGGTAGGTGGGACTGAGAGAGGTCTCCCAGGTGCTGCCCTTTCAAGGGCAGCACTGTAAGAGCTATGGCTGTCCTAAGGCCATTCCAGCAGCTGCAAGTGGAGGAGTGGGGAATCAGACCCGGTTCTCGCAGATAAGAGTCCGCACACTTAACCACTACACCAAACTGACTCTCAGTCATACACTGAATTCAGGCCATTATTCCAGCAAGGTCAGTATTGTATATTCAGACTGGCAGCAGCTCTCTGGAGCCTCAGGTCTTTCATATCTCCTACTGCCTAGTATTTTTAACTGAAGATGAGGATGATAGAACCTGGGCTCTTCCACGCACCAAGCATATGCTCTCCCACTGAGCCACAGCCCCTCCTGCTGAGTCACAGCCTGTCTCTGACAGAAGCCTGTTACCTGCATTCTACAACAGTTCCATTGATAACCAGTGCTGTTTTTGAATTTTAAAGCCCCAAATAATCTAGACAAAGAGTACCTTCCTGAAATTTAAAAAAGGTAGCCATGTAATTCATAGCAAAATCCCCAAACGAAATCCATGTAATATTCTTTTTTATTGAGACTTACCAAAATAACACAACACACTCTGCTAAGCTTTAGAATGCTGCAGAACTCTTCCTCAGGCTGGATGCTGAAAGGGGATGTAGGGAAGAAAAGCACACCTTTTACCCTATAGTGTTAATACCCTATGGTGTTAATCCAAGAGGACACTGGGTATGGCCAGCTGATGCAGATTGCACCCATGCATGTTTGGAAGAAGAAACACAAATGGAAGTCATCCAGTTGAAAATATAATAACCATTGCTGTTAGTAGTTTGGTGCTCCTTGGTCCAAGCAAATCATGATTAAAGTAAAAATAATGTTAGGCTGTAAAGGCAAATAATGTGTAGGGGGAAAGTGTAGTTTGACCAATCTCATGGAACATTAATTTACTATGGTACAGGCTTTTGAGGACTTTATTTTCCTTCATTCAACTGATGAAAATATTCTTATGTTTCAAGTATCTAGTGCCTTTTACTTCATCCAATTGACAAAGTAGGCATTAATCCCCAAAACCTTGTTCACAGTAAGCCTTTAATGTGCAGGGGGCGGGATTAATTTTTTTTTTTTTGATCCGGCAGACTTTCACAGCTATCTTTTGACAGGAAGGGAGTTAAATTCACTGGAATTCATTGTTGCTTGTGAACTCAGCCCTGCAGGCCTCCCATACTGTCCTTCTGGCAAAAAAGAAAAAGCAGGAAGGGTCAGTGAACTAAAATATCTAAAAGTCAAGTATATGTCTTATTCAAGTTAATTAGTGATGCAGCATCCCACCCTACTCCATGCCAGTTATACTTGCCATCTTTCTGCAAGTTGATACTGTAGGGCAAGGGTTTGTGAGGCCTGGCCAAGACACCAAATTATCTGTTCAGTCCTAATTGTCTTCCAACTCCAGTAAGGTTTTGAATAATAGTCTCCAGGGATGCATTTTAAAGATGTTAAGGATTCCCTGAAGATGCAAACGAAAAGCTCAGTATAAAATGGGCAGGCTGAGAGTAATTTCCAGCCACAGATTACATCTTTTTGAGTCCGTAATACTTTGATGTGCAGGTTTATTTGTGATTTTGGCAGTGGTTGAGTTCCTCCCATGTAATTACCACCGGAAGGCTTCCTACACTGCCTTCAGAAAGCTTTTTTTAATGAGAAGTACAGATTTGGGATGTAATTTGGTGTTTGTGGCCAGAGAGCTCACTTCCTGTTCACTTGCTCACTCATTTCTACTTGAAGTAATGAACCTGGAGACCTGTTTGAGACCGCTAGTTTTATTGTACTGTACTCTGTTCTCCTAAAACACAGAGTCCATTATTCACTGTGACAAAGTAGTAGAATAGCTGAGCATCCTTTCCCCTTTGGTTTCGGGTAACTTGTGCTCACTAGCTCTGTTTTTAGCAGTTTTCTGGGTGGCCAGAAGAGGATTGGACATTAGTTTCCTCACCTCATCTTTATAATAAATAAAGTGAATATCTGTATTAGGCTGTCTTTCTTCTGTAATTTGAAAGTCTTATTGCCAGTTTATTCTGTCAATACGAAAAGTACTCCCTTCTCATTTGGTGGCCAAAGTATTTGAGCTTCAGCTTCAGCATCTGACCTTCCAGTGAACAGTCTGGGTTGATTTCCCTTAGGACTGACTGATTTGATCTTCTTGCAGTCCAAGGGACTCTCAAGATTCTTCTCCAGCACCACATCTCAAAAGCAACTATTCTTCTGCACTTGGCCTTCCTTAGGGTCCAACTCTCACAGCCATACATTACTACTGGGAATACCATTGCTTTGACTATACAGACTTTTGTTGGCAGGGTGATGTCTCTACTTTTTATTATACTGCCCAGGTTCGCCGTAGCTGTCCTCCCAAGGAGCAAACGTCTTTTAATTTAATGGCTACAGTCACCATCGGCAGTGATCTTGGATCCCAGAAATGTGAAGTCTGTCAATACTTCCATGTCTTCCCCTTCTATTTGCCAAGGTGTGATGGGGCCAGATGCCATGATCTTAGTTTTTCTGATGTTGAGTTTCAAGCCTACTTTTGTGCTCTCCTCTTTCACCCTCAACAAGAGGTTCTCTAGGTCCTCCTCACTTTCTGCCATTAGAGTACTGTCATCTGCATATCTGAGGCTGTTGATGTTTTTCCTGGCAATCTTAATTCCAGTTTGTACTTCATCCAGGCCAGCATTCCGCATGATGTACTCTGCATATAAATTAAATAAGCAGGGTGACAATATACATCCTTGTCGAACTCCTTTTCCTATTCTAAACCAATCAGTTGTTCCATATCCCGTTCTAACAGTTGCTTCTTGACCCTTATACAGGTTTCTCATGAGACATGCTTCTTGACCCTTATACAGGTTTCTCATGTGAGGTGGTCTGGTACTCCCATCTCTTTAAGGACTAGCCACAGTTTGTTGTGATCCACACAATCAAAGGCTTTAGCATAGTCAATGAAGCAGAAATAGACATTTTTCTGATACTCCCGTGCTTTCTCCATAATCCATCGAATGTTGGAAATTTGATCTCTAGTTCCTCCACCTCTCCGAAACCCAGTCCGAAACAGAACTGGATCCAAACAAATTTTTCTCTCAGTCCAGCCAAATTCCCTTCTTCCCTTCAGCTCTTATCCCATGTGGTCTTGATTCCTGCAGTTGCATGATACCTACTGTGGCTCTTTTTGAGTGTCAAGGGCATCCCTCATTATTTATTCACCACCTGAAAAGCTGGAAGGACCCAATCCACACCACTTGTATTTCTGCAGATATTTTGAAGCATATAAATTGGTATATTAGTGGAATAAGCTCTAACCAGAACTCGGATTAGATATTGGTATGTTCTCACTGTCACGTTGGCCACTTTAATACTTTCAGTGATGTCTTCTTTTTCAAAAGCATAACAGTGCTGAAATACCCCCTCACTGACATTTTTACACACCTCAAATTTTTTTCGAACCCTTGTAACAAGCTAAGATTGGAATAATACATTGAATAGCAGCAAATAACAACAGATGTGTTATTCCAATATCAGCTGTACTTATGCATCTTAACTCTAATTAGCCCTTCCTGGCAACAACGTTCCTCCCCCCCACACACACACCTATATGTAATGCTTGAGAAAATCTGTTTCAGTATATCTGAGAAAGCAGGGCTTTTCTTGAGCAGGAATGCAATTTCGGCTGACTTGGTGTCAAGGGGTATGGCCTAATATTCAAGTGAGTTCCTGCTGGGCTTTTTCTACAAAAAAGCCCTGTGTGGAAGCACTGTTGCCATCAGGGGGTATGGCCTAATATGCAAATGAGTTCCTGCTGGGCTTTTTCTACAAAAAAAGCCCTGTGAGGAAGTATGCATCTACACATGTCAAATTCTCGCTTTTATTAAGAATTGAACTTCGTTGGTCTTAGAGGTGCAACTGGACTCAAATGTAGTTCTAACATCTGTTTGATATCTTTTGTATTTTGTATGCTAATTTGCTGCTATTTACAGGTCCTTAAAACTGCTTTAATCCAGTCTCAGCTATACTTACCGCTCAGTTACGTACACATCTTGACTTCCTAGCAACTATTATCTGTATGCAAGACTTGAGGAAAACTATTTCAATGTATCTGATGAAGTTTTAACCCAGAATTTAAAATTTGTTGGTTTTAAAGATGCCACTGGACTTAAACGTTCTGTTGCTTCAGATCTATATGACTACCCAGTACTCACCTGATTACAAAGGTGGTTATGAATAATTAAGGGCATTGCATAGCCAAACTCATGGCCTAAAGCTAGCTTGGCATAGTGGTTAAACTATTGAATTTAGGAACTGAGAGACTCAGATACAAATCTCCACTCTGCATAAAGCTTGCTGGGTAACCTCAGGTTAGTCTGTCTGTCTGTCTCCCTCCCCCCTCCCTTCCTCTCCTAACCTACTTCATAGGGTTGTCATGAGCTCCTTGATGGAAGGACAGGGTAAAAATGTACTAATATATAATAAAGTAGGTGTTTGGAATTCTTTTCCCTATTCTGAGGCTGCAGGTCAAATATTTCAGCTATTTTAATTATAACAGTTAAGAAGTTGGGAATGAAGCATAAGTTTGTTCCCTTCCTCTTAGATATAAATCCCCCACACACTTATTTTTTTTGAGCTACACATTTTATCTGCACATAAATGTATATTAATGCTGCAATGGTTTATATTAATATAAGAGCAGATGTAATGCTGCACCCCCTCTTTGGTTAATTCTGGAATGCAAAAGGAAGGGGAGGAGGAGTGTGAAAGAACTGGACGCATCTTCCAGTAAACGCTCGTGATCCAGGTGCTACATGACTATAGGCTTTGAAGAAATTGCATCTAAAACTGGCAGTGAACTATTCATTCTCATCTGTGTTCTGCAAATGACTGCAGCAGTTTGGCTCAAAGAATTTGGCTCTCTTCACATGTAATTTCATGGCTCATAACATACTGATGCAAGCCAGTGGGTTTCAGATTTTCTTCCATGAGGGAACCCTTTCTGCAGTGATTGGCTGAGAGACCCTGGAATGGATGTTTCACAATTATTCTAGTAATGCTCTAATGGCACACTCCATTCATTTGAGATCCCACCTGTCGCTTTCTCCAACATAGAATGTGTGCTAGAATTCACCCAACCTTCCCTGTGACACCACACTCAAGGGAAGTTCAGTAATGATGAACAAACTGCTTGTCAGGGACACTTCTCATAATGCTGAGCTTCTTTTCAAGAAGGTTTCATAAGCTCTGAGAAACTTCAGGATTCCTAGGGACACATTTTACAAATGCCCTCTTCTGTGCTTACAATTTAGGGTCTGTTAAGGGAGAGGCAGTTTAATTCAACCTAATTAACTACCCACAGCCTAATATCCATTATTTTCTGTGCTGGCATATAAGTGTTTACTGACTACTAGGCTTATCCATTGTTTGTGAAAACCCTGAGTTTGCAGTTAAATATGTGGTGCTTTGCATTTTCCATTCTGTTCTGCATCTGTCAGTGATGGCTCTCTTCCATGAAGATGGAGTGCAGCCACTAACTATAATTGGAGTAGTTCTATTTTTAAGCTGATTGATATGAAAATAAATGGGTTAGAGCAAATCTTACTGTCAGGTTAGTCTTTGGTAGAGAAGTCTTTACCAAAAGCTGAACTGTTTCTGTATTCTGATAAAGGGATAAGACTGAGACAAATATTTAGATTGTTCAAACAGAAGTTAAAGTATTTCCTGAGTCATTACCTGGCTGATTACCGAGAAATGAAATGCTTTAATTGGCTGGCTCTTTGTAATTGGTGACTAAAGAGTCAAGTCTCTGTTCTGTGGATTTCCCAGATGCTCTGTTAAGCCAGGTAGGTGCTGCTTTCTTTTAAACGTTGGGCATTAATTCCAAGTGACTAAAGACAGATGTTGAAACAGCATACAAAGATGATCAGCTGTAAATTCCAGCTGTTAAGATTGACCAAAAGGCCAATTTTGGCTATAACAGATGTTTCTGCTCGCTTAGCACTGAATTTGTAATGGGCTACTTCCCCTTCCCTGTTTCCAGAGCTGAACATTTAGCAGCAAAATCATCTTAAAGTTGCTTAAAAGATACCTATAAAATGTCCCATCTGGTTTCCACATTTTAAATCAATTGACTCCCTTTTTGCAGCAGGCGTATGCTAACAAGAGATGCACATGTGAAAGATCAGAGTTCACATTTTTAGCATAGACTTTGTTTTGAGCACATTAGCTGCCCATTCAGGCCCAAGGAGTCTCGATCACATGGCCTTGACATCAAGGAGAATTCTATTATTACTCCCTTCACTTACTTCCATGAATATTTGAGTAAACAAGGCCATTCAGCCTCAAGATTAGAGGAATCCAGTTGCCTCAAGCACCCAAATCTCATGCCACAGTACCAAGGAATGCAGGTCAACCAGAACCTAGGCTTGCCAATCCCCAGGTCCCAGGGGGCGGTTCTTCTGCTTTCCCAGGCTCCTTCATGCCCCCAGTCAGCTGGCCGGCAGGGGGAAGCCCCGCCCCCAGAGGACCATGTGCCTTTTCACCTCCAGAGGCTTCAGTCTCCGATTGAAAGGCTTCCTCTTGGGGTGGTGTGTCTGTGTTACTTTGAAGAAGTTGGCAGCAACTCATGAGTAGAGAGGCCAATCCCTTGCTTCAGAGTTGCCAGAAAAGGGGTGGTGGGGGGGAGGGAAACATCTGCTGAGCACTTCATTATTCCCTATGTGGAGATCAATTCTCATAGGGTATAATGTGTAATTGATATGGAGGTTTCAGGGGCTCTGGGGGAGCTGTTTTTTGAGGTATAGGCACCAAATTTTCTGTATAGTATTTAGTGCCTCTCCCCAAAGGACTCCCCAAGTTTCAAAATGATTGGACCAGGGGGTCCAATTCTATGAGCCCCAAAAGAAGGTGCCCCTATCCGTTACTTCCTATGGGAGGAAGACATTTAAACAGGTGTGCTGTCCCTTTAAATGTGATGGCCAGAACTCCCTTGGAGTTCAATTATGCTTGTCACACCATGTGACGCACGTGGCCCTGCCCAACCTTCTCAGTGTTGACTGATGAGAGCATGCACAGGGTGGGACAAAGAGCATTCACAAGAGGAGAAGTGGTGCAAGGGCAGCCAGTAGCTGGCTAATTCAGTTGCTGATCATGAGCAGGGCAATTCAGGAGTCAGGAGAAGGCAGGTGCAGGACCAGCCAGCTGGAGAAGACAGCCGGCTAATCTCATGGCAGGGTGTGGCACAGCTAAATTGATACAGAAAGAATTACTTTTAAAAAAGGTTTTCTAAGAGGGAATTTTGTGAGGTGTGGCAGTAAATTAAGGGGGCATGACCCGGAGATGCCCCACTGTAGCTATGGGCTAGTGCCCATTTTTTTTACAAAATAAATTTATGTGGCACATTGTAACAGATGTCAGACTTTTCAAGTTTGTTTTGATATTGCAAAAAAAGTCAAATTACGAACTAATGTTGCAGAGTTATTCTGATATAAGCACAGAAAATCCTTTCCTCCATAGAGAAATTACGCTACATTTTCAGTGAATTTTGTTAGAGAAATACAAAGTTGATTCAGTTGGGTACTCTTCCAGGAAAGTGGCTTTAGGATTGCACTGTAAGCAGTTCAAAGAGTTTGTTTGAGTTACACTGATTGGCAAAGCAGTTTTTAAAATATTTATAGGATCAGGCTGAAGGCAGTGGTGGTAAGATGGGGGGGGTTGTATTATCTGAAAGCTCTTCTGGTAGGCCCTAGGAGACATCATGACAACTAAATACAGAAAGGATAGAACATTGTTTGTGAGACTGCCTTGAAGGATCTTCAACTCACTGGAAATATTAATGCAGCTGGTACATTTTGCAAGGAGGAATAGAGAACAATGTTGCCCTCATTTTCAGACTTCTACATTCAAACTCTTACCAGCTTCCTCTGAAAACAAGAACTTTATTTGATCAGATTAATGCACATCTAGTCTTGTATCCTGTTTCCACAGAAGTTAGCCAAAGATGGAAGCCCAGGAGAAGGACAAAAAGGCGATAGTCATTCGTGGCTGTCTCTCCCTTCCCTTCTCAGGAACTTGTATTCAGTTCCAAGGCTCTGACAATTTTAGGGAAGAGCCGTGAATAAATGTCAGGGGGAAACAACCTATTCTGAGATGGTTCACTTATCTCCACTTCTTCCTCAGAAAGCTCCCCTTCTTCCTTTGAGGAAGATAGTTCTGAGTCCTCAGAGTCTTCCCCGAGCTCAGATGCTTGAAAACTTTCCAAATCTATGCGTCTCTTCTTTCTCTGTGAAGGGGCAGTCTCAACTTCCTCCTCCACCAGATGCTTAAGGTGGTCTTGAGACCTGACTCAAAAGTTAATTCACTGTTTCATAGATTGGAAGAGCTTATTCTTCCTTCCTTTTGTCCCAATCCGCAGCACGAAAAGGAGAGATTATGGTACTGTTTAGACGTTCGCAGAGCCTTAAGCTTTTACTTGGACAGAACTAAGCCTCTAAGGTCTTCTGATTCCTTATTTGTTTCTTTTAGTACCAGAGCCCTGGGTAAAGCCATTTCTAAATCTATAATTAGTAGTTGGTTGCGAGGCTGC
The DNA here is from genome assembly GCF_032191835.1 of Heteronotia binoei. Lineage (NCBI taxonomy): Eukaryota > Metazoa > Chordata > Lepidosauria > Squamata > Gekkonidae > Heteronotia > Heteronotia binoei. Next base: position 44,879,637 of record NC_083226.1, read on the forward strand.
ATCATCAAGGAGTATAAGGCCAGAGGATTGGAGCCTCCATCAGGCATCACAGCTGATGCCTTAAGGGGAGCAGCCACTTCGGCAGCTTACAGAGCTTTCCCTTCTATGGAGGTGGTGTGTAGAGTGGCCACTTGGCGCTCCGTTCATTCCTTTACGAAGCACTACGGTATTGATAAGCTCACTTCAGCTGAGGCAGCATTCAGTAGGAGGGTGTTGCAGGCTGTTATTTGATCTAAAGGACTGAGTGGGCCCACCCTCGGGAACTGCTGTTATAAGTCCCATAGGTCAGGACTGACCCACTACTGGGACCACTGGAGAATAGAAGATTCTGTTCACTTACCATGAAGTCTTCCTTCTCGGTGGTCCCAGAGTGGGTCAGTCCTCCCCGCCCGGCTTGGGATTGACTCAGTCTTTGCATCAATACACTGGGAGGCCCGGGAGTTCGGGCATTTGTCTTTCTGCTGAGTTTAGTGTGGACCATGTAATTGCACATGGGGAGTTATTCGTTATGGGCGTTCTGGTTTGGTTGTACCAAACTGTCCAGTTCCACCGTTATGAATAAAGGAAGTTGGATGATTCTGCGTATGCTTCCTTGATTCTGGGTCTGGGAGGGGACGACAGATATTACTGTGGTGTTTCTTCCCTCGAACTGAAAATTAAGGGGAATAGCACCCCCTCCTGGAAGGAACTTGTTTTGCTGGCCCTGCCTACGGAGAAGAGGAGCTATATTCCCATAGGTCAGGGTTGACCCACTCTGGGACCACCGAGAAGGAAGACTTCACGGTAAGTGAACAGAATCTTCCATTTACCTTGACTTCCAGAAAGTTCCTCATCAAAGGCTCCTTAGTAAACTTGAGAGTCATGGAGTAAAAGGACAGGTCCTCTTGTGGATCAAAAACAGGCTAATTAATAGGAAGCAGAGAGTGAGTATAAATGGGCAGTCTTCACAGTGGAAGATGGTAAGCAGTGGGGTGCCACAGGGCTCAGTACTGGGCCCCATGCTCTTTAACTTGTTCATTAATGATCTGGAGTTGGGAGTAAGGAGTGAAATGGTCAAGTTTGCAGATGACACTAAATTGTTCAGGGTGGTGAGAACCAGAGAAGATTGTGAAGCACTCCAAAGGGATCTGTTGAGGCTGGGTGAGTGGGCGTCAATGTGGCAGATGAGGTTCAGTGTGGCCAAGTGCAAAGTAATGCACATTGGGGCCAAGAATCCCAGCTGCAAATACAAGTTGATGGGGTGTGAACTGGCAGAGACTGACCAAAAGAGAGATCTTGGGGTTGTGGTAGATAACTCACTGAAAATGTCAAGACAGTGTGTGATTGCAATAAAAAAGGCCAACACCATGCTGGGAATTATTAGGAAGGGAATTGAAAACAAATCAGCCAGTATCTTAATGCCCCTGTATAAATCGATGGTGCGGTCTCATTTGGAGTACTGTGTGCAGTTCTGGTCGCCGCACCTCAAAAAGGATATTATAGCATTGGAGAAAGTCCAGAAAAGGGCAACTAGAATAATTTAAAGGCTGGAACACTTTCCCTATGAAGAAAGGTTAAAACGCTTAGGGCTTTTTAGCTTTGAGAAACGTCAACTGCGGGGTGACATGATAGAGGTTTACAAGATTATGCATGGGATGGAGAAAGTAGAGAAAGAAGTCCTTTTCTCCCTTTCTCACAATACAAGAACTCGTGGACATTCAATGAAATTGCTGAGCAGTCAGGTTAAAACGGATAAAAGGAAGTACTTCTTCACCCAAAGGGTAATGAACATGTGGAATTCACTGCCACAGGAGGTGGTGACAGCTACAATCATAGCCAGCTTCAAGAGGGGATTGGATAAAAATATGGAGAAGAGGTCCATATGGAGCAGAGGTCCATCAGTGGCTATTATTTTTTCATTTCATTTTCATTTTATTTAGTTTATATCCCACCCTTCCCACCAAACCGGCTCAGGGTGGCTCACAACACAAAAGTTTAAAACATAGGATTAAGTTTTAAAATACATCAATTTACAACATTTAAACAATAAACCAGTAAAAACAGTATTAGCCACTGTGTGTGTGTGTGTATACACACACACACACATATATGTGGCCACTGTGTGATACAGAATGTTGGACTGGATGGGCCATTGGCCTGATCCAACATGGTTTCTCTTATGTTCTTATGTTTGAAATGACCATAGCACTTCACAGACAACTTATTAATGGAAGGAAATTTGCTATATGAAACCTCCATCCCTGTATCGCTGTACTTAAAATCAGGACAACAATGAATGACATCCAGTTTAGAATGGTAATCTGAAAAGGAAGGTTGTGACTAATAACAGTTGATTGGTCCATCCTCTAATCCCTTTGTAAAGCCATCTAAGCTAGTGGGCATTAGGACATCTTGTGGAAACAAATGCCACAAATTATTTGGTGGGTGAAGTTCTTGTTTGTTTTTTGGTCTGTCCTGAATTATTGCCAATCACATTTAATTAGGAAAGCATGAACTCTTGTAATGGGACAAAAAGAAAATCTCTCTCCCCCCTTCCCTTTTAGTAATCAGTATATCTAATTCTCAAAATGGCCGCAACTGCAAATACATAGATCCATGGCCATGCACAGAGAAGGGAGATACCTGAGAGGGTATAGCTGTTAGTAGAATAATTCCAAAGCTTTCCAAAAGAGGTGCGTGTGTGTGTGTTGCAATCTCTGCCAAAGAACAACAGTTGCCTTGTTGGGTTCAGTTTAGAATCCTGTTTCATGAGGAATAACTTTTTGTCCAGTCCCCTGAAGTCATGGCAAATTGGAGTTTGATCAGATTAGGACATTTTCAGTGAAGCACAAGTGCAGGATGAGGAAAGGAGCTGGCTGTAGTCAGAGGAATACACAAGCACAGCAACAAGCTATGTCCAGTCATAGTTTAATTACAGTTTTTCATGATGTCTGAATGACTGTATATGAAGTAGCTATTTGTACATTGTTACCAAATATGAAATGAATGCACAGTTAATACAGCATGAAGGTTTAGAGCATGGTTTTTATCTTTTTGCTCAGTGCCAATCACTGTCCTGTGTGCCAGAGAGAGTGAGAGAAAGAAAGAAAGCAATAGATGCTGACAGAGCATTTTTGTTAATGGAATTGACATTGGTCAGCAGAGATGCTGGCCCACAGGGAGCAACCGGAAGGCAGAGAGGAAGCAGCAAAATGATCTGATGGGATTAACTGGTCAAGTTCTGTTGAGCACAGAAAGGGGGAAAAATCAGTTGCTGCAGAAACAAATTTAGTTGTCATGCAGTTGTGCTCTTAAGAGCAACAGACACCAGGAATCCACAAACATGGTAAATAAGCAATTCTGCGTACCAGAGGGGCTTAAACCCTGGAGGTTGCTATACACTTAAAAGATTATAAGTGTTTGAAAATTGGTAGCAGAAAGAACAGTTTTGAGGGGGTTGGGTGGGATTAAAAACTATTAATAGCCCTATCCTTTGTGAAGGCTTTTTGATAGAGGGGAAATTTGGTCATTTACTAATGATTCTCAAGCTGTGTGTATTCTTAGGTTAAAAGTAACAATAAAATATTTTCTAGCTATATGTGTGAGACAACTGTACATGTACATTTGTGGAACTGCTGAGCTCTTCTGAGAACAGCATGCCTCTTGCTGGAAGATGATTTTGGCAGTTCAGCCTAAAAACCTGTGTGAAGTAGCCAGGCCAGTGTGGATGGCAAATCCCCTCATGGTTCAGAAATCAGCTGAGCTTTCCATAGTAATCCAAAACTTGGAAGGAAGGAAGAGCAGTGCGAACGAGGCACATCCTTCCTTAATCTCTCAGTAATAACATCCTTCCTTATTAACACTCCCTCAGATGTGGCTTTGGTGTTAAATAAGGTCCATATCTCTGTGGCTCAGAAAGCACTGTTTGTATGTATGTGTGTGTATTTTTAATGAGTATTTTGCGTGTGTGCATGTGTGTTTGGAAGTCATGTCTGACTTCTGGAACTGGGAGGCTAGGACGTTCAGAGAGGTGGCTTGCTGCCTGCCTTTGCATCATCACCCTGGTATTCATTGGAAGTCTCCCATCCAAGTACTTGCCAGGGTCAGCCCTGCTTCGCTTCTGAGATCTGACACAACTGGGCTTGCCTGGGCTGTCCAGGTCAGAGCAGAAAGTGCAGCATATTCTTGGTGTAGATTAATGAATGGCTAATTGGAATCCAAAAGAGCCATAGAGAAGCTTTGCAAAGAAGAAGAGATTGGATTTATACCCCACCCTTCACTCGGAGTCTCAGAGCAGCTTACAGTCTTGTTTCCCTTCCTCTCCCCACAACAGACACCCTGTGAGGTAGGTTCAACATCAGTATCCCCAGGGTGCTTTTTTTTTTTGCAGAAAAAGCCCAGCAGGAACTCATTTGAATATTAGGCCACACCCCCTGATGTCACCTAGACTTTTTCACGTTTCACACAGGTTCTCATTTGCATATTAGCCACACCCCCTGAAACCCATCCAGCCAGAACTGCGTTCCTGTGTGTTCCTGCTCAGAAAAAAAGCCCTGAGTATCCTAAATATTCATATTTGGGAATTATTTATATAGATTTCAGGAGTATTTATTTCCTAGTAAATGTGTTTAGGATTGTAGGTTTAAGCTGTGCTAGCTCTGCTGCTGGGCAAGGGATCAATTTTTGTTTGTTTTTTCCAGAAAATGTAATCTTGCCTGAAGGAAAGAAATGTCACACGATTCTCTTTATTGTCTAGAAGGTGCTGTGGGTTTTTTTTTTTGTTTTTCTGGGAGGGGGTGGGGGGAGGTTGGCAGATAAAGGCCAAAGGTTTATTTTAAAGCCCTTGGTTTGTAATTATCCAGTAGTAAAATGCATTAATAATTACATCTGGAAATGACAGGGTAGGATCCTTTATTGTTTTTTTTATTTCATGGGACATGGTTTTCCCCTGAGGCAAGCTGCCCTTTTACATAAGGGAACAGGAAATTTATCAGTGCCCCTTTTCCTTGCCTTTAAAGAATAAAGCACATTGCACATCTTTTTCTAAAACTTAAATGCTAACTCAGGGAAAGTAGACTCTGTGCAGCACATGTGTATTTTATATTGTGCAAGAACCTGACTGTACAGAAGAAGAAGAGGAGGAGGAGGAGATTGGATTTATTCTCCACTTGGAGTCTCAGAGCAGCTAACAATCTCCTTTCCCTTCCACTTCCTACAACAGACTCCCTGTGAGGTAGGTGGAGCTGAGAGAGCTCTTGAAGAGAATTGCTCTTGAGAGAACAGCTCTGAAAGAACTTGTGACTGACCCAAGGTCACACTAGCATGCGCATGTGAAGGAGTGGGGAATCAAATACAGTCCTCTCAGATTAACTCCTAACCACTTCGCCAAACTAGCACTTATTCTCCTCATGCGACAAAGGAATAGTCGCATTATCTGCGAAGTGGCCTGGGATTGTTACCAAATAATTATGCCATGTAAAATACAGAATACCGTTTCATCAGCTGCCATTTCTCAAACTGGGATTCAGTGCCATGAAGAAGTAACGAGGGCAGAAGATGTACAACTGAAGGTTGGCTTGCCATCGAAATGGCACAGCTTGATCTGTTAACCAGTTTTGCAAAAAAAAAAAAAAAAAGCACTCCACTATGTCTGTTGGAAAGCAGCCTGCAGTGAGACAGAGAAAAATGTGTTGCATAAAATATTATATGACTTTCTTGCAATACCTCTTTGTATTCTAAACTGTACTTATACTTTTTAAAAAAGAAAAAAAACCAAACATTCAAGTGAGTGGGAAGTAACCTCTGTGGACCAAGAAGTCTGCAACATGCAGGGACCAAGATTCCCTGCGTGTTGCAGGAGGCTTGCCATCCATCTTGCTCAAGAGCACCGTAGGTGTGCATTGCATGGAGAGATGACTAACAACAGATAAGCCATTACCAACGTTGCCCACAAAGGTATTCCTGAAAATCTACTGGAGAAAATGAGAATTTCTGATTTGAAAACCACTGATGAGAGAGTCTAGGAAGGATCCCCGTGGTCCCCAGCCTTTTTGGCACAAGGGACTGGTTTTATGGAAGACAGTTTTTCCACAGACCTGGGGGGGGGGGGGGTGGCGGGGAGGAATGGTTTTGGGATGATACAGTTGTGCACTTTATTTCTATTATTGCATTGTAATATATAATAAAATACTTATACAGCTCATGGCCTGGTTGCTAACAGCCCATGGACCTGTACCAGTCCATGGCCCGGGGGTTGAGGACCCCTGCCTATGAATAATCAGTGTAGACCATAAAGCTGCTCAGTGAATTTTCCTCTGTAATCTGAAAGGCAGGCTCTGTAATGAATCAGTTTGGAGAAAAATGGTAACGAGCTGATAAGAGAAGGCAATTGATTTGTTATTTGTAGTCCCTAAAATTGACAGCATTTGCAGTTTCCTATGATAAACTAAGTTGACTAGTGATGTCAATTTATACTTTCAGCTTCCTTCTCAGTAAGCTCTGCCTTGTTCTGTTGCTAACTCCAGCACAATTAATTGTAGTCCATTTGGGCTGTGGCTGATGTACACAGTGGCAATTAGACTTGCCTAGGACTCACTTTGTGCTTTGCTAGTTACTGAGCTGATAGGAAACCATCCAGACTGTTCTATTCAAGACTCCTAGGATTTCAACCTCAACTCAAGAAGCAACCAGATTCCAGGAGAAACATGATGCCTGATGGGACTATGTTGGAGATAGCTGTCCTATATTCTCAATTATACTTTTTTCTTTTTTTGAAAAAGTTAATAAACACAAAGTTTTAATTTTCATCATTCTTGAGGCATGTCTGGAAATGCACAAGATGTACTTAATAAAAGGTTACCGAGTTGATGGAAAGGAACACAAAAACATGCTATGTTGAATTCCTAACCACTTGATGCTGGTGGTGTTTCCTTATTTAGCTTTTTATACAGATGCTGTGTAAAATATAACTATGATAAGATGCAAAGAGAAGCTTATGTAAAACAAAGACCTTTACATCTCTTCAAATGTAGCCTGGGTTCCCATCACTATACATTACCTCGCAAAATCTATGATTTCACTTGATCCATTGCTACATCATTAGATGCTACAGTTCTAGGCTTTACTAATCAGAGTGTCATTAAAAAAACAACTAAGTCCTTGCAATATTAGAAAATGCTAAGCTTATATTTAGAACACTACTTTTAAAGGCATGATGAAAACTTCTCATTTTTATATGAATGATTATCCTCTGAGAAAATCCAGTATTTCTTCCTAGAGAAGTCTACTTTAGTTGCATTGGTAGTCATGATATCTCAACAGAGTCATTTAGACACTTCCTCCCACAGGAGACTTTATATAGTCGTGACAAACTCAGTTTCCAAGACTGTTAAATATATCTGTAATAGCCTTAAATACATAAATGTCAGTTAATGTAGTGATCTTTAATCTGGCCATCTTCATTTCTGTCCTGGAAGCCCACTTTTAAGCCAAGTTTTTCCCCAGGGCAATTTATACCATATCCATCTTAAAACTAATATTCCCTTAGTAAGTAAGTAAGTAAAATTTTATTTGTATCCCGCCCTCCCCTCCTAGGCAGGCTCAGGGCGGCTAACAGCATTTCATACATATACAATAATAAATATAAAAACTTTAAATTTAACCATAAAAACTTTACATTTAACATCTTTTAAAAACCAGTTAGTATATTTAAATACATAATTTGAATTAATCTGGCAGCAATGGTGGCGGTCTGACGCTAGTTTCTGCCAGTTTGAATAATTCCATGATGACATAGGTCCTTAGACAGGACCGTGTTGGCGGGTTCTTGATTACCAACAATTCAGCAGTCGATATATGCTCGTTTAAAGAGGGTAGTTTTGCAGGCCCTGCGGAACTGATCAAGGTTCCGCAGGGCCCGTACCTCCTCAGGGAGTTGATTCCAAAGGGCAGGGGCCGCGATTGAAAAGGCCCGTGCTCGAGTATTCTGAAACTTAATCTCTTTCGGCCCAGGGATAGTCATTTTATTTTTCCCGGCTGACCTCAGTGCCCTCTGGGTTCATATGGGGAAAGACGGTCCCTCAGGTAGGCCGGTCCTCGGCCATACAAGGCTTTAAAGGTAATGACCAACACTGTGTACTGGACCCGGTATGTAATTGGCAGCCAGTGCAGTCCACGCAGCCCCGGCCGCATGTGCTCCCATCTCGGGAGCCCCAGCAACAGCCTGGCTGCCGTGTTCTGCATTAGCTGCAGCCTCCGGGTCTGGCACAAAGGTAGCCCCAAGTAGAGGGCATTACAGTAGTCTAATCTTGAGGTGACCATTGCATGGATCACTGTTACGAGGTCGCGACGCTCTAGGAAAGGGGCCAGCTGCCTTGCCCGCCTCAGATGGAAGAATGCTAACTTGGCAGTGGCTGCTATCTGGGCCTCCATTGACAATGAAGGCTCCAGTAAAACACCCAGGCTCTTTACCTGGCGCGCTGGTTTCAATGGCGCACCGTCGAAGGCCGGGAGAGCTATTTCCCCTCCCAGAGTGCCGCGACCCACACAAAGGACCTCTGTCTTCGCTGGGTTCAGCTTCAGCCCACTCAGTCTAAGCCACGTCACAACAGCCTGTAAAGCCTGGTCCAGATTCCCTGGGGCGGAGTCGGGCCGGCCGTCCATTAGTAGATAGAGCTGGGTGTCATCTGCATATTGATGGCAACCCAGCCCAAACCTCTGGGCAAGGGGGCGCATATAGATGTTGAACAACATTGGGGAAAGAACTGCTCCCTGAGGCACTCCACAGTCTAGTGTGTGTCTCTGGGACCGCTCATCCCCAATAGCCACCCTTTGTCCCCGGCCTGAGAGGAAGGAGGAAAGCCATTGCAAGGCCAACCCCCCAACCCCAATGTCGGCGAGGCAGCCCCAATGTAGGGTCAGCCTTGACATCTGGAATAGAGTTTTAGCACCAGATTGGCAAGTGGCTTGTTTCATTTGTTTCTCAATAAGTGTGATGGCAGAGAAAATAGGGGATACTCTTATCAGGAAGAATCCTGTTAACGTTGATGCATGCATTAAATATAAGCAAACATAAGACAAATCTCATCCAAAGAAGTCTGTTACTTCAGCATAACCCAAAGGATGAGAAATCCTGGCACATACTTAGATTCAGCAGCAAAACAAGCTACAATATTTGCATGGTAGAAAAATGAATGTTCCTATGCTCCACAGTGGATTCCTTAAGGACCTTCAATAAGCCCAGTGGTGAGCTGAGACAGGGAAGCATTTCCCCTATTACAGCAGGATTGATACTTGGTTCTATTTGAAATTGGCTGAGGTGCTGTGACTCAGTTGTATAGCATGTGGTTTACTTGTGGAAGGTGCCATTTATGGACTTCAAGTAAGACTCTAGAGAGGTGGCATATATATTTCCTAAATAATTGCAATCTCAGGTAGCAGGAGCTGGAAAAGACCTTTCTCTACCTGAGATCATGAAGAGCTACTGTTCTGTAGACAATCCTAAACTAAATTAACTGTTGGTTTGATTGGGTATAATATGCTTCACATGAATTACAATGCTCTGATTGTTCCCAACCAAAGAACCGGATCTGAAAGAAAAAAAATGCTATTATTGAAAACTTTCAAAAAAACTTTTTTCTCTACCTCACTCCTAAATGATTAATTAGGGTTGAGGTTGCAGAGTCTTCAGCATTTACAGAACTCAACCCCTACTAATTGCCTTTAAGGTTCAATTGAAATATTCAAATATTATGAAAGGCACACATCTAGTAAGTTGTGTTCTCAAGCGCCTTCACTCATCCCTCTTTTCCTGCACAGAGTCTGAATACAGATCTTCAGCTAACCCAAATTAATCACAACATCTATTGTGAGCACCTCCACTAATTGAGGCTTGTTCCCTGGTTAAGAATCCCAGTTCCTGGGAAGGAAAAAATCTCATCTAGAGGAAGCATTTACATGTGCTTCACAGTGTATTAAAGGAGGTTGCTGTGGAGAAAGCACATGAGCGCAACTGTTGACATTTATGTTCAGCATGAACAAACAGAGATGTTTTTGTCTTTAAGTGACCACTTACAAAGTGTACTGGTCTTGCAATGGAGGAAACGCTTTTTCTGAACAATGGTGCAAGATAAGGCTGTCTTTACCGATTAAATAAACGATTATTGAGCTTAACACAAAAGCCATAGAAATATTTACCAGTATTGGTAAGCCAAGGAATGGCAGGTTAATAAAAACAAATGCCATGCTTTACAAAAGTTTCACTATTAAATTGCTGTGTAGTATTTTTAGCACCAATTAGATCCAGTGTACATAATGCATCCATGTTTCCCGGGACCTGCTGGAATGTCAGTTTTGGGGGTTTTGCCCAACCACAAAGAGACAAAAAAATGAGAACAAAAAGAGCATGTGTGTTTGTACCACCATCTGCAATTTGTCTAATTTAAAAAGCATCAGAGAACTCAAAAGCGCTTCTGGCTCTGATAAACAAGAGGGGTTCTCTCTCAGATGAGAAACAAAAGGTGGTAAAGTTGAAGGAGAGGAGGAAATTGAACACTGTTAATGGCACTGGGCTGGCTCCAAACTCCACCCAACAGGAGTTTGTAGAAGCTGATAGGCCCTGCTTCCCTGCTCCACATGCAGAGCTTTTGCTGAGGGTCAGGAGACACTCAATATTCTATATTTTGGCATGGGAACCTGCAAAAAGGACAAGAAATTGGTAAAAAATGTTCCTTCTCCCTCTCTTGTCCACTCTCACAAGAATAAAGGGAAGGCCAGTCCATTTCCTTAGCTATAAACACGTGCACACACACATACTGCAAGATGCTTGATGTAATTTTTCTCAAGGGTCCTCTAATTCTCAGCAGCAACTTGAGGGGGCATGCTAAAGGATGTTGGGAGAACACGAGGAAGATCCACAACTCCTTCCATTCACTGGAGCTTGGATCTAACCCAGGGATGCGAACCTCCACCTGGGGATCCCCTGGAATTTCAGTTTATCTCCAGACTATGGAGATCAATTCCCCTGAAGAAAATGGATGCTTTGGAGGGTGAACTCTAAGGGACTGTCCCCAACTGAGGTCCCTGCCCTCCTCAGATGTCCAGGAGTTTCCCAAAATCTTATTTGGCAATTCTAATTCACATCCCCCACTAGTGGCCAGGGGGACCTGGAAACCCTAATCTAACCCAACTCACAGAAGGAAGTAAAGTATATTAAAGTAATATATGCAGCACATAAAACATCGCCAGCTGCTTTATATGGATCCAGGCCTTTGGACCATCCACCGCTGCTAGGCATCATAACACCCATTGATGTATTTCCTGGAATCTGGTTGTTCTTGAGTTGAAGTTAAAATCTTACCTAGGAGTCTTGACTAGAATAGTCTGGATGGTTCCCTACCAGCTCAGTGACTAGCAAAGCACAAATTTAGTCCTAGGCAAGACTAATTGCCATTGTGTACCCTTTACTTGGTCAAAAAAACAGACTTCCTTATGTCTCTGAGTCTGGATATCCCAGTATCTCTTCCCACAAGCAAGCAAAGTGTCCAGTAGATCAAAAATTATGGGGACCTTAATCTAAGGAATCAAAATTCTTTTTGTCTCACTAAATTTCATGAATAATTATATGGGTGTGAGATCATGGATTTACACATCTCACTGTACGTTTTCTCTTTTTAAACACTTCTGTACACTGAAGAGTTTCACTTGTTATCCATATTTCATGATCTTCAAGTTTCTTGATCAGGATAATAAATTATCCAGGAATGTTTTCTTCTTACAGGACTGGAGAGACTTGTTTCTAAGATGTCCTTGTGCATTACTTGAGTTTGGGAGTGTGACATTTGTCAGTTTTCAGTCTGATCTCTCACAGATGGCACCCCAGAGCCATTAACAATATGGTGTCACTGCTGGGGCACAAGATAATCTAATTTCTCCTCTTCAAAAGCTGTTTCTGAGTTTTACCTCCTTTCCATCCCTACATCAAATAATCAAATGTATAACTTGGACAAATCCTAATGCAGTTTCATATTTGTGCAGCATCTGTCTTTTATAATTGTATGTTTTTAAAGGCTTAAATTTTCTCTTATCTTTGTGCAAGTTAAAGAGAAACCACAAGTTCTTCTTTTTAGACACAGAGTGTTAGCAAAAGATCTATTCTGTACCCAGTTTCTTTGGAATTCTGTGAAAATTAAGCTCATAGCTGACACTGTTAAAAAAAAGTTGACTTTATAATCCACTGGACTTCTTCCCATAATATTACATAATATTCTTTCATCTTTCTTAAATACTTTTCTTCCCTTCCTGTTCTGTAAAATGCCTGCCAACTTTTACTGCTTCAGCTATAATAGCTGGTTGTCACATTTCAGCATCAAGTGCTAACTTGTGCACAGGGATGAGCAATTATAAATCAAACACTAGAACAAGAACTTCCAAATCCTTTCACTTTCCCTAAAGTGTTATGCTGTTCAATGAAGTTACTTTGTATGATCAGCCAAATCCCCAAGTAGTATGTATTATTTATTATTATTTATTATGTTAGACATATCCCGCCCATTCTACGAAGACTCAAAGTGACTAACAACATAAGATAACAATGTTAAAACAATAAAACAGCCAGATAAAATCACAATGGTGCTACTTCATCTATTCAGGCAAGATCATATAGTATTTTCCTTTCTCCAAAGCGGTCAGATCCTAGGCAGATGGTAGTAATGCAAGATAGATACATGGATGTGCCCTTAAAGAGTAGGACCCAGAGAGGATGAAATTCTGTGATAATGCCTGAATGAAAAACATAGAAGATGTTATATATTGATTTTATTTACATTTATTTAGAGGTTATAGGTCTTATCTTCTTATAAGTTAATAACAATACTGTGAGAACCTATCTGGCTTATCCATGTGCTTGTGAATTTCAAAGGTATCGATGGGAGGGGACTGTGGCTTAGCACTCACACTTTTCATGCCGAATATCCTAGGTTCGTTCCCCAGTATCTTGAGTTACAGGATCTTAGGTATCAGGTGCTGAGAAAGACATTTCTTTGTCTGAGACTCTCAAGTGCTGTTGTCGGTCAGAGGAGACAATACTTGAGCTAAATCTACCAGTGGTCTGACTCAGTATGAGCAGCTTCATTTGTTTATAAACTCAACATCACTGGGATTGTTTGCATTGGCATTCAAGGCAGACACTTCCTTGAGTAACACACTGAGATAACATGAAACAGCTGCTTTGGAAGCCCTGGCTCTTCTTAGCAGAAGAGGTTCCAGAAGTACTACAGTATGAATCGTCCACAGGATTCTTCTAATGCTGGAAGAAAGGGAAAGGGGTGGGCGGAGCATTAGTTTCAGCTCTTCTAGATTCAGAGTGTTTTGATTTTCTTTAAACTAGCACATTAATCATTGCTCCCCAGGCTAAGTTTTATGCGCAACCGCATTTTAAAATTGTATATCTTCATTCTTGCAGTCAAAAACTTTGTTTTCTTCTCCCATGTATGTACTTTTTAAAAAGGTACTTAGAGTAAGTAGTGAAAAAAGAAATGTTAGGATTGGCAAAATACTGATCAGACTTCAGAGCGAGTGTGGGCTACAGAAGATTGGCCTTAAGCAAGACTGTATACTTTATGTAGGCAACTGAATTTAAATTTTCAGAGTAGAGCAGCAGGTGCTTAAAACTGAGGGGGATGTAATATTCTGCCCCTCATATCTTGTTAGTTGATGGCCAGCCTGTACCGGAGGTGTTGTAGGTGGTACTAGCAAAGATAGCTTGTGGGTAAGGGCAGAAAGATTTTTGGTATGGTGACCCACAAGTCCAAATTTCCTTGGTATGGTGACCCACATTTAAAAAAAACCCCTGCATGCACAAATGCTGAAGTGTCTCAGCTCTAGTGATAAAGTGTCTAGAGTGAGGGAATAAACCGGTGAGTTTAGCAGACGTGTGAGTTCTGCAGCAGAGTGAGGACGCTAGGGCGCTAATCTCTCCACATCCCTAATAGGATAAGCAGACTTTCCACAAACAAATCCACATAAATAGGAAATTTATAAAAAGAGGGATTAAAACAACAACAATAAAAAGAATTATAAAGGTAGAATGCCAGCAGGAGGTTGGGGACTATTCAGTGTTTTGCACTAAATGCTAGAAGTGTTCCAAATGCTAGAAGTGTTCGAAGTAAAATTGGTGAATTGGAATGTTTAGTGTTGGGAGAAAACATAGACATTGTGGGAATTTCAGAAACTTGGTGGAATGAGGAGAATCAGTGGGACACGGTGATTCTGTTATATCGGAAGGATAGGGAGGGAAGGGTTGGAGGTGGGGTGGCTCTGTATGTCAGAGAGGATATACGGTCCAGTAAGACTGAGGTCAGAGAATTAGATTCACTTTTAGAAATGCTTTGGGTTGAAATAGAGGGCCCAAAAGGAAATTTAACTATGGGAGTTTGTTATCGCCCACCAAATCAAAAGAGAGAGGACAATTATAATATGATGAAAGGCTTAAAGATAGTGGCTAAACGTAAACATTGTGTCATAATAGGTGATTTTAACTACCCACAGATTGATTGGGTCAATATGTGTTCTGGTCGAAAGAGATTGAGTTTCTTGATGCTCTCAATGACTGTGCTATGGAGCAGATGGTCTCAGAACCTACCAGGGGTGGGGCGATCCTGGATTTGGTCCTAAGTAATGCCCGAGACTTGGTGAGAGATGTAAAAGTGACTGCGCCGCTTGGGAGCAGTGACCATAATGTTATTGATTTCACCGTTTGTATAAATAGGGAGTTGCCCAAAAAGACCGCCACAACCACATTTAATTTTAAAAGGGGAAAATTCACTGAGATGAGGAGGCATGTGAGGAGGAAACTGAAAGGAAAGGTAAATATGGTCAAACCCCTTGGGGAAGCTTGGAGACTATTTAAAACTATAATCCACAAGTTAGGAAAGGCACAAACAGGAATATGAAAAGGCCTGCATGGTTAACAAACAAAGTAATGGAAGCTGTAAAAAGTAAGAAGGACTCCTTTAAGCGGTGGAAAACCAGTCCAAGTGAGATTAGTAAAAGGGAACACAGGCTGTGGCAAATCAAATGCAAGACTGTGATCAAGCAGGCAAAAAGAGACTATGAGGAGCATATTGCAAAAAACATAAAGACCAACAATAAAAATTTCTTCAAATATATTAGAAGTAGGAAACCAGCCAGGGAGGCAGTGGGGCCCTTGGATGACCATGGGGTAAAAGGATTACTGAAGGAGGATAGGGAAATGGCTGGGAAGATGAATGAATTTTTTGCCTCCGTCTTCACTGTGGAAGATGAGAACTTTTTGCCCGCCCCAGCACCACTAATTTTGGAAGGGGTGTTGAAAGACCTGAGTCAGATTGAGGTGACAAAAGAGGAGGTCCTACAACTGATAGACAAATTAAAAACTAATAAGTCACCGGGTCTGAATGGCATACATCCGAGAGTTCTGAAAGAACTCAAAGTTGAACTTGTGGATCTTCTAACAAAAATCTGTAATCTTTCATTGAAATCTGCCTCTGTTTCTGAGGACTGGAAGGTAGCAAATGTCACCCCCCATCTTTAAAAAAGGTTCCAGAGGAGATCCAGGAAATTACAGGCCAGTCAGTCTGACTTCAATACCAGGAAAGTTGGTAGAAACAATTATCAAGGACAGAATGAGTAGGCACATTGATGGACACGGGTTATTGAGGAAGACTCAGCATGGGTTCTGTAAGGGAAGATCTTGCCTCACTAACCTGTTACATTTCTTTGAGGGGGTGAACAAACATGTGGACAAAGGAGACCCGATAGATGTTGTTTACCTTGACTTCCAGAAATCTTTTGATAAAGTTCCTCATCAAAGGCTTCTTAGAAAGCTTGAGAGTCATGGAGTAAAAGGACAGGTCCTCTTGTGGATCAAAAACTGGCTGAGTAATAGGAAGCAGAGAGTGAGTATAAATGGGCAGTCTTCGCAGTGGAGGACGGTAAGCAGTGGGGTGCCGCAGGGCTCGGTACTGGGTCCCATGCTCTTTAACTTGTTCATAAATGATTTAGAGTTGGGAGTGAGCAGTGAAGTGGCCAAGTTTGCGGATGACACTAAATTGTTCAGGGTGGTGAGAACCAGAGAGGATTGTGAGGTACTCCAAAGGGATCTGTTGAGGCTGGGTGAGTGGGCGTCAATGTGGCAGATGAGGTTCAATGTGGCCAAGTGCAAAGTAATGCACATTGGGGCCAAGAATCCCAGCTACAAATACAAGTTGATGGGGTGTGAACTGGCAGAGAATGACCAAGAGAGAGATCTTGGGGTCGTGGTAGATAACTCACTGAAAATGTCAAGACAGTGTGCATTTGCAATAAAAAAGGCCAACACCATGCTGGGAATTATTAGGAAGGGAATTGAAAACAAATCAGCCAGTATCTTAATGCCCCTGTATAAATCGATGGTGTGGTCTCATTTGGAATACTGTGTGCAGTTCTGGTCGCCGCACCTCAAAAAGGATATTATAGCATTGGAGAAAGTCCAGAAAAGGGCAACTAGAATAATTTAAAGGCTGGAACACTTTCCCTATGAAGAAAGGTTGAAACGCTTGGAACTCTTTAGCTTGGAGAAACATCGACTGTGGGGTGACATGATAGAGGTTTACAAGATAATGCATGGGATGGAGAAAGTAGAGAAAGAAGTCCTTTTCTCCCTTTCTCAAAATACAAGAACTTGTGGGCATTCAATGAAATTGCTGAGCAGACAGGTTAAAACGGATAAAAGGAAGTACTTCTTCACCCAAAGGGTGATTAACATGTGGCATTCACTGCCACAGGAGGTGGTGGAGGCCACAAGCATAGCCACCTTCAAGAGGGGTTTAGATAAAAATATGGAGCAGAGGTCCATCAGTGGCTATTAGCCACAGTGTGTGTGTGTGTATATATATAATTTTTTTTTGCCACTGTGTGACACAGAGTGTTGGACTGGATGGGCCATTGGGCTGATCTAACATGGCTTCTCTTATGTTCTTACTGAGTGCAACATATATGCTTATCTGCCAACTGGGCAGAAATCATGGGTGTGTACTCAGTACAAGGAGCTCGTGGTTCTCAGGGAACAAGTTTGAACCCTCGAGGCCAAGGTGGCTGGTTTGGAGAAGCAGAGAGAGTCAGTTAAGCACATGGGTAAGACTCTCAGAGACTTGTTAGATATGTCCCACTCTGAGAATGGCAGCCCTGCTGCTTTCAGGGAGCATGTCAAAGGGGAAAAGAGTTGAGGCCCATACGCTGGGCAGTGCTGGGACAGAAAAGGCTTGTGTCTGCCTTGTACTGTACTTGTTCACTCTCCCATCTAAATAGAGGACAAGTCTCAGTATGGTATGCACAAAAACAGTATTATCTAGCTCATTGTTTCCCATTTGCAGGGTCGTGACCCAGTACCGGGCCACGGAAGCCTCACTACCAGGTCACAAGAAAAGCCAAAGCTAGCCACACCCCATCTCTGTGTTGTACAAAGAGAAGCTGGGCTGCCTCTCCTTCCTTCTCCCCCGCTCCCAGTGTTTGAGAGAAAAGCTGGCATCCACTGGCACTTCAGACCCATGAAACGTTCTTCAAGGTATAAGCTTTCATGTGCCTTGCAGTATGTTCTTTTGGAGAGATTTCGCCAGGAGGCCTGGGCGGCAAAGGGTGTGTGTGTGTTTTTTCAGCCAGGAGGGGCGGTGTGTTTTTTTCAGCCAGGAGTGGGCATTCCAGTAGCTATTTTTTTTACCAAACGACCCCTGGGCAGAATTGTTGCTGACTGGGGTCATCTGATGGTGAGGAAGGCTTTTTTTTCCTTTGCCCCCCCCTTTCTTTCTTTCCCTGCAAGTGATTCTCTATCTGTATTCTTGGTGCTGGGAGGGGGGGAAGCAACAGTGGGAGGGCTTCTAGTGCCCTGGCCCCACTGGTAGACATTCTGGTGCTTTTTGGGCATTGTATGAGGGAATTTTGGACTGGATAGTCTACTGGTCTGATCCAGCATGGCTCCTCTTATGTTTATGTTCTTTCTTTCCATGTCTTTCTTTTCCATTCCTTCCATTTCATTATTTCCTTTTCTTTCCCTTTCTCTTTCTTTCCTTCCATTTTTACTGAATGAAACTTTTCTGTTCATCATACTGTTGTTGCAGACATTGGAGCTCTGTCAATCAAAAGTTGGCACCCCCAGTTGTAGCCAGCTTGCCTTTCTATGAGATTTCTGTGTGAGTGAGTGAGAGTGAGAGGTGTGGGACAGAAAGAGATTATTGGAGATCATTGTGGTATATCTCAACAGCACTGGAAGCGATGGTACTATGAACTTGGCACCATTTTACTAGTCCCACTTTTAACAGCTGTCTGACACCAAAATTAAACTCCTTTTGTAGATATTAAAAAGGATGAAGTTCACTGGCTAAGTATCTGCACAACACGTTGCTTTTAAAGGCATGGGAAACACAGCCAGTAAAAAGCTGCAAGCCCCTCATAAATATCCTTTTTGGGATAACTGCAGAAAAGCTTATATGAACTTCATATAACTTGAAAGTAATTGAAGTACAATTCTCTGCTACCTTTCACAGCAATTTCCCAGTGTTTCAACCAAAGAAAAGTATGAAAAATAGCTGTCGAAAGATTTTCTTGAAACCAAGCAAGCTTGGTTGTAGCTTGAGGCAGGGTTCCAGTAGTAGCAGCTGAAGGAAGGGCCTACTAAATGTGTCAACATATTTTGAGGTACAGCAGCTGCCAGGGTTCAGTGTGGGTGGTACACAGTGCTGGCATTCCTGATGGCAGTGGCAACAGCACTCCCAACTGCATACACTGGCCAGTGCTGTTGAGGAAGGGATGTGTAGGTGATGCAGGCAATTGAACATGGGCATTAGGAGTGGTTGCAAGCTGGAGAAAAACACACAGATAGGTACATGCAGGTGTGGGAGTGGAAAGAGTGGACCGTCCACTTTCCACCCCCATTTTGACTTAGTATGAATCTCAGAGAGATTTTTCTGAAAATGAATTTACTTCAGAAGAGGCAGGTTTGGGGGAGTGCCCTGGAAGTGACATCACAGGAAGACGTGGAGTTTTGGTTCAATGTGCCCCGGAAGTGACATCACTTGGTCCTTGACACCACAGGAAATGACATTATTCCTGTCTCCCGGCTCCAACCCCAAAGTTTCCTGGCCCCACCCCCAAATTTTAGTGGGCCACGAAGGAGAAGTGTAAAAATTACCAGGCCACGGGAAAGAAAAGTTTGAGAAACCCTGATCGAGCTCTTTAGGCACATGGTTGGTTTCATTTACTTATTTAAAAAGTGATATCCTGCCTTTCCATCAGCTTGAGATTGCTTACATCACATCAAAACATTCAAAACAAAGCAAGACCACAAAAAATCAAACCAAAATAAATTTGCCCAGAACTACATCACTATAAGCACTGTACCTCAGCATCTCCCATTAGAGAGCCTAATCAGAAGTCTGCAAAATGGCATTTGAAATGAAAATATTTTACATAACCTTTAGAGGGATATCAAAATGTGGTGTGCAATCTCAGGCTATTCCATAACAACATTACAGTGACCAAAGAAGCCCTAGTTTCTTGCAGAGGTAATGATCAAAGAGGCCATAAAACATTGCTACAATGGATGGACACCACTGATGTAATTATTTTCTTGTGACATTAACTGCTGTATGCAGGGCCAACCCTAGACTGTCTGGCACTCTAGGCAGAGTTAACTTTTGGCGCCCCCCCCCTGCACTGATAACATCACTGAGTCACATGGGGGGTGCCCAATCCGGCTCCCTCAGAAGGCTGACGCCCTAGGCAATTGCCTACTTTGCTTAGTGGTGGGGCCAGCCCTGGCTGTATGTGGAGACTGTAGTTCCATGCCAAGCTATGTGGGTTGGCTTATTTTCATATACATCCCTCATACTCATCGAAACTAGGGGTGTCAAACATGCGGCCCGGGGGCTGAATCAGGCCCCCAGAGGGCTCCTATCAGGCAACTGGCTGTTGTCTGCTTCCTTCTCCCTTTCTCTTTCTTCCTTCTGCATAACAGCTTGCTTTGCAAGGCTTGTTCAATTGCACAGGAGCTACAGAGCAAAGCCTCTATTTTTTCCATTGGCTGAGGCTCCTCCCTTGGGGAGAAAGAAAGCAGGAATAGCTTGCTTTACCAGGCTCTCTCAATCACAAAGTAGAGCTACTGAGAGAAGCCTCTCTTCCTTCTATTGGCTGAGGCTTCTCCCCCTCCTGGTCCCCTGGGGAAGGAAGGAAAGAGCCAGAGCTTCCTTTGTCCAGTTCTCTGGACCACACAGGAGAAATACAAAGCAAGCACCTTTAAGACCAACAAGTGCTAATATTTTAAGCACGTTTTAAGTTTGTTTTAAAGAAAAATTTTAATTGTGTTTGTGTTCTTTATAAAATTTATATCTCTGCTATCTGGAATTACATTTTATGACACACATGGCCTGGCTTGACATGGCCCAGCCCAACAAGGTCTCATTTATGTCAGATCCGGCCGTCATAACAAATGAGTTCGACACTCCTGAGACTAACCTGTTGGTACCTATAACACATTTCAATTTTGCTTCCTTTCACCATCTGAATGGTTGTCTGGTTTAAAAGA
Organism: Heteronotia binoei; assembly: GCF_032191835.1. Classification (NCBI taxonomy): domain Eukaryota; kingdom Metazoa; phylum Chordata; class Lepidosauria; order Squamata; family Gekkonidae; genus Heteronotia; species Heteronotia binoei. Next base: position 44,900,206 of record NC_083226.1, read on the forward strand.
TTCTTGAAATTATATGAACATACAGAGAAATAAATCTGTATAGGGATTATGGATAAAGGGTTAGTTTCCTCAAATCTCTTTTTTTAGGTGCTGGATTACATCAGCTTCAAATTTCTTCCACATCTGTCATTGCTTCTATCTGATATTATTTATATGTTATGCCCCTGAAAGAAAGACATTTTGAGGATTCTGACCAGTGGGTCAGGAATGCTTCCAAATATCTCATATAATAATTTGGCAGTTTGGGGGTGGGGAGCTTTTTTTTTTTTAGTACCCTAGGACTGTAAATGCTGAATTAAACTGAATTTGTCATTCCCCTTTGTTCATAGCCAAATCCTGGCTAACTCAGTTCCACTTCCTGAATCAAAGCCAGTTCATTCATCCAGGAATAAATTCTTTTCTTCTATTTCAGCAAGTAGCCGCTAGCTCAGAAATTCCACTGTCATCTTTTTCCCCCTTTAATAACTGCAGCTCAGTGATCTAATTTAATGCCTCTGTGTTTCTTCTTTGAACCGCAGAGTCTGATAAACTGTGATTTCTTCCCTTTTGGAATGTATTATATTTACTTTAAAGTCAAACCATTCAAATGTTGCTTTTGCTGTAATATGCCAGGAAACATAGTATTATGTGAGCGCACTGTGAGCCAGCATGAATCTTTGGAGCGGGGGGCGGGGGAGAGAGGAGTCATATTGTTGCTAAACTAAATAAGTGAAGGAAAGGTAATCTACCCAGACACAGATTGAACACAGATCAATACTGGTTGTTCTTGAGAATTGATTGTGTTCGTTCGTCGTTTTCTTCTAACAGTGAAAGCTGCAGTGGGATCTAACTTTGACCAGATTCTGCTACACGTAGCAAGAGTAATTGTGCTGAGACTTAAGTGTTAGAGCTACTTACTTGCAATTAGGCCAGTGTAACAGAAAAAAGAATATCTGTTTGTATTTAATTAGACATTGGAACTGCTTGTTTGGGTTTCTGTGTAGTGATATTGAGGATTTAGATCAGATCAATGTACATTGACTTTTGCTAAAAATTAGTCCCACGCCTCCCCCACTCCCAGCCCCAAGCACACTGGAATGTGCAGCTCAGTTCATTCCAGAGTAAATACACAAAGATCCAGGATGTCTTTTAGTACTGATAGATTCTAATGAAAAGTGCGCAATGTTATTTATTTTAAAGTACTGATATTACATTTTTATGCTAAAGTCAGGGCTTTTTTGTAGCAGGAACTCCTTTGCATAGTAGGCCACACATCCCTGATGTAGCCAATCCTCCAAGAGTTTACAGGGCTGTTAGTACAGGGCCTACTGTAAGCTCCAGGAGGATTGCCTACATCAGGGACGTGTGGCCTAATATGCAAAGGAGTTCCTGCTACAGAAAAAGCCCTGCCTAAAAGTCCAAGAGTGGGAAATCCCTTGTGAATTATGAAAAAAACCAAAGTTGCTGTCAGTATTCTGACTCAGTAAAAGAACACATGGTTTACACAGTGATGGTCCTGGGTCTGGTCCCTGACATGTTTGGTTAAAAGATCTCATGTAGCATCTGGTGCCTTCGTTTTCCAGAGAGCCCCAAGTGCTGCTGCCTGTCAGAGTAGACAAAACTTGATGGGACAATGGTGTGCTTTGGTGTGAGGCATCCTCTTAATCATATGTATGTTGGTAATAACAGGGTCAATCCTGAACAAATCTGATCAGAGTAGAAGTCCCATGTTAAGTCAGTGGGCTCACACACAGGAAAGCACCCTCAGGTTTACAGCCAACATTAGTCTCAAGATTGCGACTTCCGTTTCCTGTGCTATGACTGCTATTAGCTCTTAACTTGCATCTCTTTTTTGCCTTCCCTAATTTCATGCTGGGGCTGGCTATACCACACTCCTTTGTCCTTTGTGAGTGAAGCAGTAGCCAGTATTGTTTTGTTTGAAAGAATGCCATTTATTATTTTGAATTCCAGGACTGTCGTTTTTAATGCTGTTTCTCTCAGAAAGCTTTGAACTTCAAGTTCTCTGATCGGTATCAAATATTATAGAGTTGGTACTGGGGAAGTGCTAACCTTACTGTAGCAGGGGCTCTCAGGGTGAAATGGTAAATGTCCTAGCTCCCCATATTTATGTATTTGCCTTACAACAATGAGTACAAGGTACTGGGTTTCATTACAAATTCTGGGGGAATTGCTGAAAAGTAGCTTTTGAGAAGGGAGTAGCTTGTAGCAGGCCAAGTCCACAGTGGCCTGCTGCTCAAAGCATGTTTATAGATATTGTTCTCCTGTACCCAGTCCTCTGTTTTCTAATTGTCTTTCCTTCTGACCATTTGTCTCCCCCATACCACTCTCTTGCCCTCCTAGAAGGAAGCTGGCAGGGTTTGGGTTTTTTTTTTTTTGTAAGCAGGAACTTCTTTGCATATTAAGCCACATACCCCTGATGTAGCCAGTCCTCCTGGAGCTTACAGTAGGCCCTGAACTAAGAGCCCTGCAAGCTCTTGGAGGATTGGCTACATCAAGGGGGTATGGCCTAATATGCAAAGGAATTCCTGCTTTTTAAAAAAGCCCTGGAAGCTGGAGAGTGTTGGGTATTCAAACACACTGAGGTGCTTTTTTTCTTAGTTGAGTGTTGTTTATTCTGACTAGTAATATGTCTCCAAGATCCTGAGCAGAGATCGCCTTAGGATTGCTCACTACAAAGCAGAGAGTAAATGTTGTGTCACAGAGCTATTAGCCCACACTTTTATTAATTTGTGTGCTATCCATTCTTCTCAGGGTACTTGGCCCAGTTTATCATCACGACAGCACTGTAAGGTTTATTAGGCTGAGAGAGACAGTGACTGGGTCAAGGTTATATACTGAACTTTAGAGCTCGGTTGGGATTTGAACTCAATTCTCCCTGGTCCAAATCAGACACACATGCCTAAGGCTTCTAGCTGTGAACCACTGATATATACCATCAGCCAAAATTCTCTCCCTGCACTACAGTTGTGGGTTATTTTACCTCTCACAGGTGTAAATAGCCAGCAGGCTGAAAAGGAGGTGCTCTCGTTCTTTGCTAGTTTATTACTTTTGCATCGACTGATTAATAATGGACGAGGAGGTTCTTGCATTACTCCAGGCAAGCCAAAACAATTGCATGTCACTCAGGCCCTGGAGGAGAAGAACTAATTAGTCCCTGTTGCAGTGTGCCTGACTCCAGGACACGGAAGAGGAAGTCTAGAGGGGGGTGGGACTTGCTCAGTATCTTCAAGCACAGCCAGTGGTTCCCATAAGACCCTATTTCAGTCATTATCTTTTCATACAACTTCTCATGATTATATTTTAGTGCACTTTCACTCTTCCATGATCATTTACTTACAAGTTTTAAAGCTCTCTACTGACATAATCATTATTGTAGTCAAGCAACTTTTCAGGGTCTGAAATTTAATCCACTTTGCCAAAGACTGTCTAATTGATGGTCCCCGATATGTTCTTCTATCTTCGCTGTGCTTCAGAAAGCGGCTAAGGCTGGTCATTTGAATTAATCACACAGGCATCATTGGCTTTCTGGATCCATTTAGAGTTGAGTTTTCCCATAGCTATAGTTTATGGTACAATTTGTCAAGATGAGTCTAAAATGTGTCACTTCATACTCCATAAGTAAAGGTTTTTACAATTATTTTATTCTGCTTTATAAGCTGCTTTTCAGCATTGCGGTTCTGTAAGTAGCATAGAGAGATAAAAAAACAGAGGGAAGGGGATTTTCAAATCTCCTTTCTCCAGAGATCCTTTTCATCACCAACTGGATACCACACTGTGACATTTCTGCAAATCATTTACATGTAAAGTGCTCCCTTCTAGATAGTTATCTAATAGACAGACAGTCAGCCTTCCTTCCTGGTAACACAGTTTAGTTGACATAGCATACCGAGGAAGGATCTGAGAAGCTGATTCCAGATGGTAAAGCAGAGATGGGTAATGATATATTTCTGCATATTCTGGCTGCTACCTACTGCAGGAGCAATTTCTGTTTTATTGCTTTTATAGAAGTGTGCATTCATCTACCCTTGAATGCTAATTTATCTGGCGTGGGGAAAACTTTTATGGCCATACAAATGAGGGTAGTTTTTTGTTGTTGTTGTTTTGGGGAAGTTGGAGCAGGTAATATTGTATGATGGCAGTTCTATGCTATGGTAACTTAGTAGGTGTCATCAGTTTGAGATATATATATATATATACACACACAATACATGTTGCAAACGAAGAGGCTATAATCAGGGCTTTTTTTGTAGCAGAAATCCTTTGCGTATTAGGCCACACACCCCTGATGTTGCCAACAAGGCTCTTAGTACAGGGCCTACTGGAAGCTCCGAGAGGATTGGCAACATCAGGGGTATGTGGCCTAATATACAAAGATGTTCCTGCTACAAAAAAAGCCCTGGCTTTCATTCATGTGTGTGCGTGCATGCATGTATGTGTATAAAAGAATGGTAGCCTGTTCATTTGCAACATGCATTGTACATTGTTGACAATACTTGAGCTATTTGAGATAGTCTTTACAATACATGAGATAGTCTTTACATGCAAGCAGGGAGAATATAAGGAGAGGCACACTATCCCCCTGCCAACATTATGTATTTATTTTATTTAGACTACTTATAGTACACATTTTCCGTAAGAGTGCTCTATGCAGCTTATCACATGCATATGACTTCTGAAAGGCTGAAAATCAGAAGCAGAACACAAGTTCCCTTATTCAGTTCCAGACACCTCTGGTTAGAAAGGGATGTCCAGCACCCCAGTTCACTTAACATCCTGTGTGCCAGTCACAAACAGGAAGCTGATTTTTTTAAATGGACTGTTCATCTGTTCAGCAGCCCATTTGTGGGCATTTGGAAAGTTGCTTCACTATCTTATATTCTAATAGGCAAGTGTGGCTTAATCTGCAGCTTCTTAAATCTATAGATTGGGGCCACGCTGACAAAATAGATCTGCAAATTTGGGGGACCTCTCAGAAAAATATGAAAACCTAACAAATTGACATTGGTGGGATGTGTCCCCCCCCCTAAAAATACAGACTGTTGTCTTTGTGTGTGTGTGTGTGCAGACAACAGACTTACTTTTGTTCTAGAAAGGTGGTAGCAGAGTCAGGAGAGTTGGGGAGCCATTCCAGGCACGGTGGTAGCAGAGAGTTGCTCTGAGCCCAACTGCAGTGGCCTTGGTGTTGGAGAACCACTCTTGGCCTGGCCGCAGCAGCGATGTCAGAGAGCTTCTCCAGGCCTGGCTACAGCAGTGCCTGGGAGCTACTCCCTGCACAGAGCAGCTCCCAGACACTGCCACTGTGGCTGAACCTAATAGCAGATGTAGACGCCTGTAGGCACTATGGGCTTGGTGATGGGGAGGGGGGACTGGAAGGAAGCCACGCTTGGACTCAGCGGACAAGGGGATGAGGATAGGATTTCCCCTGCCTAGTCTTGTGGGCTCTCCTAATAATGCAGAACAGCACAATTAGCTTTTTGTGCATTCAAGTTCTCACACAGGCCAATCAAGATCTAATGTCATCAAATTTGCTGCACTAATTTCTGCTCGATAGGCAATTGTTAGAAGCAGAATGAGACACATATAATAAATTAATCATTAAAAAATCCTAACATTCATTGTTTGTGTAAGTAGTCCTTAGTTATCGGGCAGCCCAATCCAGACATAAGTGGCAGCTGGCCGGCCGCTCAGGCGTGGGTGGATCTACGGCACCTCTCATTGGCTTCCAAAGGGGAGATGTTACACCACGCTTGGAGGGGTAAGAGCGGCCCGATAAGCGAGAGAGAACCCGTCGCCATGGTGATTCCGCCCAGGCGGGCTGCCAAGGCTGATTTGGGGGAGGCGCAGGCTCACGTGGGACCATGGGATTGGCCAGCCTGTTGCATGTGACCGGGCAAGGGGACGGAAAGCCCATGCCTGAGAGGCCGTTAATCCCCCCACTCCCTCCTGCTGTCAGAGACTCTGCCAATGGCAGGCAGGCAGGCAAAGGCATGCGCGGACAAGCAGGAAGTGCCAAGTGCAGGAGGTTGCTGTCCTAGACAGCGGTTGGAATGTGTGTCTGGGAGGAGAAGAAGAAGAAAATATTGGATTTATATCCCGCCCTCCACTCCGAAGAGTCTCAGAGCGGCTCACAATCTCCTTTACCTTCCTCCCCCACAACAGACATCCTGTGAGGTGGGTGGGGCTGAAGAGGGCTCTCACAGCAGCTGCCCTTTCAAGGACAACCTCTGCCAGAGCTATGGCTGACCCAAGCCCATTCCAGCAGGTGCAAGTGGAGGAGTGGGGAACCAAACCCGGTTCTCCCAGATAAGAGTCCGCACACTTAACCACTACACCAAACTGCCAGAGCAGCCAGACCAAGTCCGAAAGACACCCCCTGGAGGCCCCCCCCGGTGTTGCCCTGCTGCCACCCCCTGTTATGTACAAGGAACACCTTCCCTGGGGGCTGCAGAACTCAGTGTGAGTCGCTGGGCATGCATCCACTTCAGCGCCCCCCCCCAAGTGCCCAGCACACAACAGCCCTGTGTGGTCGGGTAGGCTGTTAGCCTGGGCAGGCTGAGGGTCGGCACCCCCTCTCCCCTGTCCAGCCACACAGGGGGCAGTGTGGCGGCTCATAGCCCATTCTCCCCCCAAGGACCAAGTCTGCCCACCCTCCCAGGCATTCCCTCGGAGAGGCCACTGACGGGGGGGGGGGGTTGCCCTGGGAATGTGCAGCAGATGCCAAGCAGGAGAGACAACAGAGAGCAGGCAGCACCATGGGAGTGGGCTCAGCAAATGCCCCCTGCTGGAGCCCACTGCCAGGTTCAAGTGCCAGAGCTGCTCGCACACCGAGCGGTTGAGAGCGAGGGGAGAGGGAGGACTGGGAGGTGGGGCAGTGGAACTTACCCAGCCATGGGCAACAGTCCTCGCGTGCAGAGCCTCTGGGAGCCTGGAACCTGTGGAGACCTGGAAACAAGAACAGGTAGCCCCAGGGGAGAGACCTCTCTCTCCCCTTGCAAATCAAAGATACAGTCAAAGCAACCACACGGTGCAAAACCCATCACCAACATGCCTGCCTGTCCCTCAGTCTAAGTCTGTATGGCTGGCAGCTCTCCAGCAGGGCTTCCCGCCATGCAAACCTGTCCCTAACAATTTTTGGGAGCAGACGAGCCGCTACGTGGGCGCATTTTGAGAAGGTGGGCCGCGATTGGGCGCCGGGGAGGGGACTCGCCAGGCCGAAGTGCGAGGGGATTGGTGAGGCAATCACACTGCTCCCAAAGGGGTTTGCGAGCTTCCGCAGTAGCAGAGGCAACCTTTGTTTTTGGTTTCAACGAGTGCCTATGGGACACGCCACTAATTTTGCAGGCGTAGCGTTGCGGCTCTCGGGGGGGGGCGTGTCATGGGCCAAACTGCTCAGGAAGCCGCCTAAGCCTGGCTGCGCCCCCAACTCCACCCCCTCCTCCGCCTCAATGCCGCGCTCCGCCTCACTTCCGCCCACGCTCGGGCACAGCCCTCAGGTGCCGGTGCCCTTGGGCGGAGCGGCGCTTGGGCGGCCCCCCGTCGATGTAACTCCCCTCCACTGTGGTGGCACCGGTCATACGTCAGCGCAAACCCTTCCTGCACCTATGTAGTGGCTCGTCTGTTCCCAAAAGACTTTCCGCCCCCGCCCCCTCTGGATTGTGCTGTTAATGACTGCTACTGTTTTGTTTGGATTGGGGGTGTTTTGCACCTACACACTTTGAGGAAGGGGGACAGTGAGGCAAATCTGTTAGCTAGGTATTAGAATCATTCAATGCAATACTGAATTGACCTAGCAAACATGAACAAGCTGAATTAATATGCTGAAACCATGGCAGTTGCTGGATCCTTTCAGGCAACCTGGTTCAATTTTGTTTTTGGATACATAAAGCCAAGTCAGGTATTCACACAGTATGTCACCTGTGTGTTTTTTGGGGGGTGGAGGTGGGTTGGTATATTTTTGTACTGTGTGTGCATGCACGTGTGTGTGCATGTGAGTGCACCTGGAAGTCATGGTGACCTTTGGTGATTGACCCCTGCTAAGCGCCTGGAAGAATATTCAGAGAGGTGGCTGAATGAAGCCTCCCACCTCAGGTATGTCAAGGAGGTCTCCCATCCAAGTACTTGCCAGAGTTGACCCTGCTTAGCTTCTGAGATCTGATGAGATTGGGCTTGTCTGGGCTATCTAGGTCAGGGCACACTGTGTCATTTGTGAAAGGTACATGTATTTATTATTCGTTGCTTGGTTCTTTAAAAGTTCAGAGAAACAGTAACAAGGGAAAGAATGGTATTCTTTACTCCATGTCTATCTTAAACAGCAAGCATTGAAAATATCCTCTTCACAACTAATGTATATTTGTGAAGCCAAGTATTGCATGAACTAGTGCCAAGGCTACTTAGGAACAAAAAAATATTTATAGAACACTACTCAAGCTTGAGAAAGCCCAGGGCCGCAAGGCTTTATGTTGGGTGACTGTAACAAGAGAAAGTTCTCATTCTCAGTCAGCATGAGGGCCTTCTATGTTGATTTCAGTGTGAGAGTAACTAAAAAAGACCCATTGTGTGGACTGTGCTCTCTCGGGGGGTTTTCTTTCGTGAGAGTGCTGTAACAGTTGTGGCAATAGGAAAGAAATTTTTAAACCATCCTTTCTCTATTCACAGGAGTACCTTTCCCAAAGAACTTCCTCCAAATCTGCAAGAAAATTCTGTGCAGGCTCTTCAGAGTGTTCGTTCACGTCTACATTCATCACTTTGACCGCATCATCATTATGGGGGCCGAGGCTCACGTCAACACCTGTTACAAGCACTTTTATTATTTTGTGACAGAGCTCAATGTCATAGATCGCAAGGAACTAGAGCCTTTGGTAAGTGTTAATACCCATCTGGGCAGAAAGGGTATTCCTTCTTGATTTTAACGGATTATTTTCCTCAAAAATGTCTCACTTTATTTTCACTGTAAGCAAAAAAAATTTTTTGACAGAGGTATTCTTTATTTGTGGACTTTTCCATCACATTTGCTGGAATCTAAAGATGGATATTGTAAAGAATCAAATTTGAAGTAGTAGCTTAAAGGAATATAACTATGTGTGAGTTTATAACACATTCTGCCTCTCCCTAGGAAGAGAGGGAGGAACTCTAAGGTAATGTCTTTCAACACAGTATTGGTTGTCTCCAGTGTGTGGCAGCTCATGTAGTTCATGTAGAGTTCATGTAGTAGAACAAGGCATAGTGGAGCAAGGAGGTATTGGTATAGCATGCGCAAAGTCAAGACCCACATGTGGCTAGAAAGCCCAGACATAAATCCAAGGCACAGAGATTTTGCCCAGTTAGGGTTGCCAATCCCCAGGTGGGGGCAGGGGATCCCCCAGTTTGAAGACTCTCCCCCCGCTTCAGGGTCATCAGAAAGCGGGGGGGAGGGGAGGAAAATGCCTGCTGGGAACTCTGTTATTCCTTATGGAGATTTATTCCCATAGAAAATCATAGAAAATTGATCCGCGGGTATCTGGGGCTCTGGAGGGGCTGTTTTTTGGGGGTAGAGGCACCAAATTTTTTGTATAGTATCTAGTGCCTCTCCCCAAGATACCCCCCAAGTTTCAAAAAGATTGGACCAGGGGGTCCAATTCTATGAGCCCCAAAAGAAGGTGCCCCTGTTCTTCATTATTTCCTATGGAAGGAAGGAATTGAAAAGGTGTGCCGTCCCTTTAAATTTGATGGCCAGAACTCCCTTTGGAGTTCAATTATGCTTGTCACAGCCTTGATCTTGGCTCCACCCCAATGTCTCCTGGCTCCACCCCCAAAGTCCCCAGATATTTCTTGAATTTGCCTTGGCAACCCTATGCCCAATTGCGTTGGGATGGGGCACTCACATTGATTGTGCTATGCTCACATGTCATTTTGATTGGCAAGGCTCCATGACCATCTCTCTGCTGTTCTGTTCATCCCGACTCTTTTCCATAATACTCTAATTAGATAAATCCCCTCGGCCCTGTTACAGAGTTAGTTGCATACTAGAGACAGCTGAAGTTAGTAACGAGCTCTGGGCAGGAACTGTTCTCCATTTCTGAAATCCCAGCCAACTAGAGACATAGCTCTATGGCAATCCACACCTTTAAGCAGCATCGTAAATACTGACAGCAAGCCAGATGAATGGGGTTGCCAGTTCTCTTGTTCCAGCCAGGGTCATGTGTCTGTGTAAGCATCACTGACAGACCACAGTAGGATTGAGCATATTACAGCATTCTCATGAGAGGGGCAACAGTGTCAGTCAGTCATGTTGCTTGCAGTGATACAGAACTGTGGCTTAAGGTGGCTTTTTAAAATAGATATTATCTTGCATAATTTCTTCTGTACTATTATGTTGAACAGACAGTTGGGTTTCTTCTCTGCCAAAACACATTTTTGTTTTGCCGTATGGCTTTCTTCTGGGCCTGTTCAGCACCAGCAGTTTTTTTAGAAAATGATAATATAAGTGTGTGACGTTGCCATTCCTCACAAGCACATTTGGATGTGTTTTGTTGAAGTTTCTGAGGGGATGGCTGCACTAATCCCTCTAACATGAACGCCTGATGCCAACTTAGAATTGGCCAGGTAGACATTGCATATAGGGAATCATTCCATTGCTACTACAATTGCAGGACTGTAAGTTAAATTGGAGATTATGGCTGTTTTTTGTTTCCCTGTGTCTGTGTAGGAAGCATCCTCCAATTATATTTTTTGACGTATAGTATAGGTGTTCTTCTCCCTTGAAGTATACTCCACAGGTTGGAATGATTTAACCAAATCCAGTTACAACTGAATGGTCTTTAGGTTACATTACATGCTTTGAGAAAAGCAGAGTGCAATGGCATCGTGATAATTCTGTGTTGTGTCTGCAGTTTGTCTCCTGATCCCAAGATGCAGGCCAAGCTCAGAGAGCAAGCCAGTTCCCACATGCTAAAAGCCCTGAAACTGTGTTAGAGCTACCAGCCCTGCTTCCTACTCAGAGCTTCCAGGGTGGATGGAAGGGGAATGGGTGAGAAAGAAAGCCTTGAGTGGTGTAGAGATAGATGTCACAACCTTGGATCCTGCCTTTCACGCCTCCCAACTAAAGCAATGCTTTCTGTTTCTAATCTAGTCCAGACTTTCTTTTCCGTTCCTCTACCCATTCTCTTCTGTGAGCGCTGCTGGAGCTCAGCTGAGATGCTGCTCCAGCCCACCACCATCCAGTGTTCCCTCTAAGCTGTGCCTGTGAGCAGCCGCTCTTTAACACAATAAGCTCAACCACAGTCTGGCTTCTTCCCACCCATGTCTGTACCTCCTCTTTTTCCCCATGTGTCCTCCAGTGCACTCCCCAGTACTGGTAGGCTTTTTGCTGTTTTTTTTGTTTTTTGTTTTTAAAGAAGACTGCAGATTTATACTCCATCCTTCTCTCTGAATCAGAGACTCAGAGCGGCTTACAATCTCCTATATCTTCTCCCCCCACAACAGACACCCTGTGAAGTGGGTGGGGCTGAGAGGGCTCTCACAGCAGCTGCCCTTTCAAGGACAACTCCTGCGAGAGCTGTGGCTAACCCAAGGCCATTCCAGCAGCTGTAAGTGGAGGAGTGGGGAATCAAACCCATTTCTCCCAGATAAGAGTCCGCACACTTAACCACTACACCAAAGGTAGTCAGGGCTATTTTTTTTTTTTATAAACCCCAACAGAACTTATTTGCATATTAGGCCACAGCCTCTGAAATCACCATTGTTTCACACAGGGCTTTTTTATAGGAAAAAGCCCAGCAGGAACTAATTTGCATATTAGGTCACACTCCCTGATGCCAAGCCAGCTGGAACTGAGTTCCTGCTAAAAAAAAAAAAAGCCCTGTTGGTAGATACAGAAATATACCTCTTACCATTTCTTCAGAAAAACAAAACACCCCCCCCCAGTGGTGAAAGAAGGTGTGAAAGGCATGAGGAGCAAGCACAAAGATACCCATATGGAAACTTCATCGTTGCTGCAAATGCCTTTTCATGAGAACAAAACAAGGAATTCCCTCATGTGGAAGCATTCCCCATAAACAGAGTGCAACTGATGAAATCAGTTCTGGTTAAGGCAAACCAAGATCTGAGTGATCACATGCAAACAAAGTAACCTTGATTAAAATAAGCCATAGTTTCTTGTTGTGTCTGGGCTGAACCCCTGTGTTGAAGCGGTAGCACTATCCAGCATTATAAAATCTGAAAATGGTATTATGCAGTATGACTCATGCTTTCAAAAGCTACATAATTTAGGTGTTTTCCCTACATACCTATGCAGTGATCATTCTTGTCTTTCTAATGATTAACTCTGCTGCACTAAATCTTGCTTACTGATTAACTGCACCCATATCTAATTATTCTTGGATTTCCCTTTTATTTCTAAATAACAATGAATTCCAGGAAATCCCCCCCATTTCCTTCAACAAAAGGGATTTCAAAGAAATGAATGGAGAATTGATTTCCTGGTAACAGAGAGAAGCATATGTAACCTTGGTGCCAAAGCCCAAGGGTGTCTTTATATATCTTTGAATTGTTATTGAAGATGAATAAGAATTATTTTGAATTTATAAGCTACTTACAATGAATAACTTCTTTAAATAAATGATTTCCTTATCTTCTCTCTTATGTAATCTAATCACCCTGCCATGATCATAGTTATGGAAGTTAAATGGGTTCCCTCACCTCAGTTACTTTAGCATTATACAGGTGACTGTGTCCCTGAAAAATCAACCCTGAGTTTGAATCATGGGATGGCAGGGAGTGGTGGATCAAGTGGTAAAGTTGAAACACTACCACTTTTAGGAACACTTTAAAGAAAATCCTCCCCCCCCCTCCCCAATGACTAGCCTAGTCTTGTCAGATCTCAAAAGCTAACCAGGGTGGGCCCTATTTACTACCTGGATGGGAGGCTATCAAGGAAATCCCGGGTTGCTATGCAAAGGCAAGGCATGGCAAACCACCTTTGAACATCTCTTGCCTTGAAAGCCCTATGGAGTTGCCATGAGTTATCTGTAACTTGATGGCAAACTCCATCCGCACAAAAAAAAACCACAACCCTGTCAGTTTTCTATATTTGATTCTCTTGTTTTTTAAAAAAAAAAAATTCTGAAGCCATCCTATCGCACACTAGAAGATCTATTTTATTTTTTGAAAGTTCTCATAATAGGGGAATCAGTGCTTCAGATGGGGTAATACCCAGGAAGACAGTAGCAGAGAAAGAAGAAAACGGGCATGTTCTGTCTATGAAGTTCTGTTCTGGCTGATTGTGCTAATGTAAGATTGTCTGCACTGGCTGGCTTAGTTGAGTTACAGCAAGGTTGAGCGCCTGCTATATGACACTGAAAATGGTGTCCTTGTGGCAAGTTCTGCTTACTTCTGTTGCTATCACCACTTCACTTTAATGCTTCTGGAAATATACCAGATGACATGACATGGTATCATCACGTAAGTTTCTCTGCCCGGCCAGCAATAGGAGCTGAGAGGCTTCCGCTGCGTTAGGTTACATTGTGAGTGTTCCTAAAATTATCAGAATAAGGAAGAACTCTGCATGGGAATGCGGTTTTTGGAAGCAGTTTGAAATCAGGCGTAACATCTGCTCCTGTTCTTGGTGCTTGAGCGCGGCTGGGAGCAGTTCCACAATAAAGTAACAAGTGCTATATCTTTCAGCACCAATTAAAATATGTTTAGAATGATTTCAGAAGTCTACAAGTATCAAACACATAACCGAAAGCAAGCTCTTGCAGGCAACTTGCATTTTGGATTGCCTAACATGTATAGACCTGCCCTTTAGGCAGTGGTGATGGTCTATTGGCGAAAGGTAGGATTAAAGTAATTTGAATAAATGAAGTAAAATTCTCCTATGTCTTATCAGTCAGATTCAAAGTGATGCTGTAGTTGCACATTTCTCCTCTTGATTGCAAGCAGGGTTTTATGATGCTTAATATATTCCGCTTTTAAGTTCTGATTTCAAAAGATGGTGCTGACACACCATCTCCATTTCAAATATATCCTGCATAATCATTTTATTGTTGCTGTGAAAACCTTGTGACTATGGGCAGGCTTCACTAAGCAGATATTGACAGGGCAAAAAATTGTGCTGCTTTTCTCATAAAGAAAACTCAACATGGCTTACAAAAACTATTACAGTTTTAATTCCCTGGCCCAGCATGTTCCCATGTGGCAACGTCGTTCTTCCTAGCAAGGTCTGTTATCAGTATCCCCTTTGTTGAAGGCACATTCTGCAGTGGTCCAGACTCAGGCTGTTTCAATGGCTGCCCCATGCTTGTGGAGCAGCCTTCCAGAAGACGGGACAGTCTGCTTTCATGCCTTTCCAGTGAGGTTGCAAAACAGAGCTATTGAGAGCCAGTGTAGTGGTTAGAGCAGAGGTATCAAATTAATTTGTTACAAGGACCAGATCTGACATAAATGGCACTTTGCTAGGCCAGACCATATATGCCATAAAATGGAACACGAGATTCCAGAGATATAAACTTTATAATTTATGATTTCAGATGCCGAATGGCAATAGGCTTGATTGGATTAGGTGTGATATGCAAAGGGGTAGTAGGCATGGAGATATCATCATTGGTAATGAGACAGGAAAGCTGGGTCTCAGTTTGGTCCAGGAGGATGCAAAGAATAAATGGACATAAGTCTGAAGAAGTGGGCAGTGACTCACAAAAGCTCATACCCTGCCACAAATTTTGTTAGTCTTCAAGTTGCTACTTGGCTCTTTCTACATCTATAAGAAACCATAACACTCAAAAACCATGGGGGGACTTTTTAACCGTCCAGGACATTCAGTTGCTGGCCTAAGAACAGCAGTTCTCTTACAAAGGAATTTCAAAGGAAGATCAGAAGAAGAGACTGCTGAATTGCAACTGATAATGAAGCTCAATTCTTTCTCCTGGGCTGAATTGGGACCTAGATTTCTTCTCTCATTTCCAATGACCGCTATTGTTATTTGGCATCTGAAATCACTTCACTCTCCAAGATAAAAGGACAGATGGACTCACCTTCTAGCTGTATGTGCGCTCTCTTTTTTCCTTCTTCCTCACTAAATGAGGAAGAGAGGCTTGGAGAAGCAGCAGTGGCTGGGAGAAGGAAGCAGGAAAGAGCCAGTTTCTTGCAGGCCAATTACCAGTCCTGCAGGGTTATAGTGTCAAACTGGGATCCAATTTAGAATCCCAGGAAATCCAATTTAGAATTCCCATACCAGTATGGAAGCTTTCTGGGTGACCTTGGGGCAGTCAACAGTCTTTCAGCCTAACCTACCTCACAGGATAGATCCAAGTGGGCAGCCATGTTGGTCTGAAGCAGTAGAACAAAGCAGGAGTCAAGTGGCAGCTTTAAGACCAACCAATTTTTATTTAGAATATAAGCTTTCGTGTGCTCTAATAAGCACACTTCATCATAAATTGTGAAGCTAAAACAGAGGAGAGGAGAACACTATAAACTGCTTTGGGTCCCCATGGGGGAGAAAGGCAGTGCATATATGAAATAACATAAATATTCTGCAGAGCTTCGGGTGCAAAGCAGAATATTCTGCTAGATAGGCATAAGTTTTTAAAATTACATTTAAATATGGACAGGTTAACATATTTTATATCTGTTTTAATGTTTACTATTTTATCTATTTTTATGTTGTTGTTTCCTATCTGGATTTCTGAGCTGCTTGGGGAGATAGGTGGAGTTAGAGCTGCCAGGTCTGTGTTGGAAAATACCTGGAGACTTTGGGAGTGGAGCTGGGAGAGGGTGGAGTTTGGGGAGGGGAGGGGCCTCAGCATGGTACAATGCCATACAGTCTAACTTTTAAAGCAGCCATTCCCTCCAGGGGAGCTGAACTTTGCCAGCTGAACTTCAGTTGTAAAACCAGGAGATCTCCAGGCCCCACCTGAAGGCTGGCAACCTTAGGTGGAGTATATAAATATTTTAAACAAATGATAAAGTACAAATTCCAGAAACATTATACAAGACAGCCTTCTTACCATTTAACATCCTTCAAGTACCCTCTTAAATGTTTTAGATTCTGCACCATTATAAAAGCTGTGAACCTCTCAGATGCTTCCTTGATAACCTCTGGAAAGCTCTTCCGTAACATGGGAGCAGTCATGGTAAAATCAAGAGAAGGGGCAGCTCTGAGGGCTCTGTAGGTAGGAATAAACACAAGACTGAATATGAGGATCCTAACATAAGCTAGCCTTAATCGATAAGTAATATATGCAAAGCACTTGGAGCACTCAAGGATGCTGAATGGCAGGCAGCCACCAAAAGTGATAGTGCAGCTCACTCATGTTACCACTTTTGCAACAGAATGAAATTGCTCCATAGGAGCTGATCCTTTTTCACATCCCTGCCAATCAGTGGGCAGACATATCATGAAGATCTTCTCTGTCTTGAGTTGTCCTTGTGCTGTTGACAGATGGGGTGCAAGTTGCCAATTCAGATTTGCAACAAATGAGTAGGCGAAAGGAGAACATTTAGCATTTTTATAACTGCTCACCCAAGGCATCTGCTGATTCCTCCGCAACACTGAAAAATAGCAAGTTGGCATGCTATTCTGAAATTTGCCTCATCCATATTGCCTGCCTAGTTAATTGGCTGTCTAAATATAGGACTATAGTTCTGCAGGCTGGAATTTAGGATTCTGGATATGTGTTGACTCCCCCTCCACTTAGCAAACAGTTTAGTGTTTGTGGTCAAACACTAATGCCTTTGTCATTTGGCCTTTTTTGGCCCTGACTTGATTTTAAAAAGAGGGAGGAATAAGAGCTGCTGAGCAGCTTGTTTTGAAATTGCAAACATTCTCATGTTCTTCTCTGCTTCTGCATAGGCTACTGCATTGTTCAGAATGGTGGGTGATACTGTTTCATTCCCCCTTTAGCAAGCTCACCCTGTCTTCCCACAGGCTTCATGTTTGATTGAAACTCACAGTGCAGGAATAGACTCAGGAGATGAGTTCTAAAGGGAGTTGGGAAGGCCTTGGGAAGCAGATGACAAGAGACAGAGCTAATTACCCTTGTGATCAGTAATCAAACACTCAGCGCACAGATGGTGAAACGCCATATATTCAGCAGCAGACGTGGGGATTTCCAATTCTGTGTTTGCTGTCAGTGTGCAAAGCTGGAAGGCAGGAGCATTTCTCAGAAGAACTCACAGGTGAGGGGAAAGCAAGCAAAGGGAGTACTTCCTTAGGAAAAGAAGCAGATGGAAGTGTCAAGTTGCTTTGCATCCACCCTAAAGGAGCTAGGTTCAGGCTGGGACACCAAGAGTTTTTTCAGGGCAAGCTCAAGGGCTTTTTGTTTCTTTGGATAGCAAATCCCACCAGTGCCTCACCATGGCACTGACTGCCCTTGGAACCAAATTTCCAAAAAGCTTTCCTTTGTGGCCCAGAGAGACTGCTTGGCAAAACAAAACCCCTAAGCATCTCTACATAGAACTATTTCACAGCAGTCGTGGACAGCATCAGTTAAATGAATCAATTAAAGCTTTATATATTTCATCCAGGGACATCTCGCAGTGAATGTTTACATGGAGGGGGGCAGGGAATGAGGTTTGTTTATTGTCTCATGTTATTCCAACCTTGTTCCTGTTTATATTCTTTATTATCTATTTTTAAAGGGAACAGACCCCTCATCCCCACTTTACAGAAGGAAATGAAGCATTTTGCTTTGATGATCCTTTGCAAGACAAAACTCAATTAAAAATGCATTATTGGTAACTGCCAGCCTGTGGAGAGGATTTATAGCCCCCAAAAGAAACACAAATCCCAGTGCTTCTCCCAACCTCCTCCACCTCCTTAGGCTTGATTAAATTGGCTCTTACCCTGAACTTTGTCACAGTGGGTCCCCACCACCACCACTTCAGCCACTGCAGAAAGAATAATAGTCTGTGCTTATGTTGACAGGGTTCTACTCAGGGCTTTTTATGTAGAGAAAGCCCAGCAGGAACTCATTTGCATATTAGGCCACACTCCCTGATGCCACCATTGTTTCACATAGGGCCTTTTTGTGGGAAAAGCCCAGCAGGGATCATTTGCATATTGGGCCACACCCCCTGGCACCAAGCCAGCCGGAACTGCGTTCCTGTGCATTCCTGCTCATACCCCCCCCCCCCCGATTCTACTTATTTCTAAATGTCCTATGTCATGATTTTAAGAATACTTAAATCATAATCCCCCCCCCCCCTTTGAAGGGTGATTATTGCTTTCATTGGCTGTATGATACATACATATGTGCCATCAAGCGCAGCCAACTGATGGTGACCCCAGCAAGGGGCTTTCAAGGCAAGTGAGAAGCAGAGGTGATTGGCCATTGCAGCCCTCTGCACAGCCTTGTCTCCCATCCAAGTACAGGTCCTGCTTAGCTTCTTAGACCTGATGAGATCGGGCTATACCAGGCCGCCTGTCACCCAAGTTATATAATTTCAAAAGATGCAGGACTGTTTGCCAAATGTGGTGATGTGATGATGACCACTGGTTTAGATGGCATTTTAAGATATATATGGGCAAGTTCATAGAGATCCATGAATAACTGTTAATCATGATAAATAGAATCCTCCCCCATGTACTGAAATAGCATATCTCTGAAGACCAGATCCTGAAGACATAAAGTGGGAGAAGACGGGACATTCCTGTCCTGTTTCTGAGGATTTTGGAGCATCCAAGAGAATTTCATAGCATCTATTTGGTCACTGTTGGGAATGGAAATCTAGGTTAGGTGGACTTTATTCTGTTCCAGCATGGTGGCTCTTGCTATTGAAAGTGTATGATGGTTAATCTAGACCTGATAACCATTTTCTTTTCACTGATCTATTTAAAGGTGTGGGAGTTAATGCCTGCTTAAGCTTGCAACCCATATAAAGATAAAGGTTCTGATAATATGACAATAAAAAGCCAACAAACAAAAAGAATTAGATTAAATGAAATCCACACTAGGTACTATGAAATCACAAAACTTGGAGGGGAAGGGGGGAAATTTTGTACTTGTTGGATTAGAGAAAAAAATACAAAGTAAAAGTAGGATCTGTATAATGATTAACACACGTAGATAAGCCGAAAAAGAAAACACAAGAGGAGGAAAAAGAAATGTGTGCTTAATGAACATGAACATATGAAGCTGCCTTATACTGAATCAGACCTTTGGTCCATCAAAGTCAGTATTGTCTACTCAGACTGGCAGCGGCTCTCCAGGGTCTCCAGCTGAGGTTTTTCACACCTATTTGCCGGGACCCTTTTAGTTGGAGATGCCGGGGATTGAACCTGGGACCTTCTGCTTACCAATCTGATGCTCTACCACTGAGACACTGTCCCTCCCCTATGATTTCTTAAAATGGAACAAAGAGGTGGATGACAAAGACAGATGAGGACAACATGAGTTGGAAGAGAAAAGGCTTAGAGGTGAGAAAAGGAATGACGCAAGGGACTGGAGGTTTGGTAAGAAAATTATGTTTGAGAAAAGGAAGAGGAAAGTGAAAGCAACAATACATAACAAGAGTTGATAACCATGGGGAGACTTTAGAAGGTTAAAAAAAAACTTAATCTGAAACAATAAAGGAAGCATGTAAACACATAAAGAGATGTTACATGTTTAAAGTACAAATAAAGTTATCCAAGCAATGCGGTCTAGAGCACAAAAACATTTATAATGCCATCGTAAGCAGAGTTATGTAAGAAGTCCACTGACTTCAGTGATCTCACTCAAATGCAGCCAAGGAACTAGAATTTAAATAGACCTGTTTTTCAAATCCTCTAGCCATATCCCCCCTTCCCCCAAAACCCCGAGTTCTATAAGACCTCCTGTACACAAGTACCACTCTCAAATTTCATTTGGGCAGAACACACTCTCTGGCTCATGAACCATATTGGAAACTCTAATTCTAATCAGGGAATTGAACTGAAATAGGAGTCTACTTCCCACTACCCTCCAAACTAGTACTGACAGCGCACCGTTAATTGGTGCTCCAAATGTATGCCTTGGAGTACTTCAGGAGCAGATCTGCGGTATAAAAAAATCACATCTTATTTTCTTACTTTCATTTGTTTTCCGGTTTGTGGAATTAAGTGTAAGGGCTTGTTGTGCTCAAATGGACCTGACTCAAACACAGTAGCTGATGGAGATTGTCACTTGGTAGCTGGGCCAAAGGTATTGGCATTGTCCAGAGGCAGTTTTAGGCTGCACATTTAAGACTGTCACATGGAGAAGAGGGGCTAATATATAACCTAAATAAAGCTGTTGCTAATATTTGTTTAATAAATCAAACTTTATTAAAAGAATAAATACCAAACTATATACATCTGTCTTTATATACCAAACATTAGCAAATATAAGAACAAAGTACATTTCCAAAATCTCAAACAAAATGAATATTATTAGTTCTGGTGACCATATAAATAGTGCTGGGTGCACTCATAAAAACACAAAGAGACAAACACAACTTTTAAAAAAAAGAAAGAGGGGGGGAAAGGGGGTTAAGGAGAGAGGGAAATATAAATCCAATATCTTCTTCTTAATCAAGGATAGCTTGAGAATCAGTTACAGCACATTGCCTCTCATACTGGCACAGAAATGCCCTTTCTGACTTTTCTCCCCACTGAAGAAAGAGCTTTTCCTCCATCCAACTGACAAAGGGGAGGGAGTCATGGCTCAGAGCACCTGCTTCACTTGTAGTTAGTTCGGTTCTTGGCATCTCTAATAAAGGACAAGGCAGTAGGACACTGACACCTTTCAGCAGGGCTGGCACATAGGAGTAGGCCAGGTAAGCAGCCGCTTAGGGCACCACCTGGCCTACAGGGGCACTGCTGGCACCCCAATCCCTGCCCCACTGCTCTTGGCTTCCTGGGTCTGCACAGACCTGGGAAGCCAAGAATGGCGGGGTGGTACGTCTGCATGTGCTCTTCTCCAAGCCCACCTTCCCTTGCAAGGGAAGATGGGCTTGGAGGAGATAACGCCCTGCCCCATTGGTTTCACATTCCCGGGTCTGTCCTGGGTGGGGGTGGGGCCTAGGACACCAGGAACTCTGGCACCAGCCCAGCCCTCCTGGCTGTCAGAACAGCTAGTACCGACTTCAGTAAACCAGTGGTCTGATTCAATGCAACTTTGCCTAGGGTCATAGCATCCATTAAGATTGTGTGTTACCCTAGTCCATTTCTCATTGGCTTCTGTACTCTCCCAAAGGTAGGTGTGAAAGGTGGAAGACAGATCCACAGCACCAGAACCTTCAAGAGGAATATTGTGGAAGGGGCGAAATCTGCTTTAAACGGAGGTCTAGTGCAACCTTAAAGACTAATTATATTTATTCTACCATAAACTATTATGAGTCAAAGCCTCAATTTTGTTGCAAACTAACATAACCATCCCTCTGAAATCCAAATTAGTGACAAAGCTGAGGTTCATAATTACTGGGGGCTTATAATGTTCATCATCCATCTGAGAAAAGCCGCTGACTTCCACAAATAGCCCCAGAGAAGAATCCCCTCCCGTCCCCTTCTTTCCCTCCATCTTACCTGATTATGGGTGCAGAATCTATGTATTTCTATAGAGGCTTTTGGCCCTCTTTCCTTTTCTCCCACTGGCACTTAAAATGCTGCAACAGCAATGTCTCTGGTGCCAGGAGAGCTTGGGAAATGTAGTTCTGCCGGATGCCTTGTTTATACAGACCAGGCATGAGGAAGATACAGAAACAACAGTTGTAGGATCATCTGGTGAGCAGGAGTTAGCCCACAGGTTGTTTTGGCATGCAAACTCTTAAATTCTTGCGTTCTCTTAACAGGGTGCATCTGCCACTTTGAAACAGATATGATACTGTGAATTGGAAGCCACCTTCAGCTATGTGGGCAAACTAACAGTAATTAAGAAAGCTTAAAACATTGCTTCCTCTCCTAACCCTGTAACAATTACCAGTAGGCCTGGTGCCACCCAGTGGATAGAAGTCAAAATACAAAAAGATTGTGCTTGAGCCATCTGGCAAAGAATTCCGGGAAAAGTCAGACCCATGAATCCTGTCTCTGTCAGAAATCCCTGCATATGGCCAGTTCACACTGCTATATTGTTGTAGTTAATGGTTCTAACAGAATCATTTATACCAATTACTGTTTATCAAACATTAGGGCCTTTTTTTGTAGAAAAAACCCAGTAGGAACTTATTTGCGTATTGGACCCCATGACTCCAAGCCAGCCGGAACGCTGTTCTTGTGAGTTCCTGCTTAAAAAAAAAAAAGCCATGCCAAGCATCTAAAAAAGTAAGTCTTGTACAATTTTTTTTAAAAACCAGCAGGAGTCAGCCTGCAAGATTAATACTGCTCCAAAAATAAAAATGCTGTATCAGCGGCACTATCGCTGTCTAAATTAGCAAAAATATACCAAGGGGCTAATGGAGATTAATACACATCTGGTGGAAGTGTAGGAGAGCAGAAGACTTCTGGAATATGATCACTACAGGTGTAAGGAAAGAGCCACCATTACCCCCTAAGTAAGGTTTTTTGTTAAATCATGTAAAAGTCCCTTCTAAAGATGTTTGTGTTCTTAATGCCATAACATCTGCAAGGCTCATTTTGGCTCAGAATTGGAAGAAGAGACTCAGAGCGACTTACAATCTCCTATATTTTCTCCCCTCACAACAGACACCCTGTGAGGTGGGTGGGGCCTAGAGGGCTCTCACAGCAGCTACCCTTTCAAGGACAACTCCTGTGATAGCTATGGCTAACCCAAGGCCATTCCAGCAGCTGTAAGTGAAGGAGCGGGGGATCAAACCCAGTTCTCCCAGATAAGAGTTTGCACACTTAACCACTACACCAAACTGGCTCACACCAAACTGGCTGAAACAGAGAGAGAGCTAAGCAGATAACATAGGTCTTTGGGGGAGGCTACTGAGAAAATGGGAACTCAATTAAGGGAGGGAAAGAATAGTAATGTTGCACACAAACCGTGAGCCAAGCGTGCTCCCTCACCCAATCAACAAAGGAACACGTGACCAGAGTTCTATTGAAGCAGGAATTGTTTTTATAAGGCTTATTGATAGGCCTGGAGAAACACTTCACAATCTCTCTATAGTTACCAATATCTCCTGTGTTTCTCAAAGAATCCGATTCATTACAGCATTTTATATACATTTTGATAACCAGGTCTCAGATTCAGTGGGAGCTCACAGGAGTGCTATCCATTGAATAGTATTGCAGCTGCATAACAATCCCTGGATGAGCTCCACCAACTATTTTTCTACGAAATGAGCCCTGTTGATAACATATCTAATGTGGGACGATTAATTATAATTGGTTTATCAAAACATGACCCAATAGCTTATCTCTGTTCTCACTGGCCAGTTTCCCCTCAGGCTACTTGAACCCTTGCAAAAAGCTAAGCCAGTGCTGATGCAAAAAGGGTATACCTTAGCATATTTAAAAAAAAAAAAAGCTAGCCAAGGCCAGTGTGGGCTGCTGGAAATTCCATTTCTAGGGCAACGCTGGATTATTCTGGGATGCCCTGGGCTCTTGCCAAAGTGCCTGGGTCAGCTTATTATCACTTTGATTCACCTGCAGCTGGATGGACTGTAGAAGTTTTCCTCAAAAACGCTTCTCTTTGTTTGGCACTTTCTCTGAGATAAAGACCTTTGTTTAGCAACACAGTCTTCTCTCTTGCTAACATTCTCTGGCTTAAAGTTTTCTCTATTAGAAAAATAAGACTTTAGTATAAAATGCTACATATCTTGTATTCAAGTATGCTGTATATCCCATATTCAGGTAAGATTCTCACTGTAAGGCATAGCTTCTAATCAGTCCTTGAAGTGTTAGTGCAGGTTTAATGTGCAGACAGGTTGATTTGTCCATCACAGTAAGTTAAGAATAAATAGGGGACAATTGCATGAGGCAGTGTTGAGTCAAGATGAATTCTCATATTTTACAGAAAACCAATGAGGTGTTTTCTTTCTTTCTTTCTTTCTTTCTTTCTTTCTTTCTTTCTTTCTTTCTTTCTTTCTTTCTTTCTTTCTTTCTTTCTTTCTTTCTTTCTTTCTTTCTTTCTTTCTTTCTTTCAACAGTTTTCTATTGAATAAACTTCATAGACCTGATCAGGATTGGTCTCTCCCTCTCTCTCATTCACACATGTTCTTTCTCTCTCTGTCAAGGATATTCAGGCAGTTACTGAAAACACAAGTGCAACCTCCTCATTTTTAGTGCAAATATCGGTTGAACCATGAGATGGACAACTGTTCTTTTAAAATTACTCCAAATCTAGGAGACAGCTATTAAGTAAAATAAATCACTTGTTTCCATAGCAAGAGACTGTAGATCAAGCATTTGCTGAACAGTCTGCATGGTTTATATTTTGTGATTTCTTAAAAAAAAATCAGATAATAATGTGCCATGGTTTAGAGCAGAAATGCACACTGGCATCTTCAAAGGGGTAAGGAATGTAAGAAATCTACATAGTCTGGCATTATTTACAGGAATCTTTGCAAGCACTGTTTTTCTGCCTGACAGTCTTTTTTTTTTTTTTTAACAGATGATAGGTGCCTACATCCTGGTAAATCTAGAGTATGCTTTGGTAGATCATTGTCTACTGCCCAAAAATTATAGGATGCTGTGTGGAAGAAGGGGGAGGGAGAAACAAGCCATAAAGTACAGACTCTTTATATTAAAAAGTTATAGCCTTTTTATGGAAAGCAAATGATAATTTTAATTATTTGGTATGAAAAGCTGAGTTTTCACAGAAATTGAATTAGCTCCTTATAGCTAGGACAAATGGACTGAATTAAGAGACATATGTAAATAATGTTCTCTCACTAAGAACAAAAGTTTTATGTGCAACTTCTTTGTGTGCACATTGATACTGTAAATGTTGCAATGTAAAATAAATACTTTGGTTTTGATTCCCTTTGTCCTAAGACATTGACATAGTTTGTAAAAGTGAGCCCTATGATCACATCTTTCTCCCTCTTCCATAGTCCATATCCAAATTGACAAGCCATGATTTGCAGGGCCCTTCAAAGCCATTCAGTGTTTTCATTACATGAGCTGTAAATCCTGAGTCTCACATATGACCTTCTATCTCCTCTGCTTGCACAGAGCAGTTGCAATTGAAAACTTGCTAGTTAACAAAGTCTTCAACCCTAATGTTGTAGTATCTTCATTTGTCCAGATTGGGAAAGAAACTTCCAATCTGTCAGATTATGTAGATCACAATACATTGGAGTAGCCTGGAAGACTCCCTAAATGATCATCTTCAGTTACAGCTCTACATGTGCCAAGAACTGAACTGCACAGGATGGGCCATTGGCCTGATTCAACATGGCTTCTCTTATGTTCTTACGTTCTTAAGAACAGGGGAAAGAGCACACAAAATCAAGGATTCAGAATTCATTCATATCACAAGCATGAATGAGTCCTGGGTTTCAAATACCAATCAAACAAGCGTGCAGTTCTGGTTTGCAAGGTAAACACAATCCATAGTGCTTGTTCAGATATAAGGCAAACTAAATCAAAATACATTGACTCCAAGTGTATACAGGCAGAGGGGAGGGTCCCTCGTTCATGAATGCCTGGCTTATTCACATAAAACACAAACTATGGTCAAACATTATGTTTGAATCATATTGGTATAAGAGACACTTGCACAATTTATGATCCACCAAACTGAATACAGGCCACCAGTCATGTATTATGACCTACATATAAATGGAGAGAATCACCCCTGTAGATGGATTCCATGCCCTAACTGAATTATCCACAACTCTCTGGATTCAGCCTTTCAAACCAACTCTAGTATCAGGGCATCTTAATAAAGAGTTAACGTTGTCAGTGTTGATAAAGGACACCATGCTAATGGCCAGTTACAGATATTGTTCCTTGAGGAGGCAGAGCATAGATAACTAGAAAATTTTATACAGAAGTGCCAGACAGTTAACACCGTTGTGTGCCCTCGTGTCAAAGGATAAAACGGTGCTCAGGTTTATGCCACATTAGAAGTAACCTTTGCCTTCTCATTCTCTCTTTTGTTTTACAGAAAGAGATGACGGCCAGGATGTGTCACTGAACAGTCACGACAGAATAACGAAAGGAGGGGAAAAAATGCAGTTTCCTACTAACTGAAGAGCTAGAGGACTCAGCAGCCCTCAGGAGCAAATCTTGCCTGTTAATCCTTAAAAAAACAGGGAAGTCAGAACCAGAAGATGATTTCTTTCACTGACACTTCCCACCATTACTTAGGCTCTTAACCCTAAAAATGCTGCTAGGCACCTCCTTGGAATGAAGCAGATTTCTCAGAAAGGAAAGAAGAAGCAATTTTCCTTCTGTATCCCCTGAATGATCAAGGAGGAGCTCTCCACATGACAAATTGTTTTCCATCCACCTTCCTGCTTTAGATGCCGTATTACAATTTGGATTTCCAGCTGTACTTTTGAAACAGACCTTATTGTTGAAAGGAAGAGTTGTGAAACCATGTTGGTGCATGTGTTGTTGTGCAGATACAGCTGTGTGAAGAGCAAATGCAAAATTTCTGATTGCCTTTTCTGTATTTCCAGTTTAGCTTAGAAAATAAGTCAGCCAGCCATTGATTAAAAGAAAACCTCAAAGACACAGAGTACTTTTTAACTAGAAAATGAGATAAATGGTTTGGACCGCAGTCCTAGATAACTACAGATGAGCAGAGAAAAAGCTGGTAGAATGGCCAAGTCACTTTTCCATTTTAAAATGACCTACATGTTCCATATGTTGATTTCATTCAAAACACCTCTGACTGGCTGTGTGCTTCTTTTCCACCTGCAGTATAGCTATACAGATAGCATTGGGACCTAACTGAAATCTTGGAACCAGTACTGAAATCCTTAGTCAAAAACCTTTGGAGCTTCATTTCTATATTTCCGTGGCAGTATGTTCTAGCTTGGCTGGTTTATACAAAGTGATACAGTGCTGAATACTTTTTTATAAACACATTTCATCAGAAAGTGGTTTTTCATTGTGTGTATCTTGGAACACCAGTAGGATTTCTGCATGAAAAATACTATAGAGAATGTCCTGTTGCTTAGGACTGTAGGTTGAATATGTTTCAGAACAGAGAAAGGAAGTATGCAGGTTGAGAGCACAGAATGATGGTGCCAGACAAAAGTCTGGATGGTGGGGTAATAAGTGTTTGTGGAGGGCATGGCAATGGAAGATTTGTCTCCCCCTAGGGGATAGAGAAGGACAGATCTTGTGGGACATCGGATACACACACTATAATCCCATGCAGAGAAGCTGCAGTTTGAACACATTGATTTCAAGAGGCTTAGGCTGATGAAATCCTGCATCGAATTGCAGCCCAAGATACACTGGGATTATTGAAACTACAGTAGCAATCAGGGTGTTTCCAGGGAGCTGAGTCATGCACACAGACAAGCCGTATTGACCAGGGTTAAGTGACAACTACTAAATTTTATACTGAGAAACTAGAATCCGTATTGCGATCATACCTATGCAGATTTCTATTCAAAGTTTGCTCAGAAATGCTCTAAAATACCACTGTGCCTCAACTATTATTTTTTAATGAAATGTTTGTTTTCTTACTTATTTCATTTACCAGGAAGTAGTTGCTGGCTGATTGCAATGTTCATTATAATGGTGTGAATTTAGAGCTTTCATTGACGGTATTAAAAACTAGCAAGGCCTTAAGGTAGCATGAACTGAGAAGCAACCAATACACACACACTCATACACACAGAGACAGACCTGGGCTTGTTCATAACCCATGCACTTCGTAGGTATGAAAGATGTGTAGGCAACAAATTGCACGTATGGATGACTGGAATGGTTTATTTTCATGCAAATTGCTTTCCCTCGTTATTGTCTCTTAATTTGAAAAAAGCAAAGATATTTCTTGTTGATGTCTGCAAGGATTATGATTAAGATGAATATCGTACTACGAGTATGCCATTCTTTGGTATCCAATAAGTACTGCCCCACCCATATTTGGTAAATAAGATGAATAAATAAGTCACTCTGATCCAATCAAATTAAAATTGGTGACATCAGCAAACAGCCAATGAACATCTGTGACTAAGCTTGTTAACCAGCATTTAGTTAATCAGTCTTAAGACATGTTAGAAAATAGATTTTTCTTAATGTAATTAATTGGAGTTTTAATTCTATTTTTCCCTGATCAAGCACTAATTCATGCTGCTCCTGATTTGCTTTCTCTCCCTGAGCTCTTAAATGATTGGCATTAGACCCTAAAGGAAAAATGGTGGCAAATACTATTATTGACGAAAGGGTCAGCATTTATTGTTAATTTTATAGCATAATATGAATTGAAAGATTTGGGAGAAATGGAAGACGCTGTTTTTGTTGTGTGTATGTTTGTGTTCCTGAATTGTTTGCAAGACCAACTTTTAAAGCTAAAATGAATTTGTGGAAGTTTTGAATCGGAGTGCCCATGTAGAAATCTATGTGAAATTATAGTGTCTGATATGCAGCAATCCATTTCATTAAGAAGCCTGCTATATTTCACCAAGATGGTACATGCGGGTGTATCAAAAGCAGGAATCAATACAGTTTTTTCCTCCCTTCTTTCTGCCCAAGCTGCAGGAATGAACTCATTGCTGGTCTAGAGTCAGGTTTTGCTCTTGTCTTCCTGCTTCAAATGCAACCCTACCCCCTTTGTTATTGCTGCTGTTTAAAGTTGTGTTTATATGTGTTTATCTTTAAATGTTTACTTTGCATCTTCAAGAAACAATCAGGTTTTTAAAAATTAAATATTGCTCCTGGAATGGTTGGGAAAGGGTTAGATGGATTCCTGATGACACAAATTTAAGCCAATTAATGCTGAATATATTTGACTTTTACTGCAAACTGGTCTGAGCCTGATCCTGAAAAGAATGTATTATATCCAAACAAAATGTAAATGTATCATGCTCCTCCTACTCAAACCATAATTGTGTCACTATACCTGTACTGCAGACTGTTGGTGACACATGCACTGCTTTCTGTCCATAGTCCCATTTCTGCCTGATAAAATGGTTGTGAAATCCAGAAGTTGGAGGGACAGGGACAGTAGGCTCAATGCATGTTGCTACAGTCAGGAAAGACTATTGGGTAACCCTAATTTGTTTGTGTCCAGGATTGTCTTCAAATCCCAGCCTTGTTTGGGGTGGGGGGGAAGGTTTTGCCACTATTTTAAGCATTGATTTGAAACCATCTGTACGTTACTTAATTACAGTGGTTCCTACTAGATTTGAAATTTCAGAATGTAGGATTAAGCCTAGAGGGGATTCTGGAACAGCGGGAGGCATCTCTCTATGGCACCCTGGCAGCCCTTGCAAAAATCCTTTGTAATGTAATTAATGGAGCCAGACTTCCCTTTAAAATTCCGGGAGTGCTTGCCTTTTGCTCCAGTAAAGAATCATCATAGCCATTGACCTGTTCTTCTCGTCCAGGCATATGTTCCTCTGAAATAACTTGGTCTGAGGTTTACCTAACATACGGAGCAATCCAAAACAGTTATGCCCTTCTAAGCCAAGTAAAGTCAATGGTCGTAGAAGGTAGGGGCCGATGTGAGGGAAGTGTCCTCCGGTTGTGTCTTGAGATATGTCCTCATAGCCTTGTTGATTAGATACTTCATTTTAGTAAAACGTGATGATAATATCTGATTCCATCAAAGTGTGTTTGTGATACAACAACAACAAAAATCCTGCAAGCAAATAATGGGTAGATTATATGGATAATATCAAGAGTTTACCATGGGCAGATTGATTGGATCAGAAGGACCCAATAAAAATGCTTCTACTTTATTCAGGTACTATGCATACTGACTCATCTACTTTTCAGAAGTTAAGCATTAACTACAGTTGATTCCCTGCAGATAGAATTATTGTCTATTTACTTCACTGGATTTCCAGAACTTCCATGGGCCTTTTATTCTTGCCTATCTTGTAACAAAACACTAAGCATCTGATTTTCAACTATCATTTGACTTATTTCACTCATGGTCTTGCCCTTCAGTGCCTAGTTCCTTCCGTTTGGTTGGATACCTAATCAAGGCACTTCTTCCAGCAGGTGCCACTTTAATGCTTCAGGTGCTCTGGGAAATGTATCTTGTTTCTTGCCTTAACTTGGCATTTAACATTTATCTTAGCATATTATCTCAAGGAATGTAAATAATAGCAGCCTGATTGTTTTGATCTGGACCATTTAGTGATTTTGAAAGGCTACTAGCATAGCAAAGCGAGTCTTAACAGACATACCAAAACACACTGTTCAGTGATGCTTTGTTATCAAGTAGCTTGGTGGATCTCTGTAGCATTCCTCTTCAAAGCATGCAGTGACCAAATTCTTAAACTCTCACTCAGGAAAAAAAACAAAAAAACCCACCATTGCTGCTTTCAGAGGTTCAGAGAGGTAGAGTATGTGATCATTTGCTTGAAGCTAGATACTGAACTTTTAAAAAACAATTCACTGATACAGAAGGATTGAGATCCAAACTGGCTGAGAGCTATGTTGGTTTTCTCTCTTGTGAATGTTGCAGGACATGAGATAGAGTTTGGCAGAGAGGTTCAAGCAGAGACCCTGTTCCCAGATTACTATGACACAGAAGGTAATTCTACTAAGCTTGACTCTTTCACAATTCCACTAGTGGTAAACTTCCTGCTACCAGGAAATCCTACTGAAAAAGAATTAGCTTTAGGGATGTATCCTTCATGACTATGTAAGGGCTGCAAACTGGATTAAATGCTCAAGTAGGAGTTTCTAAACTCTCATGCTCTGAATTTCAAGAATTTCATCATGTGGATTGTACAAAAATCCTGACAAACTTCCTGCTGCATTATAATGTTTATACCAGGAAGTTATTGGAAGTGGAAAGCTAAGGTATAGGTGTTATGTCAAAAGAAAGTTACAAACTTATTCCTCCTGTTGTTTCTGAGTTCTGAAAAAACCTGGGCTGGTCTCTGAAACATGAACAGTTGTTAAAATCTGGACATAGAATTCAGTCCAATCATACATATATATGTTTTCTTATTACAAACTTACTTTCAGGAATTACCCCCAGCAAAACCAGTTGTTAAAAAACTAATAGGTAGAATGTTTGTTTTTCTGTTGTGCAGATTTTCCTGTTTTAAAATGGGTATAGTTTTATATTAGAACAGTTTCCCAAGGAATACAGTTATGCTTCTTACCTGGCATATGAGGTCTTCCCCCTCCCGATTATTTTAGAGACTGTGGATTGTTTTTAGCATAAATGTCTATTTTCATTAAATGAATTATTAGATTCCATTTTTTCTGTTCCACCAATCAAATTCCATCAGTGTTAATATTTTTAGCAATGGCAATGCATTTATAGAATATTTTAGCTCTGTGTGTGATTGAGAGTTCAACTATATGATGAGACCAATGCTGTTAAATGAAATAAAATGACGTTTACAAAATGGTTTGAAAACTGGCTAATGTCACATCAATCCTAATCCATGCTTTCAGGTAATTTGAAATATCAAATAAAAGAAGCATAACTTCAACTGAGTGTCCTGTAGTTGTTTTTAGGAAACCAATGTGCATGCAATAGTGGGGGGGGGGGGCAGACCCTTATATTGGAATTATGGCCCTTTCTTGAGCATACCAGTAAGCTATAGCAGTCCAAAAGAATCCCAGCTTAAATAAATGAGTTGCTGGGAAATAGTTATAAGATCTTCTAAACATTTCTGCCTTGTTCATAACACTCCCACGAAGGGAGTAGAGAGTTAACTGCTCCCCCCAGATACAATTGTCATTACCTGAATCATCCTCTTTGAGCTCCTATTTGCCCTATTGGGGGAAAACATATCCATCAAATAGCACCTCCGTGGGGCTATTTCGGGTAGGGAGAACAATACAGGTTAAACTCCATCACTTATGCTACAGTCTTGAACAAAATTGGGGCCCTGTACAACTGCTATTTATGAAGCAAAATGTTGGGTGCTCTGCCCATGGAATGTCCAAAAACGTGTCTGCTTAGGCTCACAGTTTAGCTTTATTTATGCTGTGATCAAGCTGACAGGTCTCATCATCTAGTGCAGTTGTTTGCAAACTGGAACTTGTGTTGCTCGATGAGAAGATGGGTAGCATCACTGAAGCGATGTGCACCACTACTGACCGGCAATACATAGTTACTTGGGATTGCTTAGTGCATTCTGATCTACATGTTCAGTTCATGGAAGCTCTCAGTGCCAGGGCTTAATCCAAGAGTGCAAGTGGCAAGAGGCTAGCAGAAGAGCAGTGCTCTGAGTTCCCAGGACATTAGATGAGAGTCTGAGGGCTCGAGGTGACAGGCAGGCAAGGTCAACTATCCAAGGAGAGGACAACAGAGAGGGAGAAGCCTGCAAAATTAGGGGAACCCCTGCTGGAGACTGGCAAGCCTATCAGAGTTTCGACTTTTGAAAGTTTATACCATGAAAATCTTGTTGGTCTTTAAGGTACTACTAGATTTAAATCTTTTAATTCAGATATTTATACCCTCCTTTTGTCCTCAGTGTGAACCCAAATTTAGTTTACAACATTGTTCTCCTCTCCTGCCTTAAAATGGCCACCCTACGAGGCAGGTTAGGCTGAGGAATGTGACTGGCCTAAGGTCACTCAGTGGGCTTCCATAGCGGAGTCGGGATCTCCCAGATCCTAGTTCAAAACTCTTAACCGCTACACCAATATAAGTGGAAGTTCACCTTCCTGAAACCCTGCATGATGTACTTCCCCTCCCATTTACTAGATCTTTTTTCACATCGGATGAAAATTATGTCTGGTGTGTTATTGCCATTCTTATCACTGAGAAGAAATTGCTGCATGCTCAGGGTGCCTTCCACAGCTGGGTTTAAGATAATAGTACACTAGGGCTGCGATCACACATTAAATAATGTACTTTCAATCCACTTTCAGTGCACTTTCCAACTGGATTTTACTGTGTGATCTGGCAAAATCCGGCTGGAAAGTGTATTGAAAGTGCATTATTTCGCATGTATGATCACAGCCTAGCTTTTTCAAAGTCCTGTGCCCTGCCAATTAGTGGCTACTACCCAGTCAGAAGCTGAATGTCTCTCAGTGGAAGTTTCTGTGTGGCAATAGTGTGTGTGTTTGGGGGGGAGGGGAACCTTCCTTTTGTGACCTGTTCATGGGTTTCTGGTGGCAACCATAAACGAGCTTGGACTAGATGGGGCAACGGTGTGATCCAATGGTACTGTTCTTAAGTTTGCTCACATCTAGAGAAAGAAGCTTGTGGGGTCTCCCCACACCCTCCTTTTCTCTCTTTTTTATCAGTTTACAGACATTGTCAATATCTTCAACAGCAAAAATAATAGAAATCATAAGTAATAAAAAATAGAGAACAGTTGAACTTCAGAAAGTAAATGCATAGTCTCTTTAACTGACACAACATAAGCTCATAATCATTCAGATGTCCTTGTGATTCATTTGATCGTGGTGAATTTGTCAGATAAATTCTTCTAACATAATCTAAGGAAGTAAATGAAGGAGCAAGAGCATAAAAAAAGAACAGGTGAAGTTATGTAACTGGCAAACAGGAAATTAACTTGCTAACTCACGATAGTTGTTGATTTGAGGAAATAAAGATGTCATCAAAGCATTCCAGAAAAGTGTCCCTTATACCCTTTTTTGCGATCAAGTTGCAGCCAACCTATGACAACCTGTCATGATCCTGGGCCTAGTGAGACCTACAATCTGCAGGAAAGCCTGCCTGGAAGTTACTAAAGAAAGACTGATCTCTGGAACAAGCTGTAGGAAAATCCCTCACCCAAGGGAAGTGTGGTGAATTTGGTATTAGAGTAGGGACTGTATGCCTAAATGCGCCAGGGCTTTTATTTGCACCAACCTTTACTGTTTCATATTCACTTTAGCACTAAATCTTTATCACCCACTTACTGTTTTAGAGTACTAATAATAAACTTTTTTGTTGTTGGGGAGGGACTGTGGCTCAGTGGTAGAGCATCTGCTTGGTTAGCAGAAGGTCCCAGGTTCAATCCTCGGCATCGCCAACTAAAAAAGGCCCAGGCAAATAGGCGTGAAAACCCTCAGCTCGAGACCCTGGACAATACTGAGTAGACAATACTGACTTTGATGAACCGAGGGTCTGCATCAGTATAAGGCAAATTCATATGTTCATATATACTGCCTGGGTTCTCAAGGGTTCTTGGTCACAGTTAATAGGTATTTATTAATAAAGAAGACAAGGGTGGTTGGGTGCTCTGGGCCCACCATACAGACCTTTACCAGGGTTGTGGCAGCCAGTAGAAGGCCCTGCTAGGCCCCTGCTGTATGACACAACCCCATAGGGTTTTCAAGGCAAGAGATGTTCAGAGGCCATTGCCTGCCTCTTCATAGCAACCCTGGACTTCCTTGGTGGTCTCCCATCCAAATACTACCTAAGGCTGACCCTGCTGAGATTTCGAGATCTGATGAGATCAGGCTAGCCTGAGCTATCCAGGTGAGAGCCCACATACCATTAAATTTATACCAATTATTCTCTTATATCAGTGTCTTCTGTTTCCAAGCAGCTGCTCTTGTAAGGAAACAGAAATTGTTGCAAATCTAGATGCAAACCCCTACCTGCTACCATCCTCTAGATATATTTCATTTTCCATCAGAAAAATTATCTCCAAGGAATTTCACTAGTACAGCAGTAATTAAAGTTTTCTTTAATTTAAAATGTAGGCACACATTGAGTTGTCATTTGTCAGAACTGCAAATTAGCTGCTGCCATCTTCATTTGTCCTTAAATTTTTCTATGTGTTCTCCATTTAAGCTGCAATACCAATTTTGCATCTTCCAAATAGACTGTGAGGCAATGTAGGTTTTTTTAATTGCTTGTTGAAAGCTGATGGATTATCAGCCACTTATTGTAATTGGAAATCATTATGACAATCTTAATCCTTTTAGCCAAGTACTATTATGAGACCATGAAAACCCTGTGAGAGACAGCATTTAGCTGTCTCAGCAATGACATTGTTCGTTTGATGATATATTGTGTGTTTTCTTGAGGGTGGAGGTGAAGAGTCCCAGAGGAGGAGTCCCAGAGAAGACAGCCTGTGTGGAGCAGTGAGAAGAGCAGTTGGCAGAACAGTGGTCAATCTGGTGGGGGCCATTTGTTCTGCAGTGTTCTATGTGTCTTTTCCTGTGAGGAAAATATTCCCCTTTCTTGGTATTACTAGTGCAGTAAACACTGTTATAATCTTAAAAGAGATTCCTCAAAGCCAGCTGAGAACTGATTATTTCCATTCATCATGATAATTATGGGTTGTTAGGTCTGACTCAGGAAATATCTGGGGACTTTGGGGGTGGAGCCAGGAGACTTTGGGGGAGCAAGCCAGGAGCAAGGCTGTGACAATTACCATTGAACTCCAAAGTGAGTTCTGATAATCACATTTAAAGGGCCTGTGCTCTGTTTAAATGCTTTCCCTTCATTAGAAATACTGTAGATAGGGACACCTTTTGGGACTCAGAAAGGACTCCTTGGTTCAATCATTTTGAAACTTTGAAGGTTTTTTGAGAAGAGGCATCAGATGCTATGCTGCAAATTTGGTGCCTCTACCTCAAAAACAGCCCTTCCAGAGACCCACATACCCACAGACCGATTTTCCATTATACCCTAAGG
Organism: Heteronotia binoei; assembly: GCF_032191835.1. NCBI lineage: Eukaryota > Metazoa > Chordata > Lepidosauria > Squamata > Gekkonidae > Heteronotia > Heteronotia binoei. The sequence goes on from NC_083226.1 coordinate 44,935,788, forward strand.
GGACTGGTCTCCATGGGGTGTAATAGAATGCCCAGTGGACATTTCCTCCCACCACCCCATTTTCTGATAACCCTGAAGCGGGAGGAGGGCCTCCAAACCAGGGGTTCCCTGCCCCCACCTGAGGATTGACAACCCTAGTCTCCACCCATGAATTCTAGTTTTTTGTTGAGTTCAATGAACCCTGGATTCAAATTCAAGCAATGGATCTCTCACATGCAAGCTCGTGTGTCCTCTGGTAAACTGTTTTTGAACATCAGGATTCCCCAGGAACAGAGGGGTGCAGTGGGAGGGGGCTGAGGCAAAAATCCACATATTCTACCATTTGTGGAAGGGGACAATTTTGGCCATTTGTCCCTGAGCTGCCACCCCCCCCCAAAAAAAAAAAATCTGTTCCTGAGGTCCCTCTGACCCACAAGAGTAATTCTTGAGGAGGGGGACAGGGCAAATAGTTTTGTCTATTTTAATATTAATTAAGAATACATTTGCCTTGACCCAGACAGCTCAGGCTAACCCAATCTGATCAGATCTCAGGAGCTAAGTAGGGTTACTCCTGGTGAGTATTTGGAGACCTTCAAGGAAGTCCAGGGTTGCTACACAGAGGCAGTCCATGGCAAACCACCTCTGAATATCTTTTGCCTTGAAAACCCTACATGCTCACCATAAGTCAGCTGCAACTTGACAGCAAAAACAGGACAAAACAAAAAAGAATACTCCTTAAAACTAGGCTTGGATCCAACAGAATGTTTCCATGAGTGGAGGGTTTCTTCCTGCAGAGATTGACTTTCTCATCTCCACCGCTCCTCGACCCCACTGAAACCCAAAATGCTGGTCCATGCTGGAGCATTTGGAACTGCAGCAGGAGGGAGTAGATGAAAAGTAAAGCTCTGCAGGTGGAAATCTTCCAGACCATGGAAATGCTGCCTAGGATCCACACCACAGGCCCTCAAAAGATGGCTGCTTAATGTAATGGGCAAAACACATAATTCGGTCTGAGTATGAACATCGCCCAAAGGCAGGTTTCTGATACAGCATTTTGTATTCGTTGATTATTTTTTTAAAGGATTGTATGAGTACATTTGTACTCTTCTGGAACTGAATCTGTTGATGGTATCCAACAAGAATCTTGCATCCTATTCACAGATCCATTGAGGAAATGTTATAATCTCTGCATAATATTTTAATATTTAGACATTTACACAGTTCCTTGATCCCTATACAAAATATTATTTATAAGCAGACCCATTCATAATGTTAAGGGGATTTCTAAAATAGTGTAGTCTGTGCTGGTTGTACAAACACCCAGTCTTCTGTTCTTTTCTAGTAGCTCCATGCTGAGATGAAAAGCCATGATGATGTCATAGTGAGTGATTATTAGAATATGACATGAAGGATTCCAGGAGGAAAAAGCGAGCTTCAGCCAGAAGAATGACCTGAGAAGCTGAACAGTTTTCCTTATGAAGCTCTCACTGATTATCTTTTTATCTTTACTGATATTTACAGGAACTGCTAAAAATCATACAGCTACTGAAGGTATGCTCTTTTTGATGCATAATTTTCTTACGAACTTTGTAGTGAAAACAATGCAGGTTTTTGTTCTTCAAGAATCTGCAAAACTTGTTTAACTACAGAAAATCAATCACTCCAAAAATCAGACCTCACATTAAAATATAGTTTGTGCAACAAACCCTGGTTAGTCACCAGTCTAGGCTGTGTAAATCATGGGTTGTCTACTTCTAGTCTCTCTCCCATTTCCAGCAGGGAAAACTTTCTCCCTACATTGCTATCTCTCTCTGGCCTCAATGGATGAGGCTACTCAACCAACAGTGGTTTATGAATTAAAAAATAACAATAAACCATGGTTAGTGCTAACTATAGTTAACCACAGCTATAACCTTAATTTGAAATCCCACTTAGGTGCTAACACTAGCATTTGTTGGACTGTTAGTACTCATATCATGAGTAGCTGATACTTAATCAAATGACAGTTTGACATCTGAATGCAGCCAATAGTGAGAAAGGAAACTGGTGTGATAATTTTGTCATACCACATACAAAATAACCTATCTCTCCTCTAGTGTTACCAGACCTTCATTTAACTGGATTCTACTAGTCTCTAGTGAAACTCTTTAATATTCATTCATTCATCTATAGTTCACTTCTCACAGGGACTCAAGGTAGATTATTTATCAGATAGTTTATGGCCTTTCATTTTAGTCCAACACCTCTTAACCATTACACCACACTGATTAAAAGAAGTTAAGATTCTGTAAAAGGGGTTGCTCAGTTTTAGAAGTACTGTATTACCAAACTACTATATATGACAGGGGTGGTCATACTTGCTTAATGTAAGAGCCACAAAGTTTCAAAGTTTAAGAATGGAATTTAGGGATATTAGCACACAACAGTTTTATTACATTTCATTCTGGCTGCATATGTAAATTTCTAATTAGAATTTGAAAGTTTGCTCAGAGCTAAGAGAAAGGAGTGATGGGCCTCCATCAGAAACTAAAGAAAAATATTTGTGTAGCAATTCAGGAAAGTAGATTCCATGGAGGAAATAAAGGCTCCCACTGAACCATATTGAGCTGTGTGAGGACAGCTTTTCCATGGTGCTATCCTACAAAGCTGCAAGGTGTGAATAATATGGACCTGTCTCATTCAGTTGATGTTCCATTGGGAAAGAGGGTGCCAGTTTGATGGGGAATACATATGCAATTTATTCTGTCCTTGTAGTTGTTAAAGGCATGCACTAGACCAGGGGTGACTAAACTTAAGAGCCACATAAAATAAAAGCCAGATGTTTGAGAGCCACAAGACTTGAACACATATTGCATACGTCGTTATTAAAATTCTTTAGACTTTCTTTGCACAGGAAGATAAAATACATATGCATGCACTTTACAACTTGACCATGCTAGACGGAGACTTAAAAAACAAAAGCTGTGAATAACAGTCCCCATAAGACCAGCTTAAGGAAAGGTTAGGGAATTATTTTCTGGCACCAGTGGGAGAAAGAAACACATGTGTACCATTTAAATCACTGACCACTGTTTGCATCATTATGTGTCTCTCTTTGTCTTGTCAAAAGCTAGTAAATAATAGCTCCTACAAGAGCTAAGGGGAATCCTGCACCACCTTCTTTAGTTCCATCCCTCCTTACAGTGGCTCCCTGGGCTCTTGTGCTCTCTTTCCCTGCTCTAGGTGTCCAGGCGCCCTCTGTGGTGAAGGAGAAGACCTTGCAAGTCTGCCTATTTCCCCCTGCTTTCCCACTTCATGGTGGAAATAGTCACCTACCTACGGGTCAGCACTCTGAGGCTGACTGAGGTTCTAATGTTAAGCATTCTTACTTGAGAGTAATCCTGCATTAAGTTCCTCCTTGACCTCTGGGAGCTGCACAATATGTGTGAAAGAGCTGCATTTGGGCACCCCTGCACTAGATCATGTGGAGCAGCACCACAAATAAATAAGACATATTTAAGCTTTTTGAGTAAGAAAGTTTTTTGAGAAAGTAGTTTCAAATATAGGAGCAACTGAGTTGTTGTGTACAAGTTCCTATCTGCAATTGGAGAAGAAGTAGAAAACAATAGTGGGGGATCCAGAGTAAATCTTTTGTTTCTCAAATATAGCTCTCTACCTCTGAAATCAGATATTCAATTCTGACTTACCTTTGCAAGCTAAATATTCTTGGCTATTTTAAAAGGCAAACTTGTTTTATCATCTCCTATTAATTTGTTAAAGCTAATAGGATTGGAAGAATGTTCTCTTGTTGAGCAATTTTTAAAACCACATTTTGACATCTAATGTTCATGATTTCTATAGACTTTTCTAAGGTACTTCTTCCAGTAAATGATGAGGAAGAAGAAGCGGAGGAGGCAAGTAAGGAGAAGGTTGCTGAACTACGTCCTATTGTACATGAGATTTATATAGACAAAGGTAAACTGTAACAATATGTCCCTGATTTTTTAAAAAATCACCTTGTTTTTAAAAACATCATACTTCTATTTAAATCATCTTACATAATAGTACTGCAAGTTTTAGTTGTTCGGGCAGATTAATCAACTACAGTTTTAGCTGATTAACCAACGGGGACACAAAACAAATATTATTTTTGATATTTTCTTTTCTATAGTGACACATATACCACACTGCAGTGTAAAAAACTAGCAACACATTCTTAGTGAGGACATGACTGAAAATATTTTATGTAGAATTAAAAGTTAAAATATTGTGTGATGGGTTAAAAGATGCAGAAGTTGTGATCTGAATTTATGTATTAAGAATGCTTATATTCAGTATGCTTCTATATCTTGCCAAGTGGTGAGAATGAACTAAACCTGGTCAGCAACCCAATGTTTCTACTCACCAGTTAGCAGGACAACATGAAATAACTGGCTTATCAAGGGATTGCATGCACACAGTAAAAAGTTACTGCTTGGAAAATGGTGCTCTGAATGTGCAACTCGCAGTTACAAATCATTCTGCTCCATATGGCTATCAATAAGTCTATGAACCAGGGCCAGCACCAGCGTTCCATGAGGAGAGCAGCTGCCAGGGCCCAGGGCTTTTGGTGGGAACCACTGCTGTTGACTATTTCCCTACCCGCTCACTTGTGAGCATCCCATCACCCACATCCCTGGCTGCTCACATCTGCCCAGCGACTCTGAAGAAGGGTGTACAGGAGGTGCACAATAGCAGCTGTTCTGGAAGCCACGGCAGAGGCACTCCTAGCCACATGCAGCACCCAGTGTTGTGAAAGAAAGGGCATGCAGTCCATGCAGTTTTCTGTAAGTAGAAATGATGGAAGGACACCCAGGCAGGTGGGGGCAAGGAAGGTGTGAGGGCACAAGGTAGTGGGCAAAGGAGGGCTGTCTGCCTAAGGCCCCTCCACAAAAAAAATCTTGAACCAGCTCTGCTGTGAATGCTTCCACTCAGAAAGAAAGATCTTCCTTATTGGTGTCCTCTCCCTCCCCACATCCAAGGGGTTTTTTGGTAGAAAAGCTCAGCAGGAACTCATTTGCATACTAGGCCACACACCCCTGACACCACCATTTTTCCACACATGGTTTTTGTAGGAAAAGCTCAGCAGGAACTCATTTGCATATTAGGCCACACCCGACATCAAGCCAACTAGAACTGTGTAGCTGTGTGCTCCTGCTCCAAAAAAAGCCCACCTCAGTAATTAAAAATGGCTGCTACATGAAAACAAAAATTATGCTGGCAGATGTTCATGGCCCAGATGCTAATTCTCATCCCCAACACACTCCCAGTTATAAGAACCCTCTTATGTTACACACCTCAGTTGCTTCCTTTAGTCATAAGCCACAGGCAAAGGTATTAGCAGCTAAGTTCTCTAGTGACAGACTTCCACCTGTTCAACCTCATTTGCTTGTGCACTATTTGCTTCAGGTAGTAAATGGATGACTGGAGGTGTCCTGTTAAAATAAGGGAAGGATCCTGTCAAAATAAATGGTGCTATTCATGCTGGGAGGAAGATGAAAGACACAATTGTAAATATTGTGGACTTAACAAAAGTGGAACTTTGTAACAAAGTAAATTTACCTGGGCAGGAGCTCACTTTGCCAAATACCTGGACCTTTCACTTTGTGTCTCACTTTGTCAGACGCTCTGTGTTGGTAACACATACTGAATCTTGGTATCTGATTAAGTGACCCTTGACTTACGAAAGATCAAAGCCTGGAAAACAATGCTGTTGGTCTTTAAAGTGCTATCTGGAACTATCTTCTTACATGGCACCTGTAGTGTATCGGCAGCGCGTCAGGCTTTGCGCGACGGCGACCAGGTGGCTGGACGCCCAGCGCAAGGCACGACGAGCTCCGCCCCTCACCAGCAGCGGCGGGAAGTTCAACAGGCCACTATTGGCCTGACCTGTCCAGTGGGCTGAACCGGGGTTTGTATATAAGCGGGACCCGGCCCGCGAGTTAGCTCTCTCTTGCAACGTGCTCTCAATAAAGAATGTTGCCCGACTCGCGTCTCCTGTTTGAGTACGTTACACTGGCAACGAGGATGGGATTCTAGCCTCATCAGCTACGACGGAGATCGAGGGCAACCACCGACCACCATCGCCACCATGGCCACCCAGGGCGGAACCACCGGCTACATCGAGACATTCGACCCCGCCAATCCTGAGGGCTGGGAGTCCTACGCGGAGCGGGTCGAGTTCTACCTCAGGGCCAACAAGGTCACCGACGCCGGCACGAAGAGGGACGTTCTCCTAAGCGTCTGCGGGCCAGCCACGTTCGAGATCGCCAAGGGTCTCTCGGCTCCCGCCCGCCTCACGGAGAAGTCCTACGAGGAGATCATCAGGCTCCTCACCGGTCATTTCTTGCCACGGCCTTTGCGGGTGGCCCGTCGGTTCCTGTTCCACAGACGGGACCAGGCAGTGGGGGAATCGGCCGCTGACTACCTGGCGGCTCTCCGCAAGATCGCCGGGAACTGTAACTTCCCCCAGCTGGAAGAAACCCTGGCCGATCGCTTCACGTGGGGTCTCCGCGACGAGAGGCTCCAGCAGAAGCTCTTCGCCAAGGAAGAGCTCACCCTACAGAGCGCCTTCAGCGAGGCTGTGGCGTTCGAGCGGACTTCGAAGACCTTCCCCAGGGGTCGACAGGACGCCGTGCACCACGAGGACCTGGACCAGGATCGCCCAGAGGAGGGGGAAGCCCACCAGCTGCGCCGGCCACCAGCCGGCCCGCCCCACCGAGCTTCGCAGCGCGCCCGAGCGGCCGAACGGCCCCCATCGGCGGAAAGGCCGCCGGCCCCCAAGTGTGCCAGTTGCGGGGGCCCCCACGACAGGCGGGACTGCCAATACAGGACCTGGGACTGCCGGAGCTGCGGAAAGACCGGGCACATCGCGAGGGCCTGCCGGGCCAGAACGGGCCGGTGAAGGCCAGCAACGCACCAAGAGTCGGCAGACTACCACTCCACGGCATCCACCTCCCTACAGGTACTGAACTTGCCCCCATGCGTCCCTAACAAAATCAAAATGGCGGTCCGCATCGAGAGCGCTCCATGCAAAATGGAGGTGGACTCGGGTTCCTCCATTTCTATTATATCGGAGGAGACCCTGAGAGACCTGTGCCCCGGGAGGTGGTTTCAGACAAGACCAGCGGACTTTGTTCTAAGAGACTTCCAGAAGAACCCGGTCCAGACCGCGGGGTGGGCACGGGTGAATGTCGAGCGGGGGTCCTTCAAGGGGCGGTTGGACATTTTGGTGGTCAAGCGCCAGCTCACCACCCTGTTGGGGCTGGCGTGGTTTAAACCCCTGGGAATACGGTTGGAGGGGGTGGGGCAAATCCTATCCACCAGCGGGGTCGGGGATGTATGCCGAGAGTTCCCCGATGTGTTCGATGGGTCCCTAGGCAGTTACAAGGGGCTGGCCATCTCCTTACCGCTGGACCCCACAGTCTCAAGACCCATCAGGCTCAAGGCCAGGCGGGTGCCGTTCACGCTCAAGCCTAAGATTGAGGCGGAACTGGACCGATTAACGGCCCAGGGGGTACTGGAGCCAGTAGAGTACGCCACGTGGGAGACCCCAATAGTCACACCGGTCAAGCCCAACGGAGAGGTGCGCATATGCGCCGACTATAAATGCACCATAAACAGGGCACTTCAAGACAATCCGTACCCAGTCCCGGTAGTAAGCCACGTCCTGGCGGCCCTAGCCGGATCTAAAATCTTTGGGAAGCTGGACCTGGCGCAGGCCTATCAACAGCTTCCGGTAGACGAAAAAACAGCAGAGGCCCAAACTATAGTTACGCACAGGGGGGCTTTCAGGGTGCGGAGGCTACAGTTCGGGGTGAGCGTGGCTCCGGGGATTTTCCAAAGCATAATGGATGCTCTCCTTAAAGGAATCCCCGGAGTCCAACCGTTTTTTGACGATGTTCTAATCGCCGCCCCGGACCCAGAGGAATTCAACAACCGCCTCCGAGAAGTACTCCGTCGGTTCCAGTCAGCGGGGCTCAAGGTCAAGCGGGAAAAGTGCTTACTGGGCGTCCCGCAAGTGGAGTTCCTGGGGTTCGCTGTAGACGCAGCAGGGATCCACCCAACGGAGGAGAAAACACGAGCCATTGTGCAGGCCCCAGCCCCAAAATGCAAGGCCGAACTCCAAAGCTTCTTGGGCCTATTAAATTTTTACCACACGTTCCTCCCACACAAGGCAGCCCTGGCGGAACCCTTACACAGGCTGCTAAACAAACACGGCCCTTGGGTCTGGGGCAAACGCCAAGCCGCCGCGTTTCAGGCGGTGAAAGATACGCTGGTTTCTAATGCGGTACTCCACCACTTTGACGAGAACCTCCCGGTCATACTGGCTTGCGACGCATCGCCATACGGGGTGGGCGCCGTCCTCGGGCACCAACTCCCGGACGGGAGGGAGGTGCCAGTGGCATATTACTCTCGCACCCTCACGCAGGCGGAACGGAATTACGCGCAGATCGATAAGGAGGCGCTGGCCATAGTAGCGGGGGTCCACAAGTTCAATGATTATCTTTATGGGCGCAGGTTTACGATCGCCACAGACCACAAACCGCTCTTGGGTCTTCTAGCGCCGGACCGCCAAACCCCCCAAATCCTGTCCCAGAGGGTACTGAGGTGGAACCAGTTCCTGAACTCATACATGTACACGCTGGTCCACCGGGCGGGCAAATCCATGGGCCACGCCGACGCCCTCAGTAGGTTGCCGCTGCCCGAGGAGGGGGCAGACCCAGCCCCCGCGCACCACATCATGCTAGTGGAAAGCCTCCCGGAACAACCCCTACATGCGGCAGAGGTCGCCAAGGCCACTCAGAAGCACAAGATACTGGCACGGGTGCTCGACTGGGTGGTGAGGGGGTGGCCGGAGGGGAACATGGGGGAAGAATTCAAACCCTACAAGACCAGGAGGGAGGAACTGACGGCCCACAAAGGGTGTCTCTTATGGGGAAGCAGGGTGGTGGTGCCGCCCCAGTTACAAAAGCGGGTACTAGAGTCCCTACATGAGACCCACCCCGGTATAGTTCGCATGAAGGCCCTGGCCAGAAGCTACGTATGGTGTCCGGGGATGGACGGGGAAATCGAGAGCTGGGTGCGGGGGTGCCAGGCCTGCCAAGAGTCGAGGCCCGATCCGCCTAGAGCGCCCGCCACACGTTGGGAACCCTCCAGGAAGCCGTGGTCGAGGCTTCACCTCGATTTCGCCGAGCCCTTCCAGGGGCAAATCTTCCTGATCCTCGTGGATGCCTACACCAAATGGCTGGAGGTTTTTCCCGTAGCATCCACCTCCTTAGCCTCTGCCATCCGGGCCCTACGCAGGGCATTATGCACCCACGGCATCCCGGACACCATCGTCTCGGATAACGGGGCGGCGTTTACCTCGGGGGAATTCCAGGCGTTCCTCCAGAGGTACCTCATCAAACACATACGGTCCGCCCCATTCCATCCGGCCACCAACGGCCAAGCCGAGCGCATGGTGCGCACGACAAAGGAGGCCTTAAGCCGGATAGTACAGGGAGATTGGGAACACCGGCTAGCGGCCTTCCTATTCGACAACCGGGTGATTCCCAACCCGGCCACCGGGGTGAGCCCCGCAGAACTCCTAATGGGGCGCAAGCTCATTACACGACTCGACAGGCTGCACCCAGACAGGGCTTCAGACATTCGCGGGGACCCTGAGATCAGGGACGCAGCCCGGGGGTTCTTTGCGGGCGATCCAGTGTACACACGAAACTACGCCAGGGGCCCCGAGTGGGTGGCGGGACGAGTACTGAGGGTCACGGGTTCCCGCCACTACGACATATCCACAGAGGGGGGCCAGGTAGTGAGGCGACACATCGACCAAATACGCCGCCGCACAATGCCGGAAGAACCAGTGGGGTGGGAAGAAGGGAAACCCAAGGAGGAGCCGCCCAGGGCTCAACCGGAGGACACAGCCCCCCCACCGAATAGCCCGACACCGGAAGCGGCCGGGCCGGCAGCGACCGATAGACCGGCAGAATCGGACCAGCAGCCACAGCCGACACCAGCGGAACCACCAGCCGAGGTCCCCCCGGAAACCCTACGCCGGTCCACCAGGGAACGGCGACCCCCAGCTTATCTTCAAGACTATGTGCATTCACTAGGAGGGGAGGGGTGTAGTGTATCGGCAGCGCGTCAGGCTTTGCGCGATGGCGACCAGGTGGCTGGACGCCCAGCGCAAGGCACGACGAGCTCCGCCCCTCACCAGCAGCGGCGGGAAGTTCAACAGGCCACTATTGGCCTGACCTGTCCAGTGGGCTGAGCCGGGGTTTGTATATAAGCGGGACCCGGCCCGCGAGTTAGCTCTCTCTTGCAATGTGCTCTCAATAAAGAATGTTGCCCGACTCGCGTCTCCTGTTTGAGTACGTTACAGCACCTCAGTTTAATAGAGAGAGCCTTGTTGTCACAGGCCAGGAATACTGATATCTTTTTTACATCAAATACGTAAGTATTGCAACATTGAATGACATGTAGCTGGTGGCAGTGCATGAGTTCATTTTCATGTTAGTCCACACTGCCTGGCCTGGGAGCACATGTCTGCCACATGGCAGGTTGGGCCAGCTGGAGCCCTGGCCAGCCCAGGTGGAGATCCTCTCCTGTGGGCTCCAGCAGAAAATAAGCCCTGGCTGGTGGTAAGAGGAAAAACCAGCAGTGGTCGTCTGATGTCATCAATAGGCGTGAAATGGTGGCAGATGCCAATACATTGGAGGAGGTAATCTGTCCTCTTCCAGAATTTTGAAAAATGTTGGCTAATGTGCTTATTTTTTTGGCAACTGAAGTTGTAGCCAGTACTCTTATTTGATTTTAGCTGTGAGAGAAATGCCCCCACTTATTGCCAACTGGGTTTTAGTTCTCTGGGCAGGTTATTATACATAGGAAATCTAGATGTCTGAAAACTGCAACATCTGTAACACAAATGGCTGCATAATTGTACCATAAACGTAAGGGTTTCATAAGGGTACTTCTCTAGGCTGTGCTGGAATCATATAACTGAATACACCAACAGGAAAGGATTCTATTCTTTACTTCTTTTATATATACCTTGGTATTTCAGAGCCTCAACCAGAAGACGGTGGAGATGATAATGATGCCTTAAAGCTGCACAACAGTTTGCAGAGCTTGCGAGAGTACTGTAAGTTGCATTTTGAGCACACACACAAAGCATACAAAGACAGAAATTTCTAATTGGTTTGGGATCATGTATGTCATGTTTATTTTGTTTATCCCCAGACCTATACACTGCCATTCAATTCTTTGAGTGGACTGTATGATCCCACAAAGGGAGATGGCCACAGTCTTCTTGAGTATCATCTACAGAAGAGTTTTTCAGCCTTTTTACTTTCAGAGACTCCTTTTCACACTGACACATTTCTAATAAATCCTTGTATGTTGCAGTAGATTGGGAGGTATGGTATAAATCACATTCTCAGTTCATAGGCAGGCCTGTTGGAATTTACTGTTGCTACATGTAAACTGACAGCACAACTTAGAATGTCCCAGGACTCTTCTAGGACTGGTAAACAAACTAATTTTCAGTCCACCATTATTTATTCTATGGACTATACCTGAAAAGCTTTCCCAACAAAAATCTAAATTTCATGGGGCAAGTTATCAAGGTAGATCTGAATGTATCAGTCTTTACATCTAGATTTCTAGAAAGCATGTGGGTTCTGTGTTTTACTTTAAGTGAAGAATGTTGCGTTCATCATAATCCACAAAGCAGCTAACACACATACACACCCACCTCAAGCTACTCCACTAAGATAAACACACAGATGCAATGAGATTGGGCTACTAAGCATATTTATCTTACTTTACAGTAGAGATGCTCAACAGAAACAAAAATCAAGAAGAGTCAGTTTCTAAAGAAGAATCTGTAGAAGGTAAGATCACACCACAATATGGGTACAGTTCCTGGAACAGAAACTCTTATCAGTGTTTATACATGGACTGGACCAAAATCAGATTTTTCTTCTTTAAAAAAAATTCAGATTTCTCCATTTTTTTAAATTAATATTTTTCAAACAAAAAGGGGAGTTTAGAAGGAGAAAAGGGGAAAGTATAAGCTCATAAATAATGTTTAAGTTTTATAAATAGTCACAAGTAAAATCAACAAAATACATAATTCACATGTGAGCAAATAGTAAAACATCCTTATTACAGTACTTTAAAAGAATAGATTAAAATGTTCTGGGTTGTGAGATTCTATTGACGATAAAAAGGTTACATCTTTTACAGTTAGATGAAATCTTGTACTAAATTTAAACCATCCTGAAAAATATTTGGTGCATTTGCATACTTTGCAACTAGATATTGGGTGCATTCACATACTTTGCTACTAGATTTTCACTGTGTAAGAATAGCAAAATCCACTTGCAAACAATTGCTGTGTGAAAGTACCTATTTTAATTATTTAATCATTTCAAATTTAAGTGCAGATAGTGATACATCATTATTACAGTATTTGAGGTAAATTCTCTCTTTAAAAGAATGCATAACTTTCTTAGTTGCAATATCTATTAACAATTAAAAGGTTATATCTCTAACAGCTAGATAAATTTTAAATCAAAATTTATCTAATTGATTCAGATTTCTTTTTTCAGAAATCTGACATTCAGATAACATAATCTTAGGCAGTGTTCCCTTTAAGCTGAGTTAGCGTGAGCTAGCTCACAGATTTTTGGCCCCTGGCTCACACATTTTTTAGCTCAGGAAAAATAGCCCCAGAGCAAACTAATTTACGCAGTAGCTCACAACTTTAAAGCCAGTAGTCAGCATACAAAATTTGGTGGGTTTGCAGTATTCTCTGAGCATAACGAGGATAGTGTCTGTAGCAATTGTGCCAACAGGTGTGTGGAGATGGTGGCACTATGATGGACAGGGCTGCTAGAACCAATCAGGAGACATGTGGCTACAGGGTGAAGTCCAGCATCCTCCATAGGTAGGGGCAGAGAGGGGCAGGCCATGAGTTCAATGCTCATTGTTAATGCTCATAGGAAAGCAAAGCAGAGATATGTGCAGTCGTGGCAACTGAGCACAAGTGCCAAGCTACGCTCTGCTATGGATGTTGTTCTGACAGGATCTGCAAATGCAGCCCCAATGGGGGGGCATATCATGAACCCCTTCTGAGGCACATGATGGTACCTGCCTTGTGTTGAAGTCCTCAGAGACTGGTGATCCTTCACAGTAGCACCTGCAGCTGCTGCTCAAGCCTCTGATCCTGCAAGGAAATGAGTCAAAGGGTCATATGGCAAGCTGGTTCACCACTTACAATGGAGCAGTTGCCAGAACTCAGCCACCCTCAACCACCAACATGCCCTGTCCACTGCCAAGGGCAGGAAACAGGCAAATGTGTTGGGCTAAAAACACACACACTTCTCTTGAGAAATTTTCCTGGGATCTTTCCCTATGGCATGTCAAAGGCCATGGTGCTGTAAGGTGATGGCTTGCATTGCCCCTGCACGAGCTCAATGTTGGGCCCGAGTGCGAGGGGCACCATCACAGCACCCAGCCTCAAGCAAGGGAAAAGGAGGAGCAGGTTTGGGATCCTTGCCCTTGTTTACCTGTCAGTGCATGGTGCTGTTTTGTGTTGAGCCTCCCAAGGTGGGATACCAGTTAGGCTTCTGAAATGGGAGAGGTCAGCCACAGATCATGGATACTGCTCTCCTCGTTGTGTGTTAGCGCAGAGTGCTCACCCTGTAGCGCTACGTGCACTCTTTGAGCTGTTGCCACCACTAAAATGCCTTGCTGCTTGCTTTAAATCCACACAGCAGAGAACTGTGCTGCTCACCCTACATACTGAGTTGTAAGATGTCCTGGCTGAGGTTTTTGTGGGGTGGAGGGGGCCGTGATTGGGTGCCAGGGAGGGGCTTAGCCATGCTTGGGGATGGAGGTGATTGGTCAAACCTATAGTAGTCATCCTGAGCTCCTCCAGGCCCAATGGGCATGGCCACAACAGTGTGTGGGAGCACCTGATTTTTCAGTTCATTTGGAGCCTGTGGGCCATACTGGGTTTTGTGTTGGAGTAACTTTCACCTCTGACAGAGGGTGTTCCCAGGCTGAAAGGGCCCAGGGAGTCAGCTAACTCTGGCTACACCCCTGGAACTGCCCACAAACACACCATCACTGGGTAGGGTTGCCAGGTCTGTGTTGGAGATTTTTGGAGTTGGATCCAGGAGAAAGTGGGGTTTGGGTCCTAAGCTTGGTACAATGACACAAAACAGCCATTTTCTCCAGGGACAATATTTACTTTGGAATCCGGGACTGTGGCTATTGTAAATTGTAACACTGGCTTTTATATGATTGTGTATGTAAAAGTTGTGTATGTATATGAGGTAAGAGTAAATTTGGTTGTATATGTGTATAAAAATTCAGAATATAAATCTGATATTGTGTATAACATTGTTCCTTCAGTTCTTGGTTCTTCAGTCATTTTCTTCAGAGTAGCTGATCTCTGCCAGATCATTTGGCTAAGTGGGAGATCCCCAAGCCCAACCTGGAGGCTGGCAACCCTAGCTAGGTCTATGTCTTGGTTGCACCAACTGGTGACCACCATGGGCCTCCACCAGTGCCTGAGAGCTGTGGAGAGGTGCTGGGGGCCTATGCAATTATAACTGACCCTTATGCCAGCCTATCTTGGAGATATCCTGGCCAGAATACAGGTTAGTCAGCTCCCTGAGCACTTTCAGCCCTTCCCTCTTAGGATTGTGCTGTTGGTTACTTAAAAGCCCTGTTTGTAAACAGCTTCATTGGAAGAGTTGGGACACTGGCTAACCAGCAGGCATGTTATTTTTTCACAAGATTGATCATAAAGTGTAGTCCAAGTCTTAAGAATTTTTTAGCATCACATATAAAAGCACACAAGGAATATATTTTTATTTATCCTACAGAGATAGTTAAATGATAAATAAGTCATTATATTGCTTGGCTTCAGTTTTCAGAACTAAACCTATCATTCTCTGTAGCTTTCAAGCCAATTCAAATATTTATTTTCAGATACAGTACAATCTTCTTGTGTGATCATATGTATGTGGAGTCCCATCTGAAGTTCAGTCTCCTGTGCAATCTGGGCTGCACTCTTTTCATGGATCTGTCTAAATTTCTAGTACAATTTTATCCCATCCTCTCTCCAAGGAGCTGTGGTTATTAAATAGCCCTGTGGCACTGTTAAAGAAAGCTGCCATTAAGAAAACCACTGTCCAAAAAACTTCAAATGAAAACATAAGAATATGAACACCATACTTTTTAGCAGCCAAGCCTGGAAAATTAATTCCCAGTATCCCACAAGATAACAAGATCTAGAGGACAGTGGCCAGGTATGAAGGAGAAATCTGTCAAGGCAGCCTCATAATTTGCAGTGAAACCTATAGTGTAACTGCAGGCTAAAACCATGGATTAGGTCTACAGTATCACAAACTTAAATGCAGTGTATTTTCCCCTTATTTCTGGGAATGTGATTGCAACAAGCCAGTGCAAATGTTGATAACTATTTTTTTTTTCAGAGCCTGCAATGAACTTAACATTTTGTTATTGTGAATTTTAGAAAATGAATTTGGACCTCACTATCATACCATGTATACAAATGAGCCTCCTATGGAAATTATTCCAGAAGGTACTGTGCAATTGACATTAACAATGTGGTTCTGAGTACAATGGGTATATTCAACTTTGTAAACTGATTGAAGTGTGGGTTGAAGTGAGGTATATAAGCACAATGGGCTGGATCCTAAAATAGTCATGAGCAGAAATTACTTTTGTAGGCAGAACTCCACTGTCAGTTCTTTGGATCTAAGCCAATGATATTATGTGTTCCTTTGTTTCTATTTTTTAATGTTTAATTTTATTTCAATTTCAGTTGACACACATACAAACAGAAGCTGTAGTTTTTATATCCTAAATCATCCAGTTATAGAGAACTTACTTAAATTGTTACTTAACTTTTTATTTCTTTTTAGGCAACTTTATTTTTTCTTGTCTATCTTCCTATCTGCTAACATTTTTATTACAAAACATATCTAAATTCTTCTATCATCCACAATTTTAGTTTTTTAAATTGATTTTCATCTATTTAATTATTTTCCCCATTTTTCTTTAAATTCTGGAATTGGTCTATTGCGTATAAAGAATGTTAATTTTGCCATAGTCATTTTCATTTAATTTGTTCCTCCATTCCTTCAAATCTGGGCATTGTGAGAACCAGTTTGGTGTAGTGGTTAAGTGTACAGACTCTCATCTGGGAAAACTGGGTTTGATTCCCTCCTCCTATACAGTTAACTGCTAGAGTGACTTTGGATCAGTCATAACTCTCTCAGAGGCTGTTCTGGAGAGTGCAGTTTCTGTTAGAACTCTCTCAGCCCCACCTACCTCATAGGTAATACAAAAAACAACCACCGTGACGCGCTGGCCAACATTCATCAAAATGATCTCAAAACCTTTGCAAATATCTTTTTGTACTTCATATTATGACAGAGCTCCATTTTCACATTTCAATATGGTAAAAGAAGTCCAATGAGCACCCGGATGTAAGCTCATTTCGTCAATGGGCTTCCTCGGGAGTACTCTTTCATACAATTCTTCCAGGGTTACCAGCCTTTTGTTACAACCCAATGTAAATATTCTTCTACACCATCTTCAAGTTCTTTCATCCTGGAATAAACCAAAATACTAACAAGGCATACCACAAAGCTGAATGGAAATACATAATACTTGAGATTTTATATTGTTGTAAAAAGCTTACCACTCAATAATACTTAAGTGCACGTGCTTCTATTAGGAACTAAAGCCAGTCCAAACTTTTTTTTTTACCAGATGCATAAGCCTTCTGGAGTTTGCTGAACTTTAAGGCTGTCTGCAATACCTTCATTGAAAGATTTTACATGATTTCCTACATTAATCAATTCAGTAACTAAATGAAGTAACTATGTATATAAAACAGCAACAAAGAAAATGACAGTTTGATTTGTAATTGAATTGCTTGCATCTTAACTGTATTGCAGAACTACAGGAACAGGAAAATGTTGGTGACAACCCACCCAAAGATGTCTATTTCCAACCAATACCAAGTAAGAACAGCTATGCTACAGGAATTCCCACTAGTTGTCCAACCTAATAAGATGACTTTCCCCAGAGATACCTGATTTGTCACGCTCCATATTTAAGGCTGGGATTTCAGATAGCTTGCTTTAGATTTTTGAAGAGTCAGCACCACCTGTGACAGAAATTAAAAATATCTCAAGCTCCAAGGTGGCAAAAGCCAAATTTTAGCAATCCAGTAATTGGGTACCTGGTATCTTTGCAGACCTCTTGCAAAAATTCCATAACATATTCCATAGCAGGGGGGGATCAGCATACAGAAGCCACACCTAGCACCTGTTAAAATGACTTGGCAAACTAGAGCAGAAGTAGCCAAACTGCACATATAGTGTGGCTCTTGAAGCCTCCGCTGCCCATTGGCCGGCTTGCAGAAGATATTTGTCTTTAAATCACTTATCCAAGTCAAGCCAGCTGGTGGCTTGGAGAATGAATTTAAAGTTTCTTTCTTTCCACCTCTCCCTCCTCCATCTATTTTCCTTTTCCTTCCTTGTCTGCCTGCCTTCCAGCTCTCAAAAATGTGACTTTCATGTCTTGCGGTTCTCAAACATCTGATGTTTATTCTATGTGGCTTTTATGTTAAGCAAGTTTGGCCACCCAACCTAGAATATGTTGGGGGTAGGGGGATGTTCTTTGCCTGCCGGGGGAGGTGGGGGGTACCTTGCCTGGGGTGGCAAGTGCAGTCCCCTCTGCACTTGTTTTGCACTCTGTACCAAAAAAGACCATGTGCCCCAGGTTCCTAAGAAAAAAGCACATTGGCTAATTTGGTGGGATTTTTGAAAGAGCACTCGCCTTCTGATTGACCCAACAGAAAGCTTCCTATTTCTAACAAACACCTAGAAATACGTATGAGGAAGAAGCAAGTTTTTGTCATATTAGTAAAGTTCATTTACAGCAATTTTTCTTTGTATTTATTGCATGTGTGGAAACTGGTGTGGGCTTTTCTTGGGGCTTTATCAAAGTTTTGAACTCTGCATCTATTCATTCTAGATACATAGATGGCAGGTAGTGTCTGTAGGCAGGCAGTCAAAAACCCTGCTAGGGCATATGAATGAAAAGTTGCAGGAAGGGTCTAACATTACACTTCCATTAATGGAAAGGGTCATGATTTTTGCCAATTCCTTCTTCCCAGGACAGATTTCCAATCTACCCTTTATGCTGTTCTTGAGATGCTCCTGTTACAAAAAGCAGCATTTCATGGAGCATTTTAGGCTAGGGCAGAAAATAAAAAAGTCCGGCAGGATGACCTCTTATCAGTAGAAATTACCACTGGGTCCAACCCAAGATCTGCTGCAAGCATCATGTATGGCATGGAGCAGGGTTTGGTATTTATGGCTGTGTTTGTTTTCCTCTAATGCTGGTGAGAAAAAGGGTTAATGTACAAAACCTTGAAGCTGCCACAGGACAGGCTGAGACAGCAAACAGGGCTCTAGTGGGGAGGCAGGGGAAAGATCAACAATACCTGAAACAACTCAAAAGTAAAGAAATGACACATGGAGTCTATAATGGCCCCTGTGCTAATTCCTGGGGATGGGATTGCATACATTTGTTAGCATATGAAATGCTCAGTAAGGCATGAGGCAAGTGAAGCATGCTGATCTGACAGCTAATGTCATAATAGATGACATCAGTATTCTAGTAAGGCTCTGCCAAGTAAGAACAGGTTCTAACCAGGTGGATGATGCAATAAGGTGATGAGTGCAGAATGACTCAGCACTGGAAGCTCATTGGTACAGTGACTAATGGCATTTGTATATAAGTAAGGCTATGCTGTACATAACTACCCCTACTACTCTATATGATTGTCTGCCGGAGCACTTTGATGGAGAGTCTGTATATATGTAAATAAACCTGTATATAGTTAAGTACACAGAGTGTTGTCGGACTGTGTCTTACTATAGCAACTCACCTACGTGGACTGTTGGTGACTTATGTGGACTGGTGGTGGTAAGACTAGGCAGTCACAAATCTGCTCACTCAAACAACGACAACATTTTCCTACCTACCATCTGATACTTATTTATGCATCATTTTCCAACCAAAGTTTTGCTGAAGGTTAAAAAAAAGATACATTTTGAAATTTTAAAAAATCAACAATCTATATAAACTGTTAGAAGAAACCATTGATGGCTTTGGATTTGGGTCTCACCAATATGATGAAAGCTGCAGCATACTGTAGCAACTGGAGTCTCTGGGGTAACTTCAAGGGCAGATTCTCATGGAGCACATTACAATAATCTAATATTAACCAGGCTGGGTAAAGAAAGCACTTTTCATTGCTGCATTGTCTTCCTTCACCAGCAGCAGTGCTAAATCCAATATAATCCCAAGGTAAGTCTTAACCAAGTCAGCAATGGTTAACTGAACTTTAATGGCAGTGGGAAATACAATGTCCTTCAAGGCTTCCATAACAAAATAGTTAAAGAAAATGCTTTATACCAGGGGTGGGGAACCTCCATCCTGAGGGCTGTATATGGACCTCGAGGTCACTTGATGTGGCCCTCGGGGATTGCTGGACCAAAC
The DNA here is from genome assembly GCF_032191835.1 of Heteronotia binoei. Taxonomy (NCBI): domain Eukaryota; kingdom Metazoa; phylum Chordata; class Lepidosauria; order Squamata; family Gekkonidae; genus Heteronotia; species Heteronotia binoei. The sequence continues at coordinate 44,955,405 of NC_083226.1, forward strand.
CAAGCCATGTGGCAGCCTCCCTGGGGCCTGGCTGGCCAGTGAGGATTGTGGGGCCCAGCCACGCTGTGCAGCAGCCTCCCCAGGGCCTGCCAGGAATCACAGGGCCCAGATGTACTGTGCCGTAGCCTCCCTGGGGCCTGGCCAGCCGGCCAGAATTGCTGCAGGGCCTGGAAAAGTTACTGTCACAGTTCAGTTTGCACTTGATTATCCCAGATGGTGTGGCCTAATGTACTAATGAGTGTGTGATCTAATATCCTAATATTAGGGGATGTGGTCTAACATGCTACTGAGTTCCTGCTGGGCTTTTTCTACAAAAAAGCCCTGGACCTAGGCATTTGCCTAGGGTGGTGGGCCATGTGTGTGTGTGTGTATGCCAGATTAGGCTCTCCTCACACGACTCCTCACACGAGGAGGCATGTGAAGAGGAAACTGAAAGGAAAAGTAAATACAGTCAAAACCCTTGGGGAAGCTTGGAGGCTATTTAAAATTACAATCCTAGAAGTTCAGATAAAATATATATCACAAGTTAGGAAAGGCACAAGCAGGTATAAGAAAAGGCCTGCATGGTTAATAAAGTAATGGAAGCTGTAAAAGGTAAGGAGGACTCCTTTAAGCGGTGGAAAACTAGTCCAACTGAGATTAATAAAAGGGAAAACAGGATGTGGCAAATCAAACGCAAGACTGTGATCAGGCAGGCAAAAAGGGACTATGAGGAGCATATTGCAAAAAACATAAAGACCAACAATAAAAATTTCTTCAAATATATTAGAAGCAGGAAACCAGTCAGGGAGGCAGTGGGGCCCTTGGATGACCAAGGGGTCAAAGGATTACTGAAGGATAGGGAAATGGCTGTTAAACTGAATGCATTTTTGCCTCCGTCTTCACTGTGGAAGATGAGAAGTGTTTGCCTGCTCCAGAACAACTTATATTGGAAGGGGTGTTGAAAGGCCTGAGTCAGATTGAGGTGACAAGAGAGGAGGTCCTACAACTGATAGACGAATTAAAAACTAATACGTCACTAGGTCCGGATGGCATACATCCAAGAGTTCTGAAAGAACTCAAAGTTGAACTTGTGGATCTCCTGACAAAAATATGTAATCTTTCATTGAAATCTGAGGACTGGAAGGTAGCATTTCATTGAAATCCGTTCCTGAGGACTGGAAGGTAGCAAATGTCCCCCCCCCCAATCTTTAAAAAGGGTTCCAGAGGAGATCTGGGAAATTACAGGCCAGTCAGTCTGACTTCAATATCGGGAAAGTTGGTAGAAAGCATTATCAAGGACAGAATGAGTAGACACACTGATGAACACGAGTTACTGAGGAAGACTCGGCATGGGTTCTGTAAGGGAAGATCTTGCCTCACTAAACTGTTACATTTGAGGGGGTGAACAAGCATGTGGACAAAGGAGACCCGATATTGTTTACCTTGACTTCCAGAAATCAAAGGCTCCTTAGTAAGCTTAGTAAGTCATGGAGTAAAAGGACAGGTCCTGTTGTGGATCAAAACCTGGCTAATTAATAGGAAGCAGAGTGAGTATAAATGGGCAGACTTCGCAGTGGAGGACGGTAAGCAGTGGAGTGCCGCAGGGCTCAGTACTGGGTCCCATGCTCTTTAACTTGTTCATAAATGATTTGGAGTTGAGAGTAAGCAGTGAAGTGGCCAGGTTTGCAGATGACACTAAATTGTTCAGGGTGGTGAGAACCAGAGAGGATTGTGAGGAACTCCAAAGGGATCTGTTGAGGCTGGGTGAGTGGGCGTCAACGTGGCAGATGAGGTTCAATGTGGCTAAGTGCAAAGTAATGCACATTGGAGCCAAGAATTCCAGCTACAAATACAAGTTGATGGGGTGTGAACTGGCAGAGACTGACCAAGAGAGGGATCTTGGGGTCATGGTAGGTAACTCACTGAAAATGTCAAGACAGTGTGCGATTGCAATAAAAAAGGCCAATGCCATGCTGGGAATTATTAGGAAGGGAATTGAAAACAAATCAGCCAGTATCATAATGCCCCTGTATAAATCAATGGTGCGGTCTTATTTGAAATACTGTGTGTAATTCTGGTCACCGTACCTCAAAAAGGATATTATAGCATTGGAAAAAGTGCAGAAAAGGGCAACTAGAATGATTATAGGTTTGGAACACTTTTCCTATGAAGAAAGTTTAAACCCTTGGGGCTCTTTAGCTTGAAGAAACGTCGACTGCGGGGTGACATGATAGAGGTTTACAAGATTATGCACAGGATGGAGAAGGTAGAGAAAGAAGTACTTTTCTCCCTTTCTCACAATACAAGAACTCGTGGGCATTCGATGAAATTGCTGAGCAGTTGGGTTAGAACGGATAAAAGGAGGTACTTCTTCACCCAAAGGGTGATTAACATGTGGAATTCACTGCCACAGGAGGTAGTGGTGGCTACAAGCATAGCCAGCTTCAAGAGGGGGTTAGATAAAAATATGGAGCAGAGGTCCATCAGTGGCTATTAGCCACAGTGTGTGTGTGTGTATGTGTATAAAATTTTGGCCATTGTGTGACACAGTGTTGGACTGGATGGGCCACTGCCCTGATCCAACATGGCTTCTCTTATGTTCTTATGACTTCAAACAGAAAAACAATTATTTGCGTTAATTTTGCTGGCCTGAATCATTCTTCCTCAGTGGAGCACTGTTTTTTAAGTTGATAATTTTTATGGCCTGCGAATGATGTTATAAATATCCATATGGCCCTTAGCAGAAAAAAGGTTCCCCACCCCTGCTTTATACCACCAGTACTGTTGGATGTGGAGCGGGATTTTTTCCTAATCTACTTTGAATGAAATAAATTTGACACAGTAACATTACTACGTTGTAGTTTTTAAACTACATTCCCAAGAAGTTATGCTTTAAATAACATAAAAAAGTTAATACCCATACCTTGGTGAAACATGCTGCTTTACTGGGCTATAAATGCAGGGTATATATATAAATCATCCTGCAGGGTTTTTTTTTTAAACCATTCAAATAGGGTTGCCGGTTCCCACTTGGGGGCTGGGGATTCCAGTTTGGAGGCCCTGCCCCCATTTCAGGATTATCAAAAATGAGTGTGGAGAAGAATGTCTGCTGGGCACTCCATTATACCCTATGGAGACTGGTTCCCATAGGATATAATGGAGAGTTGATCCATGGGTATCTGGGGCTCTACAGTGAGGGCTGCTTTTTGTGGTCGAGGCACCAACATTTCAGCATAGCATCTGATGCCTCTCCTCAAAAAACCCCCCACATTTCAAAAGATTGGACAGGGGATCCAATTCTTTGAGCTCCAAAAGGTCCCCCCCATCCGTCATTATTTCCAATGAAGGGGAGACATTCAAAAAAAGAACAGTCCCTTTTAATGTGATGGACAGAACTCCCTTCAGAGTTCAATCATGCTTGTCACAACCTTGTTCCTGGCTGCACCTCCAAAGTCTCCTGGCTCCACCCCCAAAGTCCCCAGATATTTATTGAGTCTGACTTGGCAACCTTACATTAAAACATTTGAACTTCCAAAATATGAAATCTTACAGTCCAAATATCTGAAACTGCTGCTCATGTAACTCAGCTCCAAATCCCATTCAAAACATATAGGAAGGTTAAATCTTACTTTTTCCTAAGATGTTCTATTGAAACAGATGGAATTCCTCCTTTGATAAGGTTCTAAAAAATTTATTGCAGTAGTGCCATCTACAATTGACTTTATATTATTTTTTCCTCTTTAAGTTTCAGACAAGATTGGTATGGCTGAGAGAAACATTGAAGTTGGAACAGGAGGTGGACAGCAAATCCGAGAAACAGTTCTTCTGGCTGTATCCTCAGCTACTCTTGCTGTATTATTGCTACTAACTGTGTTTTGCGCTGCAGCTGTATACTATTGTTCCAGACCATATAAGTGAGTCTAGCCATGACAAACAGACTGAATTCTAAGGACTCATCTATGAGTTCCAAGGGAAAGTGTTCCATAAGAATTGATTTGTTGGACCAGACAAAGGACTGTCTATTCCATGGTGTGATTTCCTAAACTCTCATAGAGAATATGGGGGTTATTTCAATAACCATTATTTATCCAGCATCCAATTCTTTCCAGTATTTGATATTCAGGGGAATACTGTCTCAGTACGGAGTTTCAATATAGTCAGCCTAGTTAATAGGTATCAGTAATCCTATCATTAATTAATCTACTCATACAAAAGAGTACTTCAACTTTTAAAATGTAGTGAATTGTCTCTATTACTTTCCTGAATCTACCAACATATCCATTTTACTGGGTGATATAATATTGCAATAACTAATGAAAGGAAGAAAAATAATTACTGTAACACCTTTCATAAATTTATATGCATCTATCAATGACCTGTTAGAACCCATTCATGTGGCAGCTGATCTTTACAACTGTGATGGTTTTTTTGTTTTTTTTTACGGAGCCTATTAGGGAAAGGGCGGGCTACAAATAAAAAATAATAAATGAATAAAGAATGCATTATATATAATCCACCTTTCTCACTTGGACTCAAGGTGGATTACATAGTGAGTCAATACAATCAACAGCACGCAACATTCTGTAAACAATACAATAGAATTAGGGCTGTAGAACTGATCAGAAATCTAAAAACATAACTGAAGCCAAATGTAATTATTAATATGATATATTAAATGATGCAAATATTACACAGTAGGATCCCAGTTTCAGAAAGCTAAACGCAGTAGTAATATAAGCCACAATCCAAGTAATTTTGTGAATCATCTAGTACAGTTCAATTCTATTGCCTGCGTAGAAAAGCACCATTGAATAATTCAGTTTTTGTAGTTTGCAGCAGGAACCTTCCTGATGTCTTCAGGCAGGCCATTCCATAAGGTGGAGGCTACAACAGAGGAGATGACGTATACAGGCGGTCATTAATTTTGCCCATTTGCAGGTTGGCAACTGTAGAAGACCTTGCTCATATGAGCAAAGCTGTCGTGGCAAAAGGCAAGAGGCAGTCTCACAGTTATGAGGGCCCAAGGCCATGAAGGGCTTCATATGTGATAGCCAATACTGAGCCTGGTAACTGGTGGACAGTCAGTGGAGTCACTGTAGAATGGGATTAATGTGCATGCTCCATCTAGCTCCATGTAATACCTGAGCCATGGCATTCTGTACCAACTGGAGCTTCCAAACTGATTTTGTGAGGAGACCAATGTACAGTGTATTACAGTAGTTTACTCTCAGTGTTACTGTAGCATGGATACAGGTGGCCAGATCACCTGTATCAAAGTAAGGGGCCATCTTTCAGGTTAGGCTGAGATGGAAGCCTTTTTTGCAGCTGCATTGACTTGCAATAATGCTGGGCCCAGTATAACTCCAAGGCTCTTAACCAAGTCAGCAAGGGTCAGCAGAACTCCATCAAAATTGGGGAGCATAATGCCCTTCCAAGATCTTCACCTTCCTAACCAGCATTACCTCTGTCTTTTCAGGGTTTAATTTCAATTTGTTCACTCTAGCCAATTTACCACAGCATAATGGCTTGATATATGGATCATCTGCACAAAATGTGCCTTCCATGCAGAGAATTTTAAAAATATCTGACATCTATGTGTCATAATCTAACGTTGTTCAGTCGCACAGTCTAGTCTGACTCTTTGCAACCCCATGGACAAAGTCACGCCAGGCCATCCTGTCTTCCACCATCCTCTGAAGTCTGCTCAAATTCGTGTTAGTTATATCAGTAATGCTGTCCAGCCATCTCATCTTTTGCCATCCCCTTCTTTTGCCTTCTGTCTTTTCCAGCATCAGGATCTTCTTCAGTGAGTGCTCCCTTCTCATTTGGTGGCCAAAGTATTTGAGTTTCAGCTTCAGCATCTGACCTTCCAGGGAATAGTCAGGGTTGATTTCCCTTAGGACTGACTGATTTGATCTTCTTGCAGTCCAAGGAAATCTCAAGATTCTTATCCAGCACCACAGCTCGAAAGCATCTATTCTTCTGTGCTCAGCCTTCCTTGTGGTCCAAATCTCACAGCCATACATTATTACTGGGAATACCATAGCTTTAACTATATGGACTTTTCTTGGCAGGGTGATGTCTCTGCTTTTTATTATACTGCCTAGGTTTGCCATAGCTGTCCTCCTAAGGAGCAAACTTCTTTTAATTTCATGGCTACAGTCACCATTTGCATTGATCTTGGATCCCAGAAATGTGAAGTCTGTCACGACTTCCATGTCTTCCCCTTCTATTGGCCAAGGAGTGATGAGGCTGGATGCCATGAACTTAGTTTTTCTGATGTTGAGTTTCAAGTCTACTTTTGCACTCTCCACTTCTACCTTCAACAAGTTCTTTAGGTCCTCTTCTCTTTCTGCCATTAGAGTTTCATCTGCATATCTGAGCTTGTTGATGTTTTTCCTGGCAATCTTAATTCCAGTTTGTGCTTTATCCAGGCCGGCATTCCGCATGATGTACTCTGCGTATAAATTAAATAAGTAGGTGACAATATACATCCTTATCAAACTCCTTTTTCCCATTCCAAACCAATCAGTTGTTCCATATCCCGTTCTGATAATTGCTTCTTGACCCTTATACAGGTTTCTCAGGAGACATGTGAGGAGGTCTGGTACTCCCATCTCTTTAAGAACTTGCCACAGTTTGTTGTGATTCACACAATCAAAGGCTTTTGCGTAGTCAATGAAGCAGAAATAGATGTTTTTCTGGTACTCCTGTGCTTTCTCCATAATTCAGTGAATGCTGGCAATTTGATCTCCAGTTCCTGTATCTCTCTGAAACCCAGCTTGAACTTAAATTTAACATGCTGTGTTATACATAAGTGGGAAAAGGGTATAATTAAAGCTTTTGCAAAATAAATGTATATATTTTTTAGTTATTGCACTGTACATATATTGTACATTTTACTGGCAGTATGCAGTAGATATTAAATGTAAATACAGATTGCATTTCCTCCAAGGGAGCTGATCTCTGCCAGCTGGAGATCAGTTGTAAAAGTGGAAGATCCCTAGGCCCCACCTGGAGGTTGGCAACCCTAAATACAATGTAAATTTTAGTTGCATTACAGTAATACTGAAACTTCTAATATATTTTCAAGCTACTAAAAGGACATTAACATTTTTAACATATTGTCTAATGTTTAAAGGGACCCACTTCATCAGGGGCCCACTTGTCATTGGGCAAGCTGACACCCTGGCCAGTCTGCCACTGATACAGAGGTTATACAATCCCTGTAACCAGTTCCAGACAATAAACTGGACAAATGGAAATTTTCAGAGGCTGTCTCACATAGCTGAACTTCCATGGCTGGAAATATTGTTGTACCATTCCATGGTTACCTGCCAGATACAAAATGTTCAGTTCATTACAGTAACCCAGTGCTTAAAGGAGTGTTAAAGGAATGCTCTTTTAGTAACCAATAAAATTGTAACATTTTGATCAGAGTATTTTATTTTTAAAGTGTTCTTTAATATCACAGCTCTGGTATCATGATGAAAGACTAGATGGAGGACAAATTTAAAAATCTCTACTCCACCCCTGTAAGTTCTCTCCCTAACCCTAACAGGTGTTCTATGACCTGCAAGATTAGGTTTGCCAGGTCCAACTCAGGAAATACCTGGGGACTTTGGGGGTGGAGCATGGAGACTTTCCCATTCTCTAAAATAAATAAATAAATGCAGCAGTGCAGTTCCCCTGAATACAGTCTTCATTTTTCTCATCCACTTTTTTATGTTCAAAGGGTTCCCCAGCAGCTGCACTTCCACTAAATGAAAGTGAACACACATACACAAATACTCACAAAGCAGCCAAAATAAAGTTTGCAAGCTTTGGTGATCTTACTGAATAACCCCTTTGCTCAGGGGAGTTGCTGAATGTAACAACCAACTTCTTCAGACTAGCAGAGGAAAATGAAAGTACAGAACAAAGCAGTCTAAGGATGGAATTTTCCTGCATCCCATAATCAGGTTATAGTTAACTCTTAACTGTCCATTTTATTATACACATGATTTCTGAAGCAAATGCAAAACAGAGGGACTGTGCTCTCTTCCTCTCACACACTCACTAGGAAGAGCCACATGGCTCTGCCTGCTCCTTCCCGCATGCACTTTTGTGTCTTGCTGAGATTTAAAGGCACACACAGATTTCAAAACACAAAGAGTTTGCAAGCTTCTCTAAACCTTCCAAGATCTAAAGAAACATCATGGCTGTTGGGGCAGGGCTTCAACTGCTGACCAGCTGGCTGGCAGCTGGAAAGAGCCTGCAAAACTTGGGATCTCCTAATCAGACCTGGGGGCTGGCAAACCTAAAATAAGACACTTGAGCAGGCTGATCCCTGCCCCCCATTTAATTGACAGTCAGCTATTCTTGACATATCATGCTTCCTGGAGCATATTTTAACTTTATCATGCTGTTTTGGGTACTTTTCTTTGAGTTAAGCTTACAAAGCTAAATTTTTTGCATACTTGGAGAGTCCTTCAAGAGTTCAGAGAACTGAGTTGCAGTGAGCAAGTGTTTGGCTTGTTCCATGAGATTTGGGCTCACATCTAGAATCACTGCATATATATCATGCTGAACTGTTTGGAGGCTGGTATATAATGTATTAAGTAAACGTGCAAATATTTTATGCAGCTTTTAAAAATGTGTTGCTAATATCTATTGAATTTTCCTCTTGTTTTGTAGCTATTTAGATGATTACTCCTATACTTCTTCTGAAAGACGACTTCTGCTTTGCCCATCTGATTCTTCTTCATATACTAGAACTGAAGATAGTAGTTTGGTATGGAGCGAGAGAACGTTAACCGAACAGAGCAGCTCAGAGATTAAACATACATTTGTAGATGAGATATCAACATTTTCTGATGAGTCAGCACGCACTGCTGAAAGGGACAAAAGTGAATCAGTACCATGTGATCTGGAGCCAGGCGGATTACCAGCACCAAGTGTGCCACCACCAGCTGAGGCAGTGCCACCACCAGCTCCGGAAGCACCACCAACACCGGCGCCACCACCCGCTCCAGAAGCACCACCAGCACCAGCTGAGGGGGCACCACCACCAGCTCAGGAAGCACCGCCGGCATCAGCACCAGCTGAAGGAGCACCTCCAGGGCCACCAGCTGAAGGAGTTCCACCACCAGAAGCACCACCACCAGCAGTGTAATGCTGAGTACGCTGAAAGACAAGTGAATCCAATGATGATACCACAATTTTGAATCCTTGAGTTGATGTAGTAACAGTTATAACGATTTATACTACATGAATTTATGATTAAGCAAAGTTCATATTTTGCTTCTTAGGAAAGGAGAGCTAGTTCTGAAGTAGAGAGAAGTACGGGGGAGCTGGACAGCATGTGTTTGAAGGCATACACATATACTAAGGCTGAGCTGGAGCAGAATAGATAACTAAGCTTGGACAGAAAAAAAGTTGACTAAAAATGTCCTCCCATGAAAAACTGGACGTTTGTATTATAGTGTGACGTGAGTGCGTGCATATGTGAGGGGTGTGCGGGAATTAAGCAGGCACTGAATCCCTAATCTAAAGCAAATGCTACATGGAATTATATGGATAAAACCTCTGAACAATAAATCAGCTATGTGAATGAAACATCGTCACCCTTCACAGCAGATATAGAATTAATGGCTTTTCCAAGTTGATTAATATAGAGGTCCTTAAATCTGGGCTGGGAACAATGGCCTCATATCAGTGTTGCTAATTCTGGAGAAAAGCTCAGATGTTTCTGCAGAAAACTTCCCAGCATCCTGCAGTTCCTGAACTCTACAGGACACACAGAACATTGATAGTAATCCTAGTAGTATCACTAGTATTCTGAAGCCTTTTAGCAGTTATCAGACACAAATAAATGTAGCAAATGAAGCTATTCAAGTGTAGAGATAGACCAAAATGTTTTACCCACCTAATGCCTGTTTATCAAGCTATTGTTAAAAGCAAGGGAGCAGAGACAGAAACAGTGGCAAATTTCCCTCTATGGGAAGGCATTGGGGCTCATACCCACCCAGATTTCCCAGAGGGTGCAACTCACCTTTCCACCACACACACCTGTCTGCTAGGTAGCATCATGAAGCTGCTTAAGGTGACAGGGTCTCAAGCTGAGTCAGTCAGTCCTGCTTGTCCTTGTAGCAACTGAAGAAGTTCCTAGAAGGCACAGGGTTGGTTTTGTTTGCCTTTGTAAAGAGAAGTGTGGAGTGGGGGGAGCTCTTCAGTGGATTAATACTGTCTTCCCAATGGCTATCAAAGTCAGGTGATTACCTTTTGCTGATCTTCCCTGTCTCCTAGCCTACCAACCTGCTCCAGGCATGGGGGAAGCCTACACCCTGCCAGCCCTTTTGTCTGGATGCAATCTTGTTCTGGAAAGCCCCTCCTCCCCTCAGTCAGAACCAGGAAATCCACAGATTGTCCTCCTGGATTTACCATGAATTCCTGGACCCTGTTTTTTCAAAATTATTGTGTGTTGCTTTACCAGCCCAAACTGCATAGTTTCATCCTCTCCACTTGCTCAGAGTGTTCAACTTTGTTTTTCTTTCTCTGGGTCATTTGTCACATAGGAACATCCCTCCACTGCCTTACTTTATTTTTGAGATCTTTGGAAGCTCTGCCTAAAACCCCTCAACCTCTGGATCATTGAAACAGATAGACGTGAAGTTAAATTGCTTTTGGTATCTTGGGACTTGAAGCATTAGAAAAAAAGAAATTAAAGAAACAGGAATATTTCCATCTTTAGCCACGTGTGTTGTGGAGGGAGGGGGAGGCCTATAGCTTAATGCTTGGAAGTTAGGGTGATTTTGATATCCTGCAACTTGCAGCTTTAGAGATGGGGAAAAGAAAATACGAAATACCACTTTTATTTGGTGTGTCTATGCATCAGTACATGGGTGGGAAGGAGATAAAACTGGTTCACCAGATATAGAAAATGAAGCAGTTCTGTTGTCGTAGACCCTACTTTGACCAAACAATGCTCCCATATTTTCAGGCCAGGGTATCTGAGAAGCTAGTCTGGATTCTGAGATATATTTGGAGATCTTTACTGAGTATCCGGTATGTGAACGGTGTAGCTATTAGCGTTGTCTAAGACTAGGGAGACCAGAGTTCAAATCCCCACTTCATCACTATGCACACTGTGAGCCAGACATACACTTTCAGCCAAAGGTATCAGAAAATGAGAGAGGGGAAATATTTCCTTTCATACATAAACAACATATGCACTCAAATTGAAAAAAAGTCTCTGTGAAGGGTTTCATCACATATTTCCCCTCCTCTTAGAGTCTTCTGTCTTTAACTGAGGTCCAGACTATTATGAGTTAAAAAATATTTTCAAAACAATATGATTGTTGATCACATTTCTTTACATATAATTTCTCTTTAAATAACATAGATAAGTAATCTATATTACTGGGCTTGGACAGTGTCCTCTCAGATCAGTCAGAAAAACACCACAGCAGTAATATGAATGACTGTGTAAGGCAAAATAAAGTTCTGAATCCTTCTGGAGAACACAGTATTAATAATTAAGTTGTATCTGAATAGTTGTATTGATCTTCTCTATCAAAGTAACAATTAATACTTCTCATTTAGTTTTCAAAGGTGGTGTGTGTCCTTCCAAAGCTTAGTAGTGTTCTGATGAGGGAGGCACTATGGTGCAGTGGCCAAGAGCAGCAGAATGTCATCTGGACAACCGGGCTTGGTTTCCCACTCCTTGACATAAAGCCTAGTGGATGATCTTAGGACAGTCACTTAGAATCCTTATAGCCCCACCTACCTCACAAGGCGGCTGTTATGGGGAGAGTAAGTGAATGAGATTGCAAGCCACTTTGAGACTTAAGGTAGAAAAAAAGCAGCGTATAAAAACCCTTTTCTTTTTCTAGCTCCCCTTAGTATTCCTACTACTATTACTGGCACTTGTAAAGCACTCAATCCCTGCTATACAGACAAATTGAAGATGATATGTTAAATTGAAGTCAGATTATTGCTATGTCCCCCACCCCCAAATCTTCAAGACCTCCTGCAGGACAAAAAACATGCCACAAGACTGGAAGAGGGCAAATGTTACCCCAATATTCAAAAAGGGAGGAACCTGACACAGGAATTTAGACAGGGCAATCAGTCTGACCTCCGTCCCAGGGAAGATATTGGAGCAGTTTTTAAATGGATCGATCTGTGAGTATCTGAAGGTCAACTTTGTGAACCAGAAAAGTCAGCACAGATTTGTCCCCAACAGGGACTGCCATACCAAACTTCATTTCCTTCTTTGATCAAATGATTATTGGATAATGGGAATGCTATCAATGTTGTTTATCTGGATTTCAGTAAAACTTCTCCATGATATTCTGATGGGTAAACTGGAGGACTATGGACTGGGCTCTAGGATAGTCAGGTAGATAGGAAACTGGTAGGAGAACCACACCTAAAGAGTAGTTGTCAAAGTTCCCTCTATGTTGCAAAGTTTTGTGAGCAAAAATTCTACTTTGTGAGCTACTGGCATTAAAGTTGAGAGCTACTGCCTAAATTAGTGTGCTCTGGGGTCATCCTTCCTAAGCTAAGAAAAAAATGTGTGAGCTGGAGGCTAAAAATCTGTGAGCTACCTCATGCTAACTCAGTTTAGAGAGAACACTGGTTGTCAATGGCATCCTGCAATATGGATATTATGCCTCTGTTGATACACCCCAAGATGGTATCAGGGTTTTTTTGCCACTGCATCACACTTACCATATTTAGCTTATACCTGTACTTCACAATCTTTCTCACACACAGTGTTACTCAAAACAGTGTTACACAGAATTTGTGTGCTTTTTATTAGTGTTTACCTGCAGTATTTACTGCAGAGATGAATCTGTGAGGTAAAATTAAGAAAAATCAGTCCTGGCAGTGCCACATTTACCCTCAAAAACAGACAAATGAATAAGACAAGTGTAAAGGCAATGACATGTAAACGGTCCACTCTGCGACATTGCTACACTCAGCTCAACCATACACAAGATCAACACAGTGACAAATACAGCACTAGACATTTTCCTTATCATATATGCAAGCCAAGAGCCTTGCCTGTATAAACACCCATGTAATTCATAAAGAGTCTAAATATGCTTTTTCTCTGTATATTCCCAGTGAATAATGTTTATGGTACATTCTACACATGTACAACTCAACACGATTTAAACCCCACACAAACTCAGTGACTGGCGTCAAATTTTACTTATAAGGTGGTTCTTACTTAAAAACACGTACATGCAGAAAGTATACACAAGTTCACTATAACATGCATCCAAGGCACAGGCAAAGATTGAGAGTACCTGCGTTCGAAACCAAAAGCCATGCAGCACTAAACAGAACAGGACAAACTACAGCGCTCCACGAGAATTTTCCACCTTCCTCTCTCTCTCTCTAGCGTAAAGCGGCTCAAACAGCAGCCACAGAAAAGCCACAAAAACGAGGCTCCTCAGAAAGGACTAACAAGGGAGAGGAGCGGGAAAGAAAGCCTTCTTTGATTGGGCTTGTAAAGCGAAAGCCGCGCCTCCGAGTGGGCGTGAGAGAAAGGCGTCTCCATTTAAAAGTAGGAAGGCTCCAGCTTCAATCGGCGCGAGCGCGGCGGCGAGGCCTTTGAAGAGGCGGGAGGAGGAGCCAAGAGCACCACGTGGCCTCGCGCTGTTAACTGCCGCCACGAGGTTTTCTTTGGCGCGTTTTTTCGCGTGGCGGCCGGAGGAGGGTGGGGATGTTGCGCCCCTTCGGTTATTTCAGGAGCTTCTCCTGCCCCTTTGACGCCCGCGGGTGCCAGCGGCTTCACTGCCAGTACAGGCATAAGGCCGGGCGCCGGCGGGAGCAGCCGTTCCATGCCCTGCAGCAGCCCTTGAGCGGTTCCCCTTCGCTGGGTGAGCGGGGGTGGGGAGGGGGAAGTTTTAATATGATGCAGGCCCGGGCTTGAGGGAAAAGACGCTGCGCACGCCGGGGTTGTAATCCATTGAAGTGATTTTCACCTGTCGATGGGTCCACGCCTACACTTATTGGGCCCAGCGTCGTTGTGTTTGCTTGGCCATGTGTATCTTTGTGCCCACTGCCTATCGGTACAGAGTCTTTCCTGGTGGATATGTGCGATGATTTTTACGGAACGGTTTCAGAGGCAGGGAGTTGCGTTCAAACACCGCTTGGAAGTTGGGATAGGGGTAAGAACCCTGTTCACGCCGAAGTGAAGTGACCTGTTTCCTGACGAGCAAGCCCTCCGCGAAATATTTTATAGAGTGCAAATCCCATCGTTGCATAATTAAAACAAGACTTAGCACAATAACCCGCTTTGTGTGCTAGAACAAAATAGGAGTCGATTGCACCTTTAAGACCAACTTAGTTTTATTCAGAACGTAAGCTTTCGTGTGCTCTCTAAGCACCCTTCATCAGACGAGGAATCTGGCACAGTGAGCAGAGCCATACATAGCTGGTAGGCAATGGCCCACAATGCAAAATGGTACAGATTTAAGAACCAATTACAGTGAAGTAAAATTATCTGGTAGGCAATGATTTAGAATAGTAAAATTAACGCATTGACAAACCTTTGAAATGCTGTTAAATGCCTCTGGGTGGTGCTGTCGCATAAGCTGCTTCAAAATATTTTTGGTTTGCCAGACTTTAGGGCGCTTTCCGGCGTTCGCAGTGTAGATGTTTGCTTTAGGTTTGAAAAGCAATTCGTGTTTATTTAAGGGATTTAAATAAAATAAGTCTTTCCGAATCTTAATTCTTTACAATGCAGAGTTATGCAGAGCTTCTCCAGTTTTCTAATCTCAACAGGTGGACAATTGAGTAACTGTATAGAACGCTTTCCCACTGAGTGGGATTTTGCATTGCCTGCGCTTAGGGTTGCCAGGTCTGTGCTGGAAAATACCTGGAGACTTTGCAGGTTGTTCTGGGAGAGAGCGGGGTTTTGGGAGGGAAGGATTTCAGCATGGTCCAATGCCACAGAGTCCACCAGGGCCTTTTTTTGTAGAAAAATCCCAGCAGGGACTCATTTGCATATTTGGCAACACCACCCCATGTCACCATTGTTTTGCACAGGGATTTTTTTTTTTTTTGTAGAAAAAGCTTGGCAGGGATTCATTTGGATATTAGGCTACTCTATCATCAAGCCAGCTGGAACTGTGTTCCTGTTCAAAAAAAGCCCTGGAGTCCACCCTTCAAAGCAGCCATTTTCTCCAGGGGAGCAGATTTCTGCCAGCTGGAGATCAATTTCAAAACTGGGAGATCTCCAGGCCCCTCCTGGAGGCTGGAAACCTTACCCACGCTGTTGGTAAAAGTTTCTGGGAGAATGGTGTGTTCCCGCTCTGGATTATCTCCTTGGGAACAATGTGCTGTCAGGTTGCTTCCCGATTTATGGCAACCGTATGAATTGATGTCCTCTCTCAAATACCTTGTGGTTAACCCTTGCTCAGGTTTTACCTTCACTTCCTTTATAGAGTCAATCCATCCTGTGTTGGGTCTTCCTGTTTTACTACTGCCTTCTAATTTTCCTTGGTCGGGTTGCCAACCTCCAGGTGCTGGCTGGGGAGCTCCTGCTGTTATAATTGACCTCCGCAGGCATGATAGAGATCACTTTTCCTGAAGAGTGGACTCTGGCATTATATACCGCATTGAAGTTCCTTCCCTTCCTCAGGCTCCACCTTCCAAATCACCAGGTATTCCCCAACTCTGAGCTGGCAGCCCTACCTAGTAGTCTGTTTGTGACAGCCTGTTGCAGTTGGTGTAATCGGTGATACTCCAGTTTTTTAAAGTTTTTTAGCCTCATGGTTACAAAAGCACCCTGACTTATAAACTTGGTGGGTTCTCTATTGTCCCCCACCCTTCCCAATCTGCTGCAACATGTGGGGAAGCATG
This sequence comes from Heteronotia binoei, assembly GCF_032191835.1. Lineage (NCBI taxonomy): Eukaryota > Metazoa > Chordata > Lepidosauria > Squamata > Gekkonidae > Heteronotia > Heteronotia binoei. Next base: position 44,971,248 of record NC_083226.1, read on the forward strand.
GCTGGCCTGTTTCTTTTCATGTTTCCCTTTCTGGCTGATACCTACATAGGGAGTTAGTGTTATATTCTTCAAATATGTTCATTTTCAGAGGTGCTTTGACTAACTACCCCATTTTGATGTACCCCACTACTTTTCAGGCTATTCCAATAATCATATTCATAATTAAGAGGTTTCTTTGCTGTTTTTAAAACCGAGACTTTAGTGCAGATTGATTTGTGGTGGAACTAGAAAAAAATAAGCTTAGTGTTTTCTTTAGTAGTTATGATAGTAAATCAAGTGAGAACTATCTGCATTTTAATACATATTTGTTTTAGTGCTGTAAGTGGGCTACATTAACAATGAAAAGGCATGTATGTGTATATTAAGTACAATGGTAATCAATCTCCAATTCTGACATTTATTACCTTTGCTGTTTTTTCTGCCCAGTCAACTCAAACGGATGATTACCAGACCCCAACTTGTTGTTCTTTTAATCTGCTAAAAACATTTTCACTGTTTTGCATCCTAATTCACTGCCCACTCTCTCTCTCTAGGACTGCTAATTCCATCACATACTATTGTTTGATGAAGTATGATTTTGGCACAAAAGCTTACGTTCTCAATAAAACCTTGTTGGTCTTAAAGGTGCTACTGGACTCCAACTTTGTTTTAAAAGGTTTTTTAGTTGGTGAGAGTTAGAACACTGATTTATCAGAAACTGTTCATTCGCAATGACTCAGTTGCAATTATTTGAGTTATTCTTCATGAAGATAACTTGCACTTGTAAGGTATACTGGCTACACTACAGGTTTGTACCATATAGGCCGCCTACTTAATGTTGTAAACTATTAAGCCTTTTTGATTTGGTATTTAACAACTACATGCGTTAATGCTTGCTTTTAAACAAGTGAAGTCATTTTGTAGAAACATTTGAGAATTATATAACTTTCTTCCAATCAATAGGGCTGGGTAAAAATACCCAAGAACTAGAAAGGACCAACAAAGCAATTCAGTCAGTTAAGACTGAAGCTGAAGAAGGACAAAAGAAGCTCTTGTACTACAACTTAGAGCAAAATAACTTAAAAAATTATTTGGCTCCTTCAATAAATGACTCTAAAGTAAATATGTCTTTTTGTAATGAAAGCCATCTTAGTAGTACTCATACAAAAGACAATGTTAGTACCATGTCAACCTTGAAGAATGCTTGCAAATCTAATAAATATATTCTTGATAATAGCTGTCCAGTTACTGATCTTGAATATGACCCGCTACTTCATTATTCTGCTGGTATGCTGAGGTCTTCCTTGAAGGAAGAGGATAAAAATTACAAGCAGCAAGTAAAAATGTTTTCTGGTGGAAATTTGCAAGGAGCAATAAAGGCTCCCGGTGAAAATGGATATGGGTTTTCAAGGAAAAGATCAAGAAGTTCTTCACCAATAAAACTTGAAATAAAACTGCAGGAAACAGATGATAATATGCTTGTAATAGATGCTCTACCAGTCAGTGTGTCAAAGAAACCAAATATAATTAAATCCTGTAAAAAATGGAAAAAGGAAGAAAACGAATTGAGTTTTGGAAGTAATGCAAAAGCTCTGAAAAGCTTTGCAAAATCAAAGTCTTCATGTTGTATAGAGGGAAGGAAACCACAAGATATCACAGTTGCTTTAGATAATGATAGAAAAATTAATAAAAAAGAAACTAGAGTAAAATATGTGACAAATGTAAAATTGACCTCTTTGAATGAAGAAAGTAATCCTGATCAGAGAAAATCCTGTTTTATGGGGAAAAGTAACATATTGTCCTATTCTCAGATGAAGCAGAATTCTGAGAACATATCAATTGAAACAAGTAATATGAAAGAGCAGATGAACAACTGGAAAACTGTGCTAAACAAAACTCAGTCTGTAGTGTTTTCTAAAGACACATCCAAGGATGGAGTTGTAGACATTTCCAAAAAATCACCAGATCGTTTAGGGAAACTTCAGAACCTGCAGCTGTATGAAAAAAGAAAAGTACAGAATAAAGCACAGAGCAGTCATGAGGATCTGGATGAGAAAATTCATTTTTATGAAAGCCTGGATAAAAAGCACAATGATAAAAGTGTGTATACAACTGTCCAAGCAGATGAGATTATTGTATTAGACTCTTCAGGAAAAGATGATTATGAGGAAGAAACAGAACTTTCAGATGATATCATGGAGGAATGTCGGAAAATTTTTAATGAGTTTGTTGAAGTACAGAAGGAAGAAATAGCAAAGCAGGTAGCATTCATTATTGTTTGTAGAAGGCTTTTGTGGGGAGTTGTTTGTTTTTCATATACGTTAGTCCTTTAAAAAATTATCAGCTGTATTTTGGTGCACTATTAGTAATTTTGTTTTATCATGAAATTCCAAAGCACATCCATTTGAGAAACCAGAGTTATTAGGTGACAAAAAATGTAAACTAGCAGTAAACGTGTAGAAAAATTAACTTTCATTACATTAAGGACTTCTGTAAGCTAGCGGAAAGGAGCCCTGTGGCGCAGAGTGGTAAAGCTGCAGTACTGCAGTCCAAGCTCTCTGCTCATGACCTGAGTTCGATCCCAGCAGAAGCTGGGCTCTGGTAGCCGGCTCAAGGTTGACTCAGCCTTCCATCCTGAGGTTGGTAAAATGAGTACCTAGCTTGCTGAGGGGAAAGTGTAGATGACTTGGGAAGGCAATGGCAAACCATCCTGTAAAAAGTCTGCCGTGAAAACGTCATGATGCGACGTCATCCAGAGTTGGAAATGACTGGTGCTTGCACAGGGGACTACCTTTAAGCTAGCAGTAAATATATGTAGAAAAATTAACTTTCATTGCATTAAGGACTTCTGTACTGGAAAACATTTCATTCCAATTCCCTGTTTTGAAAGCAAGAGTTTAAAATTTCAGTGCAGTGATTAAAATAGTACCTTATACAATTTATTTTTATTTTCAAGTTACCATATTTAAAATGGATGTCTTGAGATTGTTAAATGTTTTTTAAAAGGCACTTGCAGCACAAACAGAAATAAATTCTGGTTCAAAGGCATGTCTGCTTCCTGGACAGAAGAGAAGAATTGCACACACTGCAAAATTTGATGTAAGTTATCATCTGAGAGGTTTTGAGAATATTTTCTTATTCTCTGTGCATGTGTGTGTTGCTAACTGGATCTACTAACTCTCATACTTGACTATAGCTGACACAGTGAGAAGAAGGTATGTTGAACATTTCATTAAAAATGAACTTTTGGCTATTCAGAAACTCTAAAAAAGCCTTTGAGAAAAGATCACTGCATTATGTTGTTTATTTTGATTTTTAAACCGCCTTTCCTTGTGGAACAGGGCTTAGGACAGTGTACATCAATAAAAACATTTACAAATACATTCACAATTAAAATAATAAAATCACAATTTATATTAATAGGACAGTATAGAATCATAGAGTTGGAAGGAACTCCAGGGTCATCTAGTCCAACCCCCTGCACAATGCAGGAACTTCACAAATACCTTCTCCTAAATTTACAGGATCAGCATTTCTGTCAGATGGCCATCTAGACTCTGTTTAAAAATCTCAAAGGAAGGAGAGCCCCCCCCCCACCTCCCGAAGAAGCCTATTCCACTGAGAAACCGCTCTGACTGTCATGAAGTTCTTCCTAATTTTGAGGCAGAAACTCTTCTGATTTAATTTTGACCCACTGGTTCTGGTCCTACCATCTGGGGCAACAGAAAATCATTCCATGCCATCCTCTATATGACAGCACTTCAAGTACTTGAAAATGGTGATCATATCACCTCTTAGCTGCCTCCTCTCCAGGCCAAATGTACCCAGCTCTTTCAACTTGTTGGCGTAATTTGCTGGTATGCTCTGGATTTGTGAAGCTTAATAATAGACAGCACACTGACTTGTGCTAACTATTTACATTTATTTATAAGTTTATAGTTATTCTGGAATACACTTGACAAAGTGCTTTGCCAGACAACATGTTTGAGAGCAGAGATAAATTGTACAGGCTATTCACAGTTATATACATACAGCAATATAGAAGTACCAATCAGCACACAGTGCTGAGTCATCCTGCATAGGCACAATTACTCTGGACAGAACTGGTATGCACCTGCTAAGGAAAGCTGTCAGGAACTGTCACAGATCATGAACGGTCATTGATCATTTGCAATGAACTCCAGCCCGAAGTCTTACTAGCAAGCATATGCTAACACAACATTGTCTCCAGACCCCTCACCATCTTTGTTGTCTTCCTCTGGACCCATTCCAGCTTGTCTATATCCTTAAAATGTGGTGCCTGAAAGGGAACACAATACTACAAGTGAGGTCTTACCAGAGCAGAGTAAAGCGATACCATCACTTCACATGATCTGGACACTATACTTCTGTTAATACAGCCCATAATTGCATTTTCTTTTTTAGCTACCACATCACACTGTTGACTCGTGTTCAACATATGGTCCACTAAGACTCCTAGATCCTTTTGGCACATACTACTGACAAGACAGTAGTGAGTCTATAACCAATAAGATGATAAGACTGTCAGAATATGCTACCATCTCATGAGTGGGGGATGGGGAATCAGGAAAGAAACAGAAGTGCCAGCCTGATGGAAATTTGTTGCTGTCCTCAACCAAACATCTGGGGGAACATAATCCAATAGGAACCATTTGACTGTATTCCTAGATGGTTACTTGATATGGCAAAATGCAATCTAGAGGTAAAGCAGTTTAGAAGCAGGTGATATTATACATTGAAACCCCGAGTTTCTGTTTCTTTTTATTATAAATATTTCTGAGAGATTGTTAGAGTCATGAAGAGCAATTCTAAGAAACCGTACTCAATATTCTATGAAATTCAGTGGAGTTTACTCCACAGAAAGTGTTCTTAGGACGTTCTAAGTGTCTTTTCTAACAACCCCTGTTTGATTCGGAATGTTGTCCTAAGCATAGTTGTACCCTTCTAAGCCCATTGACTTCAATGGATTTAGAAAGTTTAACCCTGCTTTGAGCTGGACTGTTAGAATCATACAGTTGGTAGAGACTTTGGAGGTCCTTTAGTCTTAACACCCTGCTCAGTTCAAGAATATGTGACTACAGTATTGCAATACTGATAGATGGCTATCTTGTTTCTTCTTAAGTATCACCGGGGAAGAAGAGTCCACCACTTTCAGAGGTAGTCCATTGCATTGTTGAATGACTCATGCAATTTCAGAGTTTCTTCTAGCATTTAGATGAAATCTGCTTCTTTGTAATTGCCGTCCATTAGTTCTATTCTTGCTCTCTAGAGCAAGGGAGAATGCATAGGTTCTGTCTTCAGTGCAGTAACCCTTCAGATTCCTGAAGGTGTATCTCCAAGCTAAACATGGCCAGCTCTTTCAACTTTTCTTTTTAGGACTTGGTGTCCATCTTTGTGACCCTTCTGTTCGGCAAATTTTAAAGCTTGCATTATCGTAGGAGATTCATAATAGATTTAAAGTATAAAACACTTTTAAGTGTAGAAACTAGTACAAGTTCATTTGGTCTTAAGTACTGACTTGCACATGTGAATGATATATTCACAAAACTGAAGAGATTTTCATATTTCCTAAATATGCCATATAGTTCAAGGGAAGAAAGTTCCTATGTCCTTTATGCATCGCCATTTACCTTTCACCCTGCATCGTTGGGCTTTTTCTCCCCTATTCTGCATTCCCTGTGCTTTCAACCCCATGTTTCAGTTGCATTTTCTTTTTTCTTTTGCATCCATTTGCAACAGTTTCCCCCCTTGCTTCGGTCCCAAGTCAAAGCTACTTTAAATGCATACACATTCCTTCATATTTTCCTTCCACACCTATTTCCCACACCTCGTAGGACCCTCCACTGCCCACATTGAGGCTGTCCTTCCCACTCAGCACCTTCTCCCTTCATTGATGTACAAACTCAATTCCCCCCTCTTTTTAAAGGTTTTGTTTACTTTTTTTTACAAGCGGCATGAGTGTTGCAGTAAGAGTTTGGTGTTACTCTCATGCTGCTTGTAAAAAAAAAGTTTAAATGACAGGAGGGATTTTAAAAGGAGCTGTGGAAGTTTTGGTTCCCTGCTAGTCACTGGGGAAGGTGCTGCAGTGTGGGGCATGGGGACCAATGCAGACCTGAAGGAGCGGGAGTGACAGGGTGGTGACATTCAGTAGTAGCTGCTGTCACCTCATCAGCTGCTTATCCCTACTCATCCTGCTGATACTGACTTGAAATGGGGATCAGAGAGGAGAGGAGACAAACCTCAGCATCCCCAGTGCAAAGAAACTGCCTTTACTCTCCAACTAGCCAAGTTTAGGATGAGAACTCTCCCGTGGGTAAGGAGCTGCAGGACAGCTAAAAGTAGTAGTGGGGGACCTGAAGAAGGAGCAGGAGCCAATTCTGCTGGGAAAGTTGTCACCCCAGGCTCAGCTGCTTGGAGAGTAAAGGCTTTGGGGGGGGGGGGCACTGAGGATGCTGAGGTTTCCTGTTTCCCTCCTCCAATCCCCATTTTCCCAGAAATCACAGGAGAAGCAAGGTGAAATGGATGTCAGAGCATCTTCAAGTCTCTTAAAAACAATTGTCCCCTTCCAATCTGATCAACAGTTTTTCCCTAGCTACACATGCTGCATGGGCATCACCATCCAGTATCTCCCAGACTTGCTTGTTATAGGGTGCCATCGTGCACACTGCTAGGCTGCTCATATCTCATCTGATTTCTGCAATGTCTGTCAGTACAGTGGTGCAGCTACTCTCCCTTTCCCTGAACACAGTGTACTGCAGCTGAATTAGTGAATGAGTGAAAAAATCAGAACCAGAGAGCAAAAGATATGGAAGAGAAATTAGGCGGGATTTAATTGCAATCTCTTTTGGTTGTCATGCAGCATTTTAAAAATGCTGATAAGCAAAAGCCCTGTACTTTGAAAAGCTTATTTTCACCTTTTGGAGAATTAATTAAATGAGGACAGAGAGATCTGGTCTGATTTTGCTGATATGGAAAGACCAACAATTTCCCCCTCCCTCAGTCATTTTATTTATTTATTTATTTTACAAACAGCATGAGACTAATGCAAGATTCATGCCAAGTCTCACAATGGCGCTGGCGAGAGGGATAGGCTCAGGCAGTCTTTTTCATGGTAGGGAGGTGCCACCAGCGCAGTGCACACCCTGCTGCTCCCTCTCTCTTTGATCTCCTCCAGAGGGCATATCTTTTAAAAGTCTTAACTGTGCGTGAACGCACGCGCGCACACACACACAGGCTAGCTCTAGCCAAACTAGTAAGTTTCACAAATAGTTTAGTCAATTTCATTTCAGGCATAGGCGTAAAGTACGTGGGGGCTGGGGGGCTAGAGCCTCCCCCCTCGGATTTTCCCAGCAGGGTCTAAGCCCCTGCCGGGCAACCAACACAGGAATTGAAGCTTCAAAGGCATGAATGGTGTAATAAAGGCTATGTGTTATTTTATTATTTTTAATTTTATTGGATTTATATCTTGCCCTCCCCGCCAAAGCAGGCTCAGGGTAGCTCACAACAGTAAAAGCATTTACAGGTTAAACATTAATTAAAATCTTACAATAAAACAATTAAAACATTTTAGAAACAGTTTGGTGCTAATAATAATAATACATTCCAGTAATTTCCTTCCAGTAATTTTCCCTCTGAGCTGCAAATGACTTTACAACTTCAGCTCCTTAGAAATGCTAATAGAGCTCCTGCCAGAGGCTAGGTGTCAATATGCTTATTAACCAGTGTTGGTAAGCTCTAATTGTGTAAATTGTGTAAATCAATACATTGGCAGGCCTGAGTATGCTCTCGCAGCACACATTAGAAAAGTGAGCCAGCCACTTTTCATCCAGCCAGGCAATCTAGAGTGTTGAAGGACTCTTGATATTGTAAGGTAATTACTAAAGTATTGATATCCAGCACATATCAGTCCTTATAAGTTTGGTGTCTGTTGGAAAATAAAGCCCAGCTGGCTACACCAGGCTCTCTTTGGTGGATTCAAAATACTTGCTTGGTTCCAATTTACATTTGGGGGGAAAGTGAGATTGTGTGTGGGTGGACATGAAGATCAGAGACCTTTAAGAACAAAATTTGAGGCCAGTGGCACCTTAAAGATCCAACCAAGTTTTATTCTGGGCATCAGCTTTTGTGTGCATGTACAGTTTCATTTAGATTGCACGCACACTTATTTTATCTGACATGAGCCTTTTTTTGCTATTAATCAGCGGGGGGAAGGGGAATGATCTCCTAAAGCTTTTCTGTATTGCCTTTTACAGTCAAATTTGTGACCATTAGCTTGTCCTATGCTATATGGTATGTATATTTGCAGATCTGAAAGTGTTTATTTTAAAAGTGAATTTCAAAAACAGGACACAGCAAGAGACCTCTGAGATACCACTATAACCACTGGCCAACTTCCACCTTTTTCTGGATTTGGCCTGGTCCATGGGCATTGTTTGGGGGGGGGTGCTCCCTAAATTTATGGGGAGGGAGCTTCTCCGTAAATTTCATAGGTAGTGATAATGGAGGCCCCTCCCTGTGATGTCATTGGATCAAATGTCTCTGGCTGGGCCCCAGCTCCCCCCCCCCCCGGGAAATTGAAAAGTCTACCCCCCTGATTTCAGGATGGCTGTTTAAACTTTGCCTACTTCAAGCAACTGAACCAGGAGGATTGAAATGAAAGCCGATTTCTTGGGGCTACTGTGCAGCTGCAGCAGGCCAATTGTAAACTTTAAAAAATTATTAGAAACCATTGGACAGAATCCCCGCCCACATGTCATAGGTGATGTTCTTGCCCCAATTAAGAAAAACTCTGGATTTTGGTTGTAGTTGCAGAACAAATACACAGAATACAGAGTCAATACTCGAGGGAAAAGAAAATGGTGCAGACAGCAGGCAAATAGATCTGAAGTCAAGCTTAAAGACTTGACTGCTGGGATACTCTGCAGTAAGCAGTCTGTGCATAAAGAGCCATGGTCACCTGTGGTCATCAGATGTTTGTGTAACCACTTTATGAGAATTCATTTTGTGTATGAGCTTTTAGGAACCTGCTCTTAACAGCCAGATTGTCAGGTATGAATCAGTCTGACTCCAGTTGAGGTACATTAAAATCAGATTTGTTGGTGTCCAGCTGTTTCATGAACTGTTCATTTGGGAGACACTTTTATACAGTTTTGGGATTACATTGTAAACTTATCATACTCTTGATACCCTCCAGGTTAATACCACCAAGGAAATAATTGTACCTTTTAAGGCACCACTTTCTCAACAGACTTACCATTCCAGAATCTTGCAAGCTCAACAACAGGCAGTGCAAATAACAGCTGCTGTTAAAAGTGGTCAAGCTTTTGTTGCTGCAACTTGTGGCTCAAGAAAAAGTGCATCAGTAATACCAGCTACACAGATTCAAACCACGGGACCTGTGGGTATGGTCAATTGATACAGCATAGTTTTCTAATTTGAATGAAGAATGTGTTGTGTTGAGTAGATTTAGTTTGCTTTTTAACTGGATTTCTCTTTTAGCTGACCCTGGAAGTCTCTTAAAGTCTTTTCTATATCCTCCTCCCATTCTCTCCCCTGAACAAGACCTGCTTTGAGAGTTCTATTCTCAGGTATGCAGAGAACTAGGCAATTACAGTTCTTGGTCCAAATCAGGCCGGAAATCTCCTCATTAACATGAAGATATGCCTATGTACTGATTGTACAGACATTTGAAAAGGGCACTGCCTATAGTCACAGATAGCTTATAAGCATGTTAGGACCCAATAACTATGTCAGGCACCCCTTTTTCCAGAAAATAAAAATCTGGTGACAGACCGTTAGTAATTACATTAACTGTTTCAGCCACTTGGTTGTCATGAAATGGCTTCTGGCTCTCAATGAAGTCCAGCTCCCAAATAAGAAATAATAAAATTGGCATTTCAGGAGATTAGACTTTATTGATATATGTAGTTTAAAACAACTGTTTTTATCTATTTCAGTTTGTTTAAATGTGTTTAAAGTTCAGCCAGTCTCAACAAGCAACAGTCACATGAATGTACTACTTCCTGGAAGTGCATTGACAACAATTCAGTCCAGTAATTCAGTTAGACGGATTGCTTCCATGCCAGTTAAGGTATTACATTTTTTCTTTCCATTGCTACTGAGAAAAAGTCTTCTGTGTAGGAAACACATTGTTTTCAGCAGTAAGTATGTATGTTTGCTTATGTATTAGGTTTGCAGTACCTCCCATATTTTGCCTTATTTTACCTCCTGATTGTATGGGATAGATTTAACATAATTATGTAGTTAACCTATTTATTGCAGCTTTATGACAGGCAATTAACAGTACTGGGGTTTTTTGAGGGGGGGATTACTAAATATTCCTGGAAGGAACTTAGTTTGGAAAGGTGGGTGGGGGGTATGTCCAGAGAAAGCTAATACAAAATTTTTGGAATGCTAATGAATGAGTAGACTTTCCTTCCACCTTTAACTGCATGGTTGCTTTTGCATTCATGCAAATTTGTTATAACCTGTTATCCCTTGAAAGCTGGGTGGGTAAATTCAGCAAGATCTTTTTAAAAATGAAACAAGGAATGTGTAGACAGAGGTCAGTGCAAACACCATTAAATCTTTTAGTACTGCTGTCTGCAGACTTCACTTTCTTGTGAACTACGTCAGGTGCAGCATGCCATATCTGCTAGAAAATTTTAAAATGAGTGGTTGCCTCATTAGTTTTGGTTAACTTGTGGCATTAATATACTTTTGATTTTTGAAAGGAAAAGCCAAATCGTTATGGAAATTATAAGACAAATCTTGGTGAATTAATCTTGTATATGCTGAGGTGGGGTAAGAGAGAACAGAAAATAAGAGTCTGTGGCATTTAAGATGCCTGTTAAAAATAATTCTGCTCTGTATAATTTAATATAGCATATTAAAAATAAATATACAATTTCAGGTATCAAGTCGGAAAAGCCCTTCTGTTGTTCCAAAATTTGGATCTAAAGTACCACATGATATAAGACAGAGATATGTCAACTTTTTTGTGGAAGAATTCTTAAAAGTTTGTACAACAGTAAATGAAGCTTTTGACAAGGTCTGCATTTGTGATGAAGAACAGTATAATATCTTGCTTCTGGGTGGTTTTGCTTCTTTTCTCATCCTACTAACAGATTTTGGTCCATGTTCCTTGTTTTTATTGACAAAAAATGATTAGTATATTTACTTAGAATCTGTCCCGTGAAGAAATATTTAAAACATTCTGGTAAATATTTGAGAAAAGCATATTTTATAATGAAACATCTAGGAAATAAATGCATTGAGGATTAAACCAAACAAGATTGGGGGGGAAGTTCTGTGATTGGTGCACCAAGTTTATTGAAAAGTATAGTTATTGAGCAAGTGGAGTCACAATTTTGATCTGGACCCACAGCTTGTGGTGGTGGGGTTTACCCCACACAACTTTTCCAGCCTGAACAGCTGCTGTTTGTTCTGCTGGGACAAATATGTGGGGGCCTGCATCTGTAAGTTCCAGCAGGTCAAATTGCATATCACATGCTGTTCAGGTCAGGAAACAGTGCAGGGGAGAAGGTTTAAACCTTCCCTCCATGCACTTCAATCCCAATCAGAATTGGTCTCATAATGCCAGAGCTAGGTACTCTGATCCTGTAAATATGACCATCTCATCTGCTTTTCGCCCTAAGATATCAACAAATTATTGTTGCAATACTGAATATAGAACTTAATTTGGAAATGAACTGTTAAACAAAGTTGTAGCAAACTGACTCATATGTTTAAATAATATATATTATTTTTGTAGCAGATCAGGGTCCCCCCCCAGAAAAAAATAGTTTGATACCTGTTTTGTATTTATCAGTTTCTTGAGGGCCCTGGGTTTCCCTACACAGTTCCAGTGAGTGAGAAGCCCAGGGTAGTATTTTGTTCTGCACTGCAGTATTTATTATATTCACTTTATTTTAATGTAGGCATTGGCAGAAGAAAAGGCAATATATGACCGCTGTGGTGGTAAAAATATGTACTTGAACATAGCTGTGAACACACTTAAAAAACTGAGGAATCATGGCAGTTTGTCATCAGATTGTAAGTCATGTTTTTTGGGAATGGGAAAATTTGAGTGATTACTGGTTTCTTCATCATTGACAAGTACACTAATTTAAACTATTTATAATAAATATGTATAAATGACATACAACAATTGTAAAAAAATCAGTTTGCTTAGGAATGTAAGGTACTTGTGGCTTTGGAAAATAACAAATTTTTGTTTTATATAGGCTGGAATTTTGGTAATAGAAGCGCTACTTCTGCTGGTTTCAGAAAACAAGAAAAAAATGGTAAAACAATATTGTTGTTGCCTTTTGAAAAGTTCTACACTCACACTGTAAACTTTTCATGCAAATGGCAGTTATATAAACTCTTCTATCTGCCCCATTTTGTCACCTGCTTACAAATCTTCCGGGACAGTGTTTGTCCCAGTCCTGATACCTATATGGTTAAATGCATGTTGCACATCTTTTACATGTATTTCCAGACTGATGTTAATAGGAGACTTAAACTTGCACAAATAAATGTGTGTAGACTTTGTACACCCTTGTCATGCACATAGAGTTTAGGTGGGTGAGACAAAGAAGTCTGCCATTGTGGTGCTAATGAATGCATTTATAATAAGCTTCTGTACCCTGTTTATTTCCTTAAGCAGAGGTGTCAGCCTGGATATAAATTCCTCCACATGTACTTTCAGAGACAAAATGGTTGATATAATTATGTACTCATTATACAACTGTAAACATTCTAGAATAAACAAGTCTGTCATTTGAAGAGTCCTTGCTAAAATATTCTTTTAGTTGGTACAAGGCAAAAATAGGCAAGGAAATATTGGTTGGGTTAAATCTGACAAACAGCTCCCAAAGTACTCCATAGCTGCTCAGATACTCTCCAGAAGAGCTATGAAAAATTTAAAAGCATGTAAAAATTCATCAGAGAAAAATAAGCATATAGTGGTTGCCCATTAAATTAAATCTTGATTACGATGTGAAAATGTATAAATGATGGCTCTCCAGAGTTATGCTAATTGTTTTGTTTATGTGTTTAAGAGTTTACAGGAATTACTCTCTATAGACTTCTAAAAGGTTATGCTCTCACTGAGGAACAGCTGAAGGAAAATGGCTATCCAGAACCAAATCCTGAGAAACCTGGTAGTGCTCTGTTATGCTCTGGCAGAGTTAAACCAGCTGTATATGTCTGTGAGTGAATGAGTGCAAAGTGTTAAAGCTAAAGGAATGTGGAGTATTTTTTTAGAAAAATAAAACAGCCTTTAACATAAGATTATATTCACCATATTCTGTTGCTCTGTATTGCAAGTTTATTTTTTAATACTGGTGAAGAAAAACCTAGATATATTTCTCAATTAAACAGTATATTTCCTTGTTGTTATTATTCATTTATTTTATTTATAGCTCACTTTTCTCTTTGACACTCAGGGCGGATTTCACAGTAAGTCAATACAATAAAATAGCTTGAGAAATACAATAAATAATGCAATAGCAGGCCTCAGATTCAGCAGGAGCACAGCTGCTGAATCTTTTTGAGGGTTCCCGCTCTTCTTCCCCACCTACCTTGTCCATTGAATAATTGTTGCAGCTGCATAACAATCCCTGGATTAGGAGAGTGGGCAGCCAGCCAGCCACCGGGGGCTTTGCCACACCCCCAGCAGTCCTCATTAACCCCTGAAGAAGCCTGCACCACCCTTTCTCCACTTATGTGATTTTGGGTGATGGGTGGCTTTTTAGCCTTTTTACTGGGGGGGGGGGACCCAGGAGGGCACCAGGTGAGTGAAGCCTGCTTAGCAAGCAGGCCTCGCTCACCTGGGGCTCTTCTTTCTTGCATTGGGTTGCTTTTGGCTGGGGGGGTGGAACCGGCAGCATATGCTAATGAGTTATGCTACAAAACGACATGGCAATAGGAGTAGGATTACAAAAATTAAAAATCTATTTGGGGGTAATCAGCCATGTCATATTTTGCTGGCTTAATGGATATTGCTAGGCTAACTTTAATCACTTTTTCTATATAAATTTAGAATATATGAACTAATTTTCTGTGACCTATCTGGTCTACTTTGAATTTTTTTTAAAATTTTGTCCTGGAACTGTACTTAGTGGCTGCTTTTGGACTAAAATTTTGATGCCTTGTAGGTACTTTTTCATATCTTAGAAGTTAATGCAGTTAGGCTTTTTGCAACTGGTTATGATATTTAAATAATTTTAGGATAAGTGTGTGTTGGAATAGGTAATGTCTGGTGTACAAAAAGAGATGACCCTACAGGGCATGGCATAAGGAAAGCTAGTCAGAATAGGAATGTAGGAGTTTCTGCTCTCTTTCCTTTGCTGTCATTTCCTACTTTGTCTCCAGAATGCTACTCTTGGGCTATATGCTGTTTTTCAGAAATGCCAAAAACACAACATACTCTCCTAGCCAGCAGTATAGTTAGCTTGCTATTTCTGTCTGTCTCCTTTTCTATCCAGTATGTTAGCTTGGTTCCTTAAATAAAGTTTATTTAATCCTTACTGTGTACTTTCTCTGCCAAGAGTATGGACAAATAAACTTTAGCAGATCTCTAATTTGACTTGTCCCTGAATTATGCTATTGCTTTCAGCTTCTAGAAGAATTTGCTGTAGGTGTGGAAAAATATATAGTGTAAGTTCGTCAGGAAAGCATGTCCGGATAGAAGAATGCAATTACCATTCTGGTAGAATATTGAAACATAAAGGTAAGAATAAATTTACCCCTTTCTTGTGTACATTGGAATTGCAATTTATGGCAACCCCATAGGGTTAAAAAAACAAGAGAATAACAGAGGTGGTTTGCCATTCCCGTTTCTGCATATTGACCCTGGAATTCCTTAGTGGTTTCCCATCCAAATACTTAGGAGGGCCAACCCTTCTTAGCTTCTGAGATCTGACTAGCCTGAGCCATCTAGGTGAGTGTGATAAGAGGTTACTCTTTAAATTAGCACAAAGTACACAAACACACGTAATTTTTCTATTTATATTTCCCTGGTTAAAAGAGTCACTTGCTCTTAGATACAAAAACAAGAATGTGGCATTTGTAAATCTGTTACTGTTGTGACTTACTTGGCTTTCCATAGTAGGGTTAAACTTTGTGTGATGCTTCAAGTTCTGTGACTGGAACTCTGGGTGTAATTTGTCTAAAAGAGCAACTGTGAGAGGTAGACAATGTAGTCTGAATCTGGAGTGCCATGGAGGGGACAGTGGAAATAACTCTTCCTTCAGTTCTCCCTTGGGCCACTTTAAGCCATAGTAGGGAAAATGCTGAGGCATAGTATGAGAGCATGTTTGTCTTCCATATTTTTGCCAAATCAGCTGGTAGAAGTGATGTTAAACTTGGATTGTAACTTTGCTCCAAAACTACAACCCTTATAAGACCTTGTAAGGGCCGAATTATACATCAGGA
This sequence comes from Heteronotia binoei, assembly GCF_032191835.1. Classification (NCBI taxonomy): domain Eukaryota; kingdom Metazoa; phylum Chordata; class Lepidosauria; order Squamata; family Gekkonidae; genus Heteronotia; species Heteronotia binoei. The sequence goes on from NC_083226.1 coordinate 44,986,689, forward strand.
GTCCAAATTAAGAACATTATCAAATGAAGTTTGGCCCTTAGCCTGCGAGAATTTCTTTTCGGTAAAAAACACTTTTGACAAGTAAAGGATTTTAGAGTCTTAGAATTCCAGCTACAGTGAGAGACCCAAGAGAAAATGTACCAGAATTTGAATTAAAAGCAAAATTTATTTGGATTACTAAGAACAAAGCTGTTTGTTCTAACCCTTGATGTATTTGTATGTGATCTCGGAATTCTTTTTGTTGTTGTTGTTGTTAATATACTTTAAATAATGTACTCATTGAACATAAGTTAATTGGAAGGTTAATGTTTAGAATAGTAGATTTAAAAAGGATAAAAAATCAGATGCCTTTAATGTTTTTTAATAGTTCCTGGTGGTTTGGAAACACGCTATAATTGTTGTGAGGGAGTAGTTGGGTCTCCTGGATGCCAGGTTGCAAAGGTAAGGTTTGCTGTACAGCATAGTTTTTCAAACTTTGCCAAGCATAATTCACTTTGGTTCTTTTTTTGTTCCTGTATAACTACAGCTGTGTACTTCTAAAAAGGAAGTGTTTAGGAATATCCACACACAGACATTTCAATTCCTATTTTTTTTATTTTTTCACCATTACGGTAAGGAATCAGGCCAACAATTTACATCCTAATTTACAAGGCCGTTACAAGGACTATAGTGGTAATGTCTGAAATAGGATTTGAACACTTCACTTGGACTAGCTCTATAAATACTGATTGTTATCATATAGTGTTTCCCAGAAAAGGACAGTTTAAGTTTTAATGAAATGTATTGGCAGTATAGCATTTGAATTTTTCTTTGTACTTTGCAGCTGCATGTTCATGATGGAAGAAGGGAAAACTTAGATGGATTTGTGAAGACTTTCATCAAGCCACCTCCACTTGGTGGAAATCATGGTGTATTTGCACTAGACTGTGAGATGGTATGGTATAAGATCCCTTGCAGATTTAACAAAAAAAAAATTCCTATTTGTTGCTTCTTGGCAGTACAATCTAATCATAATTACTTGGGAATCATAATCTAATCATAATCACTTGGGAAATCTAGATCCAGAAAGCTTTGACACGTGTAGTTTTTTAGAAGGGAGAAACAGTTTCTCATAAGAGAGATATCTACAAGGTTTGTGTAATGTTACTTTGTTGTGGATTTGCAGCACATAGTATGCATTGTTTAGTAAAACAGCTTATGCAGTTGTGTGCAGATTTATGACATATACCCTAATCCACCTATTCAGGAGACTATGTGCAATTTAATTAATTCAACTCACCTTCTTTGCAAACTAGGGTATGCATTTTTTTAAAAAAAGTTAATTAAAAAAATTAAGTGTTTTTTTTTAAAGTGTTAATAACAAAATTTCTTGACTCTCAATTGCTGCTTTATGATTTTTTGTCCTGAAAATTTGGGACTGTTTTTCCAGCACCACCATTGAGGCAGCAGGAACAGGAAGTGAAGGAAAGAGAGAAAGGTGGCTCTGCCAGACAGCTACTGGTCCACATTTCCCATCTCTTTAAATTTTCAAAGAACTAGGAGCGCTCCTAGCAGCTGATGTTGACTAACTTCTGATAGAGGGACAACAGAAGCCAGATCCGCCTGCTGCTAGAAATTCCAATGACAGGTAGAATTGGCCTTTGCCTATCTTTCTGTCAAAAGTTATTCAGTGCCATCAGCAGTTAGGTGGGCTTCTAGTCCATTGAAAATGTAGAGGGATGGTAAACGTGGACCAGCAGCTGTCTGGCACAGCCAGCCCGCCCCCCTTCCCCCACTTCTGCATCTCCCCAAAACCAAAACATTCTTGAAATTTAATGAGATAAATTTTCATTGCCCCCAGAATTTCAGGAGTGTTCTGGGTAATTTCAGGTATCCCATTACTTACCTGAAACAGGTAATTTGTGTTTAATTTTACATCATGTATATCCATGTTTATATCCCTATTGCTAACTTTGTTCTTTATCTCATGGCTCATGCTAATTGACATTATAAAGCAAATTAAATGTTTGAATAACAAATCTAGAAGGAACAAATAGAAGATATTCTTGTTTTTGTTCCTAAAGAGGAAACAAGAGTTGCTTGTTAATATTAGCATGTGCTCTGCCTTGAAAATAGACAAAACTGAAAAGATATTGCCATTTTCATTATAGACAAAACTGAAATATATTGCCATTTATGTTAAATTAATGTGCTTGTAGTTTTGCATAGAGAAGTGGAGATCCTGAGTATGTTCTAAAGAGTAAAAGAGGGTTCTACACAAAGCTGTTAATAATGTTGAACTGATAGTTCATTTCAGGTTAGGTAGCAAAAGAGTTTCAAAAGCATGCTTTTGAAGCTAAATAAGCACAGCTTCAGGAAACAGTAATATGGAATGATTACAGAGAGTTATGAAACCTTGTACTGATTGTGGAATAAAAATCTGCTGTGTGAAATCAAGCATTTTACTAGAGAAGCAGCTTATTAATAAAATGTCTGAAATATTGATGCTACTATATCCAAGAAAAGAAAAAGATGTACCTCCTTGTTTCCACTATAGTTTGTATTATGTTCTCATGGATTTTTAAAGTCTGAAACAGTTCCTATCTGGATTTATAATTCATGAAGCATTTATAGAAACAAAAGAGCAAAAATGGTGCATCTGTCACAATTTCAAAATTAATAGTATATTTTCAAGCAATGTCAGAACTTGACTAGGTGTTCTTTGAATTAACTGGATGCTCAGATGTTCTATTTAACACATTTCCTTTTCTAGTGCTACACAACACACGGTCTGGAACTTTCCAGGGTGACAGTAGTTGATCCTTCTCTCCAAGTTGTCTATGGTACAGTTGTGAAGCCAGATAATGAAATCATAGATTATAATAACAGGTATGTTGCATAGTTTAAATGCCAAATCATCAAGAGTGAGATGATAGTGTAGATATAAACCATGGCTGACCCTGCCGCTAGGCAAACTAAGCAATTTCCAAGAGCACTGGCTTTCTAGGGGTGCCAGATTGGGTGCCCCGCATGTGACTCAGTGATGTTATCAGTGCGGGGGGGGGGGGGGGCACCAGAAGTTAGCCTTACCTAGGGTGCCAGACAGACTAGGGCCCACCCTGCTAACACAATTGCTTCGTTTTGCTTTGGCATTTCTTTGTGAACTACATCACATCTCAATTACTTTAAAAAAAGTTTTGTACATTGGCACATTAAGTGCTGTTTTATATTAGAGAGGAAAAAGTGGACAAGCTAAAGAAACTTTTAAGTATCTGTAAAATAGTTGTATTTGGTAAGCATGTTAAAGCATGAATATCATTGTGCAGGCTGCATGGATGGTAATTCTCCTTTAATTATTCATGTATGTGTCTATGATGTATGCAGGCTGAGCCAGGTGAAAAACCAGGGTCCAAGACCAGCATACTACCTAGTAACTGGTGGTTGTGGATTGCAGTTGTCAGTGTATTCATGAGTATGAAAATTGTTTCAAAGAGGATGCCCTCAATTTTAGAGCTGGAGTTTTGTAAAACAAATGCCTTCCTTTTAATTAATCAATTAAACTAAAACATTTTAAAGAAAATATGGCAATATTAAAGCCAGGTATAGGTTGCTGAAAATCCTTCAGTAATATTCGCCATAAAATCAAATTGATTTTAAAAGGGATACATGACCTGAATTTCTAAAGTATTCACCCCCTTCCACCTCTCTATTTTTATTAGGCACTAACAATGCTTATTTATTTTGTATTTCTTTAATCTCTTCTAGATTATCTGGAGTAACGGCAGAAGACATGGAGAATACTGTAACATCAATTAGGGATGTGCAGGCAGTATTGCTAAACTTGTTCAGTGCAGACACTATTTTAATCGGCCACAGTTTAGAGAGTGTTTTATTTGCTCTTAAGGTAAATGTTTACAGAATAATTAGCTCTTTAAAGTATAATAGTTTGAAATATTCTCAAGTTTATGCTTACATTTTTAAAACAATTTCCCAAGTTAAAAAAAATTCAGCAGTGCAATTCTTCTAAATCCATTGAAGTTAATGTGTTTAGAAAGATGTAACTCTTTTTATTGTTTAAACCAATTTTATTATTCTGTAATAATTCTGTAATAATACTCATCATCTATCATTAAAAAGTTAATACAAATACATTACACTTTTCTCCTCCCTCCCCCCCTTTTCATGACCACCAACGGTGTATTTTAATTAAGGTACTAAAAATAAAAGGTAACTTTATCAATTAAAGCATCTTCATTAAAAAATCTTCAAACAAGAGAAAAAGAAAAAAAACCATATATTATAGTTATAATCCATCTTCATTATAATCCTTTAGTCCTTTAAAAAAAAAGTTGAAAGAAAAAAAAATGTTCCCCTATTCTCGCTTTTTGACTGTAGTTCATTTATTATTCCTCTAAAGTTCAACTATTGTCAAAAATCACCAAGTATCCTTTTACCTTCCATTTTTTTTCAACATTTTTGAAATTTTCCCCACTCATTTTTAAACTTCTCTAAATCATATTCTTTTAAGATTCTTGTAAGCTTGTCCATTTCACTCCAATGCATAACTTTTAAAGTCCAGTCCCATTTTTCTCGTATTTTATCTTGCTTCCACATCTGTGCATATAATGCCCATGCAGCTGAAAACATGTACCAAATTATCATTCTATCTTGTTTTGGAAATTTTTCCATTTGTAATCCCAACAAAAAGATGTCTGGTGCCTTCTTAATATTATAACCCAAAATTTTTGAAATCTCTTGCTGAATCATTTGCTAAAATTGTTTTGCCTTTTCACAAGTCCACCACATGTGGTAGAAAGATCCTTCATATCCAACACCTGATTGTTCCATTTTTGCCAATTTCTTAGGTGTCATATACCACCTATATAACATTTTGAAACAGTTTTCTTTAATATTATAACATGTCGATATCTTCATAGAGTTCTTCCATAAGTACTCCCATAACTCCATCTGTATTTCTTTATATTTATCGCCCATTTTATCATTTGAGATTTAACTACTTCATCTTCTGTAGACCATTTCAATAATAATTTATAAATTCTTGAAATCAATTTTTCGTTGTCGCCAAACAGCATTCTCTCCAATTCTGTTTGTTCTTGTCTTATTCCATCATTTTTAATGTCCTGTTCAAGCAAACTTTTAATTTGTTGCAATTGAAACCAGTTATATTCATATTGTAGTTCTTCAGCCGATTTTAATTCCACCTTTCCTCCATGTATTTTTAACAATTGTTTATATGATAACCACTTCTCTTCATTAATATCTGAATATAACTTTATTACTTCTGTTGGCACAATCCAAAGCAGTTTCCTCTCATCCCCATATCTTTTATATTTTGACCAGGTATTTAACAAATTGCTTCTTATATAGTGATGTAAGAAAAAACCATCCATCTTGCTTTTCCCATAACACCTATAAGCATGCTAACCAAAAACATTTCCATGACCTTCTAGTACTAGTAATCTTCTTTTTAGTAACGTCATCCATTCCTTGATCCACACCAAACATACTGCATCATGGTACAACTTTAAATCAGGCCGTTGGAAGTCGCCCCTTTCTTTTGCATCAGTCAAGATTTTCATTTTAATTCTTGGTTTTTTCCAGGCGCATACAAATTCTGAAATTTTCCTTTGCCATTTATTAAATTGTTTATTATTCTTCACTATTGGAATTGTTTGAAGCAGAAACATAATTCTTGGTAAAACGTTCATTTGTGGAAATTCTGCCCAGTATAGACAAGTTCAACTTATTCCATTTTATCAGATCTCCATCAAGCTTATACCAAAGCTTCTTATAATTATTCTTGTACAAGTCAATGTTTTTTGTTGTGATTTCCACACCTAGATATTTTACTTTGGAGGTAACTTCACACTCTGTTAAGCTTTGCAGTTCTTTCTGTTTGTTCTTTGGCATATTTTTGCACAAATTTTTTGATTTTTCTTTTGTTTATATAAAAGCCTGCCAGTTCTCCATATTCTTGTATCTGGTGTTACATGAGTAGGGTTTTCATTTATAAACATTACATCGTCTGCAAACGTTCTGTATTTATAAAAAAAACCCTCTTAATTTCAGTCCCTCTAACTCTTTATCTTCTTGAATTTGCATAAGCAAAACCTCTGAAGTCATTATAAATATCAATGGAGATAGAGGGCAACCTTGTCTTGTTCCTTTACTAATTATCATTTTTTCCATCAAATCTGCATTTATACAGAGTCTTGCTTGTTGTTCAGTATATATCGCCTTCACCATTCTTATAAAATCTTCTCCCAATCTCAGTTGCTGCATCACTGCAAACATAAAATCCCAATGCACATTATCAAATGCTTTCTCTGCGTCTGCAAAAAATAATGCTACTTCTTTTTCAGAATGTTTCTCATAATATTCAATAATGTCTATGGCTGTTCTGATATTATCTCTAATTTGCTTCCTGGGAAGAAATCCTGCTTGTTTTTTAATAAAATTATTCAAATGCTGTTTAAGGCATTCTGCTAAAATTCTAGCATATATTTTATAGTCATTATTAAGTAATGAAATTGGTCTATAGTTTTTTACATTCGTGGCATCTCTGTCTTCCTTTGGTATCAACGAAATTACTGCTTCCTTCCATGTATTAGGTATTTTCCCATCTATTCTTATAATATTCGTCAATTTCTGAAGTTTTGGTAGTAGCACCTCCGTGAGGACTTTGTAAAATTTTGCTGTAAAACCATCTGGACCGGGTGCCTTCCCTAATTTCATTGAATTAATTGCCACCTCTATTTCTTCTTTTCCAATTGGTTCATTTAATACATTCTCCATATTTCCTGTTAAGGGGTTTGCTTTAATTTTCTGTAGATATGCGTCAATTTTTCCCTTATCCACCTTTTGACATTTAAACAACTTGGCATAGCATTTATAGAATTCTCTTTTAATTCCTTCCTGGTCAACTATGTCCTTGCCTCCTGATACAATTTTGTTAATAACTTTATTCTCCCTTTTTTTTTCATTTGCCAGGCCAAGCATTTTCCAGGCTTATTCGCTCCTTCTGTTGGAGTCTTTTTAAATTCCATTCCACTTCTTTGTTTAGCAAATGTCTCAATTGACTTTGTAATATTGTAATCTCCCTTATAATTTTCTTTTTCCCAGGTCTCTTTTTAAGCTCCTTCTCCTTTTTTCCAATCTCTTTCTGAATGTCCATCATTTGTTTGTCTTTGGCTTTTATCTTAGTTTGAAATTTAGTGTCCTCTTTTTTATTTATTTGAAAGAAAGATTTAGTCTCCTTTTCCAGAGACATCACTACTTCCTTTTTCTGTAGTAAATCTTCATTTATCCTCCATCTTAGGGTCTTTTTCACGGGTTTTGCAGACCACATTAATGGATTGTGGTCTGTCCCTATTTTAAGAAGAAACTCTCTTTTTCGTTATGAGTCCAAGATCTTTTGTAATCCATTACATATCAATTCTTGAGAAAGAATTATGCCTTGCTGAAAAGAAAGTAGTCACGTTCTTTAGGGTTAAATTCCCTCTATATTTCTTCCAGACCTCCTTGTTTTACTAAATAAAAAAATGACTTTGGTAGTTTTCCTTCATTATTTTTTCCCAGATCTGTCCAAAATATTTTAACTGTTCCATTAAAATCTCCCATTATCGTAGTTTGCTCATACATCACTTGACCTAGTTGTTGCAAAATGTCTTTAAAGAAAGAGTCTTTTGCTCCATTTGGGGCATACAATCCCAATAACAAAGCTTTTTTATGGTTCAGCATCACTTCCACCGCGATATATCTACCATCATCATTCTTAAAAATCAGTTTTGGGTCTAATTCTTGTTTAACATAAAAAACAACACCCCTTTTTTTTCTCCTTGGCCAATGAGCAAAATTCCATACCAAGTTGTTTGTTCTATAAAAAATTGTAATCAATTTGTTTAATATGTACTTCTTGTAGGCAAATTATATTACATTTGTTTCCCAATCCAATGAAAAGTTGCCCTAGTTGCCCTTTTTTGTGGTGAATTTAGTCCATTTACATTCCAAGATATTAATTTGTAATCCATCATGATTTTTTATTTTTAATCTGTACCCCCAAATTCCTTATGTTCGTCCAGAAACTTCGTAATTTCTTGAGTGCTTGTGATTGTAACTCTCTTTCTTTTGTGTTCAAAACTTAGACCCTCTGGAAGTATCCATCTATATCTCATTTTATTTTCTCTCAACTTTTCAGTAAATTTTTTGTACATTCTCCTTTCGTTTATAACTTTCCTTGACAATTCTTTCATAATTCTTACACTGCTGCCATCCACCTCCAATGTATTTTCAAATTGTTTACTTAGAATCTTTCCTCACCATATCACTTGTCACAAATCTTACTACCACATCTCTTGGTAATTTGTTTTTTCTAGCATAGTCTCGAGTTAACCCTGTAAATATAATAAAAATAACTGGTTTCGTCAGGGTTGTCCCCCCAAAACTCAGCAATGATTCTTATTATATATGTCCTTAGATCAGTCTCAACAGATTCAGGCACCCCTCTCAAATGTATCTGATTTTCCATTAGTTTACAATCTTGTAGCACTGTTTTCTTCTGCATTTTTTTATAGTGGAATCCACTGTCAATTCTTAAGTCTTGATCTTTCACCTTTTCTTCTACCTCCTGAACTTTCTTTAACACTGCTTGGGAGTCTTTCCTGAGTTCCTCAATTTCTTTTTTAATTTCTTTTTTAACCGCCTGTGCACTGGATTCAGTGTCTTTTTTTAATTCCTTCTTACTCTCTGTTATTGAATCTTTTATTACTTTTGCCAGTCTTGCCTCCATGGCTTCTATTGCTGCCTGCCATTTAGACATTTTTGCTTCTTCAAGTGACCTAGCCCTCGTACAAATCTGCTTTGCTCCTGATTTATGCACAGGCATCACTGCCTGCCCATTGCTAAAATAGGCTCTGAAGTTGACCTTACCAAATCGATTTTTAATTGCACAGTCATAGATTAAGGCTTGCCCTTTTAGATGAGCCCAAAATCGCCGTTCCCAGAAACTCCTAAGTCGAGATATTAATTTTTTAAAGTTTTATTTTCTTCAAAATGGTGTCTGTGGTTTTTCTGTCCCTTTAAAAAATTTTTTTCCTTTTTCTCCTGGAGTGCTCCAAAATTAGTTCAAAGCATATAATCCAATAGATTTTACCTTTTAATAATGATACCTGCCAGCTCCACTGTTTTTTAAAGTCCCGTTTTCTTTTTAAAAAAATTTAAACTTTTGACCTTTTAATGGCCGCCGGTACTTCTCTATGATTTATGGTCCTGGAGAGGGCTAGGAGGCTTGCAGTTTTCCCTTCCTTCCTTTCCTCTCTTGCCACAAAGTCTCATTTTCGATGGTTGAGAAGTCTCACATTACTTCTATGATGCCATTTCCTGTGACATCCAACAAGTCAGCAGATCTGTTTTGGAGGGGGCTGTCTGGCTTGATCACAGGTATTCAAAACAAAAGTTGTTTTTCCTCTTTTAACCTTATTTCTCAAATTTCATTAGTCCCAAATTTACCCCCTCCTTTTTCTTCTTTAAAATAACGTAGTTGGATCCAGACCTTTGTCTTTATTTCAAATAAGTCTTATTTTAGTCCCGGAGTGATAGATAAAGATATTTTACCTTTAAAGTTGCTATCCTTTTGAACACCGTTCTCTTCAAAAATAGATGTTAATTACTTTCAAAGAAGCTTTGAATCCTGGTAAATTTAAGTCAATTTAATGATCCCATAAGTCCTCTATAGATGTTGGAATGCAATCCTTCTCCGGGGACTTTTCAAAGCCAAAAAGGAACCCCACTGGAATTCCTCGTCAGCTAAAGTAAATCACCTCAGAATTTAATATGCATGTCTTGGCCTTCTCCCTGCCTGGGAGAAGTAGGCAGCAGGTGTTAGGATCACCTTCTCTGCCCAGAACAGAGGCTCTGGTCTGTTCCGCTATTGAGAAGCAGCTCATTCCTCCATGACCCAAACCTGGAAGGCCCAAAAGATGTAACTCTTTTTAAGGTGGCACTGTGAGTTATTTTACACTGCACATTTGAGATGTAATTGTTTATATAACCTTTCATACGGATTCTTGTGGAGCTTTCCTTGCTGCTGCAGATTCAGAGAAAGTTGCAGTGAGAACAGAGTCCAATTCATGTAGCAGTTTCCCTGCCATTTAAACTGCCTCAGTATTCTTCCACCAGTATCATGGCCAGTATTCTTCCACCGGAGGGCTTTTTAATAAATCAGGAATAGCTAGATCAGTATAGCTCTAAGATAATATTCTAATAATATACTTCTGTGGTGTATAGCCTGCACCTTTCCCCTTCTGATTCCCACAGTGAAAAGGGCTAAGCAGTTTATTTTTTAATGAAATCTAGAAAAGTAGTAGATTGTTACAGTGTGTTAGCATTGTAGTTATCTAGAGATTCCTGATTTTTGTTTTAAGTTTTCTTAAAACGTGTGTTGGAGGAAATGGAGGTTTCAGGGCCTAAAATGGTACTGATTCAGGAGCAACTTGCAGAAATGCACAGCTGCCAAGACTGCTACCTTTTCAAAAGATCATAGCGAACCAGGCTTAGGAAAAATCATGAGTACAACCCAAAAAGGGGAGAAAAACAACCCTGCATGAGAAAGTTTCCCAAAAAGACTGAAACAAAGGCAAAGAAAATAAAATATGACTACATGTAGTGCAAATGTACAAAATATAAATATATAATTTAATAATACAATTACAAATGCTAAAATATCAATTAAAAACAACAGTCCTGTAGTTAAGCATGTAAGTACTGAATCTCAATATAAAGGCAAATGTCATTTTATTTTCTTTGTCTTTGTTGCAACCTTTTTAGTTATCTTAGGACAAATCATAGCAAAGCTGGGGAAAACACAGAAGCAGAACAAATAGGTTCATGTGGATGCTCCTGAAAACAGTGCTACTGTAAGGAAGCCAAGACAGCAAAACATCTGTGTGAAAGTGGTCTACGTGGTATTGTAAAAGTACATAGGGATTTTTTGCCACAGGAATTTTTTAAGGAGACAATTTAAGAACAAAACAGTTTGAAATAACATTGAATCCAGTTTATTTTTCTTGCAGCTATTTCACAATAATGTCGTGGATACATCCACAGTTTTTCCTCATCGTTTAGGTTTCCCTCATAAAAAAGCACTTAGAAATCTAGTAGCTGATTGTCTTAGAAGAGTCAGTCAGGATTATGGTAAGATCATTTGCTAATTGAATGCTATTTTTGCACAATTGATAGTAAAAAACCAATAAATGGCCAGAGTATGTTTTGCTATCTTCGAATTTAAGTAATTGACCTTGCCCATTGTTAGAACTGGATGCTGTAAACTTGTGGCACTTGAGATGACATCAGATTTGAAAGCATTGAATTGGATATTTCAGTCTGCAGGCATAGGATTCATGACTAGTGTAGAGGCCAGAAAAATGGAGGTTCATGAAACTCATAAAACCATGAACTTCCATGAAGTTTCCTGGTTTACAAACCAGTATGTGAGATCCATGATGCAACCGGAAAGCACTTGCAGTGCACCACAGCAGCAGCACAGCTTCAAAGGGTTTCTTGGGCATCAGCATGTCTGGCCCATGAATTGCTCCAACAGACCAAATGGACTGCCTGAAAAAAAGTGTGGCCTGTCAAAACCATGAATGTCGTAACAGGCAAATGGACCATGAACTGGCCCCTGGTCTGTGATGAAATTAGGTCTGTGGCCCAGTCTGTATCCATCCCTATTCCTGACCAGCCAGTTTGGTGTAGTGGTTAAGTGTGCGGACTCTTATCTGGGAGAACAGAGTTTGATTCCCCACTCCTCCACTTGCACCTGCTAGCATGGCCTTGGGTCAACCATAGCTCTGGCAGAGGTTGTCCTTGAAAGGGCAGCTGCTGTGAGAGCCCTCTTCAGCTCCACCCACCTCACAGGGTGTCTGTTGTGGGGGAGGAAGGTAAAGGAGATTGTGAGCCGCTCTGAGACTCTTCAGAGTGGAGGGCGGGATAAAAATCCAATATCTTCTTCCACTGGCAGTTTGTTGCATCTAGGTGACTGTGTAGTGTCAGTGACCTATTCGCACATGCAAATCATAACTTGATATTTTACAAATCAAATTGTCATTTGTTGGTTTATTTCAAATTTATTTTAGAACCCCAACAGTCACTCAGATTGTTTTAGAAGCAAGTGCAGCATTCTCATAATCTCTAGTCCCAAGGCAACTCACAGTTAAACAGGATACTTTCAGTCAGAGAAGGAGAATGCAAATTACTGACCTGACCTGGTTGATGGCTGGGATCAGTCTGATCTTGCCGTGGCATTCTTCCTGGGGGAAAAGTGCAATCTGACTGGCAGAATCCTAGTGCCCTTCCTGCTATGTCTGCAGTTTTCTGGATGAATCCATATGAGTGAACTAGCTCTAATTTCACCGGGAAAACCTAAAATTGACATATCTGTGTTGGAAATGTTCTCCAGTTCTCATATGCTATTCAGTTGAAAAATATGGTATGAGACTTCCCACATGCTCTCTCTTCATGAGACAGCATCGTTACAAGATCTGCTTCTGGGATGAATGAAAAGAGGAACTGAGATTATTTTAATAGAGCAAATACAAGGCATGGGGAAGGGGTTAATGAGGGGACAAACAAAACTGTGATTCTCCTTCTACCTCCCCCTTTGTCTTTTGCTCTCTTCTTCCTATTCACTTCTCCCTTAGCTTACACACAAGATACACCTTACCGCTTGTTCTTTTCCCCCTTGCTTTTGGACTAGATTGATCTGAGTTGCCTTTTGGGGTGGCCTGAGTGACCTGCCACTCCCTGTCTCCTGCTCAAACCCAGGAAGAAATAGCCCCTAAATGTTAATGGCAGAAGATCCTAAGCTGACCTTTATTCCTTAAATATTAAACTGAGGGAGGGGAGGGGGCTGGCTTGCTTGCCTTGCCATTTCCCAAGAACTGTTCAGCAACAAGAATCTGAACAGGTTGCTGTCAGTTCCCAGGAGCACACAGGGAATAGTGTAGTATCTTGCTCAGATCTCACAGAATATGGCGCTCTGGAGGCTTCATTTCCAAAGTGAGGGTGATGGATTTCTGAAGGATTACCTTGTTTACTAGATAATTGCTTAGTTGTGTTGTCTGATATTTTAAGATGTTAAATTGCCTACCTTTTTGCAACTTAAATGTACCCTTGTAAAGCATTTCTTCCAATTTTAATTATTCTGCCCCAATGGACTATTTCCTTAAAAAGAATATCTGAGAAAGGATGGGAACAGTGGTTGGCATGTATGTACCTGATGACTCTCATCTCTCACTTATTTTCCACCCCCTCCATTAGATTGTAGGTAAGGCAGAGCTTGCTGCTGGACAGAGCACTTGTGCTTGTATATTGCTTTTATCTTGGAGGATTCTATGTGCCTGTTTTTAACAATATTGAAAAGTCCCTCCTCCCCATGTGTGGGTGGTTTTGAAAAAAAGTATCTTTCTGCATAGCTGCAACTCACCTATGCTAAGCATAGAATTCTATTTTATTCTTTGGTTGTCATTTTTTAAAATCTTACCGATTGGAACAAACTTAATAATTATCAGAGGGAGATAGGCTGGTGGCCCACGAAGAAGGGGATGGATTCCCTGTAGTATAAATTCCCACACTGCAAAGTCTCTCCCTCCAGGATTATGTAACTTTCCACAGGTTCGAGCAAGCTGGTTCTCCCCCATCCCCCAAGCATCCTTCTGGATAGTTTTTAGTTAGAATGAGTTTTTAAGGGTTTTTTAAAATGTTTATTAACTATGTAACTGAGATGTATCCCCAGGTAGATCATCCTGTCTTGTCTGTTGGTGGCCTGGTTTTGATTCTTTTGCCACCTACTCAGGGATCAGCAATTAGCTGTAGTGATGGTAGCATTTGAAGTAGCTTCTATGTTGTTATTTCTAACAGTTAAGTTCATAGTGATCAAACCCCAACAGTATTTCTGGCTTCAGTTATAATTGGCACATTCAGTTAATGCTCATTCCACCATCAGCTTCTGCATGGTTTAATTGGTTTCAGTTAACCATCGCTTGCAGAAATGTATTTCTAACAGTTAAGTTGTTATAACTAGAAATATATTTTCTAAATTTCAGAAATATATTTTCATCCTTTCTCCCCTGAACTCTAGAGTGATAAATTTTATCTTTCTTTATAACTCCAAATAAATGCTAGTGATGGAGAATTTGTGAGCAAGTTTATATCTGTGATCACCCATGTAATGGTGATATAGCTCCACTATTGTAGTGCAGTTTTACATCTCTAAAACCCAAAGTATAGGCATACATGAGAGGGAAGGGTATACACAATTTTCCAGTATTTTCTTGGAGTGGGGCCACCAGATTTCAAAAACTATATATTTAGGCTGGTTGGTTCACACCACATGATGCCTCCACCATGGGCCATGTGGAAGCCCATGATTTTTAAAACACTGAGTTTTAAGAACATCTTTATTTTATGGTGTTAATTCTAAGAAACATTATGTACTGCTACTTGGAATCTTCACTCTTCTTATTTGTCAGTGTACTGCTAGAGCATATAGAACACTTTGCTCGGACACACATACATTTAGTTAGGAAAGATTTTCCTCATGCATAATGCATGCTGAGGGGAGTTAAAGTGGTGTTAGACCAATGACCTCTCTCTGCAGAACGGTGTTAATAAACAATCATTTTTCTTTTCTTTTTCCTTACAAGTAAAAACTCTTAAGCATGTTGAATAAAACTTTGTAGGGATGTCAGAACCAACTTAAAATTGTTTTAGAACTGAGAACCATGGACTGCTTGTTGGCTTTAAAGCATTTGCCCTATTATAGGACAGATATGGATTATATTGTAACATGACTATAGAAATTTGTCTAGTATTTATATCCCATACTCAATAAAACTTTATCCAGTAGTAATTAAATACACACAAGCCAGTTCTCCAATTATTAAATTCTTTATATTTAGCTGAAAAGGAAATGAATAAAGAAGGTGCCTAGCTTTGTTACCACGATCACTTAATATTTATTTGGTTTCAACTTGGACCAATCTATTAAATAATGGTGTGTGAATGTTGTTCTTCTTAGAGGGGGATCATGATTCTAGTGAAGATGCAACTGCTTGTATGGAATTAATGCTTTGGAAAGTGAGAAAGGACAGTAAAGGTAGAAGATAATGCTTTCTCTCAACAACAGTCAGACCACAGCCTTTCATCATTGGCAGAAGATGATGACTACCATCAAAAAGTCGTAAAGCAATTTTATACCACTGTAATTATGTTAATTAAAAAGAGTAGTGTACTAAGTATATGTTTCTTTAGGCTGTACAGGAAAGTTCAGTTAAACTCAGTATTCAAATTACATTTTTTCTCTCTATAATGTTAAAGTTGATTACGGGAGCTTTGGGAGCTGCTCAAAGCTCCTAATGTAAACAATGAAAATTTTCTAATGTAGTTTAAAAGAACATTGTACTTTATTTTTATGCAACTTGTATTTCCTTAATGCAAATGCCTTGCTTTTCAGCTGACATTGCTATATGGGCTTTTACTTCAGCAGCCAAAGTCCAACTTAGGGACAAAACACATAGTAAAAATTATGCTCTTGCATTTATTTACTAGATCTTGCTAGAAGGTGTATAGGTAACTTTAAACACACACACATATATATTGTATAACTTCAATCTACTGTTGTAGAAAATGTTTTTGTCTTTTGAACTGCACTTAGTTAAAAATCAGCAATGAAAATAATTGTATATCCTATGATTAAAAACAGGTCTCCACTACTATAAAAGTTGTATATTTTCATTTCGTTCTCTGCTATTTACTGTCCAGTCCATGACCCAATGTGGCTCTAGTTCTCTGGGGCAGCCTGTGGTGTTAGTTCAATATATACAGAGGTTTTTTTTTTTAGCAGGAATGCATAGGAACACAGTTCAGGCTGGCTTGGCATCAGGAGGTATGGCCTAATATGCAAATGAGCTCCTGCTGGGCTTTTTCTACAAAAAAACCCCCTGCGTGTATACATCTCATCACAAATCTTTCAGCCTGCTTGAAACATACGAGGACTGCAATATCGCATAGGACTTTGTATTGATGCTGTTCTATGTAATATCTGGTTTGCATTAGTATCAGATTTTTGCTGTTACTGGCCATAATATAACTGTTCAATGTTTCTGAGACAATGAGAAAAGTGAAGATTAATGTATGTGGTATCATTTTGTAAATAAATGTTCCTAATCCGTGAGATGTATTACAAAAAACACACACCTCTTTGTAAGGTAATATATTGCCTCTTCTAAAGAGCAGGAGCAAAGGTTTAAAATGTTTCATGGCTTGTTTACTTTTTCACAAGTCATATCTTCATCTGGTGTGAAAAGGTTGAAAGGTAACCAAAACATGCCATTCAGTCTGCTGTGATGAATTTAAAGTGAGGCTGTAGATGTAAGTGGAGATGCTGCGTGTTATACCCTGAGAGGATGTAGACTGCCATGGGCAATTAGTGCTCATGTTTTCAAACTGCCAGCTACCAGACAGTGATGACCACTGTCTAAAATACCTTTCTGTGTTTTGTCCCCTATTAAAACAGAAGTCCAGTGGCACGTTATAGACTAACATTAATTCCAGTATCAGCTGTCATGAGTCAGAGCCCACTTCCTTAGCTGCAATGGAAAGAAAATAATTTTCACATGGCATATTAGAGGAAGGGAGGGAGGGAGTTGAACAAAGAGGCCTGGTGTTATAAACCAGTTGTGGGAGTCAGTGGCATAGTTTTGTTATATGTACTGGAAGATGGAAGAACCTCTTATGCAGGGAAGATTAAAAAAATGAAGCAGTTTGAAACATGAGCAAATGAACTGACATTAAAGTTATATGACACAGCATGTTAAGAACAATGCATTCAAGTTTCTATAATAAAACCGCTATTCAGTTAGGAATTAAGATGGCTGACATTAAGCCAGAATGCAAGGAAATGTTAGCATTCAAATCCATCAAGAAATTAAACTCATCAGTTTCACATTGTATATTCTCTTCAAAGCTTTTTCTGGCAGAACAGTTCCTGCTTCCTTGCCCCTCCCACGGTCTCCCTTTCCTCAGTTTACCTTCTAGTCCCCAGGAGGGAAAAAAAACAGTTGGAGGAGGCAGATACTGAACCCTGTGTTTGGTCGGGATGAAGCAATCAGCCACAGCTACCCTGACACCTCAAACATGGTTGATGCTCAGTGCCCACCAGCTATTATCGTGCAGCAGTGCCTGTTGACTCTGGAGGGCTGCTAAGCATCAAACTGGCTGCAGCCTCACTCCCAGCCCAAACATCACTGGGGCCTTTTCCGCACAGTCTCCTCCGTATCAGATCAGGATTGTGCCCTGGATTTAGTGAAGAGTTCAGCACATTCTGCTCCTGATCAAATTTTTGGTCCTTTTCTGCCTTTAACGCGGGTTTTCTGGACACTGCAAAAATCAGAAGTCCAGAAAACCCGTGTTAAAGGCAGAAAAGGTGGTTTGATTCCCCACTTCTCCACATGCACCTGCTGATGTGACCTTGAGTCAGTCACAAGTCCTCACAGAGCTGTTCTGAAAATGCGGTTCTGGGAGAGCTCTTTCAGCCCCAGCCACCTCAAAGATTGTTGTGGGGGAGGGATAGGAGATTGTAAACTGTTCTAAAATTTCTTTGGGTGCGGTCACACATACCATTAGTGACGGCACAACTCCATCTGGCTGATGGATTAAATGTGTTCAATCAGACATCCACATCTGGCAATCGAGCGTCATCTGGGCTCATCCAGGCTTGCTACGCCTGAATGGTGACACTTCTGCTTCTCCAATCAACACAGGATCGGAGGAGGGGGGGAAACATCCCACTATTTAGAACAGGAAAAAAATCTTTTTTTCAATGTGGAGGATTTCTGGAAACTCCCCCCCCCCCGAAGTAACGTTTGATTTCCCACCTCCAAACAGTGGGGTGCATGTTCAATGGACCCCCCCCTCCCAGAAATGACCACCTGATCACGCATGCTCCAAGAAAAGAGAGTGATAGTATTGGATACCTGAATACTCAACAACAGAATGAGTCACATTCTTGATTGCTCGTCTGAATGGCCCTGCATCGAATCAATATTCGGCTGTTCAAATTTGAGCGGTACACACGCTTTTAATGTGACGTGTGACCGCACCCTTTGGGTAGTAAAGGATGGGTTATAAATCCAATCTCCTATGACTGGCATATTTATGGAATTAAAATGTATAAATACCTTAGTTTTTCCTAAAAGTTAAGTTAGGAGGGTAACCAATGCTAAATCAAGAGATGAAGATAAATTCAGGCAACCTGGGGTTTGGGTGGAGTGCCACCCTTAACCGTTGCTATGTCAGAGGTGATGAAAACAAATTAATTATTTTATTATTCTGTGTAAAACACTTTGGGGACCATTCAGAACTGAAAGATGGGATAGAAAACAATTCTCAGTTGTGTCAGAGATATTAAAAGTAGTAGTATTGCTCTAGGATTACCTTTGCTTTGTACTTAGGATTGCAAGCATGATGTGGCTATGTCATAATATTACACTGGTGCTGTGGCCATTGTTTCTGTCAAGCCTACCATTAGGCAGATTGCTGCAACCTAATTTAGCAGCAAATTTTGAAGTCCCATTAAAAAGCAGTAAATTCATATTTACTTAATTTATATTTTTACAGTGAGCATGAAGTTTCTGTGTTATTTTTGTGTGTGTGTGTTATTTGAATATTCTCCCTTGGGAACCATCTCCAATCTTGAACATAAGAGAAGCCATGTAGGATCAGGCCAATGGCCCATCCAGTCCAACACTCTGTGTCACACAGTGGCCAAATATATATATATATATATACACACACACACACACACACACACTGTGGCTAATAGCCACTAATGGACCTCTGCTCCATATTTTTATCTAACCCCCTCTTGGAGCTGGTTATACTTGTAGCTGCCACCACCTCCTGTGAAGGTGAATTCCACGTTAATCACCCTTTGGGTGAAGTACTTCATTTTATCCATTTTAACCCAACTGCTCAGCAATTTCATCAAATGCCCATGAGTTCTTGTATTGTGAGAAAGGGAGAAAAGTACTTCTTTCTCTACTTTCTCCATCCCATGCATAATCTTGTAAACCTCTATCATGTCACCCCGCAGTCGACATTTCTCCAAGCTAAAGAGCCCCAAGCGTTTTAACCTTTCTTCATAGGGAAAGTGTTCCAAACCTTTAATCATTTTAGTTGCCCTTTTCTGGACTTTTTGCAATGCTATAATATCCTTTTTGAGGAGTGGTGACCAGAATTGTACACAGTATTCCAAATGAGACCGCACCATCGATTTATACAGGGGCATTATGATACTGGCTGATTTGTTTTCAATTCCCTTTCTAATAATTCCCAGCATGGCATTGGCCTTTTTTATTGCAATCACACACAGTCTTGACATTTTCAGTAAGTTATCTACCACGGCCCCAAGATCTCTCTCTTGGTCAGGCTCTTCCAGTTCACACCCCATCAACTTGTATTTGCAGCTGGGATTTTTGGCCCCAATTTGCATTATTTTGCACTTGGCCACATTGAACCTTATCTGCCACGTTGATGCCCACTCACCCAGCCTCAACAGATTCCTTTGGAGTGCCTCATAATCCTCTCTGGTTCTCACCACCCTGAACAACTTAGTGTCATCTGCAAACTTGGCCACTTCACTGCTTACTCCCAACTTCAAATCATTAATGAACAAGTTAAAGAGCATGGGACCCAGTACTGAGCCCTGCGGCATCCCACTGCTTACCATCCTCCACTGTGAAGACTGCCCATTTATACTCACTCTCTGCTTCCTATTAATTTTTGATCCACAAGAGGACCTGTCCTTACTAAGCCTTTGATGAGGAACTTTATCAAAAGCTTTCTGGAAGTCAAGGTAAACAACATCTATTGGGTCTCCCTTGTCTACATGTTTGTTCACCCCCTCAAAGAAATGTAACAGGTTAGAACAGGTCAATAACTTGTGTTCATCAATGTCCCTACTCATTCTGTCCTTGATAATGGTTTCTACCAACTTTCCCGGTATTGAAGTCAGACTGACTGGCCTGTAATTTCCCGTATCTCCTCTGGAACCCTTTTTAAAGATGGGGGTTACATTTGCTACCTTCCAGTCCTCAAGAACGGAGGCAGATTTCAATGAAAAATTACATATTTTTGTCAGAAGATCCACAAGTTCAACTTTGAGTTCTTTCAGAACTCTTGGATGTATGCCATCCGGACCTGGTGACTAATTAGTTTTTAATTCGTCTATCAGTTGTAGGACCTCCTCTCTTGTCACCTCAATCTAACTCAGATCTTTCAACACCCCTTCCAAAATAAGTGGTTCTGGAGCAGGCAAACACTTCTCGTCTCCCACAGTGAAGACAGAGGCAAAAAATGCATCCAGCTTCTCAGCCATTTCCCAATCCTCCTTCAGTAATCCTTTGACCCCTTGGTCATCCAAGGGCCCCACTGCCTCCCTGACTGGTTTCCTGCTTCTAATATATTTGAAGAAATTTTTATTGTTGGTCTTTATGTTTTTTGCAATATGCTCCTCATAGTCCCTTTTTGCCTGCCTGATCACAGTCTTGCATTTAATTTGCCACAGCCTGTGTTCCCTTTTATTAATCTCACTTGGACTAGCTTTCCACTGCTTAAAGGAGTCCTTCTTACCTTTTACAGCTTCCACTACTTTGTTTGTTAACCATGCAGGCCTTTTCTTATACCTGTTCGTGCCTTTCCTAATTTGTGGTATATATTTTATGTGAGCTTCTAGGATTGTAGCTTTAAATAGCTTCCAAGCTTCCTCAAGGGTTTTGACTGTATTTACCTTTCCTTTCAGTTTCCTCTTCACATGCCTCCTCATCTCAGATAATTTACCCCTTTTAAAGTTAAACGTGGTTGTGCTGGTCTTTTGGGGCAACTCTCTGTTTATACAAATGGTGAAATCAATAACGTTATGGTCACTGCTCCCAAGTGGTGAGATCACTTTTACATCTCTCACCAAGTCTTGGACATTACTTAGGACCAAATCTAGGATCACCCCACCCCTGGTAGGTTCTGAGACCATCTGCTCCATAGCACAGTCATTGAGAGCATCTAGAAACTCAATCTCTTTCTCTCGGCCAGAACACATATTGACCCAATCAATCTGCGGGTTGTTAAAAATCACCTATTAAGAAACAGTTTTTACATTTAGCCACTATCTTTAATCCTTCCATCATGTTATAATCATCCTCTATCTTTTGATTTGGTGGGCAATAACAAACTCCCATAGTTAAATTGCCTTTTGGGCCCTCTATTTCAACCCAAAGCATTTCTATAAGGGACTATGGGACCTCAGTCTTACTGGACTGTATACCCTCTCTGACATACAGAGCCACCCCACCTTCAACCCTTCCCTCCCTATTCTTCTGATATAACTTATATTCAGGAATCACCATGTCCTACTGATTCTCCTCATTCCACCAAGTTTCTGAAATTCCCACAATGTCTATGTTTTCTCTCAACACTAAACATTCCAACTCACCAATTTTACTTCGAACACTTCTAGCATTTGTATACAAACATCTATAATTTTCCAGGCAAGCTAGGCCTGCAACCTTCCTTCTGCTGCCTCAAGACTTTGGCAGACACTCCATGCTGGTTGTCACCACTCAGTGGACAACTCTGATCCATTACCCGGTAGAAAAGTAACAGCTAACTCTTCATCTCTTTGAGATGAGTCCTCCCGAACCAGAGACATTTCATCTCCTGTCAGCTTTCCCCCAAGATTTAGTTTAAAAACTGCTCTGCCACCTTTTTGATTTTAAGCACCAGCAGCCTGGTTCCATCTGGGGACAAGTGGAGACCGTCTCTTTTGTACAGCTCCCATTTGTTCCAGAAAGCATCCCAGTGCCTAACAAACTTAAACCCTTCCTCCTTACACCATCATCTTGTCCACACATTGAGACTTCTAATTTGTGCCTGTCTCTCCAGCCCTGCATGTGGAACAGGTAGCACTTCTGAGAAGGCTACCTTGGAGGTCCTGGCCTTAAGTCTCCTGCCCAGCCGCTTAATTTTTTCCTCCAGGACCTCACGACTGCATTTCCCCACATCGTTGGTGCCAACATGCACCACGACCACTGGCTCCTCCCCAGCACTGTCTATCAGCCTATCTACTACACGCGTAATGTCTGCTACCTTCGCACCAGGCAGGCAAGTCACCATACGGTCAGTACGCGGTTTTGCCACCCAGCGGTCTACTTGCCTAAGGATCGAATCACCAGCTACCAAGACCCCCCCTTCCTGCCCATGGATGGTTCCTTGGCGCAAAAGGATACCCGCTCACCAACTGAAGAAGAGGTCCCTTCTGAGGGCGCATTCCCCTTATCCGCAGCACAGTGTCCTGTTCCCTCTCGACCCTCATGCTCCCTGGCAGCAACGGGGCTGCCACGTTCAGAGTGGGGCTCATCTAATACGTCCCCAAGAGTCTTCTCCGAGTGCCTAATTGACTGTCTCTGCTTCTCCAGGTCAGTCACCTTGACCTCAAGGGTACGAACTCGTTCCCTGAGGACCAGGAGCTCCTAGCATCGAGCACACACCCAAGACTTCTGTCCTGTGGGCAGATAGTCATACATGTGACACTCAGTGCAAAACACTGGAAAGCCCTCACCCCCTCACTGTGCAGAGGCTCATGGAATCGTGTTTCATCAAAACAAATTGTTTAAAAAAATACATCATATCTATGAAATGTAGAATAACGTATTTATTTCAGCTCTTTTTCTCACTCCCAAAAGCATATATACGTCTATCTGAGTGTGTGCATGTATATATGCTCTCTCTCACACACACACATACTCTCTCTCACACACACACACACACTTACACTTATGTACACAGTCCTACAGGATACTGAGACAGAACTCAGATATTGATGTGTAGATAAAAGGTCCTGTA
Source organism: Heteronotia binoei (assembly GCF_032191835.1). Taxonomy (NCBI): domain Eukaryota; kingdom Metazoa; phylum Chordata; class Lepidosauria; order Squamata; family Gekkonidae; genus Heteronotia; species Heteronotia binoei. The sequence goes on from NC_083226.1 coordinate 45,009,639, forward strand.
CAGAGAGCACAATATGCCATTTATACATCACTGCGTGTTTTGTGGCCCAGAAACTCAAGGTCTTTGGGTACTTAAACTGATAAATAAATGAAGCTCTTCCATCCTAAGCAGCTTCTTCAGCAGAACAATCAATGCCTGCATAGGTGAATTTCTCATATAGGGTAGTGTTCACGTAGGTCTGGGGGAAAAAGAATACACAATATGTTTTATTTCACACTCAGAAATCAATGTCTGTTTTCACTGTTGCATGGAATTCCAACTCACCTCTTGTCCTTTTATCTTGAAACATTCTAGACATGACCCAGCAGTGATATATGAAATATCATTTGGCTAACCCATCAGAATGAATACTCATGAGAAATATCACTAATACAAACCAGGGCTATTTTTGAGCAGGAATGCTGTTCCAGCTAGCTTGGTGTCAGGGAGTGTGGCCTAATATGCAAATAGGTTCCTGCTGGGCTTTGTCTACAAAAAAAGCCCTGATACAAACTATTTGTACAAACCAAGCTACAGAAGTGAAGTACAGACCATCTATCTGCATGTGCAGAAGCTGACTATGGGACAAGATGTTGGATCCTATGGAAAATTTCAGCTAAAGGATGAAAGGAACTTTTTAAACAATTTCCCTTTTGCTGCAGACCTCCAAATCTCCTATCATGCTCCTGGGGGATGGGGTGCACCATCTCTAAGGCTGCAGGACAGGGAGGTGGGGAGGTCCCAGTCTGTCAACAGAAATCCCTTCCATCAGCAGAAATTTACTGTGGTATCTAAGCCATTGGCTTGTACTGGCAATCAGTGCTCCGTCTGTGGATTCTTGTGAGCAGAAATTCTACTTTGTGATCTACTGGCATTAAAGCTGTGACCAAGCAGTTTGGCTGCTGCATAAATTAGTTTGTTCTGGGCCACTTTTCCTGAGCTAAAACAAAAATGTGTAAGCCGGAGGCTAAAAAACTAGCCAGCTCACATTAACTCAGCTTAGAAGGAACTTTGCTAGCAATCATCACAAAGGTAAGTGTAACTAGGGCTGAGAATATTCTTTCTTGTCATCCATACCTTTCTTTCTTCCAACATCCTGTTCAATGATACAAGTATCTGAGCAAATGATGGCCTCTCATAAGGCTTCTCTCTCCAGCATTGTCTCATCAGGTCATAACTGAAGAAGGAGGAAGACTTACTATCAGACATCTTAGCATATTTATGAATTAACATTCTTATTAACAGCTTACTTTAAACCTGGGATTATTCAGTAGAACTGATGATCTACGAGACTTGAGGATAAAAAACCCAGTCTTTCTCAAAGACCTAAAAATAATCCTGTTGCAATATCTTTTATAAGGTTAGTAGAAAAATGTGTTCTGCTCTTCTGAAAGCTCTCATAATTCTAGAATTTCACTTCTCTGCTGGTTTTCTGCTCTCTAAACAAAATGTATTGAAGTATTTTGTATTCTTGTAAATCCAACTTCTCAGTAGTCTGAAGTAATCTTCGCTCTTCTCAACTACATTGATGTGATTGGGGTATTTCTAGCATGACATTAGCTAAAGAAAGGGATAAAGAAGGAGCATTTGAAAGATAAATTACTTACACCTCATCATCACAGTTGAGAGGTTTCTCTAGTCTGTATCCTTGTGGCAACTTCTCATAGAGTTCTGCACAAGTCATCCCACAGTATGGTGTTCCCCCTAAAACAGAGGATTTAGTGTTACTTAAGGACTGTTTTGTTTTGTTTGTACTGCTATAAATGACAGTGTGATCAACTGCCTTCTAAAAGGATCAATGATGCATAAACAGCTGAAAAAAATTGAGGTAATCACCCTAGGCAAAATTATACCTCAAAGCCACCAAGCCTAGCACAGGCTAATCCTACCTCCAGGAGCTCAACAAACTTCCTATTATTGCTTTGGGATGCAAAAACTGGCAATGCTGTTGAGCACTAGACAAGCTACAGTACATGGCTGGTATGTCACAATTTGTGGAGATCTGTTTTAGGCTAAAAAGGAAGACCACTGGTTGAAGAAGCTCTGTCTGGCAGGGCATCTGTAGAAGACCTGACTTTCATTTCCTGATAACTTGTAATAGGTAGCTGGAGAATCCAGCAACACAAAATTTATAACAGCATAAGCTTTTGTCAGAGTTTATATCAGATTATATATATGAAAGCACTGAGTTTGTGTGTATATACTCCAGTGCATCTGATGAAATGAGCTCTTGACTCATGAGAGCTTATGCTAGAATAAATTGTGTTAGACTTTAAGGTGCCACCAGACTTGGTTTATTTTTCTTTGATGAAAGGGTGCCCCCAGGTTAATGATGCCTGAACTGGTTGTGACTATTCCTACTGCCCCCCCCCCCCACACCAACAGATCTTGCAGTCATTATAAATTAGGTTGTCAGGTCCCTCCTGGCAACAAGCAGGGGATTGGGATGAAGAGAAAGGCCTAGGGTCATATTGCTGGCACTGCACAGAAAGTAACATAATCATACCAGCAACTTCTGGGTGATGCTCTGGTAATTGGGCAAAACTTGCCTGTGTGATGCTTGCCAGAAAACATTTTTTTTTTCATACAACATACAGAACTTTTGTAACTTGCTGCCCAAAAGGAGGTGGTGGCATCCTCTGGCTCAGATAGCTTTCAAAGGAGGTTAAAGAAAATAGTGGAGAATATTCGCTCTGAACTGCTGCTGTCCACTGCAGTTAAATCTAGAGTTCTTCCAGCTTCATGAGCACTATGACTCTGAACACTGGTTGCAGGGGAAGAAGAAGTGGGATAGGAGGACTATCCTGCCTCTGAACTTCTCTAGAGCATACAATTGGTCAGTGTTGGAAATAGAATGCTGGGCTAGATAACTTCTTTATCTTGTCCAACACAGACCTCCTTAGGTTCTTTGTTGAAATAATCATTCTAAAAATGAATACTTACCTAAGCTAACTATTTCCCATAACAGCACACCATAGGACCACCTGCAAATGGGATAAGAAATGCCATTAACACCTTAACATTGATTGTCTTTAGAAGGACTAAATGTATTATGAATACCTAATGCTGTGTCCAAAAGTTATACTTGTTTCTGACATTCTGGTATTTATATTAGTAAAAAATATTTTTCTCTGATGAATAAGATGGAAGATAAGAGACTGGATTTCTACTCTGCCCTTCACTTGGAGACTTAGAGCAGCTTACAATCTCCTTTTCCTGCTTAAATAGATGTTCTTAATTGTTTTCATGGCTTCCTGTCTGGTAACTGGATAAAGGGAGTCCAAGGAAAGATTGAGGAGCTGCTGTTGTTATTCAACAAGTTTATCCCAGTGAAAAACATAAGAATCCTCTCTGACTAAGCTGAGGTAACCCTCTTGGGTGTCAGAATATCTATTTTTAACTTGAAGAGAAAAAGCCTTCAACCAAACTGTTTATATATGTTGTTTAGCCACTTATAATGAACTTTAGCGGGACTGAGACCTCTGTTGTCCAAATAAACAGTTTGAATACACACTTTAAAAATATTGCCAGAGATTGGCTAATGCTAATACATTGGGTTTTATACTAAAATATCTGTGTGAAAATTACATTTTGTTTGTTTCTTTCTCAGATTGATATGCCATTGTGCTAATCCAATTTTTCAAGCAGATTTACAAAACACAAAATTTTGTGCCATTCTTTATCAATGTTTATTTTCTCTCTCGCTTCTCTGCTTTTTTGCCATTTATTTTTTCTCTTTTTCTTCATTGTGTATGATAAAAGCTCAAACACACTTGTCTGCAATACTGTCCTGATGAGGCTATTATAAAAGGTCTTAGAAAACTGTAAAATTGCTTACACATCACTGTTTGTAGTATACACACTGTAGTTTAGAGACTCAATTGCCATCCATCTCACTGGAAGCCTTCCCTAAAAAGACAAAAATTGTGAGTATATTACAGTATCTAATTGCTAGCTATGCTGATAATATGAGCTGTGATGTGTGCCCAAAACTGCCCAGTCCAGAGCAGCTTCCACCTTCTGTACAAGTTGATTGTTTTCTCTGCACTTAAATTAACCAGCTGGAACACCTGATGTTGCCTTATCCTGAGATAACCATTGGACTATGGAGGTCAGCACTTGTCTATTCAGCTGGCAGAGGGTCTCCAACTTCTCAGGCAGAGGTCTGTCCCATCACCTTCTATCTGACTCATTTAACTGGAGATATTGGGGATTCATTCACATGCTCTTTCTCTGAGACACAGCTTCTTCCTTAAAATGCAATTAATGAAGACTTCTCTGCCCTGCCTGCTCAAGAGATCCTGGTGTGAACATCACTGTTTGTAGTATACAACTGGTAGCACTTATAAGCACTTCCCCATTTGTGCACTTATAAGCACTTCCCCACTTCCCCAGAAGTTGCTCCTGGACAGCTGATCAGACTTCATTGAGATTCATGGAAATACAAGACCTGTCACAGAAAATGTTGTTACCTGAAAAAAGGAAGTTATCAACCCTTAACAGGTGAAACCTATACATCACTAAACCCAATACATTCCCACTTAAACTGTCTTAAACCTCATCTTATATACTAAGCTGAAGAAAGTCCTCATGAGTTTAAAGGGAATTTACTTAGAAACCAAGTCAAGTCAATCTTTATTGCATTAGCAACAAAATGCTATAGCAACCGACAACCAGACAAAAGAAGCAAGCATGGCTTTGTCACACTGATGTCTGAATTAAGTCTAGGTTTAAATTTTGCTTTTGCTTTTTAAAAAGTTTCTGGCTTTTACAAGTAACACCATAATGTAACAGATGCCTCTGTACAAGAAAAAAATTTGTAGCTCTTACCATAGTCTTCTTAACATAAACCTCTTGGCCTCTAGACAATCCAAAATCTGCAATTTTTGCAACATAGTTTTCTCCAACCAAGATATTTCTTGCTGCCAGATCTCGATGGATAAACTAAAGAGAAAAGAAATTAAATTCTGGATCTTAGTTTGCACCTTATATTTATTACTGTCTGCTATCACAAAAACTAAGGCGACAGTTCAAAAGAAATGTTTTCTATAATCTGAACATTATATATAAGAACATTATATATAAGTTGAACAACATATTTTGAAGCACTTAATAGGACCCACAAAATCAAGCAAAGTAGAACACAACTGTAACTAATAAATATTATATTCTTATTTCAAGAATCTTTGGTGTCCAGTTCAATGGTAAACAAGCATTGTGGCCTCAGACACTAGATTTTAAAAGTTCAGCCCGAAAGTATCCAGAGTTAAGATGTAGCCATTAGAGTGTTGGACCAGGATAGAGGAGACCAGATTCAAACCTTCAGTCTGCCTTGTGGGGTGACTTTGGGCCACTGCTTTGATTCTATCTCAACCTAACCAGCCTCATAGCATCCTTGTGAGGATATAATGAAGGGGAGAAAATGTACATTGTCTTGAACAACTTGGAGAAAGGTTAGGATAAAAATGTACTAAATGAGTATCAAAATGAGTATTAAATATCAAAAAGTCATAACTTTTATACAAGTCCTATTCAGCAGTTTAACCACTTGATTGCAACTTCCTGTGTATTTAAACCTGCTTCTGGATCATGGCATGAGGCAGTGGTGGCTTCTCCCAGCTGTCATCCCTGTCCATCCCCAAGTTTTTCATCTATCCTCTCCCTTGATTGTTGTGACAACCCAGGAGTCTTCCTCAGTCAACCAGGGGAGAGGTACAAAAGAACATGCAGAAATAAATTGGAAGAAACTATCACAGTCCTCCTGATTCAGTAGCAAATATAAAGATATAGGGGAAATCTCTGGACTGCCTTCTGGCAGGCCTGTTCAGTACAATGCCTGGGTCATGTCTGCTTTGAAGGAAACATTACAGTACTATCTGGGAAGCCCTTCCCTCTCATCCCTGATCAATGTGGGCTCTCTTGCATTGTTGATAGTGGTGAGGATAAGTGCATACATCCAAGGGCACATTGATCCCTTTTTGTTTTGTAGGTTCCAGGCTTGAGCACTGGAAACAAATGTAATGTTCAATTTTAGAATATGTGGTGCTGAAGCAAGCACAGGAAACACATGTAAGGATGGTGCACTGTGGTCACACCTGGCCCAATTAAATCTCAAATGTATGGTTTTTGGTATCATGGCATCAATGGATATCACTTTGAGTTTGCAAAAAATGAAAAACAGCTGACCTGTTTTTGGCTCAGGTAGTCCATCCCTCTGGCCACATCCGCTGCAAAGTGAAGTAGCTGCTGGGAGGAAAGTGTGGAAGCTGTACTGTTAGCAATGGCAAAGGCTGGATCCGTCTCTAGGACCCGACTCTTCCTCAAGAAGTCCAGCAAGTTTCCATGAGGAGCATATTCAATAGCAAGATAGAGATACCCTGTTACAAAACAGAGAGAATAGGCTCTCAGCACAGGGGCCAAACTGAGGACTTCTGTGAGCAAAGCTGTTGGGAGGACTCATGAACCCCACAGCAGACGTAATATATTCCTCTTTAACAAAAAGATGGTCAATTCCTGCTCTGTACTTTGAGGATAGCGGACTATTATATGATTTTTTTTTTTGCTCTTTCCTTCCTTGAAGCCCACCATGGGATAGGATGGAATGTAAATGCAATAAATAAATAAATAAATAAAATAGATGTGCCTCCCATGTTCCCCAAGTCCATGTATATAGTTTGTGAATGGTTCCAGCCATATCAGTTTACAACTTAACTCTGAGCCCCAAACAGGTTTGTCATACAACTAGTGGCAACCAAAGGAGATGGAGGCCCCAGGTTCTTAGGAGCCAGATGGTGCTCGGTAGCAGGATCATTATGGCATGCTGGATAATCTTGGTCTTCATTGGTTATGCACCAGCATCTTGCAATGCATCCTGGTTAAGGGCATCGGGTCCTTCCCTCCTCAGTTGTAGTGGCCATTACTATCTGTCTATCTCACAAGACACTGCTGTTGCTGACGGCAATTCTGAGAGATGCTTTGTTTGAACTTGGGCAACTCTGTAGCAGGATGGAGCACCATTCTTAGAAGGCAACTGCTGAGAATGTCTGAGCCTTGCTATCTGAACCTGAGAGATGGTATCATTTGGTTCATCTCAGAGCCATAAGGATCATATGGGAAGAGGTGGTTTTGACAGTATATTATGCCCAATACTGTTGGCATTTAGTGTGCGGTCTCTTGAGACTCGAAGGAATAAAGTCTGCACACAGCTGCTGTTAGGCAAACTATATACACTATTTATTTACAGATATTTAAACAGACTAACAAAGTGCTCTGCATATACAACCACCATCCATCCACCACACGTAGCACTGGGCTACACTACACTTATACAGTTCAGCACAGTTCATTATCCAATCAGCTTAGTGCTGAGTCATTATACTCTTCCTCCTTCCCCCTTACATTAGGGAGGGACGGTGGCTCAGTGGTAGAGCATTTGCTTGGTAAGCAGAAGGTCCCAGGTTCAATCCCTGGCATCTCCAAAAAAGGGTCCAGGCAAGTAGGCATGAAAATCCTTAGCTTGAGACCCTGGAGAGCCGCTGCCAGTCTGAGAAGACAACACTGACTTTGATGGACCAAGGGTCTGATTCAGTATAAGGCAGCTTCATATGTTCATATATGTTCATTATTCTAGCTGATGCAATCTGGAGGACTGCCAGCTGTCAATTGTCAGTTAGATCATCTACTGTTCTGTAGATCATTGCAGCTCTAGCTGTGGTCTGATGACTGTATATTATACAGTATATTAGGAAAGGTTTTAGCCAGCACCTTCACTTGTGCTGTATAGGAAGCTAGAGTCAATGTTGGAGCATTGCTATAATGTGCTCACAGTGGCTTGTGCGTTTTAGGTGAGAAGGCACTACATCTGGCACCTCCAAAGAGTTTTCAAGTACAGTCTCCATGCACAAAGCATTACAGTAACACGATCTTAAGAAGACTGCTGTGTTGTCAACAGAAAGAAAAAGTCACATATGCAGGCTTTTCACCAGGATGGGGAATTTTCAGCCTCTGTTTTAATTCAGACTTCAATATTTAAAACTTTGGATATAGGATATGCACCAAACACAAACATATATTTAAAAAAAATTTTTTGCATGCAGTAGGGTTATCTATGTACTATTATTTCCCACCTTTCCCAAAATATCTTTTTAAACCTTTTCTGAAAGGAAAACTCACCTCGATGTTCACATGCTCCCAAAAGGTTTATTATATTAGGATGATGTCCAAGTTTACAAAGTACTTCCAGTTCTCCAGCAAAATCTCTGTGATCATCCTTAGAGGCATATTCTGATATATATAAAAAAATCTTTATGTATTTATTGAACTTAAACAAAGTTACCTTATGTAGAGAGTAAGCTAAGGCTGCAATGTAAGCACATTGTTGTGAAACGGCGTATCACAACAAACATACAGGCACTTCTAGTCACGTTGCAGCTGTGAGTTCCTAGTGAGAACTCCATTTAAAAGCACCATGGGGCTGCAGTTCTGATTAGGGCTGTGGCACAGGGGGAGGAGGGGATCCTGCCACCTCCTGGATGTTTTCTTGAATTGCATTTGATTCGTAGTTTGTCCCTTACTGGGGAGCAAATTCCAATGAATTGAAAGGGATTCATTTCTGAGTACGCATCTTTAACGTTAGGCATTATTTTATCTGTAAAATAATACTAAACAGGCATTCTGTTACTTAACACATTGCAGCAGCAGCACCAGAAAATGGGACAACAGGTACAGGAGACAAATTTGTTGATACTGACATTATAAATACCAAATAATTCTAACTAGTTCGTATAAGAAATCCATAGGGTTATATTCAAAAGCACCGTTCTTTTAACAATGCATCCTTCCAGAGCAAGAATATCCACCAGAAAAGGGATCCTTACACTAGAGAAAGGCTTGCCAGTTAGCAGAACAGAGACCATTGATCCAGCCCACGAACAACAGTTACTGTATTTTTCGCACCATAAGGCGCTCCAGAGGATAGGACGCACCTTCCTCCTGGGGGGCGATCCGCTGCCTCTTCCTCCAATCCGGCGCTTCCCCCGCGCCTGCCTGGCTCCATCTTCTTCAGGCAAGTGCTGGGATCGCTCCACGTGGCCCCAGCGCTTCACAAGCGCCGGCTGCGAAGGGGGCAGCGTGCTTCCTCCTTGCCTGTGTGCCTGGCTTCAGCTGTGATGTTTAAAGCAAGCGCTGGGATCGGAGGGGGGAGGGAGCGATCCCAGCGCTCGCTTTAAACATCACAGCTGAAGGCAGGCACACAGGCAAGGAGAAAGCACGCTGCCCTCTCCACAGCTGGCGCTTGCAAAGCGCTGGGTTTGCGGAGGGGGCGGGTGCTTCCTACTTGCCTGTGTGCCTGCCTTCAGCTGTGATGTTTAAAGCAAGCGCTGGGATCGGAGAGAGGAGGGAGCGATCCCAGTGCTTGATTTAAACATCACAGCTGAAGCCAGGCACACAGGCAAGGAGGAAGCACGCTGCCCACTCTGCAGCCGGTGCTTGCGAAGCGCTGGGGCCACGTGGAGTGATCCCAGCACTTGCCTGAAGAAGATGGAGCCAGGCAGACAGGCACGGGGGAAGCGCTGGATCGGAGGAAGAGGCAGCAGATCGCCCCCCCAAGGTACGTACCTTCGGACCATAAGACGCACACACTTCCCCCCACTTTTTTTGGGGGGGGGGAAGTGCATTTTATAGTCCGAAAAATATGGTAAGTATTCAGACCAAGCTGGTAGTTTCCACATCTTTTGTTTTTTTGTAGAGAAAGCCCAGCAGGAACACATTTGCATATTAGGCCACACCCCCTGATGTCACCATTGTTTTGCACATTTTCATATCAGGCCACACCTCCTGACACCAAGCCAGCTGGAATTGCGTTCCTGTGTTTTCCTGCTCAAAAAAAGCCCTGGTTGTTTCATCTTTCAAAGGAGGGATCCCAGACAACAGAGGTTCAACGAGCAGATTCCACGTTTCCAGTGAAAAAAGATGTACTAATGTCTTTCTTACACAGTTGTAATCTTCGATCTCTCATGTACTTGGAACTCTGCCCCCCACCTCATCATCAGTATTGGAACTGTCTGGCAAGAAACAAAATAACTTTTCTTCTTCTGTCTTTAAGACATGTATAAGCTTTTATTAGTTTTGATCATGGGTCTTTGTATTTAGTAGAAGAATTTATAAAAAACTTCTTTGTATCTGGTTCCTGATCTTCTGGGGAGAGACAGTTATTTTGGTAGCAGTTGACTACAAACTTGGGCAAAATGTCTACAAAAAAAGCCCAGCAGGAAATTTGCATATCAGGCCACACCAAGCCAGCCACAACTGTGTTTCACTAGGGGAACCTTTCTCTAGTGTAAGGAGGAGTGGAGAATCAAACCCGGTTCTCCCAGATAAGAGTCCGCACACTTAACCACTACACCAAACTGAGAAATAAACAGAATGTAGAGAAGCTAAGTGTGTTCCCGCTCAAAAAAAGCTTTGGGCAAAGGGAAGTCTCATTTATTTATTTATTTTCTATCCCGCCCTCTCCGCCAAGGCAGGCTCAGGGTGGCTCACAATATTTATTTATTTATTTATTTATTTTATTCGAGATTTATATCCCGCCCTTCCCACAAGTGGCTCACAACAATTAAAATCAATACATATTATAAAATTACACATTCAGTAGTTAAAAACAGACAGAATTAATTTGGTCCTAATCTCTTCGATATTATATGTTTTTGAGTGGCGACAGTATTTCTTCAGATTTCCTACGATATAAGCTCCGCATCAGTTGAACACCAACTGGAAGAGAATTGTCTTACAGGCCTTGCGAAACTGGACAAGCTTCCCCAAGGCCCTCACTTTCTCTGGCAGTTGATTTCACCAGTAGGAGGCTGCGATCAAGAAGGCCTTCTCTCTAGTGATCTTTAATTTGGCCTCCTTCGGCCCCAGGATTACTAATAGATTTTAAGATCCAGATCGAAGTATCCTCTGGGGAACATGTGGGGAAAGACGGTCCCTAAGGTAGGCAGGTCCTGGGCCATACAGGGCTTTAAAGGTAATAACCAGCACCTTGTAACAAATCTGGTATACTATTGGCAGCCAGTGCAGTTCCCGCAGTCCCAGCTGTATGTGCTCCCATTTGGGAAGCCCCAATAACAGCCTGACCACCGTGTTCTGCACTAGCTGTAGTTTCCGGGTTCGGCACAAGGGCAGCCCCATGTAGAGGGCATTACAGTCGTCCAACCTCAAGGTGACCATTGCATGGACCATTGTTGCCAGGTTGCCGCGCTCCAGGAAGGGAACCAACTGCCTTGCCCGCCTAAGATGGAAAAAAGCGAATTTAGCAGTGGCTGCCATCTGGGCCTCCATTGTCAAGGCCCGGCTCCAGCAGCACCCCCAAACTTCTGACCTTGTGCGCCATTGTCAGTGGCGTGCCATCAAATGCTGGTAAGGGAATTTCCCTACCCAGACCACTGCAACTCAGGCAAAGGACCTCTGTGTTCGATGGATTCAGCTTCAGTCGACTCAGCCTATGCCATCCTGCCATGGCTTGCAGCGCCAGATCCAGATTTTCTGGAACACAGTCAGGCCAGCCGTCCATCAGTAGATAGAGCTGGGTGTCATAAGTGTACTGGTGGTAGCTCAACCCATACCTCTGGGCAAGAGGACGCATGTAGATGTTGAACAACATCGGGGAGAGCATCACCCCCTGAGGCACCTCTTGATCTTCCCAAGTATGCAGGGAATTCTCACCAGCCAACAGTTGCTAGAAGGAAGGAGTCTGTCAGTGACATTTTGTCTATTTGCCAGGGAGCAGTGACGTTGTTTATCTGCCATTTGGATTGTTTTAATTGGAATCTGCTTTTAATGTTATTTAATTTTGGTTTAGACTGTACATTGTTTTAGTGTTTTCATCTTGTTGTAAACCACCCCGAGCCCTGCATGCAGGGAAGGGTGGCCTAGAAGCCTAAACAATAAATATAAATAAATAAATAAAATTTTGCACATCACAGAAACAGCTTTGTCAAGCGCAGGTTCATTCTGATGATGACTAATGGTCACACTAGATGAGGAACTGGAAGATCCAAGAGGAGATCTGCCCATAATTTAAGACTGAACTTTCAAAAGCAGGGTCCCTTACTTCAAATTAAGGCTACAGCAAGGTCACAGGGGTGTTTATCCTTATCCCCCACTATGTGATTTCACTAATCAAAACTACCACCACCTGGCTATTAGCTCTGAAGCAGAAAAAGACAGGCAAAGAGAAAGTGCCTGTCTTTCCCTGCTACCAATAGCCTCAACATATCAGGGTATCAGTTTCAGTTGCGGAGTTTCACGTAACATGTAGTTAGTTGCTTACAGGCAGAGTAAACAATGTAGAACAATTTTGCAAGGTCATGTATTAGCAACTGTATAGAATGGTCTTACTTACTAATCATTGGAAGCTCTGTACCCTTCTGCTGATCTACTCACCCTTCATCCTTTTGATGGCCGCATCCATTCTCAAACCATCCTTCTTTATTCGTGCCTTGAGAACTTGGCCAAAATTGCCTTCCCCAATCACATCTTGAAATTTAATGTCATTCCACTCTAGAACTGGGTAGATAGTTGGTCCTGAGCTGTTTTTGGCTTTCCGGCTTAGGGTAAGAGTTCCTGAATTGAACTGTACTGCTGGTTCATCTCGCTGTGGGGGGAAGTTAAACAAACACTGTTCAGTAGTTTGTGAGGAAAGCCAGTGCGGTGTGGTGTTTAGGCTATTTGGGAGACCCAGGTTCGAATTTCTACTCTGCCATGGAAGCTTGCTGGGAGATCTTGGGCCAGTTGCACAGTCTCAGCCTAACCTACTTCAGAGGGTTGCTGTGATGATAAAATGGAAGAGAGGAGAATGATGTAAATTGCTTTTAATCCATTGGAAAGAAAGCCAATATATAAATGAAGTAAAGAAATAAACAGAATGTTGAGGAGTTATGACAAATGTACACAGGAGGTAAAACCAAATTTTGTAGCCTGCAGTAAAAAGTTCAAGCTGAGAGCAAGCTAGAAATGTATGTTTTTATCAGTGCTCTGCAGAATAGCTTTGCTATTCTGTGTAGCTTTAAACATTGGGATGATTCAGCCTTATCATCAAAAAGATTCTTAGGGCCTGTATGAGCCCACATTGCCCATTCTTTCAAGGGTGGAAATAATTCTGTCATCTGGTTATTTTAGCATATCTGTATGAGTCAGGGTAAATGTTCCCACTTTTCAGTCCTGAATCTGGTGGTTTTTTTTAACTGCCTGGTTCTCACAAGTGACAACCAAATAACTGCAAAATATTTTATTTAAAAGCAGTAAAAAAGCCCCAACTACATTACATAGACAAGCCTAATATAATTAAGGGAACTTTTAGAACCACTTTTTTGTAGTACGTAGAAAGCACAACAAATAGGAATCCAAAAGAAATGACAAAGATATGTTAAAGTTTAGGGTCAGATGGAAATTAGGAATTACCATCCTTTAAAGTAGGGTTGCCAAATCCAATTCAAGAAATATCTGGGGACTCGGGGGGTGGAGCCAGGAGACTTTGGGGGTGGAGCCAGGAGACTTTGGGGGTGGAGCCAGGAGACATTGGGGCGGAGCCAGGAACAAGGGTGTGACAAGCATAACTGAACTCCAAGGGAGTTCTGGCCATCACATTTAAAGGGACAGCACACTTTTTAAAATGTCTTCCTTCCATAGGAAATAATGAAGGATAGGGGCACCTTCTTTTGGGGCTCATAGAATTGGACCCCCTGGTCCAATCGTTTTGAAACTTGGGGGGTACTTTGGGGAGAGGCACTAGATACTATACTGAAAATTTGGTGCCTCTACCTCAAAAAATAGCTCCCCCAGAGCCCCCGAAACCTCCAGATCAATTCCCCATTATACCCTATGAGAAACGATTTCCATAGGGAATAATGAAGATGTTTTCCTCTCCACACACACACACACACACACACCTTCTCGCAAATCTGATGTAGGGGATTGCCCTCTCTACTCACCAGCCAGCTTATTTCAGCAACAGACACAGGCACAGAAAGTTGAAGCCTTTCACCACCTCCGGAAGTGCAAAGGCACATGGTCCTTTGGGGCGGGGCAGGAAGCAGCCTGGAAAAGCTCCGGCTGCTGCGATAGAGCTGGGTGGGAAGGGGAGGGGCAAAGAGAAGCTGCTGCAATCGAGGTGAGAAGGGAAGGGAGGAGGAGAAGCATTGGGGATCATGGGAACGGGAGAGAAGAAGCTGCTGGGATCGGGGCTGGGTGGGAAGGGCTGCCATTCCCCCGCTTTCTGAATTTTTGGCCAGCAGGGGGAGGAGGCTCCAAATCGGGGGTCCCCAGCCCAGGCGGGGGATTTGGGAAGCCTACTTTAAAGGTACATATCAGGTATGGACTGTGATGCTTTGGATTAGGACCATGTGGAGAGAAAGGATTGGGTTTGTCTATCAAAGCTGATTGTCCTACGCAGGGCTTTTTTTCTGGAAAAAGAGGTGCCATAAATCTCAAGATGGAAACGAAGGAGAAATACACCAGTGTCTCTCATGAACTTTAAAACATTTTTTGAAAATTTTGTTTCCATGAAGAGATTCTGGAACTATGTTCTGCTGTGTTCCCCCAGGAAAAAGTTCTGGTCCTATTCTACTATTAGTGTTAGAAGAGAACCATAGATGAGACAAGGAAAAGGATCTTAACAACTGATTTAATGCAATCTTAGCTATTCTTATTGCCCTTCCTGGCAACTAACGGACCCCTACCTATAAGTAAGGCTTGAGGAAAACTGTTTCAATGTATCTGATGAAGTGAGCATGCACACAAAAGCTTATACCCAGAATTAAACTTTGTTGGTCTTAAAGGTTGCACTGGACTCAAACTTTGTTCTGTTGCTTCAGACCAGCACAGCTACTCATCTGAATCTGGGAGACATAGGCTGAAATCTCCACTTTGCCATGAAGCTCAGTGGGTGACCTTGGGTCAGGTGCTGTCTTTCACCCTAACCTACCTCACAGGATTATTGTTAGGGTAAAATGGAGGAGGGGAGACCAATGAATCCTGTCCCGAGCTCCTTGGTTATCCTTGATGGGATAAAAATGTACTGGTTTGTCAGATCCAGGCCAGACACTGAATAAACATCAAGAAAGCAAGATGTGCCTAAAATGACAAATGTTGTCAATGTACTGATTAATTATATCCAACATCTCTTAACTATATGGTATTTGGCCTGTATGCTTCTGTCCTTCCCTTATCACAGCATCTCAGAAATAATTCATATTGCCACCAGGCTATTTGTTAGGAAACGGGACAGGAAGAGGAGAGAAATAGGCACTAAAATTGATAAGATAACAAGAACAGCCTGTACCAGTCGAAAGCCCAGAGTTACATACTGCCTCACTTCCTGTTCCTATCAGAAAGTCCACATCTGGGGACAAAGGCGTTGACTTGGTGCCAAACCACTGGCAGAAGTGTACTTCTACTGGCAGAGAAGGGGAAGTGTTTTTCAGCAATTGCCTCCTCCTGATGCAGAACCCCCCCCCCCAAAGTATTGCACTCAGCACTCACTCTGAGGATTCCCTGCCCCCTTGGGTTGATATCAAATGGTACAATAGGCAAGGGGAAATGGGAAAGTTCAGTTCCCTTGCTGGGCTCCGCCCACACCATCTGTCGATCATAGGGTTGCCAAGTCCAATTGAAGAAATACCTGGGAACTTTGGGGGTGGAGCCAGGAGACTTTGGGGGTGGAGCCAGGAGATGTTAGGAGTGGAGCCAAGATCAAGGCTGTGACAAGCGCCGCAGCCACAGGTTCCCGCGCCGCAGCCGCCGCCTGAGGAGGAAGCTGTCCCTTCCTCCTCCTCCCACTCATCCTCCCCGCCCCTCGGCCCTGCCTGAGGCTGGAAGCCTGGGTGAAGCAGGGCGGTGGCGCGGGCATGGAGAGCGGGGCCGGGGGCTCGGGGCCTCCTCCTCGGCCTCCGGCGCTGCCGCGCTGGTGCTGGCGGGGCTGTGCTGCCAACGCCGGAGGCCGAGGAGCTGCCTCCGGCGCTGCCGCGCTGGTGCTGGCGGGGCTGTGCTGGCGGGGCTGTGCTGCCAATGCCGCCAGCTAGCGAGGCCCTCGGCCGACAGCTCCTCCGCCGCCTCCTCCTGCCGCTGGGCGCCGGCGGGCCCGCCGCCTGCGGCCTCACTGGGCGGGAAGGGGGCGGCAGCGGCGCGGCGGCCTCACACGCTCCGGGACGGGGCGGCTCGCCATTTCCCCCCTCTCCCCCCGCTTCCATTTTTGGGGGGAGCGGGGGAAGAGGGGGGAAATCCTGGGGTCCCCCGCCAGGGCGAGAGGGTTGGGACCCCTAGTCTATCACCTTTTTTACCCTGCTCTTCCTCCAAGGGGCCTAGGGTAGCACTCATGGCTCTCCCTATAAGGAAGGTGAGGCTGGCCCAAGGTCATCCACTGAGCTTCATGGCAGAATAGGGATGTGCTAGGTTGCATCTAGGCCCACAACCAGTGTTTTTTTTTGTAGCAGGAACTTCTTTGCATATGAGGCCGCACACCCCTGATGTAGCCTGTCCAAGAGCTTACAGGGCTCTTAGCACAGGGCCTACTGTAAGCTCTTGGAGGACTGGCTACATCAGGGAGGTGTCGCCTAATATGCAAAGGAATTCCTGCTACAAAAAAACCCTGCCTGCAACACAGATAGAAGGAGAGGCTCTTCTGTTTCCGTGAGGTGAGCTCTAGTCGCCATCCAAATAGCAGTGCTCTCTTTGAAACAGGAAGTACTAAACAAGTTGTACTGGAACTGAGACACCTTGTTTGTTATTTTGATTCCAGATATTCTTGACAAAAAGCCATGGACTTACCACAACATTTTGGAAGGCCTGGGCCATTCGTCGCTGAAAATTTGCCCGCTTCAGCTGCAGCATGATGAAAAAGGCCAGCAGTATCGTTAGACAAGTCATCCCTGCTGAGCCAAGTATAGCAATCAGCAACATCTTCCCTCCTTTTGACTCATATGGAACTGCAAGAGCAGATGGATTATTCATGATTAATCTTTGAAAAGAAGAAATTCCTCAGTAATTAACTCTCACAATCATTCCCCTAAAGCAGGGATCCCCAGTGAGATGCCCATGTGTCTTATGGCACATGCCATTCCAGGTCTGTGGACCTGTGGAAGAGCTTCACTAGCAGATCCTTTGTAGCCATTTGTGTGGAACACTGCCCTGGTTAGGGATGGTCTCTTAAACTACAGCTGCTGCAGACCTTGCAGCAAACATATTTGGCATTCAAATATGCTGTTTTCAACATCACACACCCTTTTGTGATCACTAGGCAACTGCAGCCATGGAGCAAACATTTGTCTGGAACAGGAGACACTTAAGGGGGGAGGATTAAGCTCTGAATGATGCTGTGTAGCATGTTGCCCTGCAACACTATCCCCCACACACATACTTTTAGCCCTTTAAAGAGCACATTCCCCTTTTCAGTCCAGCCACACTGTATTCTTAACAGTACAACTAGGCTGGGAAAGGGAAGATTTCAGGGTTAGGGAAGGCAGGCAGTTATGTTCACCATCATGCTGCACTTTTGTGCCCATGTGACAGAGGAAAGAGAGAACAGCAGACTGTGGGAATGTGGGACAGCCGCAGGTGGACCAAGATGTGTGAGGATAATAATCTCCCACCCCAGTTTCTGCTGCTACTGCTGTAGCAGGGGTGTGCTATGGCCAAACCAAGTAGATGCAATCAGGACTAACAAAAACTTTCACGTTTTCTAAAACACAACAGTTTGCATTTGCATAATTATTTACCAGTTTTCAGCCTTGAACCACTTAAGTTACATAAGAACATAAGAGAAGCCATGTTGGATCAGGTCAACGGCCCATCTAGTCCAACAGTTTGTGTCACACAGTGGCCAAAAAATCCACAAGTGTCATCAGGAGGTCCACCAGTGGGGCTAGCAGCCCTTCCACTGAACCCGCCCCCCCGCAGCTCAAGAATACAAAGCATCACTGCCTCAGACAGAGAGTTAAAATAATAAGCTGTGGCTAATAGCCACTGATAGACCTCTGCTCCATATGCTTATCCATTCCCCTCTTGAAGCTGGCTATGCTTGTAGCCGTCGCCACTTCCTGTGTCAGTGAATTCCACATGTTAATCACCCTTTGGGCGAAGAAGTACTTCCTTTTATCCATTCTAACCCAACTGCTCAGCAATTTCAATGAATGCCCATGAGTTCTTGTATTGTGAGAAAGGGAGAAAAGTACTTCTTTCTCTACCTTCTCTAGCCCATGCATAATCTTGTGAACCTCTATCATGTCACCCCACAGTCGATGTTTCTCCAAGCTAAAGAGCCCCAAGCATTTTAACCTTTCTTCATAGGGAAAGTGTTCCAACCCTTTAATCATTCTAGTTGCCCTTTTCTGCACTTATTAAGTTATGCATGGGAAAGCCCATCATATATGCTCATGGTTTCTGCAGAAGTCAGCTCTCAGCTTGACACTAACCTTTTGTTTCTGTTAAGGTTTTCAGTTCATAAGAAGGGTTTGGGTTGCTCTGTCCCACGTTGTTATAGGCACTTATCTGAACCACATATTCAGTGTTTGGCTCCAGACCCTTGAGTTGGTACTGAGTAATGGTGGTGTTTCTTATTGTTACGTCAATGTGGTTGTACTCAGTCTTGCCATAAATTTTATAGCTGAGCATGATGAAGGAGATAGAATGTCCTTCAGCTGTTGACCAAGAAATGATAGCAGAGGAGTCTGTGATGTTTTCAATCCTGACATTATTGGGTGATGGTGGAAGTCCTAGTAAACAAGCAAAATGTGTGATACTTCACAATAGTCTCTGCGCCTTCTAGGTTCTAGTCTTTATTTTAATTTTCCTTAATGAATCTGGTTCTAGTCTTTATTTTTATTCTCCTTAATGAATCTGAATAATGTTTTCAGAAAATGGCATCTTGAGTTAAACTTTGCAACAGTGAGTTCAGTAATCAGTTAAAGAACTATCATACATTATACATTTTGCTATTGATTCAATGACTTGGTACAGAGAGAGTTATTGCTGTGAGACAGAGTGATTTCAGTCATGGTTCACTCACTTTTCATTCCATCCCACTGATGATAGCAACTGATCGATCTGACTTTCAGGTATTTACTAATAGTAGTTTAGTTAATTAAGGCCATGATCACACAGGCTAAATAATATAGTTTCAATCCACTTCCAATACACTTTCCAACTGGCTTTTACTGTGTGAACTGGCAAAATCCAGTTTGAAAGTACATTAAAAGTGGATGGAAATTGCACTATTTAGCATGTGTGATGACAGTCCTGGATATCACGTGAATACACAAAGCTGACTGATACTTGATTTTTCAAGTTCAGTATTATATACCCTGACTGGCAGCAGATCTCCAGGGTGTCTTGGGAAGTGGTCTTTTAGCATGGGAGGGATAGATACTTCTGGGGCATCACTTCCTGTTTCTATCATGTGGGAATGTGGGGAAAATGGTGACAGAAACGGGGAAACCCTCCATGTGGAATCAGCTGAGCTAACATGATAAACATGCCAATGTTTGTGATTTGATGGGGGGGAGCAAGAAATAGTACTAATGAGGGCTAGCCCACTAATGCAGTGCAGTAGGTTATGTTGATATCCCTTTTGTTGTAATTACATGATTTTCCAGTTAGGCCAGGTCTGAATCTCCGACTTTGCCCACGAAAGCTTGCTAAGGCACTCACACATTCTTACCCTAACTTAACTCAAAATGTTATGTGAACGAAATGGCAAAGGGGAGAGTGTTGTAAGCCATTCTGGGCTCCTATTTGGGGATAGGTGGGGTATAAATGAAGTTAACAAACCAACAAATGTATTCTTTCCACTTACGATCACTGAAGGTCCATGCATACAGGTAGGGACTCCATTCTCCTTGGGACTTGCTGTTCACACGGATTCGGCACATGTACTGGTGTCTGGGCTCCAAATGCTCAATAATCAGTGTAGACTCATTTCCTGGCAGGCTAAAGCAAGTGGTGCTATCCCCATTCCTATCATTCACACTCTTCATTTCTACTTCAACATGGACTTCACCTTCAAAGGGTTGAATGAATGGCTGCCATGACAACTGCAGGGCTGCTGTGCTTTTAGGAACAAGAGTGAGACCTCTCGGTGGAGGGAGACCTTCGAGAATTGAGAGAAGAAGCCTTAATATTCTTGAAACACAAATATAAGTGCTCCCTGTCTCCAAGTAACAGCACTTGAGGAGGGCATTTGAACTGTGAGGCAAGGAAATCACACTCTGTGGACAGAAATCCTTCCCTTCCTTGGAAATTCTCTGTTGGACCAAAGCCAATGGTGACAATCTCCTTGCTTTCTTGACCATAGCAGTTGTAATTAGTGAATTGCCTCACCATCTGCCACTGTTTGGAGTAGTGCTTAAGTGCATGGACTCTTATCTGGGAGAACTAGGTTTGATTCCCCACTCCTCCACTTGCACCTGCTGGAATGGCCTTGGGTTAGCCATAGCTATCGCAGAGGTTGTCCTTAAAAAGGACAGCTGCTGTGAGAGCCCTCTCAGCCCCATCCACCTCACATGGTGTCTGTTGTGGGGGGAGAAGATAAAGATAAAGGAGATTGTAAGCCGCTCAGAGTCTCTGATTCAGAGAGATAGGCGGGGTATAAATCTGCAATTCTTCAATTCTTCTTCTGTATATTGCAAAACCATCCCATAACTAAAAGTTTGCCAAAAAAGCGTCATGATGTGACATCACCCCATGGGTCAGTAATGACTCAGTGCTTGCAAAGGGGACTACCTTACCTTTTTAGTATCACATGATAAAATTGAGAATATCCGGGCTTTTTTTTTTTTTTTTTTTTTTTAAAAAGCAGGAACGCACAGGAACGCACAGGAACGCAGTTCTGGGTGGCTTTGTGCCAAGGGCCTAATATGCAAATGAGTTCCTGCTGGACTTTTTCTACAAAAAAGCCCTGAGAATATCTATAATGTACTATTTTATATCAATCAATCAATATTTATTTCAGTCAAAGACCAACTATTCTATATTTATTTATTACATTTATTCTATATATAATGTACTGTTCTATTGGATGTTGCTATCACAATAGCTAGCTAGCTAAATCAGTGAAACAGATCACACAAAAATAGGTTAATCACTTTGGGAGAAATATGCTGTTTCCTTGTAAACAGCTGTAACTATGCACAATGAAGCTTGGCATGGATACTCCTTCTATAGAAAAAGCTCAAAGAACTGCATACCAACAGCAGCTGTAGTGAAACTGGCCGTTGGACCAGGATGTCCTTCTCCCGCATCTCCTCTGCGAGTCAGCTGGACGCAGAACTGATAGTCTGTGTTTGGTTCCAGATTGTCCAGTTTTATGTTCTTTTCAGTTACTGGGTTTCAGAAGACAAGAAAAAAACATACTGAAAATCAATAAAGAATGAAGGCTTTAGATAACATTAGGTTGCTCTGCAGCAAATCCAAACAAATCATTTATAAGAAATGTGCAAGTCAACATATTTCACATTAGAGAATATATATGCATATAATAACACATAGAATTCATCCATTTTGTCTATGTCCTTCCTGAAGACGAAATCTGCAACCATGTTGTTGCATCCAACCACGTGTTCAGTTTTTATGTTGAACTCCTAAATCTTCTAAGACCACCTCTGGTTTAGTGTTTGAGTTCTTCATAGTTTGAAGCCATTGTAGGGATGAGTGGTCTGTTGAGAGGGTGAACTCTTGTCCCCACAAATAAGGTCTAAGTTTGTCCAGCTCCCACACCATCACTAAACCCAGAAAGTCTCAATCTGCTTCTTGGTCTTTAGGGGTTTCCTAACTCTAGATTGCCTCTACCTTGTCTTAAAGGTGAACTTGACTCCTGCTTTGTTCTATTGTCTCTCATCAGTGGGATATTCCCACTACACACTCTGTGTCTCAAGAAAACCACCTCTTGCATTCCAAACTGCCATTTTTCCAGCTTGATACTGGATTGCTCTTTGCACCCTTGCTAAATGTTCCTAGTGTGAACCCAAGTCCTTGCAAAAAGCTGTGATGTAATCAATATAAACTGCTACAAATTCTGACATGTCATTCCACAAGTTATTTGCCAGCTTCTTGAAAGATGAATCTGTGTTCCTAAGTCTGAAATGTCACACAGCAAGTTTGTACCAACCAACTGAAATGATGAAGGCAGATATAACTCTGGCTTCTTCCTCCAATTCTGTTTGCCAAAACCCCTTAATCTGAAGGAGAACCGCCTGATGGGCAGGTGAGACTTAGCATCTATTCCATGCTTAGCTAAATCAGTTTTCCATTGTTCCTGAAACCAATCTCAAATTGTTGTACAACTGAAAATATTCCTCATCAAAGGCTCCTATTCCTCATCAAAGGCTCCTATTCCTCATCAAAGGCTCCTTAGTAAGCTCGAGAGTCATGGAGCAAAAGGACAGGTCCTCTTGTAGATCAAAAACTGGCTAATTAATAGGAAGCAGAGAGTGAGTATAAATGGGCAGTCTTCACAGAAGGACGGTAAGCAGTGGAGTGCCGCAGGGCTCAGTACTGGGTCCCATGCTCTTTAATTTGTTCATTAATGTTCTGAAGTTGGGAGTAAGCAGTGAAGTGGCCAAGTTTGTAGATGACACTGAATTGTTCAGGGTGGTGAGAACCAGAGAGGATTGTGAGGCAATCCAAAGGGATCTGCTGGGTGAGTGGGCGTCAACGTGGCATATGAGGTTCAATGTGGCCAAGTGCAAAGTAGTGCATATTGGGGCCAAGAATCCCAGCTACAAGTACCAGTTGATGGGTTGTGAACTGGCAGAGACTGACCAAGAGAGAGATCTTGGGGTTGTGGTAGATACGTCACTGAAAATTTTCGATTGCAATAAAAAAGGCCAACGCCATGCTGGGAATTATTAGGAAGAGAATTGAAAACAAATCAGCCAGTATCATAATGCCCCTGTATAAATCGATGGTGCGGTCTCATTTGGAATACTGTGTACAATTCTGGTCACCACATCTCAAAAAGAATATTATAGTATTGGAAAAAGTGCAGAAAAGGGCAACTAGAATGATTAAAGGTTTGGAACACTTTCCCTTTGAAGAAAAGTTAAAATGCTTGGGGCTCTTTAGCTTGGAGAAACGTCGACTGCAGGGTGACATGATAGAGATTTACAAGATTATGCATGGAATGAAGAAAGTAGAGAAAGAAGTCCTTTTCTTCCTTTCTCACAATACAAGAACTCGTGGGCATTCAATGAAATTGCTGAGCAGTTGGGTTAGAACGGATAAAAGGAAGTACTTCTTCACCCAAAGGGTGATTAACATGTGGAATTCACTGCCACAGGAGGTGGTGGCAGCTACAAGCATAGCCAGCTTTAAGAGGAGATTGGATAAAAATATGGAGCAGAGGTCCATCAGTGGCTATTAGCCACAGTATATATATATATGTGTGTATGTATATACATATACACACACACACATATTGGCAACTGTGTGACACAGATTGTTGGACTGGATGATCCAACATGGCTTCTCTTATGTTGTTATGTTCTTATTCTCTTTCTGCCCTGAATTGACTAATTTGCTGGCCATTTCAGCTTCCCCCATTGAATCAGTTCAGAAAAATGAGCCAAAACAACTACCAAGCTTCCACCTGACTCCTCATCTGGCTTGATACGGTCCATGGGGTCCCAAAGAGTCAGACTCAACTGTGTGACTGAACAGCAAATTGTAAGAATCAATAAAGTACTGATGTGATGCTGTCACTTACCATCAATCTGACTACCTAGGATTAAACTAAGCAAACTTTGTGGGCAAATTCACATTAAAAATGTGTATCAGTTTAATACCTCATTCATTGTCATGGCTTCCTCCAAAGGATCCTGACAATTAAAGGTTGGTAAGGAACTGAGAATTCTTTTCTTGTGAGCTCCTGCAAGGAACTTGGAAATAAATGTGGCTCAGATATTTCTTAGATCTAAAATAGATCCTAAAGTAGGATATCTCCTGGGATAAATAAAAAATAATTATTAGCCTGACCCTTACCTTCTATTGACTTCCAGGTATAATACTGCTTGGCAGGTTTGTAAAGAATCTTGGTTGACACAATTGGTCCATCCCCTGTGTGTGGATCTGCATTCACGTCAATGATAAGAAAATTATGTCCTCTGTCTACCAACTTGGGAGCATTTATAGGAACGGGAACAACTGATTGGAGAAAAAGATAAACAACATAATTATTAGGTAAAAATACACTTTAACAAGGACTGACCAGCATTCTTGCTGTCTAATAAATCTCTAAGAAGCAATACAGAGGGATTGCTACCATGGATCAATACAATGACTTCCACACTGCTTTGTCTCTGAGGGTGCAGTCACACCTACCATTAAAAGCGGGTGTATAGCACTCAAATCTGAACTGCTGAATATTGAATCGATGCAGGGCAGTTCAGACGAGCATCCAAGAATGCGATTCATTCTGTTGTGCACGATCAGACATCCAATACTATCACGCTCCTTTCTTGGAGATGGTGATTTCTGGGAGGGGAGTGGGTCCATTGAACATGTGCCCAACTGTTTGGAGCTGGGAAATTAAAACTTTCTTCAGAGGCAGGGGGGAAGGGCGAAAGTTTCCAGAATTAACATTGCTGATCCAAACCACGGAACTGCCAGGAATTATTTTCCTAGAAATTGGCAGTGACAGTGATATCTTGAAATCCTCCACATTGAAAAAAAAAGAATTTTTTCCTGTTCTGAATAGTGGGATAACGTCCCCCACCCCACCCCCCGATGCTGTGTTGATTGGAGAAGCAGAAGCGTCACCTCAGATTCCCGGATGATCTGGCAATGCGCATGTCTGCTGGGGCTTTCTTTTAAAAAAAAGGTGAGAGGCAGTTTCGCGTATGAGCTGTCCAAACAACAAAAAGCCGATCTTGTGCCGCTGTTTTGAAAAAGGGCCGGACTTTATGCACTGTCAAATTAATGCGCCATTCATGCGTAGCAAGCCTGGATGAGCCCGGATGACGATCGATTGCCAGATGTGGCTGTCTGAACGAACACATTTAATCCATCAGCCAGACGGAGCTGTGTCGTCACTAATGGTATGTGTGACTGCACCCTGAGAGTATTGTCACCAGTTAGTTTTTCTGACATGCAGTCAAGCCAACTCAGAGGTCCAAGTCCCAGTTTTTGAGCTCCCCATAATAACAAAGGTACAAAAGGTGACACATGAAAACAAAACAAGGCACCAAACAAAGAGTAAGACATCATTAGGGTCTTTTTACATTAACAAGTGCTTTTCTAGTCCTTTTTAGTTCTCCTTTGATAGAGTCACTAGGCCTCTGCCATCAACTCCCAAGAGCTTCTGGGGGGTAGGTAAAGGGGGAGAAGAAGTGTTAATGTTGCTGCATCACAATGCTTAGGAAGTCCCCAAAGCTCTATGGTGACACTGCAACATCAATCAACATTCTTTCATAGAATCATAGAGTAGGAAGGGTCCATACAGACCATCATCTCCTCCTGGATGCAGGGTCATCCTAAAGCATCTCTGAAAAGTGTTCCTCCAGCTGCTGCCTGAAAACCACCAATGAGGGGGAGCTCACCACCTCTCTAGGCAGCCAATTCCACTGCTGAACTACTCTTACTGTAAAAAAACGTTCTAATATCCAGGTGGTGCCTTTCTGCCCATAATTTAAATCCATTATTGCAAGTCCTATCTTCTTCTGCTGACAGGATCATTCATGCATGTCTTGCTCTCTCCTCCATGGGTATTATCAGGGAACATCTCTGGTTTAAGAGAAATATGAATGCTTACTGAATGCCAGGATTTTCAGCAAGGGCACTGTGACAAGTGTGAACATGATGGGGGATACTTTCTTCTCCCACTAACCACTGGAAACTTCAGGCAGGGGCAGTCTTAATGATTCTGAGACCCTGGCTGAAAATGTAGGAGGGCCCCCCAGAATCATTGGCACTCTCCTGCTACTCCTCCCAACCAAGGCCAAGCAAGAGATGGTCTTTACCTCAGGAGAAGTGGGCAATAGCTGCCACCACTGGAAGCCAGCTGTCTGAGACCTAGACAGGACAGGTACAAGTGGCAGCAGGAGCCTGCTTTTCCTTGGGGGGTGGATGGGCTGTGGATGATCAGGGCCCCTCCAAGTGTGGGGCCCTATGCAACTGCCCCTGCTGTCCATTGGCTAAGACCCCCCCCTGACTTCAGGAGACTTAGACTGTGTGCTTCTAATAATGGATTCAGGTGGGGTTCTTCTGCGCTCTGTTGATCTTGCTTCTGATAACTCTCTCTCTCCGCCCTCATCATGCAGGTTCAAAAAGCAAAGATCTTTGGCAGTGTACAGCCTTAGTTGTCACATGAGGATGATCTCTGTGTTGGTGTTCTTTGGTTATCATGATTACTATAGCTATTCCTGGAGGTCAATACTCCTGAGCATTCTCATTAGTGACTGAAGTCATCCACTAACTTCATATATTGGCAAGTCTGACTTCCAGTTGCTTTGTTTTTATTATGAAAAGGAATTTTTGCTCTATATTTTTTCTCAGCACAGGACTAGACCAAGTGCTCCATTTTTAAAAAGTCATTCATCCAAATTGGTCCACACAAAATCTATCAACAAGAATATAACAACAAGAATACAACTCCTTTTATTAGGACCAGCCCAAATAACACAAAAGACTATACAAGCTTTTGAGCTCATAGAATCTTTCTTAACCAGGCTAGATGCAGCAAAATTTTAAAAGATGGTTGGGCAGAAGGCAGCCTTCTTAGGCTCCATTTTAAGCCTTGAATAAGCTGCCTTTGCCTAGAGAAAGCATTTCATCCGATTATCATCTCAGTTGCTTGCAGGTATTCTGCTTTTCTGCAGAGCAAGTAAAATAAAACCATAAAGCAGATATTTATGTGCTTTGAGCCCCTTTCCATTTCCAGTATCCACTAGTTTAATCCTGATAAAGCTAGGTATTTTTTCACTTAAAAAATGGGATTTCTAATGCAACATTATGGCCAGAATTGAATTACTTTTAACATGATTTAGGTGCACCAAAGTCTGAATGCAGATGATTCTCAGTTACCTTTAACTGTAATTTGAAATGGTTTTTCTGTCATGCCTGCTACTGTCTCAACAACACAGACCCATGTTCCGGAATCAGGAGGCTGGACTTTTTCAATATAGAATGTAGCTTCCGACTGATTGCTCCTATTTGTTACTGAGATAGGCTGAAACAACAAGCAACACAAAAGAATCATTATGTTAGAGATGCACGAAGCCCTCTGAAGAATTTCACTAGTTATTGACTCTTTTATTCAATGATGGTTAGGGTGATCCTCCAAACTTGGGTCAATCCCCTAACTATGATAACTGAGAGTATGCCATATACATATTACAGTGGTGGTGTATTGCAAGCGTGGTTATAGAATTTGCCTTTAATTTCAGGAGAGTAGCAATTAAGCTTTGATGCTTCTGGAAGCCATTTTGAAGCAGCAGAACTGGCATGTCCATTAGGCAGCATGAGGTGGCTGCCTGGAGTGCAACTCTGGGGGGAGGGTGCCAGTTTCAATGCTCCTACCCGCCCTAATTTCCTCAGTAAGGGAAATAGCAAGCTCAGTGGCTGCCATGGGTAGGGTGGCCATAATGTCTGAAGGCCAGCCAGGGACACCTTGGGGGGGGGGGAAGGCAGGAGTGTGCGCGCGCGAAGCGCGCGCGCCGCCGGAAACAGGAAGTGACGTCACTTCCGGCGACGTCACTTCCGGCGACGTCATACCACCGCCGGAAACAGGAAGTGACATCACTTCCTGTGACATCATTTCCCCCGCGCCACCTGCCGGAAACGGGAAGTGACATCACTTCCTGTGACATCATTTCCCCCGCGCCACCTGCCGGAAGCAGGAAGTGACATCACTTCCTGTGACATCATTTCCCCCAAATGGCATCATTTCCCCCAAATGCCACTGCCGGAAACAGGAAGTGACTTCACAGCACTTCCTGTGACGTCCCCAAAAATCCCCCAAATATCACCGCCGGAAACAATTTTGTTCTCAAATCCTGTATATACTTCATCAGTATATGGGATAAGGCACTTTCTCAACTGTGCTGCATAATGCAGCCTATTTATTTTGTCCTGTTGGCTCTGTTGGCTCTATCTGCGCCACCTTCATCACTTTCGGGGTGTGGATCCCCCAGTGGGGTGGGCTCCCGACTCCCTCCGCCGGCTGTTTCTGATAGCCCTGCGCCCCCTCTTTCATTTGATATGTGTCCCGTGCGGGTGCCACCCTCCTGCCGGGAGATGCCGCAAAATGAGCCCCCTTGAGGCTTATGGCGGCAGGGCTCGGGGGAAGCAAGCTAGACTGCTGTTCTTTTGAGGGGTTATAGAGTGTTTCGAGCCCCTCCCTGTGGCATTGGTCCCATCGTCGTGGGACCCAGGGGGCCGGCGCAGCAGCCTGCCGAAGCAGCCTGTCACTAATAACACAGGTCGAGATGCGGAAGTGACTGACAGGCTGCTTCAGCGGGCCGCTGCGCCGGCCCCCTGGGTCCCACAACGATGGGACCGATGCCACAGGGAGGGGCTCGAAACACTCTATAACCCCTCAAAAGAACAGCAGTCTAGCTTGCTTCCCCCGAGCCCTGCCGCCATAAGCCTCAAGGGGGCTCATTTTGCGGCATCTCCCGGCAGGAGGGTGGCACCCGCACGGGACACATATCAAATGAAAGAGGGGGCGCAGGGCTATCAGAAACAGCCGGCAGAGGGAGTCGGGAGCCCACCCCACTGGGGGATCCACACCCCGAAAGTGATGAAGGTGGCGCAGATAGAGCCAACAGAGCCAACAGGACAAAATAAATAGGCTGCATTATGCAGCACAGTTGAGAAAGTGCCTTATCCCATATACTGATGAAGTAAATACAGGATCTGAGAACAAAATTGCACCAGAAGACACAAACACAAAGCTCCCTTACACTGAATCAGTGCTTGGGTCCACCAAAGTCAGTATTGTCCACTCCAGTCACAAACACAAAGCTCCCTTACACTGAATCAGTGCTTGGGTCCACCAAAGTCAGTATTGTCACATAAGAACATAACAGAAGCCCTGTTGGATCAGGCCAGTGGCCCATCCAGTCCAACACTCTGCGTCACATAAGAACATAAGAGAAGCCCTGTTGGATCAGGCCAGTGGCCCATCCAGTCCAACACTCTGCGTCACATAAGAACATAAGAGAAGCCCTGTTGGATCAGGCCAGTGGCCCATCCAGTCCAACACTCTGCGTCACATAAGAACATAACAGAAGCCCTGTTGGATCAGGCCAGTGGCCCATCCAGTCCAACACTCTGCGTCACATAAGAACATAAGAGAAGCCCTGTTGGATCAGGCCAGTGGCCCATCCAGTCCAACACTCTGCGTCACATAAGAACATAACAGAAGCCCTGTTGGATCAGGCCAGTGGCCCATCCAGTCCAACACTCTGCGTCACATAAGAACATAACAGAAGACCTGTTGGATCAGGCCAGTCCAACACTCTGCGCCCATCCAGTCCAACACTCTGCGTCACATAAGAACATAACAGAAGCCCTGTTGGATCAGGCCAGTGGCCCATCCAGTCCAACACTCTGTGTCACATAAGAGAAGCCCTGTTGCATCAGGCCAGTGGCCCCTCCAGTCCAACACTCTGCGCCACATAAGAACATAAGGAGGGAAGGAAGGGAGGAGGGAAGGGAGGAGGGAAGGGAAGGGAAGGGAAGGGAAGGGAAGGGAAGGGAAGGGAAGGGAGGAAGGAAGGAAGGAAGGAAGGAAGGAAGGAAGGAAGGAAGGAAGGAAGGAAGGAAGGAAGGAAGGAAGGGAAGGGAGGGAAGGAAGAAAGAAAGAAAGGAAGGGAGGGAGGAGGGAGGGGAGGAGGGAGGGAAGGAAGGGAGGAGGGAAGGGAGGAGGGAAGGGAGGAGGGAAGGGAGGAGGGAAGGGAAGGGAAGGGAGGAAGGAAGGGAAGGGAAGGGAGGAAGGAAGGAAGGAAGGAAGGAAGGAAGGAAGGAAGGAAGGAAGGGAGGGAAGGAAGAAAGAAAGGAAGGAAGGGAGGAGGGAGGGAGGGAAGGAAGGAAGGGAAGGGAGGGAGGGAAGGAAGGGAGGGAAGGAAGGGAGGAAGAAAGGAAAGAAGGGAAGAGGGAGGGAAGAAAGGAAGGCCGCCCCCCCCCCCGCTTTCGGCCCCCTTACCTGCGGTGGCGGTCGGCGGCGAGTCGGGCGGCGGCGGCGGGTCGGGCGGCGGCGGCGGGTCCGGCGGCGGCGAGTCCAGCGGCGGGGGCGGCGGCGAGGCCAGGGAGGCGTCGGAGAGGCCTTCCTTGGCCGGCGCTGGCCCGGGAAGGCCTTCCAGAGCCTCTGGAAGGCCTTCCCGGACCAGCGCCGGGTGCTCCGCGGCCTCCCCGCGGCCTCCGCTGGTCGCTGGGGGCCTTCCAGACACTCTGGAAGGCCCCCAGCGACCAGCGGAGGCCGCGGGGAGGCCTTCGCTGGCCGGCGCTGGTCCGGGAAGGCCTTCCAGAGGCTCTGGAAGGCCTTCCTGGACCAGCGCCGGGTGCTCCGCGGCCTCCCCGCGGCCTCCGCTGGTCGCTGGGGGCCTTCCAGACACTCTGGAAGGCCCCCAGCGACCAGCGGAGGCCGCGGGGAGGCCTTCGCTGGCCGGCGCTGGCCCGGGAAGGCCTTCCAGAGCCTCTGGAAGGCCTTCCCGGACCAGCGCCGGGTGCTCCGCGGCCTCCCCGCGGCCTCCGCTGGTCGCTGGGGGCCTTCCAGACACTCTGGAAGGCCCCCAGCGACCAGCGGAGGCCGCGGGGAGGCCTTCGCTGGCCGGCGCTGGCCCGGGAAGGCCTTCCAGAGGCTCTGGAAGGCCTTCCCGGACCAGCGCCGGGTGCTCCGCGGCCTCCCCGCGGCCTCCGCTGGTCGCTGGGGGCCTTCCAGAGTGTCTGGAAGGCCCCCAGCGACCAGCGGAGGCCGCGGGGAGGCCTTCGCTGGCCGGCGCTGGTCCGGGAAGGCCTTCCAGAGGCTCTGGAAGGCCTTCCCGGACCAGCGCCGGGTGCTCCGCGGCCTCCCCGCGGCCTCCGCTGGTCGCTGGGGGCCTTCCAGACACTCTGGAAGGCCCCCAGCGACCAGCGGAGGCCGCGGGGAGGCCTTCGCTGGCCGGCGCTGGTCCGGGAAGGCCTTCCAGAGGCTCTGGAAGGCCTTCCCGGACCAGCGCCGGGTGCTCCGCGGCCTCCCCGCGGCCTCCGCTGGTCGCTGGGGGCCTTCCAGACACTCTGGAAGGCCCCCAGCGACCAGCGGAGGCCGCGGGGAGGCCTTCGCTGGCCGGCGCTGGCCCGGGAAGGCCTTCCAGAGGCTCTGGAAGGCCTTCCCGGACCAGCGCCGGGTGCTCCGCGGCCTCCCCGCGGCCTCCGCTGGTCGCTGGGGGCCTTCCAGACACTCTGGAAGGCCCCCAGCGACCAGCGGAGGCCGCGGGGAGGCCTTCGCTGGCCGGCGCTGGTCCGGGAAGGCCTTTCAGAGGCTCTGGAAGGCCTTCCCGGACCAGCGCCGGGTGCTCCGCGGCCTCCCCGCGGCCTCCGCTGGTCGCTGGGGGCCTTCCAGACACTCTGGAAGGCCCCCAGCGACCAGCGGAGGCCGCGGGGAGGCCTTCGCTGGCCGGCGCTGGCCCGGGAAGGCCTTCCAGAGGCTCTGGAAGGCCTTCCCGGACCAGCGCCGGGTGCTCCGCGGCCTCCCCGCGGCCTCCGCTGGTCGCTGGGGGCCTTCCAGACACTCTGGAAGGCCCCCAGCGACCAGCGGAGGCCGCGGGGAGGCCTTCGCTGGCCGGCGCTGGTCCGGGAAGGCCTTCCAGAGGCTCTGGAAGGCCTTCCCGGACCAGCGCCGGGTGCTCCGCGGCCTCCCCGCGGCCTCCGCTGGTCGCTGGGGGCCTTCCAGACACTCTGGAAGGCCCCCAGCGACCAGCGGAGGCCGCGGGGAGGCCTTCGCTGGCCGGCGCTGGTCCGGGAAGGCCTTCCAGAGGCTCTGGAAGGCCTTCCCGGACCAGCGCCGGGTGCTCCGCGGCCTCCCCGCGGCCTCCGCTGGTCGCTGGGGGCCTTCCAGACACTCTGGAAGGCCCCCAGCGACCAGCGGAGGCCGCGGGGAGGCCTTCGCTGGCCGGCGCTGGTCCGGGAAGGCCTTCCAGAGGCTCTGGAAGGCCTTCCCGGACCAGCGCCGGGTGCTCCGCGGCCTCCCCGCGGCCTCCGCTGGTCGCTGGGGGCCTTCCAGACACTCTGGAAGGCCCCCAGCGACCAGCGGAGGCCGCGGGGAGGCCTTCGCTGGCCGGCGCTGGTCCGGGAAGGCCTTCCAGAGGCTCTGGAAGGCCTTCCCGGACCAGCGCCGGGTGCTCCGCGGCCTCCCCGCGGCCTCCGCTGGTCGCTGGGGGCCTTCCAGACACTCTGGAAGGCCCCCAGCGACCAGCGGAGGCCGCGGAGAGGCCTCCCCCACCGCTGCCGGCCCCGCGCGCGGGCGGGGAAGGCGGGGAGTGAGGGAGGGAGCGTCCCTGCGCGTGCGCAGGGGCCCTGCGCAGGCGCAGGGACGCTCCCTCCCTCACTCCCCGCCTTCCCCGCCCGCGCCCGCGGCCCACCGGCTCCTGGGCTGCCTAAACCGGGACCTTTAATGGTCCCGGTATAGGGAGCCCGGGATCCGGGATTGGGTGGCCAGATCCGGGAATGTCCCGGGAGACCGGGACGGTCTGGCCACCCTAGCCATGGGGCTAGGGTGGCCAGACCGTCCCGGGAGCCCGGGAATGTCCCGGTTCTGGCCCCCTATTCCCGCCTCCCGGGCTGGCTATACCGGGACCATTTAGAGGTCCCGGTTTAGCCAGCCCCGGAGGTGGTGGGCCGCGGGCGCCGGCGGGGAAGGCGGCGAGTGAGGGAGGGAGCGTCCCTGCGCCTGCGCAGGGCCCCTGCGCACGTGCAGGGACGCTCCCTCCCTCACTCGCCGCCTTCACTGCCCGCGCGCGGGGCCGGCAGCGGTGGTGGAGGCCTCTCCGCGGCCTCCGCTGGTCCCTGGAGGCCCTCCAGAGACTCTGGAGGGCCTCCAGCGACCAGCGGAGGCCGCGGAGAGGCCGCGGAGCAGCCGGCGCTGGTCCCGGAAGGCCTTCCAGAGCCTCTGGAAGGCCTTCCGGGACCAGCGCCGACCAGTGAAGGCCTCTCCGCGGCCTCCGCTGGTCCCTGGAGGCCCTCCAGAGTCTCTGGAGGGCCTCGAGGGACCAGCGGAGGCCGCGGAGAGGCCGCGGAGCAGCCGGCGCTGGTCCCTGGAGGCCTCTAGAGGCCAGCGCCGGTAGCGGAGAGGCCCGGCGCTGGTCCTGGAGGCCTCCAGAGGCTAGCGCCGTTGTGGGGCCCAGGGGGCCGGCGCAGCGGCACGCTGAAGCAGCCTGTCGGTCACTTCCGGGTTCCTGTCCTGCATCTCGACCTGTGTTATTAGTGACAGGCTGCTTCGGCGTGCCGCTGCGCCGGCCCCCTGGGTCCCACAATGATGGGACCGATGCCACAGGGACGGGCTCGAAACACTCTATAACCCCTCAAAAGAACAGCAGTCTAGCTCACTTCCCCTGAGCCCTGCCGCCATAAGCCTCAAGGGGGCTCATTTTGCGGCATCTCCCGGCGGGAGGGTGGCACCCACACGGGACACATATCAAATGAAAGAGGGGGCGCAGGGCTATCAGAAACAGCCGGCGGAGGGAGTCGGGAGACCACCCCACTGGGGGATCCACACCCCGAAAGTGATGAAGGTGGCGCAGATAGAGCCAACAGAGCAAACAGGACAAAATAAATAGGCTGCATTATGCAGCACAGTTGAGAAAGTGCCTTATCCCATATACTGATGAAGTATATACAGGATTTCAGAACAAAATTGTTTCCGGCGGTGATATTTGGGGGGGTTTTGGGGATGTCACAGGAAGTGCTGTGAAGTCACTTCCTGTTTCCGGCGGTGATATTTGGGGGGTTTTTGGGGATGTCACAGGAAGTGCTGTGAAGTCACTTCCTGTTTCCGGCAGTGGCATTTGGGGGAAATGATGTCATTTGGGGGAAATGATGTCACAGGAAGTGATGTCACTTCCCATTTCTGGCAGGTGACGTGGGGGAAATGATGTCACAGGAAGTGATGTCACTTCCTGTTTCCTGTGGTGGCATGACGTCACTGGAAGTGACGTCACTTCCTGTTTCCGGCGGTGCGCGCTCTCTGCGCGCGCGCACCCCTACCTTCCCCCCCCCCCAAACGTGTCCCTGGCTGGCCTTCAGACATTATGGTCACCCTACATGGGGCTTCCAGCCTCAACGTGCATGCACACCGATCACTCACCGTCGCTCCGTCCCTTGCGCCTGTGCTTGTGTGTGACACTGGTGGCAGAAGCTCCAGTGCAGCGGCATTGGGCTTGCCCTTGTTGATGAAGTGAGGGGCGCAGGGGGCACCTGGCCTGGGGCACCAGCCTTGCGCTGGCTCCCCAGCTCCAGCCCTGTGAAGTAGAAATGTATCCTGTCTGTGGTAATAAAGCTTCTTTTGACTTCCTGCTCCACATAGGGCTTAATCTCTAGACCAATGTTTCAGTCAGTGCACATGATTTTTTAAAAGCCAAAAATAAAAATATCTCTGAAAGCTTAAATTCCAAAACTTAATATGGAAGGGGAGAGAAGTGAAGGCAGAAGTTTTCAGTGCAGTCCTAAACATTGTTACACCTTTCTAAATTCATTGAAATCAAAGAATAAATTGACCGCTGACTTACCTTAAGGACTGTTCCATCTTGTTTTATCAATTTAAATTCTTCTTTCGTAGGAAGCGGCTTGCCAGTAGCTATACAACTAGGGCGAAACTCTGAGCCAGAATTGAGTTCCAGTGCATCTCGTAAATTTTCTATCTGGGGCGATTCATCTGCTGAACCTACATTAGGCATAAAGGAATTAGAACATGCTATGCCCTTTTGGATACCTGACACCAGCTTACAAGCATAAAGCCTAGAAAGTAGGACTGAAAGATCTGATCATTTTAATCAATACAGTAACCAACTGAGGCTTTCTTTGCTTAATTGGCACGTGCACCTTTAAATTGATACTGCAAGTTAAAGACATGCTAGTTTATTGTCTGGTGCTATTTTGATCTTGCAGTGTGATTCTAATAAGCTGCTACAGACCTGGATTGTCAGTGGTTGAACAAATATAATTAATCAGAACACTGATTCAGACTGAAGGTCAACATAAGGTTTATATTGTAAGAAGAGTGTTGAGCAGAAGCTTCTTTTTAGGGTTGACAATGTACAATGTGGACTATTCAGAATTCTGACAACTAGAGGCACAGTGAACATGGCTGCTGTCTAGGAGATGTGCTTTGCCAGTCCTACCTTTCACCAAGCATGGTGGTCAATGGGAAGCATAACATTGGACTGGCAGGTACATTCTAATTTATGACAGCTTGTTCTAAAAGCCTTAAGCCAGGAGCCTCCCCCCCCCCCCATTTTGTAATCCATCAAAAGATTGGGCTATGCTTCAGTTCTGCCAATAAATCTGTGGTCTCATTAAACTAAAGTTTGTGCACCATGTTTTCATTCTGGG
Organism: Heteronotia binoei; assembly: GCF_032191835.1. Lineage (NCBI taxonomy): Eukaryota > Metazoa > Chordata > Lepidosauria > Squamata > Gekkonidae > Heteronotia > Heteronotia binoei. The sequence goes on from NC_083226.1 coordinate 45,045,183, forward strand.
TGCAGGGACAAGGTAACATTTCCAGGTTTCTAACATGGCATGAAAACTGTCTTCTTTCTGCTTGTTCACCTTCTGTGGCTATCTAGAGTGGGTGACAATGATAATACTCCTGTCCGCTTCCTTGGCTTCACTTACATGAAAGTGTGACTATGATAGTCACATACGGTAAGTCCTCCTAGTGGGGGAGCAAAGAAGCTTGGGGAGGCAATTTTGCATTAAGCAGCCCCTCCTCCTGCTGTTCTGCTGAAACTGGCAAACTCCTGTGCTGCATAACAGTTTGAAAAAGCACATTGTGAAAATGGTTTGTGTCTCTCTTGATAGTTAACCTTGTATCAAACTTCCAACTCTCTTTTGTTGATCATGACATGAGCAAATTTTGTATGTGGGTAAGGTTGCCAGCTCCAGGTTGGGAAATATCTGGAGATTTGGGGGTGGAGCCTAAGGAGGGTGAGGTTTGGGGAGGGGAGGAATCCACTTTCCAAAGTGGCCATTTTCTCCAGATAGACTGATATCTGTCACTTGGAGATCAGTTCTAATAGCGGGAGAGCTCCAGATAGCACCTGGAGTTTGGCAACCTTATAATACAAGGCAAGAGTTTGGAACAAGTTCTGGACAAAGCCAGGAGGAGACACAAATTTTTGGCACATGGAACACAAATACTTATTGTTGCACTACACTGTTACCTTTGCTTTACCTTCTTTTTCACATTGTAGGCCATGCCAGCCGGAGTTGCAGTCGCAGCCCTTAAATCTGTCACATCTTCCTCGGTTATTGCAGTTGTTACATGCCACTTTGCAATCTGGTCCATAAAAATCAGACTCACAAACTGCAAGAGCACACAAGCGACGGAATAATCAACAAATGTGTTCACCAACAAAACTCTCACTCTGAATCAATTGACCACCACTACTGCTATCCATGGCATTCCTTTCCCTTAATCCCCTCTCATTTATTCGGTTTCTGATAGCATCCTTTTCTAATGCAATACAGATGACTACTAGCATTCCCTGTAGATGTAATTCAGTCCATCCACTGAATATTTCTGCAGAGGAACTCAGCAATGACTTTGAAGACAGGCTAAGAGTGGTTTGTAAGGTCGTACACTTTTGACAATTTATTTCCCATGGAGAGACAGAAACAAATCTGAGTTTACTCTGAAATGCAATCATGACCTTTTTGACATGGCAACACTTTCCAATGGAAGACGTGGTGTCACTGCAGTTGCTAATGGCATGCAATGGCAACAGGGTGAACAGATCACAGCTTTCTGCTTATTTTTGCTACCCCAATCCCCATGGGAGCCTTTCCACCTGCCCTACTACAGAAGGAATCTTTACCCAAGGTTTTTTTTTTTTTTTTTTTAAATCAGTAATAAACATACTGACAAACCATTATATTGATAGGTCAATTGTTGATTTATAAATAAAGCCTCACAAAGGTCCTTTGGTGGCTTGAAAGGTGGGAGAATGGCTGCAGTGGAGACTGGGACAGAGAAAATGGCTACTGTGTGAGCAGGACCAAGAAAATCTACACCACCACCCCGCCACACTTCACACACAGTCATAATGGTTCTCAAAACTTTGTAGCAAAACAGGTTTGGAAAACATTACAGAAAAGCTGATGCTGTGGGAAATGTGGAGAGCAAAGCCACATTCCAATAGCATAGAACCAGGTCAAATAGGCATCTTGAGCCCTTTCCATCCTAGGCTGGCCTATAGCAACAGGGAGGCCTGTGAGGGCACTGCCCCCTGACATCCATGCAGAGCCCCCTGACTTCCAGGGGACCTCCAGCATGCAGTCTGCTTTTTTCATTTTCTTTTTGCCATGGCTGAGCTGGCGAAGCATCATCAGTGGCAGCCAGAGCCAAGAGAGCTGAGCAGGGCATAGTTCACTGTGGCAGCAAAAGCAACAGGTAGAGAGGAAAGAGGCAGAGGAAGCCATGTGGAATGGGCTGTGGGGGGCGGGGAGAGGATGGATAATGCTGCTGGGTGCAAAGTGCCAGGGTGGGAGAGAGGGAGTGGAAGGAACCCGCCCCCGCTCCTAGCATGTAAGGTGCAGTCCCTTCTTCACTCCAAAGTTTTAGGGTTGGCTGTCTCAAGTTGTCCACATTCGGAGCCTCCAGCTTTTGCCCCTACCCTATAATGCTTCTGAGAAGTGGCAAGCCCTGCAGTGGATGGGAAAGGGTGCCCCCTGACTTTTTAAAAAGCCCCCTGACTTGTAAAATCCTGGCTACGGCCCTGATCCTAGGTATGTGCTAATTCTACTGTGACTGGTTGACTGCAGAAAGGTCCTTGACCCTGAGGAGTCAAACTAAGTTAAGATGCTTTGGAATTCATGACTGGATCTGTGGAGTGGTGTTTTTTTAAAAAAATTGGTAGCTAGCAAACAAAACCCAGACCAGAGCCAAAGTCTCTGGGGTGGAGATTAATCCTTCTCCACTTTCATTTTTGCATATTCCTTGGAGCTGCATTTTGTCCTATGGGGGAAAACGTACAGGATGCCAGTATGTTGGTGGTCTGGTTCCTCAGTTGGGTAAACTGCAGTGCTAATGAGAGGGAAAAACTGAGGTCAAGAAAATGGTGCTGAGGAAAAGGCATTCTAGTTCACAGCCATTTTAGCCCTTCTCCTTTACATACCATTTAGTTATATAGTTTTACCTTCATCACATTGGAGTCCTTTCCAGCCTGAGGCACAAGAACAGCCATATGGGTCAGGAAGGCAAAAAACAAATGATTTACAACCTGAGTCTTCCTTACAGTTCTCTTTGCAAGTCTTGCCAAACATGTTTTCTCCACAAGCTATAAAGAATAAGAGTGAAATATCAGATTGATGCCTGCTGTTCAGTTGACATTGGGATGGCCAAGATGGGAGCTGTTTGGCTCCTTTGTGTTAAATGCAAGATAATACTTCCTCTTACCCTTTTCACATGTTTTCCCCATAAAGCCTGGTGGGCAAATGCATTCCCCAGTGTCTTCATGACAGATGCCACCATTCTTGCAGTCAGGACAGTGAGAGCTACAGTCTAGTCCCCATTTCTGAGATTCACACCCTTCATGCAAAAACATAAAATACGATGAGCTAAAAGGTCAAGAGATTATTTATTTATTTATTTTTGCTGATTTCTAGTCCGTCCTTTCCCAGGTCGGGCTCAGGGCAGATTACAACATAATAAAATAATTAAGATCACATTATTAGACAATTAAACTTAAACAGTTAAAACCATTAAAATGAAATAAAATAAGGCATTGTCAGTGTACAGATATGTACATCCTTCACAGATTGAAACACAGGATGCGGCCAGTGCAGGGAGGTCAATTAGCTGGTGTGAGGACGCTGGCTGCCTCAGCCAAAAGCCTGGCAGAACAGCTCCATTTTACAGGCCCTCTGGAATAGCAATAAATCTGGAAGGGCCCGTATCTCCTTGGGGAGCTGATTCCACCAGCTTGGGGCCAGGCTCTGGTCGAGGCAAGCCGGATGTCCTTTGGGCCAAGGATGGTCAGAAAATGTTGATTGGCTGATCATAGAGGCCTCTGGGGCTCATATGGGGAGACATGGTCCCATAGGTATGTAGGTCCCAGGCCGTGTAAGGCTTTAAAAGTTAATACTAAAACCTTGAAACGGATCCGGTACTCAATTGGTAGCCAGTGCAGACTCTGCAGCAACGGTTGACTGCCTGCCGGTACAGGCAGTTCAGTCAGCAATTGTGCTGCTGCATTCTGCACTCACTGGAGTTTCTGGATCAGTCCCAAGAGCAAGCCTGCATAGAGCAAGTTACAGTAGTCCAACCTGGAAGTGACCGTTGCATGGATCACTGTGGCTAGGTCCTGGGAAGCCAGATAGGGCACTAGTTGTTTGACCTGCTGTGCAACTGCTGTGACCTGGGCCTCCATAGAATGGGTGGCATCCAGCATCATTCCCAAACTCCTCACCTTCTGAGCTGGCACAAGAGGCACACCATCCAGGGTGGGAAGTTGGATACCTGTTCTTAGCTTCCCATGGCTCAGACACAGGTCCTTGTAAAGGTCTTTGCTGGATTAAACTTCAGCCGGCTCAACTGTATACCAACCAGCCACTGCTTCCAATGCCCTGGTCAAATGAATTGGGACGGAGTCTGGCCGGCCGTCCATCAGCAGATAGAGCTGGGTGTCATCTGCATACTGGTGACAACCCTGCCCAAAACCTTTGGCAATCTGGGCAATGGGGCGCATATAGATGTTAAATATCATTGGTGAGAGAATAGCTCCCTACGGAACACCACATTCCAGTGGATAACACCGGGAGATCTGCTTGCCAATCGCCACCCTTTGTCCCTGACCACAGAGAAAGGAGGAAAATCACTGTAAGGCTACCCCCTGAACTCCAATGTGTGCAAGGCGGTGGGTCATGATTGTAATCGACCATGTCAAATGTTTCTATAAGATCTAGGAGCAACAGCAGCACTGACCTGCCTTGATCCAGATGCCTTTTAGGGTCATCCGTGAGGGCTACCAAAGCAGTCTCCACCCCATGACCAGGACAGAAGCCAGACTGGAAGGGATCAAGGGGGTTTGTATCCTCCAGAAAAGCTTGAAACTGCTCAGTCACCGCTTTCTCAATTACCTTGCCCAGAAACAATAATTTCGAGACTGGGCGGTAATTGGCTAGGACCTTTGGGTCCAATGATGGCTTTTTCAAAAGCGGACGAACCACTGCCTCTTTAAGCTTGGCTGGAAATATTCCCGATGATAGGGATAGGTTGACAATCTCAGCCAAGGGACCCCTGATGCCATCTCCACCCACTTTAACAAGCCAAGATGGACATGGGTACAGAGGACAGATGATGGGCTTCACTGCAGCCAAGATCCTGTCCACATCCTCCTGAGTGAGGCAGGTGAAGTGGTCCAACCTGGGACCTGAAGACGGACAACAGGCTTCCAGTTCCTGTACTATCTCAACTGTGGCTGGAAGATTTTGGGGGAGAGTCGCAAAAGCCTCACAGGTGATATCCAATTCCCTAGCTTTTTGACTGCCTGCTGGCACCGTAGTCAATGATCGGATTATTCTAAATAATTGGGCTGGACACGATTTCGTAGATGCAATGGAGGCCGCATAGAAATCTTTCTTTGAGGACTTCACTGCCTTCTCAAAGACTTTCATAAATGTTCTATAAGAAGTTCTAGACTCCTTGTCATAAGATCTCTGCCACACTTGCTCTAGCCATCTAAACTGTCTCTTCATCCTGTGCAGCTCCATGGTATACCATGGAGCTGCTTTGGTACGGCAGCGAAGAGGGCGCTGGGGGGTGATATCGTCGATGGCTGTAGAGAGCCGGGAGTACCAGTCCTCCACTAACTCATCCAACAAACCGCCAGGGGGCATCGGATCCCGCAAAGCTTCCTAAAACCTCTCTGGGTCCAGTTGGCTTCACGGGGAGCATAAATCTGCTCGCCACCTGAACAGGAGGGAGGTCACAAGTCCAATCGGACCTTCAGGGCGTAATGATCTGACCATGGAACTGCATCAACAGCAATCAGATCAGGTGTTATCCCAACCTCAAAAACCAAATCCAACGTATGGCCAGCCTGGTGAGTGGAAGCTGAAATAAACTGGCTGAGTCCTAGTGTCTTCATGGATGATACCAGGTCCTGCACCCGCGTGGATGCAAAATCATCAATGGGGACATTGATATCCCCCAGGATCAGCAACCTAGGGAAGTCCAATGCCCAGGTCGACACCACATCCAGTAGGGCAAGCAGACTCTCTGGGGGTGCATTCAGCGGCCAGTACATCACCCAGATTGCCAAACTCTCCTCAGCTTCCCATACCAGGCCAACACATTCAATGTCAGTGATGTTTGGGGCAGGGAGCACCCTGAAAGAAAAGGATTCACGAATGAGCATGGCAACCCCTTCCCCCCCATCCAGATGTCCGGAATTGGTGGAGGACTGAGAACCCGGGTGGGGTAAGCTGATTCAGGGCGACAGTCTCGCCCTCCTGAACCCATGTTTGAGTCACATATGCTAGGTCTATTGCTCTACAAAGTAATCTCATAGAGTGTGGGTCTTATTGTTAATAGACCTGTCATTAATCAACACCAATGTTGGAGCCAAGGTTATCCTAGCCCCACAACCGACATGCCTGGGGATGGGACGTAGGTGGGAAGAGGTCCGAGCATTCTCATATCTCTGACCTCTTCCAAATCTCTGTGACCTAGTCCCACTGCCATATCTCCCTTGCCCCCAAATGACCGGAATTCCTGACCCAATCATGGCCTCCCTCTCACAATGCTATTGGGCCACACTGGCCCACCATTCTGTCCCCTTTCACATTACTGTTCTAAATCAGACGTTATCCATTGGTGGCCAATTTCTGAGTAAACTGATACAGGGATGGAAGTTTCATATGGCAAATTTCATTCTGTTAATGAGCCATCTCTGAAGCAATCTGGCCATTTCAAAGAGTGCCACACTTTCCCCACACACATACATTTTTTTTTTTTTTGCAGGCATGGGGGCAGGGGCCTAGGGTGCCAGAAACCTTGGAACTGGCCCTGATGAGATCCATCTAGCCTGGACCATTCAAGTCAGGACACCAGAAGAAACTCTAAAATTACTCACTAAAATTACTCAAGGATTCTTATCCATAGTTTAAAGTTGGGAAATGGGTCAAAACTTACTCCGTACTATCAGCCTAGTATAGGCCGAGTTAAAGTGGTTTCCTCCTATGTATCTGGCAGAATAAACCCCTGCATCTTGCAGCTGGACTCCCCTACCAATGGGCACTTTCAGCAGTTCTGGAACTTCCTGCCTGAGGATAGAATATATGAAAGTACCTGTAGAGAAAAGAGCCCATAAAAATAAGACTGAAAATGAGAGCAAACATACAGGTGCACTTCCTGGGGGAGCGGGGAAGATTTAAATAAGAATAAAAAGTTCAGCTCCTCCTTAAAGGTTAATAATACTTGTGTTATATTTTGCCACACTAGAATAACATGGCTACCCACCCCCCTTAAATAAGAAAGGAACTTTAAGAAACTTCACACATGTATTTTTATTAACAATGCCAACATCAATGACTATCATGAGTGAAACAGTTATCACATATACAACTTTCACAGTTCTGACAGTGAGCTGGATCCAACCAACCTTCAAAGATTCTTCCTTCCCTTTAAGGAGTCTTCCTTTAAACTAAACTCTTCTTTATGCCAGTAAAGGTCTGAACTGAACTGAACTGAACTCTTCCTCCATAGAAGAGTCACTTAAGTCGGAGTTCCTTAGGCTGGAGAAAGGCTTCAAAAATTTGCTCAATGGCGCCCAAAGCATGAAAATTGGAAAGATAAAATGGCTGAATATACTGCAATGGAAAAACTAATCAGCTATATAAGTAAAGGACCAATCAAGGAATCTGAGGAGAAATGGAAACCCTACTAAACCCTAGAAATGGAAACCCTACATAGTAAGGTTTATTGCAGATAAACCTTACTATGCTTATTGCAGATAAAGATAACTGCTATAAGATGCAATTGAAATTGTTACTGTTTCTACTGCTTAATATATGTGCTTATTTTGTTAATATGCATCATTGAAATATTGTATTTGTTTTAGTAATTATAGCTCCAGTTAATATCTGAAACTCATCCAAGATTTTATGGTAAGATTGAATTTTTTAAAAAATAAACAGGGAGTATAGTATATGGAAATAGAACTAAAATGTCTGTTATTTTATCTTCATCTCTCCCTATTTTTAATTTGCCCATACAAATGCGTAATGGTACAACTGGAGCTATTTTTAGGCTTGCCAATCCCCAGGTCCCAGCGGGGGTTCTCCCACTTTCCCAGGCTCCTTCCCGACCCCACAGCTCCCGTGTGCCTTTCCACCTCTGGAGGCTTCAGACTCCACTTGGAAAGGTTTCCTCTTGGGATGGTGCGTCTGCATCTTTAAGGCTGAAGTGGGTGGGGAGCAGGCAGAATAACATGGCTGCGAAAGCAGCCCAGACCCTCCGTTGGTTGCACAATCTTTGCAGAGGTCATTTGCTCTGTGTTACTTTGAAGAAGTTGGAAGCTCAACAACTCATGAGTAGAGATGCCAATCCCCAGGTGGGAGCAGGCCCTTCTCCGCTTCAGAGTAATCAGGAACGGGGGGGAGGGGGAGAGGGGAAATGTCTGCTGGGCACTTCACTATTCCCTATGGAGATCAATTCCCATAGGGAATAATGGAGAATTGATCTGGGGGTATCTGGGGCTCTGGAGGGACTGTTTTTTGAGGTAGAAGCACCATATTTTCAGCATAGCATCTAATGACGCTCCTCAAAATGCGCTCCAAGTTTCAAAAAGATTGGACTAGGGAGTCCAGTTCAATGAGCCCCAAAAGAAGGTGCCTCTATCCATTATTTCTAATGTAGGGAAGGCATTTAAAAGGTGCGCGGTTCCTTTCAATGTGATGGCCAGAACACCCTTTGGAATTCAGTTGTGCTTATCACAACTTTGCTTTGCTTATGGCTCCACCCCCAATGTCTCTTGGCTCCACCCCCAAAGTCCCCAGATATTTCTTGAATTGGACTTGGCAACCCTAGCTATTTTTGATTACCACTGTTCAAGCCTTTAATAAGAAGCCACAGTTGAAGCTTCCCACATTACAGCCAGAACACTGTAATTTCAGCATATTGGCTCAGGAGTCAATCAAAATGGAGAAACAGCACATGGGTACCATTTTTGTAGATCACTGCATCTTCCTCCTTAACCACTTTTCTGTGGAAGGGAATGCTGATCAGTTCTTCCTTGTTTGCTGTAATAGTTAAGGCCACTGGAAGGAAGGAAGCTAAAACAAAAATAAATAAAAAGAAAATGGATCAGCTATTGTAAATATGGCTTCTTCATTAATCCTCCCAAACAGAAGATGGGCTGACACATTGGGAGGGGGAGGATTGCTATCAAAATTTAACTATACATGTAACTCAAAAGGAATCTTGTAGCACTTTAAGACTAATGTTTTATTCCAGTATAGGATTTCATGGAGTAAAGCCAACTTCTTCAGAAGCAACAAGTGGATGGATCTTCATTACATAGACATTTGAAAAACTCCTTCTATTTCTGCCCTGAAAGTCATAACATTTCAATAAAAATAACTTCAGAGGGAAATTCCAGTTGTATTCTGTTAAATTTCACACTGGTTTTTCACTTGGCTTGAATAAAGACTTGAGATTTCTCACTTGTTACAAAATTATTTGTTTATATCCCTCCTGGGGACTCAAAGGGACACCATTCTCCTCTCCTCCTCCTCTTCTCCTCTATAATACAAAATCTTTGCAGAACCTGGGACTGACTACCAGTTACAGAGGTTAACTAGCTTTGCTTAACTACCAAAGAATGATAGTCAGTGCAATCCTAAACACAGAACTATCCTAAGCTTAGAAGAATGTAACTTCATTTAGGATTGGTCTGTATGTTTTTTCCCCGCATGTGCCATCAATAAATGGGAACCATCTTAAACCTGCATATTCCCATTACACATCTACAGTAATAAAAAAAGGTTTGTGTATATCTCATTTTTTAGGGATATCTTCTTACATTCAGTGTTACCTTTCAGGTAAATGCAGTAATAAATGACATCTACATTTTTTTGGTGTAGATTTCAGTTTACATAATTGCATTTCACTCTGTACTTCCTGCTCTGTTTGAACCTTTACAAACAAACAAATAGACTTCAAAATGATATATCTTAGGTTTAATTTTGGTTTCCCTGAGTCACTCTTCCAGAGCCTGGCTCTTTTTGAACATGTTGTTTAGTTTACCCACACAGCCTGTGGTTCACAGTATTGTTATAGTGGAAGGGAATCCATGTTATTCAGTGGGCTCAGTTCCAATGTATGTTTAGCTCATGGCCTATAATTGAGCTATCTGTGTTTTACAAATAGTCCAGATTCACTATTCAGAGAAGAACAATAATCTCCAGCTTTTCTGTTCTAAAGAGCATCACATTTTTCTTTCCTTCTGATTTTTGTCTTGCATGTATTCTAGTCAGTGCCAGGGATAGATTTCAATAAATGCTGGGTTTCATGTTTTCAAAGGAAAAGCTGCTACTACATATCTGTCTCAGTAGTCTTCGGGACCATGTGAGATCTTTTTTGCACCTTGCATGGCTTAATCCATCCATCTCCAGCCCACAGGTTGTCAGCTCATATAGAGCTGAAATTTTGGGACTAGGGTTGGTGTGGGAACATGGGGTCAGCAATATTGGCTGAATCACAACGTTAGTTCTAAGGAAAACCTGTAAGTGAGATAGAGTAGCTTTAGGAATCAACAGAACAGTTTCTGGTAATTCCTAAGGCTATGTTATATCACTTTCAGATTTCCTCAGGAGGAGACTCAGACATGCAGTCCATGTTGCCAAGTGTGTTTATTTTTTCCCCCACTTCAACATAATGGGAGACCTGGCAGCTCCATTTGGGGCTGATTTTTGGAAGGACCTATTTTGAGTGCATATGCACAGAAAGCAAAGGTACCACATCTTGTTCAGCATACTGTACATGCTGAGAGGATCAACAAGATCGTGAAGCAAAGTTAGTCAACAATGGAGCCAATTCCTTTTTAGTACTAGCAGGTTTAAAGGCTTTCCTCTCTGAAGAAGCACACTTCCCATTCATTCTTACTCTTATTGTTTCCCTCACCTAACACAACCTGACACAGTCACCTTCTCATTGCTTCTGATCAGTTCTCCAATGCTTTGTACACACTTGCAGCATGGAGTACCACCTCCCCATTACAGAAGTCATAACTCTGGATCCTCCTCTTCCTGTGAGTGTGATGCTACACTAGTTCAGCTCAATGGGTCCCATGCTGCCACATTAACAGGCTGAAGACTATAGGCTTAAGTCTTGAGAAGAGGAGAATCTGAAAGGATTCTCATGGGGGGGGGGGAGCTCTCATCCTCCATTCCCTTGTTGATCCTTGGGGCCCCAGTGATAAGGGGAAGCTTGGGCTGGAAAACTGACATGGTAATGGGGCAGGGCTGGTCTTGAACTGAAAAGCATACTGGATGTTCTGCTTCTAGCAGTCTTTGGAAAGACATAAGAATCAGTCCACTACACTGACATTGTAACTCTCAACAGAGTTATACCCTTCTGCTTCTAAATCCATTAAGTAAATTCAAAGGCCCTCCCCCCACTTCAGGGTCATTAGAAAGAGGGAGGGAAATATCTGCTGGGCATTCCATTATTTCCTACAGAGACTGATTCCCATAGGGTATGATGGAGAATTGATCTGCAGGTATCTGGGGCTCTGGGGAGGGCTGTTTATTGATGTAGAGGCACCAAATGTTCAGCATAGCATCAAGTGCCTCTCCCCAAAATTCCCACCAAGTTTAAAAAAGTTTTGACCAGAGGGTCCAATTCTATGAGCTTCAAAAGAAGGTGCCCCTGTTCTTTATTATTTCCAATGGAGGGAAGGCATTCAAAAAGCGTGATGGTCAGAACTTCCTTTGGAATTCAATCATGCTTGTCACAACTTTGCTCCTGGCTCCACCCCCAAAGTCCCCAGATATATCTTGAATTGGACCTGGCAACCCTAGATACTAAGAAAATGGAAATAAATGGCCAATATAACATCCTTGGTACACATGGAGCCCTGTTTATTCTTCAGAGTTTACATTTATGTGACTGTGTGACTTCCAAAATATTCCAATATATAACTTAAGATACATCCTTGATTTAACTTGATCCTATCTCAAGTTTATATTTGCCCATACTTAATATTTATCTTTACTTCAAGACTGGTTTAGAAGGTATTATTTATTTGGGGAGTTTACTTAATTTTTTTTTAAAGCACATGCCATCTTTTTATTTATTTATTTATTTATTTATTCATTCCATTTTTAGCCCACCCTTCCCACAGAACTAATGTGCATCTAAATATGATGCAATGTAAACAATAAACCAACAAATTATAAATAATAACAACAGTGATAATTAAACCTCATTTAAAAGAGCAAGATGATAACTGAAAGACAATTGCACTGTAAAACCCAGAACCAAGGAAAAAGGCAGCGGGGGTGAGGGGGGGGAACCACCCTCCAAAACTCAACCAAACACACTTTGCCAAGGGGCTAATAAGTCCCCAATCTTGGTGAATCTTGGTGAATCTGTGGGAACTTTTAGAACTTTGAGAGCAAGGAATGGGAGCTGCCAAAATGGCTGCCATGGAGGGTCAAAGTCAATTATAAAATGGGTGCCATGGAGCACTGAAGCCAGGAACAAAACATTGCAAATTTGCAAATCAAGCATCATTCTACTATGAAAACAGTTGATTCTGGGTTCTTCTGTTCCAATGAGGTAGAGGAAAGCCAGGACTGGCTCTTTGTTTGGGGAAGAGATATTTCTGAGGAAGAAGCAAATGGGAACCAGGAAGCCCCACAGAATCACTGGTTTGAAAGATAACAAAAAAAGGTCTTGGAATAAGAGTGTTTCAAATGACATACAGTACCTTCTTGTGGCATTTTCATTGTGTGTATCCTTGTAACTTGATCTTTGAATTTTCCTTCACAGTAATAAGCACCAATGCTTTTATCGGACTGTGCCCTTTGCCACACCACCTTTTTTGCTGTCCCTCGTGTCTCATCTTCAGTTACTATTAGGGGGTCTTGATGCTGGTTCATCAAGGCTTCATAGTCTCGCCCAATGGTGACAGAATCTGGGGACCACCAGCTTGGTGCAATACAGATAAGTGATGTCTCTGAATCAGCCACAGTAGGAAGAGAATTGATCAACATCAAGTCCAGGACTGCTTCCACATTACCTACAAAGAAAGGAGGAAATCTTAATGCAATGTTTGAAGAGTCCATTTGCCTCTTTTTTCCCCCTGTGGGTTCCCCTGAATTTGAGATTAAGGCAAAACTGTGTTGCCAAATCTGCATTTACTGAAAAGAAGAAAAAAGTTGGTTTTTATACCCTGCTTTTATCTACCTTAAGGAATCTCAAAGTGGCTTATGATCTCCTTCCCTCCCTCTCCATATAACAGGTGGGGCTGATGGAGTTCTGAGAGAACAGTGTGTAAACTGGCAAAATCCGGTTGGAAAGTGCATTGAAGGTGCATTATTTAGTGCATGTGATCACAGCCAGTGGCTGGCCCAAGGTCACCCAGGAGGATTAATGGGGAATCAAACCTGGTTGTCCTGGTTAGAGTTCATAGCTCTTAACCGCTATACCACACTGGCTCAGTACACATGTTATCATGAGATAATATGAAAAGGTAAGGGGAATGCACTCATCCCACAACTGCCAGTTCTCTGCCAGTACAAGAGCTACATTCATAGCCTAAGAGAATATTTCTCCTACCCAGACTTAGCACTGGTTTGGGGGTCTGAGGGGAAAAAATTAAAACATTCTGGATGGTTATTTGTAGTGAAAATCAGCAAAGGAAAGTGTTCAGTATGCTTCTCCTGCTTTCTGATTCTGCTCTGTTAGTTCACCAGCCCCTACATTTGCCCTGTGATGAATCTCTGGGTTGGATCCAAGGTTACTGTTCTGCTAGTAGAGGAGGGAGTGATGCTTTATGCCCGTTCCTCCCAATCGTATACCGGATCCAGTACAAAGTGCTGGTCATAACCTTTAAAGCCCTATATGGCCAAGGACCGACCTACCTGAGGGACCGTCTCTCCCCATATGAGCCCCAGAGAGCACTGAGGTCAGTGGGGAAAAGCAGACTGAATATCCCTGGGCCAAAAGAAGTTAAACTTCAAAGCACCCGCACTCGGGCCTTTTCCGTTGCGGCCCCACAACTCTGGAACCAACTCCCAGAGGAGGTGCGGGCCCTGCGGAACTTAGACCAGTTCCGCAGGGCCTGCAAGACTGCCCTCTTCAAACAGGCGTTCACCAATAACTGAATTAATGTTTACCGCCAGATTAATAATGTTTACCGCCAGTGTTAATTTAGGAATGTTTTAATTAATTATTGACTATTGACTGGTTTTAATGTGAATTTTAATGTGAATTTAATGTTTTTATTATTGTATTGTTTACTTGAAATGCTGTTAGCCGCCCTGAGCCTGCTTCGGCGGGGGAGGGCGGGATATAAATAAATAAAATTTTACATTACATTACATCTACCCATGTTATAGGGCCTGAAGATCTCATAGAATCACAACTGATCTGCTAAAGAAAATGGTGGTGAACTCTATGCATTTTATCTGGATGGTGACCTCTATGCATTATATCCCTCTTAGGTTCCTTCCCTCTCCAAACCCAATGCTCCACCTTTGAAATCTCCAAGAATTTCTACACTCATAGTTGACAACCCTACTACATTGCCACTCATGCGGGGCCTGAGGGCTCTTTGATCTTCTCCTAGGAGTAGAATTTTGGTGACGGCTTATCAGGCTGCAGAAGGAATGGGGAGATACACAAAGCTGCCTCACTCTGCAGGTGGTGAGTTGGACCAAGCCCTCATGGACCAATCCTCACATGTGTGTGGATTACCATTTTAATGAGCATTTGTTTATATAACATATCCCTGTGTGTTGTGTATTGGTTGTTTTGACTGCTGCTTTGTTACATCTATTAGTTGACTTTGAAGCATACTTCATTGCCCTCCAGGACGCTGATGCCTACGTTCCGATTGGACTACATTCCGATTTTAGAACCAGCCAATCGGGACACAAGGCATTTCTCTTGGGAAATGCAAATGAAGGATCCTGGAGAGACCAATAGGGTGGATTGCTGCCCACATAAGGGGGCGTTTTTAACTCAGGCTAAATGGATATAAGGAGTGGGGTGGCCTGTTTGTGTTCAGTTCTGCTCTTGTTCAATAAATGTTTTGCTGACCTCTAACCGGCTGAACTCACTATATAATACTGTGTATGTAAAAATCTATGATTCTATGGCAGGGATATGTCACTGCTAGAGGTTCTCTATGCAAACACCTCTATTTCCTTGTGGGATAAACCAACAAGCATCTTCTTTCCCAGTCTTTCAAAGGCAGGATATAAATATTTAGCTTGATCAGAAACCCCAAATACATAGCCTCCTTTCACTTTCTTACTCTACAATCCTATGCAGAGTGACTCCATTGGAATCATTAGGCTTCAATAGGAGTAGTTCTGCATAGAATTTCACTGTATATAATCCAAACTAGTAGACATTGCTAGGTTCGGTCAATAAATAAGTTATGTGTTCGAAGCAATACTTCCTTTTGTCTGACTGGATACAATCGATCTCATCATGAATTAAGGGTGTATTGTAGTTGAATATTTTGTTGGAATGTAAAATCTGAGCTAACATAGGATCCAGTTTTGTCTGACAGCTGTTTTTAAAAAGGCATAATTCTCTTGTTCTTTTTGTAATGTTTCCTTTCAGTGAAATTGAGAGTACAAACAATCACTGCAATTTTTCCTCCTGTGAGATGACCTCAGCTTCCTCTTGCCCACATTATGGAAAGACAGAATGGGTATAGCCTACAATTTCAGTGATTCAGGTATTAGTCTTTCTACCCTCCCATCCAAGTATCCAGTTAATTGTCTGCCTTAACAAAAAAGATTTACAGTGGCACATGGAACTTTTAATGCATTGCCTTTAAGAACATAAGAGAAGCCATGTTGGATCAGGCCAACGGCCCATCCAGTCCAACACTCTGTGTCACACAGTGGCAAAAAAAATTATACATACACACACACTGTGGCTAATAGCCACTGATGGACCTCTGCTCCATATTTTTATCTAAACCCCTCTTGAAGGTGGCTATACTTGTGGCCGCCACCACCTCCTGTGGCAGTGAATTCCACATGTTAATCACCCTTTGGGTGAAGAAATACTTCCTTTTATCCGTTTTAACCTGTCTGCTCAGCAATTTCATCGAATGCCCACGAGTTCTTGTATTGTGAGAAAGGGAGAAAAGTACTTCTTTCTCTACTTTCTCCATCCCATGCATTATCTTGTAAACCTCTATCATGTCACCCCGCAGTCGACGTTTCTCCAAGCTAAAGAGTCCCAAGCGTTTCAACCTTTCTTCATAGGGAAAGTGCTCCATTCCTTTAATCATTCTAGTTGCCCTTCTCTGGACTTTCTCCAATTGCTATAATATCCTTTTTGAGGTACGGCGACCAGAACTGCACACAGTACTCCAAATGAGACCGCACCATCGATTTATACAGGGGCATTATGATACTGGCTGATTTGTTTTCAATTCCCTTCCTAATAATTCCCAGCATGGCGTTGGCCTTTTTTATTGCAAACACACACTGTCTTGACATTTTCAGTGAGTTATCTACCATGACCCCAAGATCTCTCTCTTGGTCAGTCTCTGCCAGTTCACACCCCATCAACTTGTATTTGTAGCTGGGATTCTTGGCCCCAATGTGCATTACTTTGCACTTGGCCACAATGAACCGCATCTGCCATGTTGACGCCCACTCACCCAGCCTCAACAGATCCCTTTGGAGTTCCTCACAATCCTCTCTGGTTTTCACCACCCTGAACAATTTAGTGTCATCCGCAAACTTGGCCACTTCACTGCTCACTCCCAACTCTAAATCATTTATGAACAAGTTAAAGAGCATGGGACCCAGTACCGAGCCCTGCGGCACCCCACTGCTTACCGTCCTCCACTGCGAAGACTGCCCATTTATACTCACTCTCTGCTTCCTATTACTCAGCCAGTTTTTGATCCACAAGAGGACCTGTCCTTTTACTCCATGACTCTCAAGCTTTCTAAGGAGCCTTTGATGAGGAACTTTATCAAAAGCTTTATCAAAAGCTTTAATGCATTGCCTTTAAAAAAGCACACTTCCATTTGTAGGAAGCTGCATAAACTGGCCCAAGAAAATGTGTATGTGTGTCTCGATAACATCGTGAGTGCCAGTCAATTGGTGGAGTACACAACCAGCATCTTTTCTCCACCCACAGAACTTGTTTACACTGAGCTGAACTCTGAGGAAATGACAGGCCTTTGCACTGAGAAGTCTATGCATGCATCACCAGTCAAAGCCAGCCCTCCTCCCCATCTTGGGTTTCCTCCCTTTTTTTCCTTTTGCTTCCAGAGTATTCCAAAGCAAACTGGAAGCCAAGGGGCATGTGTTATTAGAGTGTTGCTATCTCCATGCTCATTCTCACTCTGTGCATTTGATACTTAGCCTAATAATGCGCAACATAGCTTCCATGGGTGCCATCATACACACCAGTGGGTTCCTCAAAGAAAAAAGTTTCCCTCCACCTTTACAGAAGAGCTAGGGGAGAGCACCTTTGGCCTAATATGCAAAGGGGTTTAAGGACACAGCCAAGCACATCTGGGTAGGGTTGCCAGATCCTGATAGGGAAACTCATGGAGATCTGGGCATGCAGCCTGGGGAAGACAGGGGCCAAAATGGGGTACAATGCCATAGAGCAGGGGTGCCCAAACTTGCTTAATGTAAGAGCCACACAGAATAAACGTCAGATATTTGAGAGCCACAAGACATGAATGTCAGATGTTTGAGAGCAGCAAGGAAAGAAGGATGGCAAAAAGATGGGGGGGAGGGAGAGGTGGAAAGACAGCAACTTTAAATGCATTCTCCAAGCTGCCAGTTGGATTGGATTGGATAAGTGATTTAATGAGAGAAATACCTTCTCCAAGCCAGCCAACAGGGCAGTGGGGCTTCAAGAACCACACAATATGTGTGAAAGAGCCACATGTGGCTCCCGAGCCACAGTTTGGCCACTCCTGTCATAGTGTCTTCCCTCCAAAGCATCCATTTTCTCCAAAGGAACTGATCTCTGCAGTCTGTAGATGAACTGTAATTTCAAGGGATCCCCAGGCTTCACCTGGAGGTTGGCAATCCTAGATACACATCTTGTACTTTACCCACTTTTGGCTATAACGTGTTTTCTTAAGGATGCAAAAAGCTGCCTGGGTTATAGAATCATTGAGTACGGACTTAGAGGAAGACTCTGAAAAAGACAAGTGAATTTAGCATATGCACTTTCAGCTCCTGTCCCAGGAAGGAAATATCTTTCCCTTATCAGCAGTTTTCTTTTGATGAAAAATAAAACTAAAGCACTCACTATTCCCAATTTGTCTGTCCCAGTCACTCCCTGAAATATAACTTTATGTAACCTCAGTTTCTCTTATCAATTCTTGCCTTGATCTTCATGAATTATAGCTGATCTCCAGGCTACAGAGATCAGTTCTCCTGGAAAAAATATAGGGTTCCCAGCCTCCCGCCAGGGGTGAAGGTTCCCCTGATTTCACCACACCACCACAGAACTGGCCGGTGAGGGGAGCCCCACCCCTGAAGAGTGTTGGCATGCCCCAATGTGCCTGGCACAATGACATCACTTGGAAATGACATAATCACATTGGGCATATCACAGGAGGATGCTCTAGCATTTAGGAAAAAAACTGTACGATAACCATAGAGGATTTTCCCAAGTGCTAGAGCATCCCCTGTGTGGCCTGCCCATTGTGATTACAAAATCAAATGTCCCGACCTTTGTTATTCTCTCACTGCATATATTTGAAAATGTATACCAAATGCTCTTTTTTTTTTTTTTTTAATCAGTTCCCCTGGAGAAAATGGTTGATTAGAGGGTGGACTGTTTGGCAAAATATCCTGGTGAGGGAGCTAGTTTGGTGTAGTGGTCAGAAGCATGGACTTTAATCTTGGATTCTCCACTCTTCTACATGCACCTATTGGTATGGTCTTGGGCCAGCCAAAGTTCTCTCAGAGATGTTCTTTCAAGAGCAGTTCTCAAAAGAGCTCTCTCAACCCCACCTACTTCACAGGGGTTTTTTTGTGGGGAGGTGAAAGGAAAGGAGATTGTAAGCCACTCTGAGACTCCAAGTAAAGGGCTGGGTATAAATCCATTCTCTTCTTCTTCTTCTTCTTCCCCTCCCAAATCTTGCCTTCCCCAGACTCCAATCCCAAAATCTCCAGGTATTTCCCAACCCAGAGATGAGAGCTGGCAACCTCATCCCACTGTGAAGACCAACAAATCTGCAAGAGGAAGCCATCAAAGGCTAAGATAGAGGTTTCTGAAGACCTGAGGAAACCCCTCTTCAAAGAAGGAAGAGAAGAAAGAGAAGGAGAAAGTTTTGCTGGTCTAATTTCTGTTTGTTAAGTTACTGCTAAAGACACATGGATATGGTAGCTTCAGATAAAGTGGCAACCATAAGCTGAGTGACTTCTGTAAGATCAATACTCTGCCCTCCCCCCTCCCCCCCATATCAGCACAGAAAACTGCTTGGGGGAGATGGCAAAAGCCCTTCCTCTACCACAGTATTGTATCATGTCCATTTGGACTCTCCTTTATTTTTAAAAAAGTCATTCCCCACAGTTGCTGTGCTGTTCTTGGGAACCTGAGCTGGAACCCAGGAACTGGACTCAACTCATTAAAACCCAAATGTGTAGTTTGGCCCTAATTATCACTTCTCCAGGATCAAACAAAGACAGCTGGATTGTTCTGGTTCTCAAATAGGGGGCCTATTTGTATACAACTTTTTATGCAAAATGTTGTACTGTGTGATGTCAGTAATTTTGCAGATCCTGGTTATTAATCATGTTGGGATCATCTATAAGCAGATTTAATCTTGGCAGTTCTTAGATACACAGAGGAACACATTTTGTGTAAATGAAAGTTACACAGTGTAAGTAGCTTTTTTTGACATGCACTGCTACTGCCATAATGGAATACCAATGCCTAGGCATTACTAATACAGTGCATGTTCTGTTGCCCTTTTCAGACTAGAGTAGGTGAAAAAAAACCCCCACCCAGGTTAGTGCCAAACCACTGGAAGGGAAAAAATGCCTGCTCAGATTCCAAATGGGCAACTAGCTAATACCCACCCTGAAATAACAGGTGTGTCTCTTGGTGATCAAAAAGAGTAGGGGGTGGAGCACATGCCATTCCATATAAGGCCTTGTGTCCCACTCCACCCCCAACAGCATCACAAAGGAGACAGCATCATGATAACCACTTCTCCCCTCTGCTTGTTGATGTGAATGGTGATTCCTTCCCAAGTCCTCTTTGTGTCAAGGGTTCAGGAACTCTCTTTTCTAAAGCAAAACACTTCTTCCTCAAGCAATCAACACAACGCCTCCAATGCTATCTTCCCCAGGCTCTCTGATCCCTAGCCATACCCCATATTAAAACGTGTGAAAATGAACAGCATGGAAATGTATCGTGATAATTTCTTCCATTTGAGGCCCCACTTATTTCAGAAGCTCAGAGCAGAATAGCTTTAAGTATTCAGACTAATGCACACTAATATCTCTTAAAAGTTCCCAAAACTTTAGGGCACTTCCAAAAAGACATTCTGTTTTAATAGCTGGCAAATGCAAGTCTTCAGAGAGCTGCATTAGCTGAGCTAGAAAGCAAGCTAAGACATCTTACTCAATATCATATTAATTCATGAGACAAAGCCATTGGTTTTATACAAGATAGCTGAACTTTCTTTAGTCTGGCCAAAGCAACATTTCAGTTCCGTCAGCATCAGGAACACAGAATGAGACCATCTAAGACCAGCACAAACACATTGAGACAGGAAACCAACTGTTTCCAAATCAACGAAGATCCTCTATGTTTCCTTGAGACAGAACTTTGATCCCCGCCTTTCCCCTTGCCATTTGACCTCTTCAGGAAGGCATCTTGCTGTGTGTGCAATGTGGATTTCAAGAAACAAGAGTTTCTTTCCCCCCAGTTTGATAACAACGTTGGAAGTATGTAGAGGTTCATAAAGGAAATCCGTCAGCCTGCCAGTCTTCTAACAGTCCCCTCTCAAAATGCATCTCCTTCCTTTTTGTTTCCAACTCTTTTAGGTCCTCTGACAGAAGCAGCCCTAAAGCACAAGCCCCCATTTTAATTTTTAAAATTGTGTAGACTACAATCTCTCTTCTTCCTCCATCATCTGCACTCATCACACACCAGAAATTAACTTCCAAGTTGTTCAGTGTGACACATTCTTCATAGATGCAAGTTTAAGTGTGATGCTTGAACTGTTTATACAGGGTCCACAAAGCTTGGGAGGTAGCAGGCAGCTACAAAGGGCTCTCTGATCTGCTTTTTAATAGGGCTCTGATCCAAGGCTGAATCAGTCTCAACCAGTGATAGTGATTTGGGAGCCACAGCCCTTTCACATGCCATATCTAGGATTGCCAGCCTCCAGGTGGGACCTGGAGATCTCCCACTTTTACCACTGATCTCCTGCTGGCAGAGATCAGCTCCCCTGGAGAAAATGGCTGCTTTGAAGGGTGGACTCTGTGGCATTATATCATGCTGAAGTCCCTCCCCCCCCCCCAAACCCTGCCCTCTCCCAGAACAACCCCCCAAAGTTTCCAGGTATTTTCCAACACAGACCTGGAAACTCTATGATGCTTTTTAAAGCATGTGGCACCTGCCCAATGTTTTAAATCAAAATGAGTAAGGCCTTTGGCAAGTTGGCAGGTGTTTCCTACCTTGAAACAGCCACTGTTGGAGGAATGGGCAAGCTGCAAGCCTCCCTGGGGTGAAGGCCTTGTGTCAGTGATAGAAGTAAATGTGGCTTCTTTGGCTGATGATAATTGTGAATAGGACTTTCTGTGAGCTATAACCCTTGAGGTGTTAGAGGCTTTGTGCCAGAGATAGTAATAAATGTACTTATTGGTTAATAAATTCTATTTAGAGACCATCTGGGGTACAAAGGAGTCCAGGAAACTTTTAGCTGTCCATAGGAAAAGGAAAGTTCAGCGTCACACAAAACCAAAAGTTCCAGTATTCAGTTGAAAACCACCACAGGCTACTATTGTCTACGAATACAAAGTAGCATCTCTACAGTGAAATCCTTTGCACTGGAAAATAGAATGCAAACCAGATCAGTGTTATATCTGAAGTAACTAATATGGCTGTATTAGGACAGGTAACTCCTCAGTGCCACTCAGACTATTAGAGTTCTTAGAGGTTAGGTAATGATTCCCAGCAACCAATCAGCATATTTCTTGGCTAGTGCTCTGAGGTTATCTGGAAGTCATGTGGCTGCAGATGGTAGCTATTCTGTGAGCTCCCACCCTTCATAAGAGGGGGAAGCCAATTCTGTCCCCTTTCCCCGAGACAGAGATCTCCTGCCACAATTGGTATTAGTGGGTCAAACAAAGAACAATGTCAGAAACAAGTTTATACACTCGTCCTGAACATCATGAAAAAAAGGGGTGGGTAGGTGGTCTAATACCATACCAGAGAATTGATCTCACATGTTCCACCAATTGCATTATAGAAGACAGGTGGAAAGTGTGTTGTTTGCAGAATACTGCAATATTGCATGCTATAAATGAACAAGGACTATTAAATGCACAACTTCCAATATAACTCCCAAAAGTCACAAGTATGGAAAATAATCTTGCTGTATAATATTTTGTTGAGGCATTTTACAGAACCTGTCCTTATAACTGAGTTTCCTCTAACTACTCATTTTTCTACTGATTGCACGTGAGCAGAGTCATAACCACAAGTGGTTTGTGAAGTTGAAGGTTTTTGATTTGCTTGATATGAAAGCCCTCATCTTCTATCTAAATGGAACAAGTTGGTGCACATTTGCTTCCTTTTGTTCTATGGCTTGGATCCTTCAGTGTTTCATGACCAGAAGAATCTCCATCAGCTCACATCCCCTTTCCCGTCCCAGCCTCAAATGCTCCCCAAACACTCCTCCCTGTCTTTCTTTTGTCCTATATTTTTTTTCTTAATACATAGTATTTAACACCTAGTCCTTTCTAGGTTTTTATATCCTCTGTGCTATGGGAGCTGTAAGCACCAGAAGGAAATGCTATTTTTCAGTCATTTTGAACACTGATTTAAATGGTTTGTAATTCTTCACAATCCTCTTTAGACCACAGTGGAAAGCCTAAAAATATTTGCAAAATGGAGTGAATGAGAATCAGTCTGGGCACCAGTGGAAATGTTTATACAATCAGACTGAAACAACAAAGCATACTTCAAAGGTCAAATGGGGTTGACTTCCAAAAGTAAAACACATATTTAAAGTGGTCCAACAGACATATGGATATTTTATTTTGAATTAAAATTCTTCTACTGGTAAGCCAATTTAAATAGTATTTTAGTAGAAGGCGGAGGGTAAGATAAATAAATACCTGACACACAATTAGTGCCTTAGAGAATGCTGCAGCATAAAGACCTGGCACAAGAGCAGCTCACTGAAAAGCAAACCTTTCAGGGTGTGTATGGAGAATCTTTCAGTGAATATCAAAAACCTAGGGTTGCCAGGTCTTACTTGGTCCCTGCTGAGAGATCTTCTTTACATGCCATGACAGACCTGGCATGATGACATCACCCAGAAATGATATTATCATGTTGGGCATGTTGCAGGGGGGGCACTCTAGCACTTTGGGAAAAACTCTATGATTATCATAGAGTTTCCCCCTAAATGCTAGAGCATCCACCCATGACATACTTTGTGCAAAAATGTCACTTCCAGGTGATGTCATCATGACAGGCATTTCATGGTGTGCCAGTATTCTTTGGGGTCAGGGCTGCCCATCCCAGCCAGTTCCATGGCAGTGGATTGGAGGCCACAAAATCAGGGGAACCCCCACCCCCAGTGGGAGGCTGGGAACCCTACAAAAACTTCTTCAAAGCTACAGTTGTCACACATACACACCAGACTCAAAAGATACTCCCCTATGAATGCTACTCAAACTATGACTATGCTCAGAGTTTCCTGAGGCCTCCAAGCAGCCTTGCACACCAGGCCCTGACCTCAGAATGAGCCTATAGTTACTGTCATATGCAAACTTATTAGCTTATATTTTATTGTTTATTCCATTCTTCATCCAAGGAACAGAGGGTTTTGTGGGGGTAACCCATTTCATATTCACAGCAATTCTGTGGGTTAGGCTGGGTTGAGAGAGAATGGGTTGGATCCAGTCAGCTTTCCCACTCAGTCTCACCTAATTCCCATACTTCCTCCAAATCTCACTGCAAGTACCTTTTGTCTGTGCAGCCCCCCGATTCCCAAGATAGCATTTTTGGTGTTCAAAAGTCTCATCTATTTTTTCACCAGCAGAAAATTAATTTCATGGTTGAATGGGGGGAGGGGGGCAGGGCAGTTGTATCCCTCATGGCAAAATGCCTACTCCAGTAGCTACCCAACAAGCTTTCATTCCCATTATCACTGACTTGGCATGGGGAATAAGAAACTTAGCAGCATTTCAACCTTATCCACCTTTCTTATTGTTTTCTTCTTTAAGGACAGTATTTTCTCAGCTTGATTTAGATTTCAATCCCAAACTAACAGTTTCTTATCAGTCAGAGGAGAACTCACAGAGAATGGGACTTTCCCGTTCAGCTCTACAGCACCCCAGCAGAGTGGACCTTGTTCTATTTCAAGAAGTCTTGAAAGCCAGACAAAAAGTTATAGGAAGTTGCCTTATACAAAGTGAGAGCATTTGGCAGTCAAACTTGATATCGTATACACTGACTGACAGCCGCAGTGTTCTGCATTTACTAGGAATGAAATCCCAGGGATCTCAGGGACACTTTCCCTGAGTAAACATGTGTAAGATCTGGCTGAGAGAAAGTATGCTCACATTCATAGTACTTTGTTATCTTTACCATTCTTAGCCCTTCTTTTCCTGTTCCCATAAAGCACTAGACTAGAGTGCAAGTGCCATGTACATCAATAATGAATCATCATAAATCATCATTATCTTGAATTGTGAAAGGCTGTCCCCTGTGCAAATAGATGGATTCATGTAATTAGGTTAGCCATAACTAACAATGTTCCAACTTTATTTTGAAAAAATTGGTGGGGGGTAAAGTGTTCTTGGATCAGTCATAGTTCTTGAAAGAGCAGTTCTCTCAAGAGCAGTTCTCAAAAAAGCTCTCTCAGCCCCACCTACAGCCCCAGGATGTAGAGTTGGCAGTTCTGTATTAGAAAATACCTGGAGATTTTGTGGGTGGATCTAGGAGAGGGCAGGATTTGGGGAAGGGAGGGGCCTCAGCATGGTACAATACCATAGTAGCCATTTTCTTCAGTTGATCTCTGCCAGTTGGAGATCAGTTGTAAAAGTGAGAGATCGCCACTTGGAGGCTGGCAACCCTAACAGGTGTCTATTGTGGGGAGAGGAAAGGACAGAAGATTGTAAACTGCTCTGAGGATGGGATATAAATCCAGTCTCTTCTCTTCTAAAATAAATGTCCTCTACTTGGAGGTCCACAACAAATCTTGGGATGGGCATCTCAGCATCCATTCTGATGGCTATGGCAGCCCAAAATGTTGCCTGAGGTCTCACAAGGTCTTAGAATCCCCATGTGGTACCTCAAATCTGTAGTGGTGGTGAGGAAGCTGAGATAGCAGCCAGGAGGAGGAAGTGAGTGAGAGAGAGAGAGAGAGAGAGAGATAACTGGCAAGGCTGGTGAGCACTAGGACCAGAAGGTGAGGCAGAGGACAAGGGGAGAGGAAGAGGAGCCTGTGGCTCAGTGGTAGAGCATCTGTGTGACATGTAGAAGGCCTCATGTTCAGTCCTAGGCATCTCAAGTTAAAGGTTCTGGCAGTAGATGATGTGAAAGACCTCTACCTGAGACTCTGGAGAGCCGCTGATGGTCTTCATAGACAATACTGCCTGTGATGGACTAAAGGTCTAATTCAGTATAAGGTACCTTTATGTGTTCATGAGGGAACAGAAAGGAGGGGAAGCAACAAGTAAGCAGAGAAATGGTATTCCCTTCCGTTGACATTTCTTGTGGATCCCCACACTGGCTCCTATATGAATAATGAAAACTTCACAACTGGCCTACCCACAGAAGAAGCAGGGATCACTAACTACTTAGAGAATACCCCAGATATGCAGGCAAAAAATTAACTTTGTGAATTAATCAAAAGTTGGGGGGAGAATCCTTTAAAAACTGGTCTGAAGGGACTGAATGTTGAGACCTGCAGAGTGTCAGATGAGGGGAAAATGGGGAGGAAGCAGAAATCACCTTGCTTGGCCCCCTGCGAGAGGTTGGAGTATTCCAGGTGGGGAGATTTTGGGGAGATAGGCTTCAGTTTCCCAATTGTTCCCTGTAGAAACTCTCTTGCTTGCTTGTATTAATAATAGTAATGATACTTCATGTCATGATGCATAGTAAGCTAACATTTGTCTCTGAGCCAGAGGTGATAATGCTGTCTGATCTTTGAAGTGTCCTGATTATCTGCCTCAGCTCTGTGTTAAAATCTAAACAGAAAAGGAGAAGAATATATACACTGCCCACATTTCCCTTCATCAGCATATTGGGCTGTGGTAAATTGTTGTCTATTGTCGAGGCTGCTGAGGGTCACACAAGGAAAAGCAGTAAAAGCATTTTGTGTAAATTCCAGAGGTGTGGTCCCCACCTTGGAACGAGGGTGGAGTAGGGTTTTTTTGCCCTCTCAGCAGCAACACCCACAACAGATCCCCCTCTTTCCTTTCCCCCACCCCTTAGGACAAGGTTAAGTGAGCTTAAAAGTCTGCCAAAGGCATCGACTTTAATGCCTCCCCTACTCGGGGAATGTCAATACTGCTTTCCTGGACTCCGCCTGTTGTATCTAGAGGAAGGCGGGTTCTTATTGTCTTCCACTACTTGCCCCAGGAAATATGATATCACACTTAAACAAAAGCGGGAAAGCTGACAGATCTACTGAGATGGGTGTGACTACAATACACACCTAAAACAGTCAAATCTTGTGGATTGGCAGCATTTCAGGACTTGGGTTCAAATATGCATGTGGGGCCTGCCCATGTTCTCCTTTTACTCCCCCACCCACATACGATATAGTTTGAAAGGATAAACAAGTTCGCAAGGACAAATCAGAGAGATAAGTGCTGTAAACCTATCCCCTGGAAATTTTTTCCCTTCAGATTTATTTACTTCATTTGTACCATGCCTTTCACCGCAGTGGGGACCCAGAGTGGTTTATATCATTCTCCTCTCCTCCATTTTATCCTAACAACCCTGTGAGGTAGGTAATGTCACTCAGTGAGCTTCCATGGCATGAGTGAGGATTTGAACCCTGGTCTCCTACATATTAATCCATCATTTTAACCATTACACCACAAAATATTAGTTGATAGTAGAAGAGGGAGAAAAGGATATGACTGATTTTAATGAAGAAATGTTGCAAATAATTCACAGTTGTATACAGGGCCTTTTTTGTAGCAGTAACTCCTTTATATATTAGGCCACACCCCCTGATATAGCCAATCCTCATGGTATTTCCATTAGCTTTTGCAGCTCATAGAAGTTTATGTAGTGATGATGTTATCCAATACAATACAGCCTGGATACAGATATCAATACAGAACCCAGTATAGATGCAAAGCTTCTATAGAGGATAGAAAGATGTTTGGGTGAGCCAGACATCTAGGTTTTTATGAAGTAGAGAATTTTTGATAACTATTATAAGATGTTCTGAACCTGCACATAAAAGGGCTACCACCAAGAGTTATGCTAGAGAAATATGTACATGAGAATGGCCATGTAAGTATATCAGTGTAGACAGAATTAGATGACAGTATGCACAGATGCCTTCTCAATTGTTCTCTAATTTACTCTCACAAACACATTGTCACGCTTACTCCCATTCTACAGATTGACAACTGATAAGTAATAATGCACCAACCAAAGCTGCTGATTTGGATCCATGTCACTCATGCCCATATCTGGCATTTTATCTCAAGCGGTTTTTTTAAACTTATCTCCACCCCCCCCCCCTTCTGAGTTTATCTTCTCTTTTTCAGTAAATGCTGCCCCAAAATAAGGGAAAAGAAGAGGATAAATCATATGTGTGATAAGAATATAAGCAGCAACTGATAACTGAAGCAAAAGACACAAAGAGATAAACATTCCTATTTTGGGGTTTGCTGATGTATTTAAATAAAGAATAAACGGCTTTGACCACTAATAGCTTGCCTTTAATTTATTAGCACTTTATCATACACATTGTACTTTATTCAAATAGGTAGCCATGTGCCTGAAGAAGTGTGCCTGTGCACAAAAGCTTATACCTTGAATAAAACTTTGCTGGTTTTAAAGATGCCAGTGAACTCAAATTTTGTTCTGTTGTACTTCATTATTATGGATTTATATAAATAAAGAATAGTAACACTCAGTGCCATCCTAAGCAAGTATTCTAATAAATAAATACCACTGAGTCCAATGGGACTTACTCCCAAGTAAGTGTGCTTAGGATAGCAGCCATTATACTGTTTGACTGCTTATTTGAAGTCATTTGTGATGCAATCATTCATATACAATGCATGTTCCACAAAGTGTTAGCACCAAGATGCTGCTAACTGTAAGAGTCACAATGTTATGTAAAACAACATACCAATATCAAACGTATACTATATCTCTTTCTACAAATCCTAGCCAACAGATCTGGTACTTGTCATCACCCTTATAGAAACAAGTCATATAAGTAGGTACACTGACCCAAATGTACACCTGACCCAATGTGGTATCTGCAAAGTTATCTGCACACATCCAATCAAATTATCAAAAAGTGATGTGAAGGTCGATTGAGCAAAACTGACTTCTGCAATAATATTGAGCCAGACAGAGTTTTCTGATTTAAAGTGGCTAAAGGAATCTGATCCTTCGCAGTATTACCCAGTTAATTTATACACCATAATGCTCCCGAATAACTAAAGGAATCCTACCTGATAGCATGAGGCTGAATCCACTGAGAGTTAAAAACAGTAAAGAAGTCCACGGTTTGCCAAGTATATCCATCCAGTTTGCACAGCAGCCTGTGGCGTAACAGAGGACCTTTCAGTAGGATAACCCTTCGTTGAGGCACTTTGTTTGTATTGTATGGTAATGGAGTAACATCACCAGGGAACGATAAGTTAGCTGCAACACTAGAGTGGGGTAGAGCAGTCTCTGTGGCTGTCTGAGCACAGGGAGTTTTAAGTTCCTTTTTCCTGTTTCCTCTGTAGATTAGGATGGGAAAGGCAGGATCTTAAAGGCATTATGTATCAGCAGGATTTCTGAGACTGTATGAGTTCCATCCATCTAATACATCAAAACACTTATCTGCTGCTGTAGGGTGGGGGGAAGAGGATGGTTCTTTGAGAAACCCCCAACAGGTCATGGCCGGTGCTGTCAGGAACAATAGGGACATCCTCCAGTAGGAAGAATTATGAGAATAACAAACCCCCTCCGCCTTTGTATGGTATGTGAAAAGCTGCTGCTCCATCTCCTTTTCAAATTCCCCATCAGCTAATTACTCCCAGAGACACCATTCAGGCTATAAGACTGCATAAAAGGCTTTCAGGATGAAGTGTTTCTCCCCCTAGCTACTTGATATATCTGCATATAAGAGCAGCTGTACATCAAGAATGACCAACTTCTGTATTCTTGGGAGCTCCTTTACGCTGCAAAATCTGATCCAAAGACAGGAACTCTCTCTCATGGATGGTCAGGCAGATTTTATAATCAAGTAGGTATCACCCAGAAGTAGGGACTTGACAGATACAGAATGTAAATGCTTGAATAATCAGATATCATTGGGATTTGGAGGAGAGGGGAGAAAAGTTGAGGAACAGACATGCTGAATGATCCCCTTAGGAGGGCAGTTAACTTCACTTTCCCCCAGTGTACACGAGAAAGCAATTCTGTAAAATATGTATCCAAGTGTAGCCAAGCTGGATCAGACTAACATGCTTCATCCACTCCAACTTCCTGTTTCTAATAATGGCCAGTCAGATTCTACATGGGAGCCCTTGAGCCGGGGTCCAAAGTACAAATGATGGGGGCCCGTTTTCTTTTTTCTTACATATGAAATTGTGAAAGTTTAAAAAAAATGCTTTGGTTAAACTTTGGTAGGAACTCCTTTAGACCATATGGAATTATTTCAGGCATTTGATCTGGCCTGAAGGTCACCTGTTGATCATTCCAGGCTTCAATTATGTAAGCACCATAGAGGAATATCGAAGGTACCTGATATCATGGGACTTACCCTTCTCCCACAGAACATTTAAACAAATAATCCTCCAGAAAGTCAATGTCATTCTGGAAAAGCAGATAAAGCTGTACTAGAATGCACTAGTAGCTCCCCTTGTAAGTCAGTACTGGAAAGACTGACCACAGGAACATCACAACAGAATTTCATGCATAGAGAAAACTGGAATTTTAAAAATCTAATTTCAGAGTAGGTTTGAGAAATGGCAGAGAGTTACCAAAAGATTGGAAAATGGAAGAAAAATTGAAGGAGCACAGAAAAACAGGTTACCAGCTGTTTCTGTCGTCCCTCCCCTATGATGTTGATATAAACAGCAACATTACCTTTGATTGGGAAGTGATTTACAAAAGTCCTGTGCAAATTTATATAATCTAGACAGAATGTGATAGTTCGTTATAGCTCCCCCTCAGAGTGTCCTGTGAGCTGTTTCCCGCCCAAACAATCATGTGCTCTGAGGGAGTGGTGCCCTGCTACCCTGTTTTCATCATCAGTCTTCTGTGCAGTCCCACATCAGGAGTCTAATAAGCTATTCACTAAGGAGTGGGGTAGAGCTCTCATCAAAACAAGGAATGAAGTACTACTCTCCCCAGTGACAGCCTTTGTCTTGTGTTGACATCCACAAAGTAACGTTTGATGAAAGTATCAAAAGATGCCCAGGTAGCTGCTGTGCATATGTCTTGGAGGAGACTCCCCTGGAGGAAGGCTACAGAAGA
Source organism: Heteronotia binoei (assembly GCF_032191835.1). Classification (NCBI taxonomy): domain Eukaryota; kingdom Metazoa; phylum Chordata; class Lepidosauria; order Squamata; family Gekkonidae; genus Heteronotia; species Heteronotia binoei. The sequence continues at coordinate 45,075,802 of NC_083226.1, forward strand.
TGCTTAGGCCCTTGAGGAATGTGCTTGAAGAGAAAGCAGATGTGACACTCCAGCCTGATCATAACACAGCTTAATTGCGCAATGATCCATCTTGACAGTGTTTGGGACTACATTACTTTACCATTTCTTTTGCCAGCATTGCCCCACAAAGAGATGTGGATCTTTATGAAATAAGTTGGTTCTTTTCAAATAGAACACATGTGCTTTCTTAAGATCTAATGTATGTAATGCCCTTTCCACATCTAAAGTAGAGTGTGAGTGTGATGGGGAAACGGAGAATAATATCTTGTGACAAGTGAAAACCAGAAATCACTTTAGGCAAAAATTCCAAACTTGGGTGTAGGACAACTTTCCTTTCATGAAATTTTAAAAACGGGGAATCATAACCTAGTGTAGCTGACTCACTGGCCCTTTTCAAACCGTCTTTGTATTTGTTTTATTAACTAGTGCTAATGGATTTTTTCCTGTCATTTTAGACAGACCCATTATACTAACTGGCTGCTAGCAGAATTTATTTACCTGTTTATACACCCCCGCTTGGTTGGGTTAGTGAAGCATGATTGAACCGCTTTTGAGGGAAACCACTTTCTTCCATTTTCTACCCCTTTGTTGCACTTCTGAATAACTGTGGTGTGCTGTTTAAAATATCCATAGTGCTTCCTACAATTCTGCTTCCCCCATCCTTTTTTGCCACACAATCTTCCTCAGACTTTTTTTTAATGTTCTAAGTTGAGCGCTATAGCACTAAACCAGTATACGCTATAGCAGCATTGTGAGAATAATACCCCTATTTTCAGAACATCGTAGTCACCCGTTTGGTTGCCAGGGTGCCTGGAGACTCAGCTCACACACATCTACCAGAAGGACGTGGGTTTTGTCTACCAACTGGAAGGAACTTATGAGTACTAACAGCCACAACATTGCAGCAGCACTCTGTGTCTTTTGAGGAGTGCTACCCAGGAGAACAGATGGTTTCCAGTCGCTCCGTGCAATCCCCATCTTGGCCATAGCAGCGGAAGAAGGTGCGCCGCCAGGAACTGTCCAGGCAAGCAGTTTCCAGTCCCAACCATAGAATCCATCTTGGGAGGCTAACACCACCAGCAGCTATCTTCCTGCAGTGCAGACTCCATAACAGTGAAGTGGGAGGCTCACGTACTCAACAGATGTCACCTATGCATAAGGCAATCAAGCTTATCTTAGGCGTAGATCCTGTCAGACTGCCTAAGCCTTTGTCCAACGGAACTCAAGACAAAGACTGGTGCCAATAGACGATCGAAGAGGAGGAAGAACATCTTCACCCAGAGCCAAGTTTCTTTGTATAGACCAGGTGCTACCTAGGTAGCAATTTGGCCATCTATTGTCACCTTTTTAGATAAGTTTGATAGACTTAAATACCCCTCCCACCTTAATATTTTTTTCCATTCTTTCCCTTAATGGTCATCCTGGAGCCTCCCCCTTGGCCCATTGTTAACTGGAAGTCCAATCAGGCAACTAAGGCCAAGTCTGCTCATTGGCTAGCTATGAGCATCCAATCAGGGACCGCCAATTAACTGGCTATTGGCTACTGCATAAGTCCAGCCCTTATAGTCATTGCAGAGCCTCCCCTTTTTCTGAAGTCATGTACCAGCTGACCACTGTCATCCGCCCCTGTACCTCCCATTCCCTAAGGGCTCAAGGTAGTCCTTATAACCTGTGACCCAGCTCCACACAGGTGTGCATCTAGCACTACCCCAGTTCTGCTGTCTAGATACATCCCCGATTCATGGCCAGTTGAGGGTTCCCTCCATCCTAGTCCTCATTCGTCGCCATTGGAGCCTTCCTTGAAGACTATGATGGGTAATTATCACCCTGTTTGTCCATCCTTGTGTTGTCTCTGTATTTCTCTCTATTTTTATTAGGACTGTTTGTTGTATGTATTCGTTACCTTGCATGTGTGTTCTATATTTTTCTAGAATAAATTTTAGTTGTTAATTAGTGTCCTTGGCAAATTTAAGCAATAATTTCTGGACGTGTATCCTGTATACATAGATTCAAAGATCCTTTTTAAGCCAGGTGCCCACCTGTCAATTCCCGAACCTCGTTTTGAGGGCATTTTGGCTTTCAGCACTGTTGAGATGTATGTCAACAGTGAAGTGCTATATTGGTTAGAACAAAAGTCCAAGGAAGATTATGTGGCAAAAAAGGGCGGGAAAAAAGTTGCACTATCTGAAATGACCATAGCACTTCAGAGATGACTCATTAACGGAAGGAGATTTGCAGTATGAAATCCCTGTATATATATCACTTTACTTGAAATAGGGCCAACAACAAATAACATCTGGTTCAGAATGGTAATGTGGAAAGAGACACTGACTCCTCTGGCAGAAGTTATAGCTACTAAAAATGCCACTTTCATAGATAATGTAGTGTATCGGCAGCGCGTCAGGCCTTGCGCGACGGCGACCAGGGGGCTGGACGCCCAGCGCAAGGCACGACGAGCTCCGCCCCCGACCAGCAGCGGCGGGAAGTTCAACAGGCCACTATTGGCCTGACCTGTCCAGTAGGCTGAACCGGGGTTTTGTATATAAGCGGGGCCCGGCCCGCATGTTCCCTCTCTTGCAACGTGCTCTCAATAAAGAATGTTGCCCGACTCGCGTCTCCTGCTTGAGTACGTTACACTGGCGACGAGGATGGGATTCTAGCCTCATCGGCTACGACGGAGATCGAGGGCAACCACCGACCACCATCGCCACCATGGCCACCCAGGGCGGGACCACCGGCTACATCGAGACATTCGACCCCACCAATCCCGAGGGCTGGGAGTCCTACGCGGAGCGGGTCGAGTTCTACCTCAGGGCCAACAAGGTCACCGACGCTGGCACGAAGAGGGACGTTCTCCTAAGCGTCTGCGGGCCAGCCACGTTCGAGATCGCCAAGGGTCTCTCGGCTCCCGCCCGCCTCACGGAGAAGTCCTACGAGGAGATCATCAGGCTCCTCACCGGTCATTTCCTGCCGCGGCCTTCGCGGGTGGCCCGTCGGTTCCTGTTCCACAGACGGGACCAGGCAGCGGGGGAATCGGCCGCCGACTACCTGGCGGCTCTCCGCAAGATCGCCGGGAACTGCAACTTCCCCCAGTTGGAAGAAACCCTGGCCGATCGCTTCACGTGGGGTCTCCGCGACGAGAGGCTCCAGCAGAAGCTCTTCGCCAAGGAAGAGCTCACCCTACAGAGCGCCTTCAGCGAGGCTGTGGCGTTCGAGCGGACTGCGAAGACCTTCCCCAGGGGTCGACAGGACGCCGTGCACCACGAGGACCTGGACCCGGATCGCCCAGAGGAGGGGGAAGCCCACCAGCTGCGCCGGCCACCAGCCGGCCCGGCCCACCGAGCTTCGCAGTGCGCCCGAGCGGCCGAACGGCCCCCATCGGCGGAAGGGCCGCCTGCCCCCAAGTGTGCCAGTTGCGGGGGCCCCCACGACAGGCGGGACTGCCAATACAGGACCTGGGACTGCCGGAGCTGCGGAAAGACCGGGCACATCGCGAGGGCCTGCCGGGCCAGAACGGGCCGGCGAAGGCCAGCAACGCACCAAGAGTCGGCAGACTACCACTCCACGGCATCCACCTCCCTACAGGTACTGAACTTGCCCCCATGCGTCCCTAACAAAATCAAAATGGCGGTCCGCATCGAGGGCGCTCCATGCAAAATGGAGGTGGACTCGGGTTCCTCTATTTCGATTATATCGGAGGAGACCCTGAGAGACCTGTGCCCCGGGAGGTGGTTCCAGACAAGACCAGCGGACTTTGTTCTAAGAGACTTCCAGAAGAACCCGGTCCAGACCGCGGGGTGGGCCCGGGTGAATGTAGAGCGGGGGTCCTTCAAGGGGCGGTTGGACATTTTGGTGGTCAAGCGCCAGCTTACCACCCTGTTGGGGCTGGCGTGGTTTAAACCCCTGGGAATACGGTTGGAGGGGGTGGGGCAAATCCTATCCACCAGCGGGGTCAGGGACGTATGCCGAGAGTTCCCCAATGTGTTCGATGGGTCCCTGGGCAGTTACAAGGGGCTGGCCATCTCCCTACCGCTGGACCCCACAGTCCGACCCATCAGGCTCAAGGCCAGGCGGGTGCCGTTCGCGCTCAAGCCTAAGATTGAGGCGGAACTGGACCGATTAACGGCCCAGGGGGTACTGGAGCCAGTAGAGTACGCCGCGTGGGAGACCCCAATAGTCACACCGGTCAAGCCCAACGGAGAGGTGCGCATATGCGCCGACTATAAATGCACCATAAACAGGGCACTTCAAGACAATCCGTACCCCGTCCCGGTAGTGAGCCACGTCCTGGCGGCCCTAGCCGGGTCTAAAATCTTTGGGAAGCTGGACCTGGCGCAGGCCTATCAACAGCTCCCGGTAGACGAAAAAACAGCAGAGGCCCAAACTATAGTTACGCACAGGGGGGCTTTCAGGGTGCGGAGGCTACAGTTCGGGGTGAGCGTGGCTCCAGGGATTTTCCAAAGCATAATGGATGCTCTCCTTAAAGGAATCCCCGGAGTCCAACCGTTTTTTGACGATGTTCTAATCGCCGCCCCGGACCCAGAGGAATTCAACAGCCGCCTCCGAGAAGTACTCCGTCGGTTCCAGTCAGCGGGGCTCAAGGTCAAGCGGGAGAAGTGCTTACTGGGCGTCCCGCGAGTGGAGTTCCTGGGGTTCGCTGTAGACGCAGCAGGGATCCACCCAACGGAGGAGAAAACACGAGCCATTGTTCAGGCCCCAGCCCCAAAATGCAAGGCCAAACTCCAAAGCTTCTTGGGCCTATTAAATTTTTACCACACGTTCCTCCCACACAAGGCAGCCCTGGCGGAACCCCTACACAGGCTGCTAGACAAAAACGCCCCTTGGGTCTGGGGCAAACGCCAAGCCGCCGCGTTTCAGGCGGTGAAAGATACGCTGGTTTCCAATGCGGTGCTCCACCACTTTGACGAGAACCTCCCGGTCATACTGGCTTGCGACGCATCGCCATACGGGGTGGGCGCCGTCCTCGGGCACCAACTCCCGGACGGGAGGGAGGTGCCAGTAGCATATTACTCTCGCACCCTCACGCAGGCGGAGCGAAATTACGCGCAGATCGATAAGGAGGCGCTGGCCATAGTAGCGGGGGTCCACAAGTTCAATGATTATCTTTATGGGCGTAGGTTTACGATAGCCACCGACCACAAACCGCTCTTGGGTCTTCTAGCGCCGGACCGCCAAACCCCCCAAATCCTGTCCCAGAGGGTACTGAGGTGGAACCAGTTCCTGAACTCCTACATGTACACGCTGGTCCACCGGGCGGGCAAATCCATGGGCCACGCAGACGCCCTCAGTAGGTTGCCGCTGCCCGAGGAGGGTTCAGACCCAGCCCCCGCGCACCACATCATGCTAGTGGAGAGCCTCCCGGAACAACCCCTACACGCGGCGGAGGTCGCCAAGGCCACTCAGAAGCACAAGATACTGGCACGGGTGCTCGACTGGGTGGTGAGGGGCTGGCCGGAGGGGAACATGGGGGAGGAATTCAAACCCTACAAGACCAGGAGGGAGGAACTGACGGCCCACAAAGGGTGTCTCTTATGGGGAAGCAGGGTGGTGCCGCCACCCCAGTTACAAAAGCGGGTACTAGAGTCCCTACATGAGACCCACCCCGGCATAGTTCGCATGAAGGCCCTGGCCAGAAGCTACGTATGGTGGCCGGGGATGGACGGGGAAATCGAGAGCTGGGTACGGGGGTGCCAGGCCTGCCAAGAGTCGAGGCCCGATCCGCCTAGAGCGCCCGCCACACGTTGGGAACCCTCCAGGAAGCCGTGGTCGAGGCTTCACCTCGATTTCGCCGGGTCCTTTCAGGGGCAAATCTTCCTGATTCTCGTGGACGCCTACACCAAATGGCTGGAGGTTTTTCCCGTAGCATCCACATCCTCAGCCTCTGCCATCCGGGCCCTACGCAGGGCATTATGCACCCACGGCATCCCGGACACCATCGTCTCGGATAACGGGGCGGCGTTTACCTCGGGGGAATTCCAGGCATTCCTCCAGAGGTACCTCATCAAACACATACGGTCCGCCCCGTTCCATCCGGCCACCAACGGCCAAGCCGAGCGCATGGTGCGCACGACAAAGGAGGCCTTAAGCCGGATAGTACAGGGAGATTGGGAACACCGGCTAGCGGCCTTCCTATTCGACAACCGGGTGATTCCCAACCCTGCCACAGGGGTGAGCCCCGCAGAACTCCTAATGGGGCGCAAGCTCATTACACAACTCGACAGGCTGCACCCAGACAGGGCTTCAGACATTCGCGGGGACCCGGAGGTCAGGGACGCAGCCCGGGGGTTCTTTGCGGGCGACCCAGTGTACACACGAAACTACGCCAGGGGCCCCGAGTGGGTGGCGGGATGAGTACTGAGGGTCACGGGTTCCCGCCACTATGACATATCCACAGAGGGGGGCCAGGTAGTGAGGCGACACATCGACCAAATACGCCGCCGCACAATACCGGAGGAACCAGTGGGGTGGGAAGAAGGGAAACCCAAGGAGGAGCCGCTCAGGGCTCAACCGGAGGACACAGCCCCCCCACCGAATAGCCCGACACCGGAAGCGGCCGGGCCGGCAGCAACCGATAGACCGGCAGAATCGGACCAGCAGCCACGGCCGACACCAGCGGAACCACCAGCCGAGGTCCCTCCGGAAACCCTACGCCAGTCCACCAGGGAACGGCGACCCCCAGCTTATCTTCAAGACTATGTGCATTCACTAGGAGGGGAGGGGTGTAGTGTATCGGCAGCGCGTCAGGCCTTGCGCGACGGCGACCAGGGGGCTGGACGCCCAGCGCAAGGCACGACGAGCTCCGCCCCCGACCAGCAGCGGCGGGAAGTTCAACAGGCCACTATTGGCCTGACCTGTCCAGTAGGCTGAACCGGGGTTTTGTATATAAGCGGGGCCCGGCCCGCGTGTTCCCTCTCTTGCAACGTGCTCTCAATAAAGAATGTTGCCCGACTCGCGTCTCCTGCTTGAGTACGTTACAGATAAGAAAGCCAAGTTGCAGATGACCAAGGCTCAAAGGATATAAGCATCAGTTAAGTAAAAGAAAACTAAGGGACCATTGTGAAATTATGGAAGTCCAGGGATTGGATATGTTAGCTATTCTCTTTGGGAAACTGTATGAGAGAACAGTGTCCACCCATCTATGAGAACTTGGGAAGCTGAAATAGCTGCCAAATGTACTCTTAGGGATTTGAGAGCTAGGCCCAATGGTTTTAAGGACCATGAATAGACTAGGATATTAAGAAATGGGCAAGTGGAAGTGAGAAACCCCAGTCCTAGTCTAGGTGGAAAAAGTATTCCATTTCAGGTTATATGATAAACATGTGAAGGGCTTTCTAGCCTGTAAGTACATTTTGTATTTCTGCCAAAAACTCTAGTCTGGAGGAATAAGCCTCCAAGCAAAGTGCAGTCTCTGGACATTGTGATGAAAAACCCCTCCCCTGGAAAGTGTCAGGCATTTATGGAAGGTGTATGTAATTGTCTCTGGCTAATTGTTTCAAAGTTGTAAACCAAATTTGATGGGGCCAGAACAGTGCTTTTAAGATACAGTTTTAAGATACAGGCAGATCTTGGAAAGAACTTTGCTTATAATGAGGAATGGGAAGAATGCATTAAAAAGTGCCTCCTATCAACTGATTTGAAAAGCATTCCCAAGAGATAAGGAATTGTCCCCTGAAAAGCAGAGGGGCTTTGAAGCTGCTGTTCATCGTGAAGGCAATCCTCACAATTGGAAAATAGGGCAGACAGAGGCATCTATCAGAGACCCTGCTCAATGCATCTGCCCTTCTGTTTGCTGATGCCCAGATAGCCACAGTTTCTTTGCAACTTGTCATGGACACCATACTATCTGGCTTGTTGATGTAGTACATCGCTGTGGTGTTGTCTGTGTGGATTTGTAGAATCTTGCCATGAAAAAGTGCTGTAAAGGGGGAAAGTGCATGATGTATGGCATGTAACTCTAACACAATGATGAGTTTATGCTTGCCTCTTGCTGAACACCCTGAATGGAAAAATCCTGACAATGACCGCCCCCCCCCCCCCACAGCTATCTAGAAAGGCATCAGTGATGACTGTGACCTTTGGCAAGAGATGACCAGAAGCAATCCCTTCAAAACTGTTAGTATCCTCTAACCTGGGATAAAGATTGCATGGGATAGAAAGTTTCTGTTTCTGCAAACTGGCAAAAAGAGTCAGAAAGCAAATCGTCATGACTCACATTTTTTAACCTAGTTAGTGAAGTCACAGAGGCAGTAGAGGCCATCAGACTCCTCTGGATTAAGATGTTTTCCTGGTAATGGTTAGCAGAAAAACATCTTGTTAACATTTGTATAATGCAAACTCTATAGGTAAAAAGGAGCATGCTAGAGTGGCATCCAAAAAATCCCTTATGAATTGTACATACTGTACTGGTTCCAATTTTGATTTTTTTTCAATTAATAACCAAACTGAGATCCTGGCAGGTTTGTATTACAAGACTGAGTTGTGTGAAAATCTCTTTTGATGGTGTGGATATAAGTCACTCATCAAGATAAAAGAAAAATACTGCATCCTAGAGATCTGAGTTAGGAAACAATGACAGCTACGCATTTAGTAAAGACAAGGGGAGCTGCAACCAACCCTGCATAAAAAGCCTGCCAAATGATATTGATAGGGACCCTAGACATCCTATAGACCCATTGTATTGGACCTATATCTTTTTAAACTGACCAGAGCCAGAATCTGATTTTGAGAAAATGCCATTTTCTTATTGTGTTATGATTTTATTGTATTGTAGTTTCAAAATTGGTCTTCTGTTAGAACCTTAAATATGTACCTTGCCCTGAGCCTGCTTTCAGGAAGGGTGGAATAGAAATCAAACTGATAAAAGAAATAATAAAAAAAATAAATACTAAAAGCATTTTGGAAACCCCCCCCCATTGAACTTAAATTGGAGACACTTCTTACCGATTCTGTGAATTGCAATATGACAGTATGCATCTTGACGATCTAACACAACAAACTGGGTATTTATTTGTAACAACTGTAAAACAGCAGAAAGAGTAACCACGCAGAAACAAGAACTTGTTCAAACCCTGTTAGTCTAATATGGAACACTCCAAGCCCCCCTCCCCATTTTCCTTATCAACCAGGAAAAACAAAACAAAACAGAAGAGGCCCAACTGGTTATCTGAAGGGCACACTTTCTCGACTGCACCTTTACTGAACAGACTCAGCAGTTGCAGACCCAGCTCTGGAAGGGTGTGATCTATAGCCCCTTATGGCACAATACGTAGTGGGAGCAACAGAAACTCCAGATAATAGCTATGCTCAACAATTGACAGGACCCAGGTATCACTAGCAATGTCCTGCCAATCAGAAACAAAGTGTGAAAGTCTATTAAAAATAACTCCATCAGTCTGAGCTAGTCAAAAAGAAGATATCTGCTGATGCTGAAGTTGTTTGGAATATTGCAGGTGCTGACTACATTTGGACCCAAAACTTCGTCTTTTCCTTGACTGCATTTGAGCAGAAGAACTCTGGGGTGGGTAAGGTGGTTGGTAATGTGAACAGTACTTCTGATCATGATTCTGTTGATGAGACTGGTGTCTTGGGAAATATTTCTGCTTGTATTGTGGAGCAGCATGTCTCACCCCAAAGATCTAGCAGTCAGCCTGTTCCTTTTGGCTTGTGACAATGCATTGTCAGTTTTAACTTTAAAAAGTGACGTGCCTTTGAATGGAAAGTCCTCCATTTTATAACAGGTGTCATTAGTTAAAACTGTTGAACATAGTTACGTATGTTTGTGAAGAACAATCGATGAAGTCATGGACCTAGCATATGAGTCTGCAACATGTCTCCCAGTATTGATGTGTTGCTTTGACAAGTGTATGGCCTCTGTTTGGATGACCTTAGTGAGGTTTTCTTCCTTCCTTCGGGGAGTATGTTTAGGTAAGGTGTTAGTTTCTCCCATAAAGAACAACTGGTGTCCTCATCCCCTGTTATGGCTGGGCAGTTTGCAGTCTGAAGTCCCAAAGTAAAGTATAGCTTCTTTCCAATAACATTATGTTTCTTGCTCTTCTTATTCCCAGGGGTGGAATGGGAACCTTGGTGCTGCCTTGATTGCATCTCCTCCATAATAAATGATGAGGGAGGAGGATGAGTGAACAAGAGGGAACATTATCTTTAATCTTATAAAGATTTTCTACTTTATTAGAAGTAGCAGGTACTAAAGTTGCTTGAAAGACCAAAGATGAAGAACATTTTATTTCTGAAATGACACAAATATACCATATCACAGGTTGAAAGCCATTGGTACACTACTTACAACAAATTGCACATTTCTTCTGGTATCATCCCTACAAAGTGGTGTAGCTTCCAGTCATCTTGGATTGGATGTGTGCCCCCCCTTGTACTGAGCATGATTTCACATTGACCGTGGCAGGCCAGTGCATCTGGCCCTCCTATTAACACTATAACACTGCTAGCAACCACTGGCGGAAGGAGAATTAGTGCAACCATGTTCACAAGGGCTGCATTCTTTTTAATTCTGTGTACTTTTTGAATTTGTAATCTGTACATTTAGGACAAAAAATCGGTGCATTTTAAATCTACGCATTGTTTCACTCCTGTTAATGCGTTCTTACAATGTGGAATTGCATGGCTAGCCACCTGAATGGACATCTACAAATCCATAAGACTTATCATTCTGCCTGATATCTATATCTATATAACTATATTTGCTTCTCCATATCCATGCCCTTCACCAGATCTTTTTTTTGTAGAAAAAGCCCAGCGGGAACTGATTTGCATATTAGGCCACACACCCTGACAGCAAGCCAGCCGGAACTGCGTTCCTGTGCATTCCTGCTCAAAAAAAGCTCTGCCCTTCACAATTCAGCAGGCCCAAGAGATTAACCTCAGCTCATTTCCTCCTGTGTCTATCTCTTCTGAAATGTTAAAAGGAGCTAAGTTTGGTTCAGCGTTATGCATATCCTGCCTTGGAAACAGTAACAAATGCCAACAATCACAGGAGAACAAAAGGCAGCATTTTAAAAGTGTAGAGAAGAGCACAAGTGCCCTCGGATCCTGTTCCTCCACAGCAAGGTTCCTGAGTCTACTTAAGGAAGGCAGGGGCTGTCTCAAGTCATCCTGGATGTGGAGAAGTTTTTTGGCTGGCATATGCTCAAGAGTAAGATGAAAAGAAAGGTTCAAATTGTGTTTACAGGACGCTGCAAACTTTCACTAGAATGTCACTGACATTCAAACTGACCATGATCAATCAACTTGTTAACCTGCAAGCTGAACCTCAGTGTTTTATGCTCAAAGCTAGAATGGAATGCTACGCTGAGCAGTTTTTGGCTGATGTAGCTGCTTCTACAGGCTTCCCTGCACATCGCCTTGCTTACATCTGTTCATGAGCAGGCTGCTCCTAGGTAAATAAGCTTGGTATATAACTTAGGTGTTGCCGTTTCGTGCATGTGCAGTTAATGAACAGAAGCATCTTGCTCAATGTTCCCTCTAAGCTGAGTGTGAGCTAGCTCACAGTTTTTTAGCCTCTCACACATTTTTGTCTTAGCTCAGGAAAAATGGCCCCAGAGCACAACTCATTTATGCAATATCTCACAACTTTAATGCCAGTAGCTCACAAAGTAGAATTTTTGCTCACAAAACTCCACAGGTTAGAGGGAGCATTGATCTTGATGATGGAAGGCATGTATCCCTCCGGTCATTAAAGTAACCTATTTTTGAACACCCTCACCTGGGTGGCCCAGACCAGCCTGATCTTGGGAAGCTAAGCAAGGTCAGCCTGGCTAGTACATGGATGGGGAGACCACCAAGGAAGTCCAGGGGTGCTACTCTGAGGCAGGCAAAGGCCAATCACTTTGGAATGTTTCTTGCCTTGGAAATCCTATAGGGTTGCCATCAATTTTTTTGAATACAGTCTATTTGCAATTGAAGTTCTTTGCATCTCTGCAGTCAAGATGCACTGTTTAAATGTCCTGCAGTGTGTGTGTGTGCGCGTAAAACCATCCCAATGAAACAGTGCAAGAACATGTGTGAATTTTTCCAGATAACTTGCTTGCTTTGCCATTATCAAACGCTAAATCAGGAAGCCGCACAGGGCCCAGGGAGACATCTCATACCTGGAAGTCACTAACTGTGGAATAGTAATACTTTGTGTGCTTAAAGAATATTGTCAGCAATTGGCAGGGGAGGTGGTGGAGGCAGTGGGGATGGAAGCCATGGGAAAGCAGTAGGAGAAAGCACATGCACAGTTGTGTACCATTAATCATGCAGACTGTTGGAAGACAGGCAAACAGCTTGTTAAGAATTTCACTGGGTGGATCGCACATTGCAAGGCAAACTGGAAAATGATTCAGCATGTCTCATTTTTTAAAAAAGCATCACATTACGAAGTGATTCTTTGTCCAGGGTGGGGTTACTTGATCTTCCAGTTATTATAACAGCATCATGGAAAAGTTCCAGATGGGTAGCTGCAAGCCTCAGATTCAGTGGGAGCTCACAGGAGAGCAGCTCCTGAACCTTTCTGAGAGTTCCTCCTCCTCCTTCTGAGAGTTCCACCTCCTTGTCCATTTAATAGTATGTGCAGCTGCATAACAATCCCTGGATGAGCTCCACCACCTATTTCTCTACAAAATGACTGCTGAACCATAGCTGTTATAGTGTATTGTAGCAAAATTAAGCATGAGTCCAGTAGCATTTTAAAGAGTAGCATTTATTCCAGCATAAGCTTTTGGGAGTTAGATCTCACCAAGTTGACTCACAAATAGTTATGCTGGAATAAACTTTGTTAAGTCTTCAAGGTGCTACTGAACTCCTGTTTACTTTATGAAGTAGCTTAAACTAAGAATGACCAGTCCAAGGTTACCTAGTAAGCTTCATTCGTGGCTGAATGAGGATTTTAACCCATTCTTAACATTCTTACCACTGCACCACAATTGATCCTCAACACACGATACAAAAAGAAGTGGCAAGGTCCTTTCCAGGTTTCTTGCATTGCCTTACTGGCCAGAAGGAATATATACTGCCTCCCATTTCATAGTAAGGAAAGTATATTTTGTCTTTGAGCTGCTGCCTCCAGTGCTGTAAATCTCAAGTTCACTCCAGGCTTCAGAAGAGACTATGTATATGGGGCTGTAGCAGGAAAAGAAAGGCAAGAATGACCTGTTTTATATGCACATGCTCTACTAATCATTCAGCTGCAACCCAGTATATTTGTTTATGGATTCCATAGGTTTTCAACAGAGAGACTTGGAGTACTGAAAAAAAAAAGGGGTATTATATTGTGGGTCAGTATTCTAGTCAAATCTAACATTATGAGTGCTAGATTTTTATTTTATTTATTTTATTTGTATCCCACCCTCCCTGCCAAAGCAGGCTGATTTTTGAAATCTCTTGGATAAAAAGATTAATGACCTAGAAATCAGATCAGGTAGTTGCATGGTTCCAAAATATTGACAAATTCCACCCCCACCCCCAGTCTTTCAGCCCAGTTACTGCAACTGCTAGTCCTTGATTTATAATGGAATTTTAAGTCGATTGTGTGAATGTGGCACTGAAGCACTTCAGGATCAGTCAACTAAAATAAGGGCTGGATTTGTATATTACATATGGTAGAAATCCAGTGGACACAGATCCTTCCCTCACTCATATGGGAGATGTAATTTCTATGAAGCAGGGGTGCACAGTGATTGCACTTGTGCAATTTCTCTTTCTTAAAAGAAAAAGAGGGGGGAAGGTTACACAAATGTGGCCTGCTGAAGTTGGGGCTGATGAGGGGTGTCCTGCTTATACATGACATCACCTAGGGCAGGGGTGCTGAACTCATTTTTTATGAGGGCCAGATCTGACATAAATGAGACCTTGTCAGGCTGGGCCATGTGTATTATAAAATGTAATGACAGCTGGGGATGGGGGAGAGGTCTTCTTTCAGCTTCTGCAGCTGAGGCTGCAGAAGCAAGTGGAAGCCCACGCCTCTCGGGCAATCTGTAAGCATGGGGGAGGAGATCACTTGGTTGCGGGCCAGATCCAAGCCTTGCAGGGGCCAGATCCAGCCCATGGGCCACCTGTTTGGCAGCCCTGCCTTATGCTAGGAAAAGATGGAGCAAATGCCTGGACCCAAACTGATTGTTCAAAAACACCTGCCAGACATTTTCAGAAAGTTCAGGTCATTCTCGAGGGCCTTATGTTTCAGACATGTAGTATAACCTGCTTACAGACCACTAAGTTAAAAAATTATGAGCTATGAGTAAGGGCAGGAAGCTGATTAACTGTGGAAATGTGTTACATGAAGGGTCAAATTTCATATTTGATTTCAGTTATGTAAAGGCAATACAAGCCTTCCTCTTTAATGCTTCTCCTCTCCTTACCCTTCAAATACAAAAGTAAGGGCTGTTTAGTTTGGGAACAGTTCATTTTTTGATTTCCTGGAACTTCCTTGATTAATGTCTCAACATTGTTCTTGGTGGAGTGGCCACCTCTGTGCACCATAATCTTCTGGCACATACAGTTCTTATGATGTGCTCAACTTCAGACTGATTTTTATGATTTCCGATATACATCTGCTCCACCTGCACATAAAATCTGCATGCAGAATACTGGACTGATAAGTCTCTGATAGACATGTTTCACAGTGCTCTTCTAAAGCATTGCTAGGGAAATTTTAAGCCCCCAACCAAAAGTAGTAAGACATTTTGGAAGAACTATAATCTAAAGGGAATAAACAGAAATCAATTGTCATGCCTAACAGTTCCCAAACATTTGCAGCCAGATCTGTACAACCCACATTTAAACAGCCCCTCTTATAAACTTCTGTCCCTTTCAGCCCTTCACTGTATACCCAAGCTAGGCATTGAGAAATCTACTACATATCACAGTTTCCCATTCAGTCACAGTAACAACATTCAAGATTTCCTATGGCCAAGTATGGCAAGTATGTCCTTGCACTGTGGCCAGGTATGGGAAGGGTTGCCATGTTCTCCCTGGCCAGGGAATGGGGTGGTAGGGTTGTCAGAGTTAGGTTGGTTTCCCCTGGGAGATTTTGGAATGGATCCTGGGGAGGACAGGAACCTCAGTTGGGTATAATGCCACAGAATCCATTCTCCAAAGCATTCATTTTCTCCAGAGGAACTGCAGTCTGGAAATGACCTGTAATTCTGGGGGATCCCTAGGTCATACCTGGAGGTTGGCATCCCTATGGCTCAGTTGGTACTATTATTTCAAAAATGTAGGCTGCCTTCAGTTCACTGTCAGGTTAAGAAAGGTACAAAAGTAAATAGATACAAACAGACTAGGTATTAGTTTTATTGTCCAATGAGCCTCCCCACAAAGGGCTCTCAAGCACATGGCAGGTCAAATTGCACGGCTGATAGACTGCCCACCAGTTGCATAGGTCTGTTGAACACTTTTATTTGTTGTCACGAGAAACAAAGAACTAAAGAAAGATTTTTAGCTATAAATTGCACTCATGCATATAAGCAGAAGTCATTGCTTCTCTTGTTAAAATGTAAGAAAATAAAACTCCATTAGATTTCAATAGCAGTTATAAAAAAAAAACAACTACACAGAATACTGAGATGCAACAAGACCTGTTTCATCATGTGAATTTTCTGATCAATGGAGACAAATGCAAGCTCTTTGAACAGTGGGGCATTTCAGAAAAAAGTGGGATCCAAGAAAATGTTCTCATGTATTCCACAAGAGATATTCACAACCATCCATCCATGGGAGATACCTTCATTATTAATTTTGTGAGCTTCCTCAGGTCCATGGGACCCAGGCTGCATATAACATTTCCAGAGCAGTAGGAACCTGCCATCACTGCTCAGGTACAGGCATATGCACAGCCATTTTGTTTTTCCTTAGGGTTGCCAGGTCCAACTCAAAAAATATCTGGGGGCTTTGGGGGTGGAGCCTGGAGAGTTTGGGGGTGGAGCTGGGAGACTTTCTCATTCCCTAAAACAAATAAATAAAAATACAGCAGTACAGTTCCCTTGAATAGTCTTCATTTTCTCATCCTCCAGCAGCTGCACTCCCACTAAATGAAAGTGAACATACCCACACCAGCTAAAATAAACAGTTTGTGAGCACACGCTTTTGTGATCTCACTGGGGCAATTAACTCACAGGAGTTGCTGAATGAAACCATGTACTGTATTTCAACCAGCTTCTTCAGATGAACAGGAAAACAAAAGGAGAGCCACCTGGGGTGGAGTTTTCCTCCATCTCATAATCAGGTTCTAATCCATTTGACTATACACACAACTTCTGAAACCAATGCAAAACAAACAGAGGGACTGTACTTGCTTTGCTTCCTTTCTCACATGGGTCACACACTCACCAGGAAGAGCCACATGGCTCGGCTTGCTTACCCTGCTCATTCAGCTTTCCTCCAGCTGAGATTTAAAGGCGCACACACACACAGTCCATAACACAAGCAGTCTGCAAGGTTCTTTTAAGCCTGCTGAGGTTTAAAGGCACATTATGGCTGTTGGGGCAGGGCTTTCTATCATTGCCAGCTGGCTGGTGGCAGGAAGGAGTCTGCAAAACTGGGGGACCCCCCACCAGAACCTGGGGTCTGGCAAGCCTATTTTTCCTGTTATACCAGTCTTTGGTCAAATAGGTTTTACAGCTAACCCATAACAATTAACTTCTATGATGACACATATGATGTGCTTTCTTATTTCTTAATCACCTTCTTTCATTGACTTGTTTCCTCTATCCATCAGTGAAACAAATACTTGGGATTGTAAATATTTTTGAAAGGTGTTAACAGGACTATTTCCTGCAAGGAGGCTATTATTCCAAAACAAAACTCCCTCTACTTTGTTGCATGATAGTGTGGGACACAGCTTTAGTTGAGAAGGCTACAAGCATGCTTAAGTAACATCCTTAAGGGTGAACACACAGCTAGGCCTGTCTGAGGAGACAAGAGTTGCCAACATTTTGGTCTTATCTATACCATAAACATAACCTGCCCTATGCAATACTGTGTATCTACTGTGTTTCTAGGTAACAACAGAAAAGTAGGGGGTTCTTATAACCCAAACTGGATTTATCAGGTCAAGACAGACACATACGTATTGAATTTCTTGCTACACCACAGTGTTCAACCAATGGACTAATGCCAGGCTGGCAAAGTGCATCAGTATTGTGTAGCTGGCTGTCACAATGAAATTAGGTAGGAGGTTGCAGCCAGTTGGTATGTGTATATGATAACATGTGTCATCAAGCGTATATAAGACTGTAACCATTCTGAAACATTTCAGAGCAGCTTGGTAATGCTGGCTATCTCTGCTCTTAGTTCGTTGCGATAAACTTTTTTTTCTTCTTCCTCACCCAGACTTTGGCTGTATGTCTTTTATTGGCCATGAATATTCAGATATAAAGATTTGTACAGCAATAGCCAGCCACTAAAGCAAGGTTTAAGGCCTTAACAGAGTTTGTAAATTTATGGAAAGAATGAAATTTTTCTTGCTCCCTTAAAATTCTTGAACTTTCCCAAGTAAGCTGCTTTGCAGCACAGAACAGACAAAAAAAAAAGTACTGTACTTCTTTGTGGAATGCATAATGAATAGAGAACTCACTTCCTTAACATGTGGTGACAGCCACCATTTTAAGCAGCTTTAAAAAGAGATTAGGCAAATTAATTGATGACGTTAGTTTTAAACTGCACAGAGGAAGCAAGCCATCAGAAACTATCTTTTCAAGCGTGGCTAAAAAACTAAATAGGAAAAGAAAATTAAGAATATGCAGCCTTATTCATATAATCAGCATATATTCTGTTTGCTATAGTCTGCTGCTTTGTGAAGGAGACCTATTTGTTCATCCTCACTCATTGGTATAAGGCTGCAATCCTAAAACTGCTTTCCTGGATTTAAGGTCTATTTGAGTAAAAGGGGACTTCATTTTGAGTAGACTAGTAGAACATCGTTCCTACTTTTAAAACAACAAAAAACACCTCAAGACTAATTTCTGGGAGGGAATGTTTCCAGTGGCCAATCGGGAATGGTGAATGACCTACCAGTGTAACCCCAAGCACAGTTATGCATTTCTAAATCCACTGTGGACTTAGAAGGGTTTAACTCTGTTAAGAATTTGGGTTGTCACCTAGAGGCTTAATGTGCCTGAATGGCCAGCTGAAACTTTTAATGGCACAGAAGAATCACCTGCTAAATAATGGCCCATTAAGGCCATATAAAAGATATAGGACTTTTTTCTCTAGAACAGCTGGTAACCCTATGGATTGCACTATACAAATCTACATTACTGTTTGTTTGTGGGCCAACCAAGCTGCAACACTGGGAGATTTAAGAGTTTCCCAGCAATTTTAGATCAAGATGCATAATTGTGTCAGTCTGTCTGTAGCAGTAGAAAAGAGTAAACAGGTTTCCTACCTGTAACTGATGATCTTCGAGTGGTCATCTGTGCAGTCACACTGATGGGAGTAAGGCGCCTGCGCCGATCTCGATCGGTAAACTTAAAAAGCTGCGGATTTCCGCGCCGACGTCCCAGTGCGCATGCCCAGGAGCCCCCACCACGCATGCTCACTGAGACGGGCACGGACATCCCGCCAGTTCCTTCTGACCGCCACGTCAGCCCAGTGATGGACCGGTCGCAGCGGGGAAGGAGGGCGGGGAGTGTGACTGCACAGATGACCACTCGAAGATCATCAGTTACAGGTAGGAAACCTGTTTATCTTCTTCGTGGTCTCTGTGCATCACACTGATGGGAGACTAGCAAGCCAAGACCATACCTGGAGGCGGGTGCCACGGTCCATCAGCAGGAAGCAGACTCTAACACCGCTCGGCCCAGCGCCGATTCGCGACGGCTTCGTAGGTCCAACGCGTAGTGGCGTACGAAGGTATGTCCAGAGGACCAGGTTGCAGCCCTGCAAATGTCCTGCAGTGGGACGCCTCGCATGAAGGCCGCTGAAGTCGCCATCGCTCGGGTAGAATGGGCCTTGATGGGCCCAGGTAAGGGCCTCTTGCGCAGCAGATAACAGAGCTTAATAGTCTCCGTTATCCATTTGGACAGCCTCTGGGCTGATATTTTATGCCCCAGGGAAGGCTGGGCGTAGGACACGAAGAGCCTAGGGTCTTTCCGGAAAGGCCTGACGCGGTGCAGGTAGAAGGCTAGCGCCCTCTTTACGTCCAGGGCGTGCAGCCTACGCTCGTCCTCATTAGACGGGTTGGGAAAGAAGACTGGAAGGCACGTCTCCAGGTCCAGGTGAAAAGCCGACACTACCTTCGGGAGGAAGGTGATATCGGGCCGCAGACGAACTCCCTCCTCAGAAAAACATAAGTAGGGGGGATCGCAGCGCAAAGCTGCCAGCTCCCCCACTCGTCGAGCCGAGGTTATGGCCACCAGGAACGCCGTTTTCCAGGCTAGCAGTTGAAGAGGACACGTAGCCATGGGCTCGAAGGGTCTCCCCGAGAGGGCTTGCAGAACCAGAGACAGTTCCCAGGCGGGCACCAGATGTTTAACAGCTGGATACAGTCTGACAGCCCCTCTGAGGAAACGTTTAGTGTCCGGATGGGCAAACACAGTACGCCCATCCACTTGCGAGTGGTGAGCAGAAATGGCCGCAAGGTACACGCGAACAGAGGATACCGAGAGCCCCTTGTCCAGTAAGGAGAGTAGGAAGTCGAAGACGATCGGCAGGCCCGCCGTCATAGGGTCACCCGTACGGGAGGAAGAGAAGCGGACGAACACTCCCCATTTATAGGAGTACGCTCTACGAGTGGAGGGTTTCCTGCTATTCAGCATCACAAACTGGGCCCTTTCCGACCATGACCCTACTGGAGCCGCCAAGCCGTCAACTTCAGTTGCGGTATGTCGTGGTGTACCACCTGCCCTCCGTGCAGTAGCAGCAAGTCCGGGGCCTGCGGGAAGTGGTGGTACACCCCGCCGGTCAGGCGGAGGAGCAGGGGGAACCAGTGCTGTCTGGGCCACCAGGGAGTTACAAGGATGCCCTTCGGCCGCTCCCGGATGACTTTCTGGATCACCCTGGTGATCAGGGGCAGCGGGGGAAAGAGATAAACCTTGTGCCTCGTCCAGGGCACAAGGAAGCCGTCCCCGAGGGACAGCGGATCCACTCCGCCCCTGCAACAGAAGAGAGGGCACCTCCTGTTCGCCCTTGTGGCAAACACGTCGAGCTCCGGGAATCCCCACGTCAGGAAGACAGGACGCAGAAAAGTCCAATTGAGCTCCCATTCGTGCCCGGCGGCGCCCCCCCGACTGAGGAAGTCCGCCTGGGTGTTCAGGTTCCCAGGAAGGTGGGTGGCGACCAGCGAAGCCCCTAGGGCGATGCACAAGTCCCACAGAGCTACGGCTAGGCCACAGAGTCGGCGGGAGACCGTGCCGCCCTGTCGGTTGACGTACGCCATAGCTGTAGTATTGTCCGTAAGAACTGCCACCGTTCTGTTCCGCAGGAACTTGTGAAAGGATCTCACTGCGTGAAAGATCGCCAAAAGCTCCAGGAAGTTGATGTGATTGCCTGCCTGGGATAAAGCCCATCGGTCCCCCACACAGAGTCCGTTCATATGCGCCCCCCAGCCCCACAGGGAGGCGTCCGTGGTGATGGTGAGGGTCGGAGGTTCCTTGTGAAAAGGAGCCCCTTCTAATAGATGGGCCTTCCGCGTCCACCAGTCGAGGGAATGCAAGATCTCTGGGGGAAGCGACAGGCGGCGTTCTGGCGAATCCCTCCCGGTCTTGAAATGAGCCAGAAACCATAGTTGAAGAGGCCTCATGCGAAGCCTCGCGAAGACCAACACCGCTGTGGTGGCGGCCATGAGGCCTAGTAGGCGCTGAAGCTGGCGAGCGGTGGCCACAGGGCACTCCTGGAGAGCCCTCACCGCCCGAATGATGTCTTCCGCCCGGTCCGGTGGGAGGAAAGCCCTGCAAACCCTGGAGTCCAGAATGGCACCGATAAACTGGACCCTCTGTGAGGGTTGGAGACGGGATTTTTTGTGGTTCACCTGCAGGCCCAGGTTCTGCAGCAACGTGAGGGTAGTGGTGATGTGACACAGCAGAGTCTCTCGAGACGGAGCGACTAGCAGCCAGTCGTCGATATACGGAAACAGGGTGATGCCCTGAAGCCGTAGAGACGCTGCAATCACGACCATAGTCTTTGTAAAGACCCTGGGGGCCGTAGAAAGGCCAAACGGGAGGGCCCGATATTGGAAGTGATCCGAGCCGACAGAAAAACGAAGGAATTTTCGGTGGAAGGGATGAATAGACACATGAAAGTAGGCGTCCTTCAGATCCAGTGTGGCCATCCAATCCCCTTGGTTCAGGAGGGGGAGGATGTTCGGCAAGGATGTCATCCGAAACTTGAGGTAGCTTATGAACAAATTTAGGGCCCGGAGGTCCATAATGGGCCGCAGGCCACCATCCCGCTTGGGCACTATAAAGTATCGGGAATAAAAGCCTAGGCGGTGCTGGTCTGAAGGTACGCGCTCGATCGCATCCTTCTGAAGGAGGGATACGACCTCTTCTTTCAACACGTCCGTAGGGGTGGTGGAAACGAACGTCGGTGTGACCGGGCGTTGACAAAACTCGATGATATAGCCTCTTCGAACGATGCCGAGGACCCATTTGTCCGTCGTAATAGTCTCCCAAGCTTCCAAATATGGGAAGAGGCGGGTACGGTACAAGGAGGGGGAAGGGAGGAGGGCCGGGAAGCAGTCAAAGGCCCTGCTTGGGTTGCTTGGAACCCTTCTGCCTAGAAGACTGTCCAGCCGGAGGAGAATACTTTGGCTTGGGCGTATATTGCTGTTTAGAGTACGGGGAGGCAGACTTGGGGCGCCATGATTGGTCCGGCGACTTGGGAAACGGTTTCCGGTTCCAAGGTTTCGGTGTCTGTCGTTTGGACTGAGGTCGTGCCGCAGAGACTCCCAGGTTCCTCGATGTTTTGATACTCTTATCTATTTCCTGCAACACCGAGTCGGTGGTTGCACTGAACAAGCCAGAGCCGTCGAATGGTAAGTCCTCTATATAGGCCTGGGTATCATGTTGGAGGGCCGTGGACCTAAGCCAGGAGTGGCGACGAAGGGCAATAGCAGTTGTAAGTGTTTTCGCGCAAGTGTCGCCCGAGTGTTTGGAAGAGTTCAGTTGTTGCTTTGCTAGCAACATACCCTCTTTCTGCAGTCTCCGGAGGGCAGTTTTAGTTTGTTCCGGGAGGCTAGGAAGAAGTGTGGACACCTGGTCCCAGAGACCATACTGGTAACGGCTCATACAGGCCGCGTAGTTGGCGATTTTGAAGCCCAGCGAACCTGTAGAATACAGCCTTCTGCCTATGGAGTCTAATTTCTTCCCCTCCTTATCGGGAGGAGTGGAATGCGTCTTCTTGGCGCGTGAAGACGAAGAAACGACAATGGAGTTAGGACGAGGGTGGTTGTGCAAGAACTCTGCACCAGCTTCCTGGATCCGGTACATATGATCCAGGCGTCTAGACGACACAGGTGTCGAAATGGGTTTGTCCCATGAGGCTTTGGCGGTGTGCATCATGACGTTAGTCAAAGGTAGCGCCACTGCGGTGGAAGTATCCCTCTGAACGATATCGAAGACCGTGTCGGTAACGATCGGTTCGGGTTGCACAGTGGTGAGCGACAGTGACTGCGCCATGCGCTTTACCAAGTCCCCGTATGATTTTAAGTCCTCCGAGGGGGAGATGGGCTGCTCCTCGAAGGTCTTCGGTGAAGGGGAGGGTTGTCTCGGCGAAGAGGTATCCTGTTCATCAGCCGATGAATCATGCGACCTAGGTGATCGCGCAGGTGACTCCGAACGATCCGAGAGATGCGGGTCGGGTGGAGACACCGGGGTCTTTGGTTTTGGCTTCTCTGTTGGGGCTCGGTGCCGAACTGGTGATGAGGTGTCCTCGACGTCGGGAGCCTTCGACACCGACGCGGAGGCTGTGCGACGCGGGGGACGGTACGACGTCCGAGACCGGTAGGAAGCCTCGGAAGATTGGTCCCAATCAGGTTGACGAGGAAGGAGCCACGGGAAAGAAGGCTGCATGGGGTAGGCCCCATATAAATATTGCCACTGTCTCTGGTCCCATGGAACCTGGGCAGGGTCTCGGCGTCGAGGGGATCGGCTCCTAGGCGAACGGTCCTTAATGTTCTCCTCTCGGTCCCGAGGGGGTGGACTGCGGGGAGCTCGAGGGCGAGGCCGAAACGGTGGTTCGATGTCGGGACGCTGGCCGGGCTCGATCTCCTGGTCGGAGTCGGAGGAAATGACGAGCTCCGTCGACATCGAGGTGATTGGTCGAATCGGCGAGGCAAGCAGCTTAAGCGGCGGTATGATCGGAGCCGTCGGGTCCTGCGGAGAGGTGGGAGCGATGAAGGACGAGGATTTAGGCTTTGGCTTATCCAGCCTTTTTGCCTTCTTCTTCTTCTTCTCGCTCGCTACGCCCATATCCTCTTTAGGCCGCTTAGCTGGCATAGAGGAGTCCGACAGAGGGGCCGAGGCAGCGCGTTTGGCGTGCCGTTCGGCGTCGGAAAGCGGGCGTTCGACATCGACCACCGACGATGTCGACGTCGATGGTGGGTCGGTAACGACGGGCTGGTCTGCCCTCTCCGCCGATGAACAAACCGGAGACAGAGTTTGTTCCATGAGGGCCGCCGCAAGTCTCGCTGCTCGGTTCTTCCGGGTTTGTCTCGAGAATTTTGCACAGTGTGTGCAAGAGTCTGGGCGATGCCGTTCTCCCAAGCACAGGAGGCAGAGTGAGTGCCCGTCAGGTGGAGCTATCTTGCTCCCGCACTTGGAGCACCGCCGAAAAAATCCCCACCGCCTTTCCATGCGCCAGAAGGCGGGAAGACGGGGAAGAGGGGGGGGGGAAGGAGCAAAATTAACGCGCTCCGCCCGAACGCCCCCGAAAAAAACACTAACACTAACTAAAACCTAAAACTAACACTATAAAAACTAAGCTACAGCTAGCTATACTAAATCCAAAGAAAGGGAAAAAAGTTCACCGACCGAAGCAAGTAGATCGACTGATCAGCGCGGCGGTCAGAAGAGAACTGGCGGGATGTCCGTGCCCGTCTCAGTGAGCATGCGTGGTGGGGGCTCCTGGGCATGCGCACTGGGACGTCGGCGCGGAAATCCGCAGCTTTTTAAGTTTACCGATCGAGATCGGCGCAGGCGCCTTACTCCCATCAGTGTGATGCACAGAGACCACGAAGAAGATCCAGTAGTGCCTTAAAGACCAACATTTGTGTAGGATATGAGCTGTTCACTATTTCAAATACCTGTGCAGGGAGGTAAGGGTTAAACTCCCTTTCACTACCACCACAGGACACAGCCAAGATCCTGTACAGCTGATTCTTTTACTTTAAATGTTGGGAAGATATATTCAAATTTTCCATAATCACACCTAGTATGATCGTGCCTAATTTCTGAACTGTCCTTACAAAAAAATGAGCGTCAAGACTAGAGGAATTGTGAAGTAAGTCTTCAGGTAGCTATAAGCAGTGAGAAAAGCACCATGGAATAGAAAATAAGAGTATATAAACCAGACGAGTCCTGAGCTTATGGTGGGAATCCTGCAAAGGACAAAACAAAGGCCTGTGAACTTTCCCATGCTATTTTGCAAAATGAGTACCATAAGGAGCCCCTGCGAAGAGCAAAAGGGAATTTCATTCAGTATGTTTATTCAGTATGCAGCTTCTTTCCATTGTTCATCAAAATGTGTTGTTTTAGCATGAGGGGGGTTTCAATGGGCAAACCAAGTGGCCGAGGAAAAGATTCCTGTGA
This sequence comes from Heteronotia binoei, assembly GCF_032191835.1. Lineage (NCBI taxonomy): Eukaryota > Metazoa > Chordata > Lepidosauria > Squamata > Gekkonidae > Heteronotia > Heteronotia binoei. The sequence goes on from NC_083226.1 coordinate 45,100,596, forward strand.
GGATATTAGACATCAACTTTATCTCAGCAACTCCCCCCTCCTCTCAGCCTCTCACTGGAATAGCTTAAAGCTCCCTCCAAGAGGAAGCGATATAAGTGGGAATTTCCCCTAGATAACAGATTCTGGTCTATAGAAATCCTGTTTTGTCTTATCTAGATATTGTAATATGAAAAACAGAAAGCAACAGATTTACGGAGTTGAAGCAGGAAACAGGCTGGTCTCTAATGCAGCTCTAACCATGCTTGCAGTTCCATAGAAAGTGCTCTTTTTTCTTTGCTCAAATTGATGGAGGGCAGAATTAGCTGCTGCAAAGAGCATGGAGCTGCCACTGCTCCCTGATTCTTTCTCCTTTCTTCTTGGGATCACATAGTATAACAAAATCCCTGCAGCAATATCACTGCATGGAGAGGTCTTTGCACTGAACAATGGTGTCACAGTGGATGTTTAGAGGGGGTTAGATAAAAATATGGAGCAGAGGTCCATCAGTGGCTATTAGCCACAGTGTGTGTGTGTGTGTGTATTTGGCCACTGTGTGACACAGAGTGTTGGATTGGATGGGCCATTGGCCTGATCCAACATGGCTTCTCTTATGTTCTTATGTTGCATTTATACTCTGTGTGTTCCCAAGAGAACTGAAAAAGAACTGGAATCAACAGGTAGAACAGCACCTTTAAGACCAACATTTTATTCAAGGTATAAGCTCTCATGTGCAAGCACACTTCTTCAGATACAGTAATTAATTCTTCAGATACATTGATTAATGGAATTAATCAAATAAATTAATTAAATAATAGGATTAACAGGTAACTCTGCAAAGGATTGCTGTATTAAATGCTGAGGGTAATATTTGGGTATTAAATGGTGAGAATAATATTTCCTAGATCAAACCCCAAGACTCAAAAAAATCTGGAAAAAACTTATCTAAATTACATGTTTATGAAGTCATATATTTGGAAAAATCAGTTTTGCACTGTTTGCTGTCTCCTTTTCTCTTCCTCCCCATTATTATTAAATTTGATTTATAAACTGCCCTCCCCCTTCTTAATATTTGTTTTTGAACGTATGAACACAGCCTTGGCCTTTCTGTGCCACTTCTGGATTATCCCTCAAAAACACACTTCCAGCATTCTGCTCAGTTTAAGCGATAAAATAACTAATGATCACATTTCTGTGTTTCATATGAAGTACATAAGAATAACAAGCTTTTGGTTATCTCCCCTCCCCATATGAACCAGAATATATCTTTCTGGTATTGCTAAAACCAGTTTGACTGAATTTAGCTTCCCAAATAAAGAGATTATCATAGTGTAGGTAAGTAATGACAGAATGGGAAGCTACAGGGGAAATTTTTTATTATTTCAAAAATTCTTTCCAGTTCTTGCTATTGAGACACTGCTTTGTCAGGAAGAGAACAAAAGTCCTCCGCCCAGCTGAGAAGCCTAGAGGCCAGACAGATGCAACATCAGCTTGAGGAATGTGGAGGGTGGCTGCTGTCTGAGCTGGCTTAATGCACAGCTCCTTCCTTTCAAGGCCGTCTCAGATGCTTGCTAATGCACCTTGTCCAACAGGACACTTTTGTACCTTTGGAAGTTATTATAAATATGGCATGTTTAGTGCCCAGGGATATAGCCGGTGTCATAAGGGCTCCTCAACAAGAATCTATTTGGTGTCATAAGGGATCCTAATTGAGACAATGCTCCCTTCCCATCCAATAAATATGTGTGTGCATGTGTGGGGAGATCTGAAGTAAAATAAGGTTCCTTAAAGGTTTGCTAGGATAACAGATAAACAAGAAAAAAAGAGCAGGAACTCTGAAGTGATTTTCTTCTGTGGAGCTGGTGGGACTGACAACCCAGAGAGGCCTTCTTTCCAGACCCAATCTTAGCCAATGACAACAGGGGCAACTGTTATTGTGATGTGCTTGGGGTGGGGCCAATAATCCATGGCCCAGTCTCCCAAAGGCAGGGGTTCTTGTTGCCGCTTGCATCTGTCCAGTCTTGGGTTCAGGCAGCTGGCTTTTGGTGGCAGTGAAGCCTCCCATTCACCTCACAGGGCAAGGGCCACCCCTTGATTGCCTGGAAGGGGTGGGGGGGGACAGTGGGGTGGCAGTGATTCTGAAGCACCATCCTAGGCTTTTGTGCAGAATCCCAGAATCACTAAGCTCACCCCCTGATTCTTCTTCTGCAAGAAGGAATGAGTTTGCAAAATTTAAGAAGCCTGCTGGCTGGAGGAAGATGAATTTAGTTGTCTTGATGACACCCTCTGCTGGCAGAGGCGAATACCTTAACTAATTATTTTTTTTCCAAGCAACAATAGTAAAAATACTAAGGAAATTGGAAACTTCCAGTTTCATTTAATCTGAGGTATGCAAATCTCACTAAACCTCTGAAAAACGACACCGTATAATACTTTGAATACCTTTATTTGGTTACCCCTAGTTAAACAATTCTAGGTCATTTTCCCTACCCCCCCCCTTTGATACAATAGTCATAGACACAGATATAAACACATATATAAACATTTTTGGCTTTTTAAAGAATATGCCAATGTCTTCTTATTAGCTAGGGCACTGAGGTTCACCTGCAACTATTACTAGAGATTGATGCTTTAATATTGCTTGCTACTTACTAATCCAGACTTAAACACTGTAAAGTAAGGAGTCTTTACTGGATGCCTTGCTGAGAATATAGTATTACACTGAGAAGAATTAAATTTGAAGAAATTAAATTTCATGTGTTTTACCATCCTGGATAGGGAAATATGCACACTTAAAGATTTCTATTGTGCTGTTAGGAAGGATCAGAAGTTTCTAGAACAGTCATTCAGCACTTAGATCCTCTGACTTATGAAGAAATTGCCTGCTTTCAGTTCCTGGTGTTTTGTAAAGCTTCAATGAGAGTTTTATTATACTCTGCAATCTGCTTAGACACATTCTTCATTATGGGCCGGTAATCACTCTCCTGGCTTTTTGCAGCTATAACTGATGATAAAAGTTAAGGAAACAGGTTTCTGAGAAATATCTAAGCAACAGTCAGTAAAACTTTTGTAATAGTTTCCTCTTGCAAGAAGAATTTTCAGAGATTTTGCTGATGACCAATTCACTAAGTATTGCCAATGTTCACCTACACTTAATAATGTGTGATGAAATCCTCCCTACCATATCACAGGATGATACAGGTAGCCAAATCGATGGGAGTGCTTATTTGAGGGTAACTGGGCTATCTGTGTGGACTCTCTGAGTTTGTAGATAGTGGCAAAGAAACACTTGATATTTCTTTATTTAACAATGCACTGACCTAGTGATCTTGGACAGAAAGCACTGATATCTTAAAGTCTACACTGCTCTAACAGCAGCTTCAAACTGTCAGGTGCCTCATGCTATTAATTTGTGAAAAGAAATTATTTGCCAAATAAATGTCTTTTCACACTCAGTGTCTCCTAAATACATTCCGCATCTGTTCAGAAAAGATATAGGTACAGAACATGTGAGAGACAGGCACTGATAGTTTCTGTAAACGTGCTAGCAATGTGTTGAATGGCTGTCACATGCAAGAAACCATTCCTTTCCTTTGTCATGTTCTGATGTTAGAATGCCGATAATCAACAGAATCCAACCCAAAGTTCAACACTTGCCATATTCAATCATAAATATTTTGTTCCTACTTAACTCTTTTATTGGAATAAATGGGATTTTAGGCAGATTAACACATGCCCATGCTTCGTTCTGGAGTAAGAACTGACAGCTTGTATTTATTCAGGAAAAAATCCTACAGGCAGTGCTAGTAGTGACGTGATATTTGATAATGGAAAAATATTGCTCTAACAAGACAACACAAAATGAGTTCTCCTCTGTACCTCCAGTAGAAGAGGAGTGCAATGCTCCAGTGGAAAATCAATACCTTTATTAGCTTGTCCGTCAAAACAGTATTTGTAGCTGCTGAAACATTAATACAGTTTCTAACATATTCTTTACATACCTGCACTCCCTTTGACTGCATTTTCAGATAAAAAACAATTTGCTGTGATAATTTCCAGTGCTCTCTTTTTTGTTAAAATGAAAAGGATACATTCTTTCATCACAAAGTTATTTTGCTCATGATGTTGCCACTTCCTTTCCAAATTTGTAAGCTGAAAAGTCCAAAATGGAGGGGAAAAATTAACAGCCAAAATGAAAATCACCACATACCCTCACTTACCTAAGGAGGAAAAAAAATCCCTTCCATTAACTAAACTGCATAGTTTAACTAAACTGCATTCTGTCAGATTACAAAGATTGAGCACCGCCTACTGCTTTTAATCCTCACCAAGAGTCCACCAGTTTGCAAATACAATGAGCAGCATAAACATTAGAATGGGCAACGTACATAGTGGTGTGATGTATTACAAAGCTAGCTGCAAAAAGTATAAAAAATGAGGATACTGAATTTAACTGTATGAAATCTATGATACACATCTGACATTGACTGGCACTGGAGTCTCATTATCTGGGTAATAATGGTTTCAGAACATGCAAGGCTTATCATATAACATATCCTGACACCATATTATAGGGCCCTTAACTATACAGGAGAAGCTTCCTAATTTCCATACGTGGGTTTCCGGTCTGAAATTAGAAGCTGCGGCAGGAGCAGGTCTGTACTGAGAACACTGGAAGAGTGCAGGTTAAATGTCTGGATTTTGACAACACTTCCAGCATCAACAGGAAAGTAATGTGGCTACTATACTGATGGATGCTTCCTAACAATGCCATTTTACAGTATCTATTTGCTTGCATGATGCTACTGTTCAAAGTTTTTGTTTCAAGACATGCAGGGTATTTGTGCTGAATGTTTCAGAACAATTTTGAGGAAGCCAATGTTTTACAGTTCCATTGTAATTTAGCACACAGTGCATTTTAGACTGCATGCCAAAGTAACAATTACCACTGCATAATCTCTGAGGTAGGACAGTCTGATGTACTTTAATTTTTCAGTGTGCCCAATGACCGGAAAACTTTAAAACACAAAGCAACAGGCAGCAAATATGGTGTAATGGTTAAGTATGCGGACTCTTATCTGGGAGAACCGGGTTTGATTCCCCACTCCTCCACTTGTACCTGCTAGCATGGCCTTGGGTCAGCCATAGCTCTGGCAGAGGTTGTCCTTGAAAGGGCAGCTGCTGTGAGAGCCCTCTTCAGCCCCACCCACCTCACAGGGTGTCTGTTGTGGGGGAGGAAGGTAAAGGAGATTGTGAGCCACTCTGAGACTCTTTGGAGTGGAGGGCGGGATATGAATCCAATATCATCTTCTTCTTCTTCAAATTAAAAACATGATTTTTTTACAGTAGACATTTTGTGTGTGTCTGTGCCATCCCTGGCATACATAAAGCTCAGTACTTCAGATTACCAGGTTATAATAAAAAATTCCACATGGGTTATGTATTTCTGATTCATGAAATTGTAAGGATGGTAACAATCTTATTTTTCTGCAAGAATGCTTTTTTGGAAAAAACTTAATCAACAGAAAAAATTATCCATTGGGGAAACAAAACAAAGCAAAAGTGCACACAACCAAAGATTTTTCTAGGTACTTTAGTTAAATGAAATTCTTGGTGGGTTCATGTGTAAGGTAACCCAATGAGGAGTTTTATATGACTGAGCCTTAGGCTTGTGTGCTCCCCTGCTTCTGCTCATATGCTGACAAACCATAAGTTGCCACTATAGCCACATCATCAAACAATGGTTTGCATTTCTCCTTCAAACTAGGTCTGCAAACCAGTTTGAAGATGGTTTGAAATCCTGGTTTGGAGAGAAACTGCAACCCATAGGCTTGGCTTCAACAGACTTTCTGGATATAGGAGGAACAAAAAGTTTTTTTACCTCTCCCCTCCTATGGAAGGGGCCATTTTAAGTTGTAGTGTGTGTGTGTGGTGGGGGGTGGGGAGTAATCACCAGCAGAGAGAGACTATGGGCCTAAATATTCAGGCACATTATACCAGGCCATGATCTGACATTACATTTGATTTATGGGTATGTGTGCAGGAGTTGCTGGTGCTGCACTGAAACAAAAAGCTCTTGTTCTCTACACAGAACTCTGCATGTGTACTGGAGTTGTTGTTCAGGGATAACGAGCTGGTTTTAATAGCGCTCCTTGAAGCTGGTAACTTCACATTATAATATTTAGGCTATCTTCAAGGTTCCTTATGTCTGTTTAACTGTCTTACACAATTACTACTCTCCAATCTCAATACTTGTCACCACACTTAATCTTCAAGACAAATAAAAGCAAATTTGAATAAAATATTCTAAATTTGACCAAATTCAAATTCACATAGTAGTACCCAAATCATGCATTTTTATGAAGAAACGTCCTAATTTGTATAGTTTATTACAACAGCATCAATATATCTAATTTTCAACATTCTCTGACAGTGGATACTCAAATCCAGAGATCGGGGCCATGAACAAACAAAACTGATTTTTCTTTAAACCTAAGAAAAGCCTCAGGTTTGCAAAAAAACCCAAAATCTAACGAAAATACACTGGTGATGGTGGGGGTACCCCAACCCCAAATAACAGAATCAATGCCTGTAGCTTTAAGAAACAAATGCCTTCTGTGGCTGTTGCTAGGCATCCATAGGAGTACTGCCAGCATTCAAGACGATCTCTGTCAGTAAAAGGTAGGCTACATAAATGTCCACATTCATAGCCCAAAGAAAATATCTTACCTCCATGCAGACTGATTTTTCCAAAGTAGTCTCAATTATTTCAATTTTTTAAAAAAGTATTTAGGATTGCAGCACTTACTTTCAAATATTATAGTTCCTGGGTTCCAATTCAGTCATACCACAGGCAACTACTTAGAAAGAAATCCAGTGTCCTTCCAAACTCCTGAAAGATGCTTTGAATCCATTCAACACATACACTGGTATACTATACAAAGCTTTGTGCCTCTGAAAAACTGAAGATGGGCAACTACTGAGGACAATGGGTATTTTTATTTGTACCTGTGAATGTGTTTCATTTTCCTGAAGCTGCAACTTCAAGCCTTCATATTCTGTGTTTAGATGCTCCATAATTTTCTTGAAAGCATCCTTGCGCTTGGTTAACGTTTCTTTCTCTTCTTGCAGTTTCTTTGTTCAGAGGAATAAAAAAAAAATTAAGCTCTTATTTTAAAGCTCTTATCTTTAAAGTATTCAACCTCTGTTCCCAATTCAAGAACAAAGCTTGAAATGTTTGAACCCAATTGCCCAGCACCCATTCTGACAGCAATACATGAATCTGTACATGAAAGAGCAAAAGCCAGCTAGCATGTATGACGTATGTGGGAACTGACTGGTTTGTCATTGAGTAATTTCCAAGAAACTGGAAAGCTGAAGCCCCCCCCCCAAGCTAAATATTTAAATTTATTTAGGAATGAAAGTTCACATCTTTTATATGAAATTGAATAGAGCCCTGAATTTTCTCTCCTAAAGAGCAGATTTTGTAGGGCTATGTATATGTAGAACTAGCTCCTAGAACAGTTTGGGGAACTATGCACAGAACACTGATTAGCATGCACAATTTCTCATTCAGCTAAGAATGTTCTCCTGTTATACCACTAGCAAACAGGGAAGAATATGTTTAATGCTAATTAAAGAAAGGCTTTGGTCTTGGGTGTCAAACTAACATCACAGTCTCCAGAGGGGCTCTGTTCCACACTTGCAACACACAGGAACTGCCTTGGCAGATCAGAGAAGTGGCAATATCTGCCTCTGATTCCTTCCACATAGTCCCCACTCCTGATTTTTATGCCACCAAACACTCCACACTGCTATCCCAGTTGCACTGCTCTGCTCTTTATATTTGGGGAAGATAGCCAAAATCAGTCTGTAGCACTCTTTCAAGTATGTATTACTTTTTCTTCTCCTTTATCCCGGAACAGATGGTGGGTACAGTCAATCATGCTTCAATACTCTTTTCTTGGAAAAGCACTACAAGATTACCTTCACATTTTCTCCTGGTTTTAAGTGGCTGAGACACACAGCTGGGAGAGAGTTATAGCACACTCTTTTGTTAATAGAGCACTAGAGCCACAGAGGATGGTGGTATAATCAGGGGCGACCTGACGCCCTATGGTGCCCTAGGCAGACTCGCTGCCTGGCGCCCCCCTCAAGCACCCCTGCGCCTCCCCCCGCCATGCCCCCCTCTCCCTCCCTTCGGACCCTTCCATGTAATTTTCAACGCTGGAACCAGCTCTAGCACTGTGTTCTGGCTCTTTAAAGCCCCTCCGCTAACCGGCCGAACACTTGAAATGCAACTAAAACCACGCCGCGGGGGCAGGGTGCACTCACCGGCTCTCAGGAAGAGTGTGCTGAAAGGACAACCCCCGCTGCTACTGACTCCTCTCTCCCATCCAAGAAGTGGGGAGGGGAGTAGTCAGTAGCAGTGGAGGTCGTCCTTTCAGCACGCTCTTCCTGAGAGCCGGTGAGCGTGCCCCGCCCCCATGGTTTTAGCCGCATTTTGAGTGTTCGGCTGGGGGGGGGGGCTTTAAAGAGCCAGAACTCGGTGCTAGAGCCGGTTCTGGTGTTGAAAATGACACGGGGTGGGAAAAGGTCCAAACTCCGAAGGAAGAGAGGAGGCGCGGCTGGGGGGGGGAAGCGGGGGGGTGAACAGCAGTGGCGGGGAGGGGGGGAGGTGCGGAGCTGTGGGGGGGGGAGGCAAAGGGAATGGAGGGGTGGGCGGCGGCAGTGATGGTGGCGGGCGGTGGGGAAGGCAGGCAAGCAAACTAGGTGCTTGCCTGGGGCACTGGGAGAGGGGGTGAGGGAGCCCAATTTGCTGCCCCCACCCTCCTGGCGTCCTAGGTAACCGCCTAGTTTGCCTAGTGGGAGGGCCGGCTCTGGGTATAATGCAGGAGAGGCAAGTGGTACATAAGGAAAAGGTCCCACCAGACAAGGTATGAAGGCACAACTAACTTTTTGGGAACCAAGCAATTTGTTAAACCTTTGCAGTATTAAAGGATATCTTTGGTGTCACTTAAGATGCATTTTAACTTCTCAGTTTCAAGTTTGGAACAGTTTGCAAATGATGCCACTTATTTTCTGTTTTTAAAAGTGAGATCTCTCCCCCTATGCTTTGAAGATTAAGGACTTTTCCACACTACCAAAGAAATACATGGCAGTTGCTTCCTAGCAGTGCTATCGGAAACAGCTTAAACTATGTGTGTGAATACCACAGCCATGTATAAGTGAAAGTGGTCATGTGGGTCTCTTCTCACGTGCTCAAGTTATTCAGACACATTCTGCAACCACATGGAATAGCACTGTAGAAATACAGTTCCATACATGCCATCATGCACATGGTGCATACATGACAAGGATTCCCAAGGCAACACATATGCCACATTTCAGTATGACTGCTTCAGTAATTGAGCCTCAAGCAAAATATCACAGATGTAGTTTGCCTGTGACTACCTTCTTCTTTTCTTCTCCAGCTGCCTTCAGAGCTGGCAAATTATTGTATAGTTCCAAGTCCTTGGTCATCTGTTCAATTTTTTCCTTGAGAGTAACCTGTTCATCAATCATCTTGCCTTCGAGTAATTCCATTTTCTGAAGGTCCATCTGTAGACGCTGACTATCTATAGAAAAGGAAAACAGGTAATAAGCATTACTGATTTTAAAAATATCAGATACTGGAGTATATTCTTCAGCACAGAGATAATTTTCCTTCTTTACAGGGCAAGCAGCTCCTGCTTGCCTTATTCAATTTGGCCTTGGTCCAGTAAAGCTCTTAAGTATGTCCTTTACATACAAATATCCATTATCTGATGAACTGGAATATGGCTGGGAATAGTGTTGACATACTTTATTGCCTATAACAAAAACTGCTTAACGGAAATTAATACTGTTGCTCCTCGTTTATGTTGTTAATAAAATAGTATCTAAAAAGATCCACTGTCCCCTTTAGTTTAAAAATACATGAAAATGTTAATAAACTCTCTGGGTGATCCAGTTGCTCCCTTGAATGATACTATGCCATAAATGCATTTGTTAAACTCTGAAACATTTACACTGGTGATTTAGGATAAAGAGAGTATATTAATAGTAAGTAATTGTTCAATAAGTGTTATCAATTGTTTAAGTGTTACTGTCCCATGTAGCGATTTGATCACAGACGAACTCACCTGACACCTGGTACTTTTATTATCATATGTGCATGGGATACATGTATGCAGAACCCATCATTTGTAGGCCTGAACTATACAATTCATGTATCAGTTTATCATTACAGTCCTAAGGAGTTTGTCAGATCCAACAAACACAATCATAGTGTTCCCTCTAGCATGCACACAAGTTATCTACATGTTCAGCACCATATGTGCATAGATGCCTACTTACATAAAGCACAATACATATCAGAGCAAACCCATGTTCTCGTATAGCTCAGATATAAGTGTGGGGTGCAGAAATCTGGAATATGAAAACCGCATTTTCCCACATCTACAGAGACATGATAAGTGATATCACTGAACTCAACTTCTTTCCTGCTCTGAAAGCAAAAGCGGAGGAAATGGGAAGCTGAGGGAGGGGAAATCTAAATAATGGCACATGGTCTGTGACATTAGATGCTTTGATGCAAAGAACAATGACAGATTGCTGATTTTGGTGATAATCTCACAACCTATGTAATTTTAGCCATTCTAAGGTTTCCAAACTCCAGGTGGGGCGTGGAGATCTCCTCTATTACACCTGATCCCTAAATAATAGAGATCAACCCCCCCCCCGGAGAAAATGGCTGCTTTAAAGGGTGCACTTTAAAGGCATTGTACCCTGCTGAGGTCCCCCCCCCTCCAAACTTGGCTGTCCTCTGGCTCCACCCCCAAAATCTCAGGTATTTATCAACCCAGAGATGGCAACTCTGCTTCATTCTCAATTGGCATCTGGTGAAATGAAAGCTCTACTATGATGGTTAATCTATGACAGATTATTCAGAGTTATAATGAGAACAGAATTCTATTTTGTTTCTTTGAAGAAATGTTTGGATATAAATAAATAAATATAGATATAAATGTATTCTCAGAAAAGGAACAAAAAAAAATCCACACCTGCAAGCAGTGGTTCTTGTAAATGTGGAGGTTGGAAAATAGTGAATGTAAGTACTAACCAGCCCTTTCTCTGAACTAGAATTTTATTTTTTGCCTATAGCATTAAAAGCTATGAAAATGCAATGATAGATTAAACTTAATGTCCTACAGAAATTTCATATCTGGATGTATATTAGAGAATGCTGACTTGAAATATGGTTTATTTAAATCTTAATGTATAGTAATAGAATATATATATATATATATATATATATATATATATATATATATATATATATATATAACATTGAATTTATCTTACATATTACAAAACTTTGTAAACAGTGAAATAAATGAATGAACAAATTTTCTTTAATGATTATAGCTTTTTGCAAGGTTTTAAACAGTTATTTTTAAAATTATACAAATGGATAAGAATAATAAAAATATTTTAAATACCAAAATTGAAATGAGACAAATGTTCCTGTCACCTATGACTTTCAGTCATCTTCCAATACTTTTATTCTTATAATAGTGCCTTTAAAATAAAGATACTGAATCAAAGTAGTACATGAGATTCTGTACTTAAAAAAAATCATGATGAATAGTACTGCTCATGCTTGAAATTCATGCAGTTATATAATGATAGAATCAAAATTAAGAAAACTAGACTTTGCTATTGTATTATAGGCCAACAGGTAAAATACCATCTCAGTCATAAACTTAAAGGGTGGACCGGGGCCAACTATCTCAGCATGCATGGGGAGGGATGGTGGCTCAGTGGTAGAGCATCTGCTTGGTAAGCAGAAGGTCCCAGGTTCAATCCCCGACATCTCCAACTAAAAACGGTCCAGGCAAGTAGGCGTGAAAAACCTCAGCTTGAGACCCTGGAGAGCCGCTGCCAGTCTGAGTAGACAATACTGACTTTGATGGACCGAAGGTCTGATTCAGTATAAGGCAGCTTCATATGTTCATGCCGCTTTTGTATACGCTGATCAACTGGCATATTTCACTGGGTTGTTATGGGGGATGGGGACAACAGTTTGCAAATGATTTTGTACAATAAAAGTGCTATAAAGTAGTAATAACATACTGCAGTAAATAAATTACAGAGGATGTTAGCAACTTGCAGTTTGGGTTTAGAGCAGACTCCATCAATGGCCAGATACCTTTCAAGAAAGGAGGAGATAATACCAATCCTTCAGTCAGTCAGCATGGCTGATCTACTGTCACCCGGCAGCTTCCTCTAGTCTCAGACTCCACCAGGGGCAAAGTATCATATAGACAGAGAAGAACAAGACTGCAGTTGTATATTCTTGCCGTTGCCTTGCTGGATCTTAAAAGTGTGAGGCTATTCTTTTAATGTTGCAAACTGCCCCATGAATTTGTTAAACTGAGAGGGCAGGATCTATCTGCAGGGCTGTGGAGTCAGATCCTGGTGTTCCCTTGAGCTGAGGGAAATCACATTTGTACCTTAGTTAAGTATTCAGCGGGATGACTCCTAAGTCAGCAGCAGAGCACATGGCTGGCATGCAGCCAGGCTCAACCCCTGGTATGTCCAATGTAAAACATCACAGATAGCAAGGCTGGAAAAGACCCTTTGCCCAATACCCTCATGAACAACACTGTGCCAAAGGGACCTACGTGACTGACTCAACATACAATAGCTTTTTATTTCTCTTGTGTGGTTTGTATGCTCAAAGTGGATCACTTGTACAATTTAAAAATGCCACACTTTCTAGGGAAAGGGGAAAGAAAGAGAAAGAGAGAAAAAAAACACCCTTCTCTCTGGGAAGAGACAGGAAGAGGATGCAGTCTAGTTCCTTCTGATATGCCACTAAGTTGCAGACTTCAACAAGCAATGTGTACACAGCAGCAGATTCTGAGACAAAACTGCTTTGTATTTTGACCCAGGGAAATGTTGCTGGGAAATGCTGCCATCAGCAAATTTGTTTACTCTCAGCAGTTTCCTTTAGGGAGGGTAAGGCAAAGCTTCTGACAGTATAAGAAATGGGTATGTGGCCCCAATGTATATTTCAGTAGGTGCCTGGTCTTGTTGCTGTACAAATGCATATCTTGGGGTCAAGTCCCCTTTGTGTATGCCAGGAAACCAAATTAGCTCTTGGAATCTCAACTTGCTTTTTGTTAAAGCAAATTTCAAGACTTCCTAGATGCAAAATTATGTTGAAAAAGGCAATGACCAAAATCCCCCCCCCCCCTTATATATAGCAGTGGATTCTGATCTGGAGAACTGGGTTTGATTCCCCACTCATCCCCATAAAACCACCTGAATGACCTTGGGTCAGTCACAGCTCTCTCAGCCCCCTACCTCACAGGGTGTTTGTTATGGGGAAAGGAAGGGAAGAAGATTGTAAGCTGTTCTGAGACTCCTTTGGGTAGTGAAAGGCAGGGTATAAAACCAACTCCTCCTCCTCCTGATCTTCCCACCCCTGCACAAATGGGGGCCCAAAATGGCTTACATCATTCTCCTCTCACCTAAACTATTTAATTTCAGTTTGCTTTCTTTGGCTACTAGAATATGTGATGGAGATGCAAATAGGCAACAAATTACTGGAAAGAAAAGGGAGCAATTACAACAGTCAGAGACAGATTCCCTATATAACAGAGGTCTTATGGTTAAATTGTGTCGCTGACATGTCTTTAAAAATTCAGGAAGTAGCTTTACATGATTATCATAGCCTGACTGAACTGTGCAAGAAACTGGAAGCAAAACAACAACAAAAAGCCTCAAATCCATGACTGGCTGATGAAGTAAGAGAGACTTATCCATTGGGGAAACTAATGGCCTGCCAAAAAATAGAGGTACTTCCAGATTATGATGGGCAAGGGCTGTGCAGAGAATGGAACCTTCAGCAAAATCTGAGACACAGAGTTCTTAATTTCACAGGGTTTTGATGAACTGGAGGGAAAGGAGGTGCCACTATATTCCTCCCTGCCAACTGCAGCTCACATGAACCACCCAGGGCCAGCTCGCTCACTAGGCAAACTAGTAATTTGCTTAGGGTGCTGAAGGGAGGAGGGACACTGAATTGGGCTCTCCTCCCCTCCCTGCACCCAAGAAAATGCCTAGTTTACCTCCTCCCCACACTGCCACTACTGTTGTTGCCTTGCCTCCTTCCCTTCTGCGGCGTTGTGTTCTGCTGCCCCCCCCCCCCCCCAGCACGCTCAGAGGAGCGCTGCTACAATCTGCCCTACCCACTTAGATGCGGCTCGGGCATCTCAGCGTTCTCTTTTAAGAGAGCACTGGACAAGGCTTTGCTCCCCCCTCACTTCTGGAAAGGAGGGGGAAGTGCAGCCTCCTCCAGCGCTGTCTTAAAAGAGAATGCTGAGATGCCTGGGCTGCATCTAAGTGGGTAGGGCTGATTCTAGCAGCGCTCCTCTGAGCATGCCAGGGGGCAGGGCGGCAGAGCACGGTGCAGCACCACAGAAGGGGGGGGAGGGAGGAAGGGGGCAGCGGTGTTTTACCCACCGATCAGCTGATCGGCAGGGGGGATCTTTAAAGAACCTGGGAAGCGCAGAACTCCATCGCCCCTTCCCGGGCACTGAAATGGTGGGGAAGGGAGGGAGGAGGAGGTGCTGTGGAGGAGGATGGAATGGCGTGGCACCGTAGAGGGGGGTGGCAGGCAGCCAGTCTGCCTGGGGCGTCATGTGCCCTAGGGCCGGCCCTGGAACCACCAGGGCAAAGACAGGCACTACCATGCTTTTCCCTTCCAGAAAAACACCTCAGATGAGAGAGGGTGGAGCCAGGTGTTACTTCTCACCAGCCTGGGCATGAGGGAGTCAGTGAGATGTATGGGTAATGATGTACTCCTCTTTGAACCAAACCTGTGCCAGCAAAGTGAAGTTTGGGCATTGTTCCTGTGCTCCTCTTCGCTGGTTTGGGTGAGGAGGAACATAGGCATAGTGGCTCCCAGCTTTACCTGATGTCAACAGCATTCATGTTCCTTCCTTGCTGGCTTTACTGCTGAAGTGGGTGGATTTTAGGGAAACGGCCTACTGGGATGGTCCCCAGGAAAGTAAATGGCCAATATGTCACATGAGCATTAGCTGCACATTCTTGTTAAAAACTGTGTGAATAAAAACTACCGTAAGTACCCTGAAATACTACTTTTCAGAAATGAGATCTCACCAAAGAAACTGTGGCAGTAACCATGACATTAACAAGTGACTTAAAGTGCACCAAAAGAGCCTGCAAACTAATATTTTTAAATATAAATATTTAAATATTTTTAAATAACTGTCATAGATTTAAAAAGCTGTGAAGTCTACGTGCCTTAAAGCATTCTCTGGCATCTTATTGCCTCTGCATGACTTGAAGACAACTCCTAGCTGAAACAAAACATATGCTGCAGTAAATCTGTACATTAAGAAGAGGAAGTCAGCTGTACTAGCCTGATATCACCCTTCTTCTGAGTGGTTTCAAATAAAATGATAAAAGAATGGACACTTCTGCTCATGTTACATTTCTGCTTATCAAAGCCAGAAAATATTGTAACTAGGGGTGTGCATTCAGCTGTATCTGAGCTGAAAAAATACCTGAAAAATACCTTACCAGTATTTTTTTAAGCCAAATACAGATAAGAGAATTTAACTGGTATAGCTAATCCCGAATAAAGCCGATTTTTTCTGGCTTTTTCTGGGTATATTCGGCTATACTGAATAACTGGTGGTGGAGAGGTTTAAAGGCCCAAAAAGATACTTTCAGTTTGCCTCTAGGGCTCTTTCCCACTTTTTTGCTTTGGTTTCCAGGGCAACAGGAGGGAAGGGAAAGAGGCATCTCTGCAGCCCAATGGCAGAAGTACCTTAGGGGGAGCTGTAATGCCTTAGAATCAATCAATGCAATGCTTTTTCAAATGGCACTGCATTGCTGCTCTGCAACTTGCAAGATTGTTGGCTTCAAATATGAAGTCCAACTAAGTAACTCCTTGCTTTCCCCATCCATTTTCCAGGGAATGGGGGAAGGGGGAGGGAGGAACAGCAGCAATTTGGCCAATAGGATTTCAGGTTAGAAAGAACACTGTTCTTTAGCCAATCACAGAAATTTGTTCATTTTTAAAATTCTGTGCATGGGCAAAGAGCATAAAAGCAAGGATCTGGCTGAATTGCTAAGAGAGGTTTGGAGAGTGTGCACTGGCTTTGACTTCAGCTGCTGCTTGAGAGACTCTGCTGTGGACTTCAGATCAGATTCTGCTTGCCTGCAGAAAAGTGAAGACAGTGACCGGTTTGGCTGAAGAAAATTTTAAAAATAGCTTTCTTATTTTACTGTTAGTTATTATTTGGGCTTGGTGGGTGGTAAGTTGTCTAGGGGTGTGTGAGGCCAGTGTACTCAGGTCTTTTTTTGTTCTCTTTGCTTCTTTTCTTAAGTTTGTTTATTCTGGCTTTGTGCCTTGCAGTTTGCAGTTGTTCGTTACTTGTTTGGGCCTGGTGGTTGCATGTGTGCATGTGTGTGTGGGGGGGGAAGGTGAGGCCAAGAGCCTCAGGTCTTTTGTTTGTTTGTTTCCTTTGGTTTTATTCTTAGGTTTAAGTTCTTTTTTTGTGGCTTGCAGTTATTTTTGTGGCGTTTGGTGGTTGTTTGGAAGAAGTCAAGGGTTCCTTCCTTCTGCTTTGGTTCTTTGGAGTTGGTTTAAAACTTGGTTAACTTATTCATTTTGGGTTCTTTTGTGTGTGTGTGTGGGGGGGCAGTTCTGCTGTCCTTGCAGTCCCCCTCTTCCTCATTCAGATTGTGATTCTGTGCTTGACATCAGTCTTGTTGAGCTCGCATTTTCCACAATGGCACTAGGTTCTGCTGTTGGGCACTAGTAAGTCGACACTGGGTTCTGATGCTGGGGTCTAGTAGGTTGGCACTACTGCTGGGCACTAATGAATTGTACAGGTTCTGCTGTCCTGTCTTCTCTCTCAGTTTCTGTTTCAGAGATTCTCAGATTTGACCTTAGTTCTGCTGGGTTTTGGCACTGCCATCATGGCACTAGTTCTGCTTCTGTCCTTGCAGCCCTTCCCCCTTCACTTTCAACTGCAGAGATTCACTAGGACATTCTGCTGGGCTTGTATTGCCTTGCTATCCCCCCCCCATTGCCATTGGAAACAATGGAGGATGGGGGCAGCTTATTTGAATGCCCATAGAATTGGGCCCCCTGGTACAATCTTTTTGAAACCTGTGGGTTCTTTTGAGGAAAGGCTCCAGCATCTACACCACAAATTTGGTGCCTCTACCTCAACCCCATCCCCAATTACTGAATATAACGCAGTGTAGATTTCCCAACGACTTTAATGTTCCCCACAGGGTATAATGGACCCCAAAATTCAGGGTTCCTGAATATCACTGAATCAGAATATCATTGGGATTTGGGAACATCAAGAAATACTGATTTTTTCAGGTCCAACATACCCGAATCAAAGGAGTCACATTTTTTCTTGCACACTTGCAAAAGGCAATAAAGATTCTTTTAAAATATTTAAACAGCTCAGCATTTACTTTTCCAGCAAATTTCCAGAGCCATAATTTCAGAGAAAAATAATTCAATAATCCTAAAACCAGAGATGCAAAAAATTAACAACAGCTTATTAATTGTGCATTCAGATTTGGTAATATCACACTGATACTTACATGACACAGACCATGCAGTTCATGCTATTCAGTGTTTTAAAATGAATTAAAATGACTAACTTCATATATATTTGCCTTACCTGTACCAAGGTTTTTGGCAGTACTCTGTGATTTCTGCATTTCACTGGATTTGAAAGTGAGGTCTTCCTGCATGATCTTCAACTCTTGATTTGTTACAGAAGATATCTGCTTCATACAGTTTATGTTCTGTGCATTGGAAGAATGGAACATAACTCATTCTAGATATTGGCAGTTACTTAATTCAGCTACAGCGAATACCCTAACAAGCAACATATTTTTACTATTTGCAGAACATTTATCTTCTGAAGCAGCTCTGCAATCTTTATCACTTCATCCGATTAAAGATGTAAACTTTCTGGAAATCTTGAGGCTGCAGGAGGGAAAAACCCTTTTCCGTTTTTTCCCTCTGGAAAAACTGAATTGTTGGGACAAACTGAAATATATGCAATACTTACTGTCTCATCAGACCCAAACTAATCTTACTACGTCAAGAACATAAAATTTATTGTTTGTAACTTACTTAGCATATAATATTGCAAAATTTGACATATTTATGAAATTAAAATGCTATAAATACCTTAGCTCTGTACAAGCAAAACTGCAAATATACTGAATACCTGAGAGAAAACTGCAAGCTGACACCCTATGCTATCTTAGTATATGTACCTTAATTTTTGCTACCTGGTTAGAGAGAGTTCAGTTCTCAGGGAAACAGAAGAGTTTTCTTCTGAGGCTTTGGGGCAGTATCTGACCCGCATCCTTCTGATCCTCACCAGGTGGTGGCCTGATATCTCCTGGCATTACAACTGATCTCCAGGTGACAGAGATCAGTTCATCTGAAGAAAATGGCTGCTTTAGAAGGTGGACTCTTCTGTGGCTGCTTTGGAAGTTGTGCTCCTCCTCCACTGCTTTGAAATTTGGTAAACATTTAGATTGAGTGGAGACAGTCTGTCTGGAGATGTATCTGTTCATGAACCGCCACGAACGGCTGGAAAGTTCATGCCAGATGACCTGCTACAAAGTTCACTTTTCAAATCACAAACTGGCCAAAATTAATCATGAACTTTAGTTCGTGAGCCAGTTGGCACCTCTCCTTTACTTGGGATTCATTGATGACATTTTTATTGCCTGGACGCATGGCAAAAGAAGCCCTTAAGAGATTTTACCAAGCTTTCCACAACTTCTACCCCACCATCAACCTAACTGAATAACTCTACACAAGAAATAAACCTGGACAGCAAAGTATGGATACAGGAGGGACACGTATGTACCACATTATACTGGAAACAACGAGATGAGCAAACATATCTACACGCCTCCAGCTACCACCCCAACCACATCAAACAATCCATTGTGTATAGCCAAACCTTATGCCATAGTTGCATCTGCTCCAGCTCCTCAGACAGATATACTCACTTGAAGGATTTGCAACAGGCATTTTTGCAACTACAATATCATCCTGATATGGTGAGAAAGATGATTGGAAAGACCAGAATGATAGCCAGGGACAGCCTGCTACAAGACAAGCCCAAAGAAAATGACAACAGAACACACTGTAGTGGTCAACTACAGCTCAAAAGTCAAGCCAGTTCAACACATTATTAATAACCTACAACTTATCTGTATTTTTTAGGTATTTGGGAATATCAGGAAATACTGATATTTTTCAGGTCCAATAGATCTGGGTTTTTTTTAAACATTTTTTTTCCTGCACACCCCTACCTACAACACATGCTGGATAGTGACACTTCCCTCACACCAGCACTGGGGGACTGACCTTTTCTTGCTAGTAGACAGCGGGCTGCCCTAAAACAACTTCTCACTTGCAATGATAAACTACTTGACAGCAACATGGATTCTGGTACCAAGGCCTACAACAAACCAAGATGCCAACTTTGCTCTCATATAGATTCTAGCACCACCACCACCAGTGGATCCAGAAACATCAGCCATGCCATCTCAGATTCGTATGCCTGCTCATCCTCTAACGTGATTTATACCACCTTCTACACTGGACAAACAGACCAGTCCCTTCAACAAAAAATTAATGGACATAAGTCTGACATCAGAAACCACAACATTCAAAAACCAGCGGGGGGACATTTTAGCTTTCCAGGGCATTCAGCTGCTGGCCTCAGAGTAGCAGTTATCTTACAAATGAGTTTCAAAGGGAGATTAGCAAGAGAGACTGCTAAACTGAAACTGATAACGAAGCTCAAGACAATGCATCCATCTGGATTGGAGATCTAGGTTTCCTGTCTCATTACTAATGCTGATTTCTCCAAGCCTACTACCTCTCTACATGTCACACCTAGCCCAATCATACTTGCTATTGTCATTTGCCTGCTAATGTCATTTGAAATCACTCTACTTCCCAGTATATAGGACAGATGGACTTACATCCTAGCTGTATCTGAAGTGAGCAGTGACTCATGCAGGCTCATACCCTGCCCAAAATTTTGTTCGTCTTTAAGTTGCTACTGGACTCTTACTCTTTCCTACTGCTGCAGACAGAATATCACAGCCACCCATCTTGATCCACATCCCTATCTGAAGCTTGAGCTTCTTCTCTTGTATACAAAATGTTGCCTATTCCAGCATCTAGCACTGTAATTAAGGCATATCAGAAAGCAAAATGTGGGTGACTTTTTTTTGTGAAAGTGGGCAGACAGGAGGAAGATAAAAAGAAAAGTTGGTGCCAATACAACAATGGCTGCCTGCTGATGGCAGTTAAACTATGAGGCCGCCACAGGAACAAAGTCCCTTCCCACTTGACAGCGCATTTCCCCCTCCAGTCTTACATGCAGTTTAGCAATATGGTTGTGCCCATGCTTGCTGCATTTAAGCGGAGAGCCTGAGGTGAAGAGCGGAGGCATATGTTTTCAAAGCTGGCTCCTGAGTTGTGTAGCACAGAAAAAAAAACTTAAGTATGTTTGCAGCAGCCCAGAGTGTATAAAGGGGTGAGGAGCTGGCATTACACAGTTCTTGACAGTAGGAAGAACTCACATAGAGCTCTTGCAAGTGCAATCCTAAACAATGTTACACCTTCTAAGTCCACTGACTGTGAATTGTTGTATCTAAGCCACCGCAATCTTCTACTGGATTTGCTTTCTGAAGACATGTAGACTAAAACAGAATCTAAACAGATCATAATGAATTAACTGGTATTTAGAATATACCAATAATTGAATCTGATGATTATTTAAAAATACTTATAGCTTACTTATCAATTGATGGTTATTAACATTTTTATGGAAGAGGGATGAACATTCTTGATCCCAAGCACTTTCACTCAGCAGTGAGGTTAGTGCATCTGAAGTAACATTTCTTAGTAAATATGTTTAGGGTTGGAGCCAACGCAGCCTACCCTGCTGGAGTGCTCTAACAGTGCCACAATATTGGACTCTATCTGTGCTTTCCGTTCCAGTTCCTGGTTCCTCATGTCTTCAAAAGACTCTAGAAAGCCTAGAGATTGAAAAACAAGATAAGGAAGCATGTTGCTTATGAAAGGAACAAGCGACAAATCTTGAAATGTTATTAACAGCAGTAAGCATTCTGTATTTAAAACCAAACTCTTTAAAAGACAAAGGAATAATTCAAAACAATTTAAAACAGATTGGCAAATGGCTTCATGGTGACGTTTCATTTGTATGAGATTCTAGAAGGGGATCCAATTTTTGCTGCTTTTTAATTGCCATTTATTATTCATATTCAGCAATCAGTATACCTACAGGGAATCTAACAACAACAATAGATTGGATTTATATCCCACCCTTCACTACCCGAAGGAGTCACAGAGCAGCTTAATATTTCCTTTCCCCTCCCGTCCTCACAACAGATGCCCTGAACTGTTCTTGAGTTCTGAACCTCTCCCAGAACTGCTCTTGAGCAGAACAGCTTTGAAAGAACTTGTGGCTGACCCTAGTTCATGTCAGCAGGTGCATGTGGAGAAGTGCAGAATCAAACCTGGTTCTCCCAGATAAGAGTTCGTGCACTTAACCACTACACCAAACTGGCTCTTATAGATGCATGGAAATCCACTAGCCATTCTTCTATAAATCAGGCAGTAGTCTGCACAGTGCTTTAGACTGTACCCTTCATGTATGCTTGGTTTAAACTTTTAGTTTCCTTTCTTTTTTCATTCTTAGTTAAAACATGTGTACACGTTTCATTTGTAGTATCCTGGAAATGACAAGGTACTGCATACATCATCAACTCTATTCAAAGCTCTGTGGATATTTCCAGCACTTTGGTATGTATGGTAGCTATGTGAGCACCATAGGAATTGATCATTGATCATTCCTGCCCCAACATTAAGACTAACACAAGCACTCTGGCTGATGCTTGTGTGGGAGCCCCAATAACCACCCATTAGAGCTTCTGTGTGAATAAAGAAATTCCACAATCAGTAGAGCTCCATGAAGATTCACTGAATGCATTTGTTATCTAGCTCAGCTTTGACATTATGGGTGGGATTAATCAAATGGATCTTCTAGCCACAGCCCTTGTGCTCTTCAAAAGTTGCTCATGAGATTGGAATACCCTTGGAAATGGTGTGAGACACAGCCTAGGAGGCTGCAGATTGAAGGGAAATTTGCCAAAGTTGTAGGACTCCCCTATTGTCCCCTTGCACAGTCCAAAGGAAGTTATCACAGCTTTAGTCAAAGGTGTCTACATTTGGACAGTGCAAGGCTACAACAAAGATACATTAGACTACTTACTATCCATGCTTTCCTCTCTCTTCTTCAGCTCCTTGTATTTCAAATTTTTCTCCCCTAAAGAAATGATAATTTAAAATGAAATAAAATGTTTAAATTACTTTTAAGTAACAAATCCAAACACTTTACAAAATGTTGACTATATCTGTTATGTTGTTTTAACTGCACAGAATCAGGATGAGCAAATTTTCCACTGACTTCAGTTAAAATTCTGCCCATCTTCTGATTATTTAGCATTATTCACTACTTCCAAATGGGAACATTTAACAATGTTCCGTCAACATAATGTTTTATTTACACAAGCAAAAGCCTTTCAAAAATTATTACAAATCAAATATTTTATTTTCTGCCTCAAATACAAAAAAAGTGTGTGTGTATGTCTCTGCTTCAAATACAAAAAAGTGTGCATGTATGTTTATAAACAAATAAGCACACATATACATATATGCCTACAGTAAAATAAATGCTAGTTTTTCTTTCTTTTTTTAAAAATTGCAAATCACATCTGCTGGCAGAAGTTTTTAGATGCTGGGAGCAGATTTTATTATTATTGGTTTATAACAGTTCAAAGCCCTTGACAAGTCTAAATGCCTAACAACTACCCTGCAAAGCAGGCTACTGAGGCTTATGGCTTAGCAGAAATTTCATATTGGATCTCCCATGGGAAAACAGAATATTATCTCCACAGACTGATGACCCAGCTGAAGTTTACTTTGTAATTAATGGGATTAAGGAAATGCCATCCCTAATTCTTAGGTGACTGACCACTTCAGATGTTTTCTTCAACTGAAAATGTGTTTTTATCAGGCCTTTACATCCAGCTAGGTACACCCAGGACAGTGACCGCCACACAAATATAGCACAGCACATGACTGAAATACAAAGGAAGGTATATAGGAAACATTTTTAGGATGAGAAATTTACAGGATTTTTAAAGGCAATGGCCTCTTGTTAAAGGCCTTGGGAATTTCATTTGCATTAAGGCCCACTGAACATCTGTGCCTTTTGTTTTCCAGCCTGCTTCAGTGGATGTTGCACAGCTGGAGGCTGGACATCCTCTCAATGCGAGGCTACAAATGTTTAAAATATATATTTAAGCAGACCTATAGGCTGTGAGGTTAAAATAATATTTAGGAGAATATTCTATATGCATTTGAATATGTACTATCCATTTATGTTATTATACCTATCATGCTGATACCAGAGAATTAAATGTCAAACTAACCCCCCCCACAAAAAACTAAATTCAGTCAATACCTGATCTTCTTAAATAGAAAAAAAGGCTAAGCTAAATATAGATACTTCACTGTCAAGAATCTCACCCACCCTTTCCCCCTCAGTATTATATCGACATCCTTTATATCTAGTATGCACAAAACATAAACACATGCATTGGCCTCATGGGACCATCATTTTCCTTGAGCTTCCTTGCAGTTGTGATCCTGTTCCTTGCTACTCTCCCTTTCATGATACAGGAAATCTTAGTAGTGCTGAGCCTGAAAAATCCAGCCAACTATATGATGCATACATTTCCTCTGCATGTTACCATGAAATATGGAAAATTAATAGCTTTCCTCCAGTCTCTCTGAAAGAATTTTCATGGAATCCAAAGTTCAACAGCAGCATATCCCAAGGTTTCAGGATACAGAACAGCATACACTGTGTTTGCCAATGAATACATTTTTCTTTTTCTACTCGTTGATTTCAAAAAGAATTTAGCATGCTGGCAAGAGGGATTGCTCCTTGGGAAATAAGATCTCAAAGCCTCACTGGGTTCTTTGGATCTTGGCTTACTTTCTTAGTGCTGCTCCATTTCTCCACAAAGAAAACTACATAAAGATACAATAATTCTAAAAAAATGGTATTATAAAGGATGTAAGTAGGATATGGCTATAAAACTATTCACACATGACAGCAAATTCACAGAAATGTTCACATCAGCATACATAGTGCTTTCTACTTTGAATGACTGGACAGTAATTCTGTTCTATCAAAAAGAAAGATATATTTAAAATAATTATGGAAGAACTACATTCTTGGCTGTAACCAAACAGCTGGATAGTAGTCTTTGAACAAGTTCAGTAAACAACTTCCCCCCCAAAGTATGAGACAAAAACTTTTAGTGCCATACAGATTTACAACAAATCTGTGCATTACTCAAAATCAGCACTATTTCAGAAGTAGAAGGTACTGATCCCCTTATTAGATTAGTTAAATAAAGAAAATTAGCATTCTTATCACAAACAGGAGCTTTACCAAAGACAAAGAAACAGGAAGGACTAATATGAAAGCAGCGATGTTCTTGTTGTTAAGCTATAAGCAGCAATTTCTTACCATCTACAGTCATCCAAATAACAGCAGAAAACATTGCAAAAACAAAATGGAAAGAAAATTGTGAAAACAGAATAGTAAATTGCTGACTGTTACTTGAAAATGGAGGCACCTATTACAGTCATGATAGCAATACCAAACCTATCTCCAGAGGAGTGCTACTAGAAACAAAGGGAATCTCCCACTTGAAACCTAATTTTAAAATCAACACTATTTAAACTCCTTATCAAAATAATTACTGGGAATAAGTCTATTCTGAATCATCTGGTCCAAAGCATTTTTGGAGTTTTTTGCTCATTAAGTTTAATGCTATTCTGAAATTTGTTGCCACGGGACTCAAATAATTTGCTCTCTGGGAAGTTTCTGGCTGCTGCACATAGGTGTCCTATGAGTAGCACCATGAGAGAAATGCAATGGTCTTTCTGTTTGGCTGGTTGTGAGATGAAAGAGAGGACATGGTGATGCACATTGACTTGTGCCTATATTGACAAGTTCACGCATCACAGATGATCTTGAACACATATTCAAAAAACTTCCTTCCATTCAGTTTCTAAAAGGATTTATTTTTGGAACCTTTTTGCACAATCACCAGCACATACTGCAAATACATATAAACCACTGAAAACCTATAAATCCAATAGGAGGTGAAAAGTGTCTTCCACCTCTGGAAGGGCTGTTTTATACTTCAAGATAGATTAGATAGATGATAGATACAGGCTTTGAATTCATCAGGAATTCCCAGGAGCACAGCTCCTGAACCTTTCTGAGGGTTCCCCCTCCTTCTCCCCATGTACCTATCTTGTCCATTGAATAGTAGGTGCAGCTGCGTAACAATCCCTGGATGAGCTCCACCACCTATTTTTCTACAAAATGACCCCTGAACAGATAGACAGACAGACTGACCATTGCTTATATGGCTGTTGCCTTAAGCAGTAGTCTCCAGCTTTCCAGACACAGGATCTAGCTGCTGCTAAGCAGCAGCATGGGATTATCAGAGCTGCTAGTTTGTGACATCACAGTCATATTTAATGAATTTGCGTGAGAGAAACAGAAGCAGCCAGAGTTATGACATTCCCAGTGCCAAGACTGTAGGCAGCAGACCAATAAAGTCAGGGAAGGAAACAATGGGCTGGATCCAACCAGCTATTCCACTGATAAAAAAAGGTGAAAGAGGTTTTTGGGTGATCCTTTGTTCACCCAAAAGTGTATACTGATGATCACAGAATCTGCATGGCAAAAGCATGTGGAATGGGGGCAGTAGTAAACAGGGGAATTGACCAAGATTAAGCAAATGTGCTCATGCTCTCTGTGTAGACACACTAACTGTTGGTCTTTCCAAAAAGCAGTAAAAATGACAGCTCTCTATATTTTTACATCCCAACAAGTGGAGCTCCATGACCCACTTGAGTGTGCTGATCCATGGATTGAGGAGTACTTTGTCAGACCATTGTGTGAAAAAAATGATACTAAATCGGAGGATTTTTTTCTATTTGTATAAGCTCTCATTCAAGCAGAAGCATGAAAATATGGACCCCAATTAGAAACAGCATTTATTAAAGTGTTTGCAGAACAGTGCTAGCAGCTGTTTCTGTTCCACTATTTTTTTTTTTTAGTAAATCAACATTACACAAATAAATATATCCATACTTGTTGGCAAAATTTATTCTTACTATACAGAACCTGCACTTCCATCATGAAGGGCTCTGTGTGAATAATCAGCCTATTTGGGTAGAAAGTACATACTGTTCTCTGTAGTGTCTAGAATGAAACCCCACAACTTATCTTCATTCACTATTAACTCACACACTGAAATCAGACAACACAAGAAATCTTCCTGTTACCAATAGTTTATTTGTGTGTGCCCACATCTGGGCAGGCATACACAGTTCTACAATTTTTATTCTAAGTCTTGAATGGGTCCTGATAGAGAAAGCAGTAAACAACTGACAAATCAGATAGAAGTTCTGAAAAATCCCATGTTGCATTTACCTTGATGTTCCTCCAGATCCATGTCAAGCTGCCGTATTCCTTCATTAAGATGGTTTATCTTTTCTTTGATATCGGTCAGCCTAAAACAATGCAAAAACTTGATGCAGAAAATGAAATATTTACAGCTTTTATTTGAGGGAAATATCAAAGATATATGCTTTAATGAATGTAACAGTACAGTTATATTTTAACTTATCTTTGCATTCAATACGTAGTTGATTTTGCACAGGGCTTTAACTGTACATTTTTAATTTTAGAGGGAAACTTGCCTATTTCATGTACTACCACATGGGTCCCCCTGCTGGTTCCTGAACTGTCTTACGATAGAACGTTTGATTGCTTCAATCAAAAAACAGTAAAGGGGCTGATGTGTCCTGAGCTAGAGGATCAGAGAACAACAACCATGGCATGAAATCAAAGTATCCTAGATCAGGGGTGTCGAAATCATTTGTTTTGAGGGCTGGATCTGACATAAATGAGACCTTGTTGGGCTGAGCCATGTTGGGCCAGGCCATATGCGTATCTATAAACTTTATAAAGGACACAGACAAATACAATTAATGATTTTTAAAAAAAAAACATAAAATAAAACATGCTTAAAACATTAGCACTCCTTGGTCTTAAAGGTGCTTTGTTTGTATCTCTCTAGTGGGATCCAGGGAACTGGGCAAAGGAAGCTCCTGCTCTTTCCTTCCTTCCCCAAGGGACCAGGAGGGGGAGGAGCCTCAGCCAATAGAAGGAAGAGAGGCTTGGCTCAATAGTTCTGCTGTGCAATTGAAAGAGTCTGGCAAAGCAAGCTCTGCCTCCCTCCCTCCTTCCCCAAGGGGATGAGCCTCAGCAATTTGAGAAAATACAGACTTTGCTCTGTAGCTCCTGTGTGATTGAGCAAGCCTTGCAAAACAAGCTGTGATGCAGAAGGAAGCAAGAGAAGGAAGCAAGAGAGAGGGAGAAGTAAGCAAATGACAGCTCGGGGGCCTGATAGGAGCCCTTTGAGGCACCTGGGCCGCATGTTTGACACCTCTGTCCTAGATGCGACACAAAATAAAATAAAATGAGAGACGCTATCCTCTCACACTGCAATGAGGCAGGTGCTCAGTTTTTAGAATTCATTTGATGAGCATGTTTTTTCCCTTTCCTAAGATCCCTCCCTTCCCTGGAATGAGTTGGATTGTTACACAGTGGCCCTGCAGGCCTGAGCAAGCTGTGGGAAAAGCCAGAGTAGATTGGATATGGCCTATTTTGGTAACATTGGTAATACTTTGTGGTTACTGGCATTTTAATAACACTACAAGTCAGATACTCCAAGGGCTTTTTTTTGTAGCAGGAACTCCTTTGCTATTAGGTCACATAGCCCTGATGTAGCCAGTCCTCCTGGAGCTTACAACAGGCCCTGTAAGCTCTTGGAGGACTGGCTACCTCATGGGTGTGTGGCCTAATATGCAAAGGAGTTCCTGCTATAAAAAAGCCCTGGATACTCCAATACCAATTGCATTGAACATACCATACATTCCAAAACAGCAGCTCTGCTTCTTCATGCATACTATTGCCACATATTAGTGATTAGTTATATGGCAGATTCTCTGGCATCCTGCATGTTCTGGGGATCTGCCCCTGAGGGCTTCAGTTGGCAGAAACCATAGCACATTTATTTGTTACACAGGCCATATTTATATATTTTTTGTTATTTATTTATTTATTTATTTCGATTTATATCCCGCCCTACCCCACCGAAGCGGGCTCAGGGCGGCTTACAACATAAAACTCTAACAATAAATCAGCTTAAAATACATTAATAGTTAATACAATAAAATACATAAAAACACATTTATCAATATACCACGCTACATCTTCCCTGAGTCAGTTCTTCAAGTATTCCAATGTTCAAATATGCTGATGTTCGTGAATTCAGATAATCAGGTATCGGTCAGTTATATGCCAGCCGGAAGAGCGTTGTTTTACAGGCCCTGCGGAACTGACCAAGATTCCGCAGGGCCCTCACCTCCTCCGGAAGCTGGTTCCACCAACAGGGAGCCGCAATCGAAAAGGCCCTGTCCCTAGTTGTTTTCAGACGGGCCTCCTTTGGCCCAGGGATTGTAAGGAGGTTCTGAGACCCCGATCTCAGCACTCTCTGGGGAACATGTGGGGAGAGACGGTCCCTAAGGTAGGCAGGTCCTAAACCATAAAGGGCTTTAAAGGTCATAACCAGCACCTTGTACCGAACTCGGTATGCTATTGGCAGCCAATGCAGTCCCCGAAGCCCTGGCTGAATGTGCTCCCTTCTAGGGAGCCTTAACAACAGCCGGGCGGCGGCGTTCTGCACTAGCTGTAGCTTCCGAGTTCGGCACAGGGGCAGCCCCATGTAGAGGGCATTGCAGTAGTCTAGCCTCGAGGAGACCGTTGTGTGGATCACTGTTGCCAGATCGTCGTTCTCCAGGAAAGGAGCCAACTGCCTTGCCCGCCTAAGGTGAAAAAATGCAGACTTGGCGGTGGCTGCTACCTGAGCCTCCATAGTTAAAGTAAGCTCCAGTAGCACCCGCAAGCTCCTGACCCTGTGTGCCGCTGTCAGAGGCACACCGTCAAGGGCTGGTAAGGGAATCTCCCTTCCCGGACCACGGCGACCCAAGCAAAGGACCTCTGTCTTCGCTGGATTTAGTTTCAATCCGCTCAGCCTGAGCCATCCAGCCACGGCTTGCAACGCCAGGTCCAGGTTTTCTGGGACACAGGCAGGCTGGCCGTCCATGAGTAGATAGAGCTGGGTGTCATCAGCATACTGGTGGCAAACCAGCCCATATCTCCGGGCGATCTGGGCAAGGGGGCGCATATAGGTGTTAAACAACATCGGGGAGAGAACTGCCCCCTGAGGCACCCCACAATCAAGCGGGCACCTCCGGGACAGTTCATTCCCAATTGCCACTCTTTGTCCCCGACCCTCGAGGAAAGAGGTCAGCCATTGTAAAGCCAACCCCTGAATCCCCATGTTATACATTTTGTTGGCCTGTAAGTTCTATGCTAATGTAAAGAGCTTCCCTGATCATCTCCTTCATTGCTATTTTCCCAAACTGCTCTTATCATCTATTAAATCAGGTAATTAAAGAAATCTTACTCTTGCTATCATTAAATACAACTCAGTGGCTCTAAAAAACTGAGCAAATGTTTTTAATAAGGAAATATGTTAATTCTTCACAGCCCTTTGTCTTTTAGGTTCCCACTGGAGCTCACTTTTGTGGTTCTTCAGGGCATTATTTAAATTTTATTTGTATTTTTAATAAAATAAATATAACACGTTGCACTATTTTAATATTTTACTCTTAATATTTTGGCAGTTAGTATGCCTGATATTTTGTCTAAAAGCCATTGCGTGGAATCGAGACTTTAACTGATGTTGTAACTTGAATTATTATACAAGCAAGTTCAGCGTTCAGATTTTGATCAATCTGCAGAGCAAGGGTCTAAGCGAACAATATGGAGAAACACTCACTGTCTCTCCATGCTTGCTATTTCTTGATTATCTTCTTTAACCTTTAAAAAAAGAGAAACAGTCATTTGTTAAATAAAAGCGGTGCTAAAAGAATGCTAGCTATCACAAACCTGTAAACATATTCATTCAGTTTTGTCAAGAATGGAGACTCAGCATTCACCTCTCCCATCATGCTGGCCCAGGAAATTTTGTATCATTATTCTGTTTGGCACCCAACAGCAGTTCTTTGCTTGGGGACCAAGGCAAGCCCCCTGAAGCAGTAGCAGTACCACAGGGGCTAAGCTTACTCCCCAGGTGTCTACCCCAACCCCAACCCCAACTCCCACCTGCAATCTGTTTGCTGGCATCTCAGCAACTTCCGAGGTAAGCACTCGGGCAAAAATAGCTCCAAGTTACACTATAGCTCCATTCTCCTCTCCTATTGCTTTCCCCCACAATTCCTGTTCTTCTGGCTTCTTAACATGAGGATACCATTCAGAAGTCTCTGCTCCAGAAAAACCTACTCATACAACCATATTAAAGCACATCTGCTTTGAGTCTGAAAAGACAGGGTAGGATATAATTGTTTTAAATCAATCTTATTGTTTGGGATTTAAAATTTGTACTTTGACAATGCAAACTACCCACCCTCCATCTTCATATGCTGCCTTGCACCATGATACAAACCACTGGAACTAAAAACAAAAACAGGAAGAGAAGTGGGGGCCACCAGGTTTACCTCAGTTAAGATCTCTGGCATAATGTCACTTCTTTTGCTCTGCTCTGTTCAGAATTAAGAACGTAGACCTATATTTTCATTTGTTAACCATGCTATAAAAGCCCGCATTGAAATAAATGGATCAGAGTAGCAGTAATTTCTCTACCTGTTTGAGTAATCTCTCTCTTTCCTCCTGGGGGGATCCCATACTTTTGTCCTCAGCAGTCATTTGATCCCGATGTTCTTCAAGACGATGAAGTTTTTCATATAGCTGCAATGCTTCCTGCTTAACCTGGGAGTGTACGATTTCCTGAAGAAGAAAGCAGTAGTTGGCAAATACAATTTCTACCATCACAAAAGAGCACATAAGTCTGGCATCTAAGCAGTACAGTTATTTAAATAATTTATATGAACCTGTTGCACTGATTGTTATATTACTATTTGTGCTAATTAAGAAAAAACAGACATGTGGTGGCCAAGAGGGGCTAAAGAGCCACTACTGGGGGACTGGGGCAAGGAAAATAGAGGGGTTCAAAAGGTACTAAGTTCCCCTTCCTTGACCAATAGCTATGGTCTATATTAACTCTAGTGAACCACTCTCAACTTCCCCTTTTCAGTTTGTTACCATTGCTACTGCACTCTTCTATGGCTATTTCAAAAATTCTAGCTGTCACACACAGTACTATAAGGAGGCATGATGACCAGGGAGAATGGTATTGGGAAGGCAGAAGCTAGTCTCCCAGGCACAGTAAGTGATTAACAATGCCCCAGAGCTATAAGGGAAACAGTAGAGGCAATATAACCAGCACTCAGGTGAGGCAACCCAGAATGTGAGCCAAATCCCATCGTACTTTTTACAAAGCAGTCACAGTTAAACTTAACTACACTTTCCACATTATATTTAAACTCAGCAAAATACTTCTTTCTGCTCATACTCTGGAGAGCTGCTGCCAGTCATTGGAGACAACATTTAGTTAGATGAATCAGTGGTCAGAGGTGGGCAGCTCTATATATTCATACGTACAGCTTCCAGGGCTTGTTCTTTTATATTCACTGCATCCACCTCTTGCTGTAAAGCACATAATTCCTAGATCAGGAAAATAAATTCAAAATATATAGTGAATAAAAATTTCCAGAGGCTAGATGACTTATATGCAGCTTACCCATAAAAAAATATCCAACATAAATACAGAACACATGTGAGATGTAACTCAGAGAGTTCCTATTTTGTGTATAATACAGAAGCCTCCAGACTGCATGAAAGTTACTCCTCTTCCATAGTAAAATAACCTACCTTATGTCTTCTGCTTTATAGAAGAAATGGAAATCAAGTACAGTATGGGGAGTAAGAACATTTTGTAAAGTGGCTAGAATATTGGGTTGAATGTGAAGGTACTTCAGATTGTACAATTCATACACATATCACTAATCTCCTGTTCCAGAAGGTTGGGGAATGCTTAGGAGTGGTTTTGAGATGGGGATGGAGGAAATCAGTGTCCCCATCATTTCTATAACTGGACGTTATCTGGCCACACAGTAGGATCTTTTGATTCACATCAAAGCATTTTATGATTAATAAATGTAGCACTGGCAACAGGCCAGTTAAATAAAAGTATTATTTTCCATAGGAGAGAGTTAATCACTTACTAAACTCTCCCACTGAAATCAAAGGGGTTGAACACTGGCAGGTTGGGGTCCACAGTACTGTCCACTTTCTGGTTTTATTGATGGAAGACCAGGTTTATGCTCCTTTTAGTTTAATCAGTTCTTAAAGTATGGTGGGATGAATCAACAATTCAGTTTCGTAAGAAAGATCACCTGCAAGAATTTTTCATTGGCCACTTTCATCTCCATATATTTTACTTGATCCTCTTCAGCCATGTTTTTGACGATGTCTTCTGCTGCCTCTTTTTCCTGCTGGATGTCATCTTCCACAGCCTGGATTAACTTTTCTTTGCTGCATGAATGCAGGCATTTTATAAATTAGATTCAGTCATGGTTATTACTCCCTCCTCCCCAGGTTTCTCATTAATTGTGGAAAGAAACCCCTCATACTAAGGGCAGTTAAAACCAGTTAAAGCAAAACAAATCAATAATGTGGACGTTTAAGAGTACAAAATACACACACACACTGGTTCAGTGGACTCAAAACCAGTACCGTATAAAGGATTAAATGAATCAAAAATTGACTCATGTTGGCATGTTTTACCTATTTGTATGCATGTGTGTACATCTATTTCCCCCCCTTTCTTTTATCTCTCCTTAATACTAATAAAGGTAACTGAATTGAATCAAAAATATTTGGAGCAATTCTAAACAGGTTTACTCAGGATTAAGTGTCATTTTATTCAGTGGAGCATATACACAGGAAAGTATCCTTAGGACAGAAGCCATTTTCTGGTATAGTGTTCAACCCTACAGCCTGTTCAGATTTTTACTCAGCTTTAAAGCCAGTTCACATGGGAGCCTGTCAACCAGCACCTATTTAAACAGAAGCCTTAGGCTGAATGCAGTTACTGTCAGTTTAGATAGCTGCTATAGGGTTGCCAAGTCCAATTAAAGAAAAATCTGGGGACTTTGGGGGTGGAGCCAGGAGACATGGGGGTGGAGCCAAAAACAAGGATGTGACAAGCATAATTGAACTCCAAGGGAGTTCTGGCCATCACATTTAAAGAGACAGCACACCTTTTAAAATGCCTTTCTTCCATAGGAAATAATTAAGGATAGGGGCACCATCTTTTGGGGCTCATAGAATTGGACCCTCTGGTCCAATCGTTTTGAAACTTGGGGGGTATTTTGGGGAGAGGCACTAGATGCTATACTGAAAATTTGGTGCCCCTACCTCAAAAAATAGCCCCCCCCAGAGCCCCCAATACCCACGGATCAATTTCCTATTATTCCCTATGGGAATCGTTCTCCATAGGGAATAATAGAGTGCCCAGTAGACATTTCCCTCCCCCCCCACGCTTTCTAAAGGGGGGGGGAGAGGGCCTCCAAACCAGGGAATCCCCTGCCCCCTCCCTCACACACACACACACATTTACCAGATCTTCTTCCGGAGAACTCTTGCTGTGGAAACGAAAGCAAAAGAAAGGGCGGGGCCGTTCTCCCAAGCCCTTCCTGCTTCCTCCCCAGCCTTAAAGGGGCAGAAGCAGCCCTTCCTGCTTCCTCCCCAGCCTTAAAGGGGCTCAGGAGCTCTGCAACATGAAGCCTACAGGTATGTTCTCCCCCCCCCTCCACCCCCCACCCCCGCCTCCAGAGTTTTGAAGAGCGGGAGATGAGGCTGTGAACCCAGAACTCTCCCGCCAGAGCGGGAGGGTTGGGAAGCCTAAGCTGCTACTAGGACAGAGAGGCCCCATGTTCAGTTCCTGCCACCACCTCCACCCACCTTCTCAGTATCATCAACCGTTTCAAGTTTGGGGGATAAGAGGAACAAGGAAGTTGTTGCACTTTCCTTTACTGTGATGTCCCAAGAGGAAAAGAAAGAGAGCGAATTCTACCCAAAAATTGTATAAAGGATCTGAATATACTGACTGAAACAAAAAGCATCTCACAGCACCACCCTAAGCCAAGTCACACCCTTTTACATTCACTAAAGTCAAGGGGCTTAGCAGGGTGTAACTAGGATTAGGATGGCATGGTTAATCAGGCAATCAAGCCAAACCAAATTTTAATTCTCTGGCTCCACCAAACCATAACTGGAAAATCAAGTTGAACTCAAACCAGAACAGAGTAATAAGACTGGAAAGGAAAGGTCCCCTGTGCAAGCACCAGTCGTTTCCAACTCTGGGGTGACAGAGTTTTCACAACGTTTTCACGGCAGACTTTTTACGGGGTGATTTGCAGTCTTTTAATAATAATAAATTTATTTTTATATCCCGCCCTCCCCCACCAAAGGCAGGCTCAGGGCGGCTAACATGACATGGTATGCACCATGATTACGGTAAAATCATACACTTTACACTTTCCCCCCAGCAAGCTGGGTACTCATTTTACCGACCTCACAAGGATGGAAGGCTGAGTCAACCTTGGGCCGGCTACCTGAATCCAGCTTCCATCGGAATCGAACTCAGGTCGTGAGCAGAGAGTTCAGATCACAGTACTTAAGTACTGCTGCTTTACCATTCTGCGCCACGGGGCCACTATTATATATAAGACTGAGACCAGAATTATTCTCTTATAAAAAACGAAGTCATGCTTAAATGGATATGTTTAAAATTAATACTGTAAATTCAAACAGCATAATCACATAAACCATCATTATGAAAGAAATGTTATACATTATTTGACCAGACTTTTGTACTTTGCCTTCTTCGAAGGTTGGGAAGCACCAGGGGGCTTTAAAGCTGAAAAACTGCTGCTTCAGAGGGAAAGCAGAGTACTGCAGAGTAGGGATATGCAACCCCCCCCCCTCACATTTTAAATGTAAAGGCTTTCAAGTGGTTACTTTTAACATGCACTTTCTGTGTGCTTGTGTATGCACAGATATACACATAGACATACTTTTTCCTCTGTGGTAAATACAGCCCACTTAAGTAACAGATGACTATGCTTGACTCTGAAGCTGGTAAAACTCGCTACTGAAAACTCTTTACAACAGATTTATTGGTCTTTCTCTCTTTTCATGTCATGAACATGTAGCCTAACCATATTCTAACATGTCCTGATTGGCTACAGGGCCTATTAAGTCTTACATGAACATAAAAAAATTGCTTGACCTAGTCAATCTTTTGCTAAAAGTGTCCTGAGGTGTTTTTTTTTTTTAAACCACCTGCTTGTTAATTGGGTGCAAAGGTTGAAGCCACACAAGTAACTTTGCACCATTCCTTCCTTGTCATTCACAGAAAAACATGCAAACAGGAATATGATATCGCAGAGAAAAACTATAAAGGTAAGATACTTTGTAAAGTGACAGCAGAACAATTTTCATATATATAATGAAACATCTTTTTTATAACCAATATCCTAGATAAATGTTATGTGTTTGAAAACATTTATGAATCTTGGAAAAGCCATGACTGATTTATACCATGTGAGCAGCCATACCTGGACCTTTGGAAAATGTGCATTTTTTAGATGTTTTCCTTCAGCTGAATCCTGCAAACTGTGCTTTTCATTATTTTTAATGAATGTAGAATTGAAAATGGAATGTCTGAGATCCACAATGTTTTATCTGTACGTTTTAATATAAAGATTGAGAACAGCTTTCACAAATAAATTTTACTGCAACATGCTTTTTAATTTGGTTATAACCAATGTATCTATTAACACAATTTGTTTGCTGTCTTCTTCTCTTTATCCTTGAGACTGATAAAGTTGCCTACCAATGAAGTTATGTAAATCTCATCATTGCAATGATGTATGCTCATGTCTTGTGTAATAAATAGTGCATGGTGACCCTGATCAGTGGCGCCATTTCATATTTCCTTAAGGATGGGAATAAGTTCCTTAGCAAGGTTGACAGGTTAGCTCTTGAGTATTAACAGAGATGAAACTGCAGAATAACAATAAAGAGAATGTATTGCATTATGATGTTTTCAAACATCATAATAATCACGGCAGAGTTATCAGCACAGAAGATTTTTTTCTGAAGTCTAGGTCACATGTGCCTTTGGAATACATAACTTGGATATAAACTATGCAGATTTATAATCACTATGTAGAACCAGTGAGGCCCTTCTGAGGAATAATCATATATGGTACTGAAAAAAGAAAGAGACAATATCCTCTCACCCTATACAGAGCCTCTGGTCCTGAACCAGTGACTAATACCAATTTATACATGAGCTTTTATGGAGATAGTAAACTTTTAAACCCTGGTCATGCAGAATGAAGTAATTTGCCACCCATTAATTTTAATGATTGATACTGTTTCACCTATTTTGATCATCAGCAGCATGGGTACTTTTTAGATAACTAGAACTTTTATAGATGCTTATCTGTAGACTTGTCAGTATTGGTGCTGTATTTTGTTATATTTTTCATTTCTGTTTGTTTGAGGTAATTAAAAATTAATAATATAGTTTTCAAAAATCTTTTTTCACTTCACAAAAATTTATCGAGTATCCTGGAAAGACACAGTCTTTCGCTGAAACTTCCTGTTTGGCATACTGATTGTGCTTGGAGGGAGGACCAGCCCATAGAGGTAGGGGAGAGAAACATATATACACAGTGCGGGGGAGGAGTAGGCCACAACTTTATTAATTACAGATTCCTCAGGTCTTGGAACAGTATAGGCTGGATACAGTGGGTGCAAATGACTGCCTGACTGCTGTCAGAAGCCCTCCCCAACCTGCCTGTTGGTGAACCCAAGGGAAGAGTGTTGATATTAGGGCTGGGAACAGCAGAATCTACTCTTTGTACCTATCCCCAGACCTCTGGGGGCAAAGTTAGTGGGTCAAATACAAAATTAGCTACCATGCACCCCATCCCCCAGGGGTCATGTTGCCTCCTGTCCCCCCCCCCCCCGCAAAAAACACCTGATGTTCCAGATTAAGGCTGTGAGCTAGATTTATGTGTGTAATAAAATGGTTGTCTTATCTCCTTCAATATATTGTACAAAAGAACTTTTAACTGCTTCCCAAGAGATCAGCTACTAAAAAAACGCCGTATTAGGTTAATACCTCATGATATCTGAAAGTTAGCAGATTTATTAGCTCAAAACTGCCTCAAGTCCCATTTAGGGGAGAGGGACTGGGATATAAATTTGACAAATAAAAACCAAGACACTAACTTAATCCATAATTATGAGCTGCCAGGTAGAGATGTACACATGCCGGATACATGTGTGCACAGGAATTCTGAACATGGTTTTCTTTCTAGCAGTTTCTCACCTGAAACTCTAAACTCTCCCAATTTAATAAGTAAACAACAGTTTGGGATGTTATGTTGGGAGCTGGTTGAAAAATTCCAACTTGCATTTACTGTTCTGTGTGTATACAGTTCCTCGGTAGATCATAGCTGTGTATATAATCACAACACTTGATGAAACTGTCTTCTGTAAGCTAATAGAAATTAGGCAGCTGTTTTGTGGCACTGTGGGATGAATACAGACAAGGGGGGAAATTCACAAAGCTAAACCTTGGGCCAGTCACTTTCAATCTAATATTCCTCACAGGATTGCTGTAAAGATGCATGAGGAAGGGAAACAAGACAGTGTAAACTGGCGTGAGCATTTTGGGAAACAGGTGAGACAAAATGTAACAAATAATAACATAGTTCACATTTCTCATAGTCCATTCTGTTTTGTGAATCCAGTGAAGTGACTAGGTTTGGCAACCAGGATTTTGATGCTTTTTGGGTCACAATTTGCCATGAACAAACCATGGGTAAGGGTTAGTTTTAGGATCCTCTTAATTATCATATTGAATGCTAACATTTCTTAATATTCCAGCGATAACATACCTCTAACATCCTAAATTTACAGATTTGGAAAATGAAACTGACTTGGCTCCCACTAATGGGTACTGTATTTTTTCTGCTCCTGGTCACTTCAGAGAGCGCTGTAAGTTTTATAATGAACTTTATCTATTTTTTCTAAAATGCTCACTATAAGCCCCCTACCAAAAATGTGATAATGTAAGTTGTTGTAACATGTATAAATTTAATTTCTGCCTATTTTATATGACACGGTATATTATATACCATTGTCTAAACCAGGGGTGGTCAAACTGTTGCTTGGGAGCCACATGCAGCTCTCGAAGCCCCAGCTGCCCTGTCAGCCAGCATGGGGAAGTCATTTGCCTCTTTAAAACCCTTTGCCAAGCCACTTGGTGTGGGGGGCTTGGAGAACGCATTTAAAATTACTTTCTTTCTACCTCTTCTTCCCACTCCCCATCTTTTTTCCCTCTCTCTCTTTCTCCCCTTCCTTCTCTTTCTTTCTTTCTTTCTTTCTTTCTTTCTTGTTTCCAGTTGAGGAAGCTAGAGAATGTTTGCTGAAATATATCACTTTCAAGAGATTTTTCAGGAAACAAATAGTTCTGGTTATCTAGTAGTTCAGTTTATTACCATCAAACATGAGTTAAAAACTGGAATAAATAAATAAAGCTCAAGGTTGCTTTTATTCTTGCCTATATATATATATATATATATATATATATATATATATATATATATATATATATATATATATATATATATATATATATGGAATAATATAATTGCACAGTTAATTGGACAGGGGCGTGGTTGGAGTTGTGGGAGCTGGTGGGTCAAAGTGTGTTCAGCCATGTTCATGTCTTATGGCTCTCAAACATCTAACGTTCATTTTATGTGGCTCTTACATTAAGCAAACTTGGCCACCTTTGCTCTAAACCACAGTGCCTGAGAAAGCACTGTAGTGGGATTAATTCTTTTATGGACCTTCTTAATTTCATGAAAGAATTCCTTAATCTTGGCTTCAACTGGGCGCAGTCATATATGATCCTTCTTTTCATTGTGGGTAAAGCGGTGGGATTAAATAAACTCTTAAATCTCTTCAATCTTATGACTGTGTGCTAGAATCTGAATATACAATCCTGATTGATTCAGGGATTTAAAATGGCTAAAATCAATATTTTGGAACAGAAAATAGTTTAGCCCTATTTGACATTTGAATTCTGACACTTCGTATAAAAAATAGTGGAACTTTCTCATCTAGCCTGAACAACAGAGAACCAGTACATTGTAGTGGTCAGACTATGACTGAGAAGGCCAGGCTCATATGCCACATGAATCTTATTCTGTCAGTCAAACCTAACTCAGAGTGCTGTTAGATAAAATGGAGAAGAGGACCACACATGCTGCCCTAAGCACCTGGTAGGAAGAGAGACACTGAAAATGAAGGTGAACTTCTTTCACACACTTTCTCTTTTCCTAAAGGGTGCTTTTGATGGAGAGAGCAGCCATTTATGGGGTGATAATAAAATACTGATTTTTAATAAGTTTCCATGACATTAAATAATCACAGGAGCTTGATATTTAACATACCCCTCTATTTCTACCCACATTTTTTAACATAAGGCAATATCTATATTCTATATTATCTATATTCATAACACTTTTTGTCTTTTC
Organism: Heteronotia binoei; assembly: GCF_032191835.1. Classification (NCBI taxonomy): domain Eukaryota; kingdom Metazoa; phylum Chordata; class Lepidosauria; order Squamata; family Gekkonidae; genus Heteronotia; species Heteronotia binoei. The sequence continues at coordinate 45,140,545 of NC_083226.1, forward strand.
CTTTTAACAGGAGATGACTGATGCAACGGCAAACAACACTTCTTCTGTTTTTATGCTTAGCAACAATAACTTTAGTTTAAGTGATAATTTAACAATAATTTTGCACAAGAACCCTAACATCACAGAATTATACCTGAATAACAACACTATTCCCATTCTACACAGCTATACCTTTTGCAATCTTTCAAAACTAACAATTCTAGATGTCAGTAATAATTCCATCCAAACAGTTGAACAAGCAGCCTTTGCTGGCTTAAATCAGTTAACAGCTTTGCATCTACAGAACAATGAAATTGCCCATTTAGATTCTAGTGTGTTTGTATTTCTAAAGAGCTTGAAGATCTTGAACTTACAAAATAACAACCTTGGACATTTTGAAATTGAAGTATCGCTTAATTTGACAACAGTTACACTATTTGGAAATCCATGGAATTGTTCATGTGGCCTGCTTAGTTTACAGAGCTGGTTGAATAATTCACAATTAATAATAGGTGAGATTAACAAAATTCTTGTGCTCTTGTCATTTTTCTTTCCTTCCAAAATTCTGGCTAGTGATGGTTGTGAAACCATCCCATGCCAGATAATCTACAAATATTTATATTGCTTTAAATACATAAAAAAATGCTATGAGAACCTATTTTAAAGAATCAAGTTCCAAAAGCTGTTCTATTGTCCATAAAAGAAAGAGGTCTAAACCATCAAACAGAAAATTACTCAGAATAATTGATAACTTCAGGATGTCAGTTCTCCCCATAACTAAGATTTTTATTAAATGAACTGATAGCACAGTAAAATGTACCCGGCTATATTATAAATGACATCCATACTCTCTCTGTCCAAGAATACTGTGACAGGATAAACAATTTTCTGTAGCATGAGACTGGTTTTCTATAAAAGGTCCATCTAGTTTACTAATTCTTAACAGAGAACATACAGACCCGAAGGGGGCAAGCTACAAATGGGGGGTGGGATTCAAGATTTTAAACAACCTGTCCTGACCTAGATAGCCTGGGCAAGCCCAATCTTATCAGATCTTGGAAGCTAACAAGGGCCAGCCCTGGCTAATATTTGGATAGGAAACCTCCAAGGAATACCAGGGTGTGATATATAAGCAGGCGATGGCAAGCCACCTCTGAACATTCTTTTGCCCTCAAGCCTCACGAGGAGTCGCCAGGAGTCAGGTTGACTTGGTGGAAAAAAAGCAGAGGAAATAAAGATTTTAAACAGCCTCTTTTTCTCTCTTGCATGCCTTCTAACAGCCAGTAGAAGGCAGTTGTTTTACAATACTCACCCCATACTAGGACTGAATTCTAAACTTCAGATTTGTCCTCCAACCCCATAAAAAGTGGACTTAAACAGATATACCCCCTCTGAACTTGGGGCAACCCCACAAAAATCATTATTCCCGATTGGCTTCCAGAAAGAAAACAACAGAAAAGGCACTACAGTAACAACCAGGGCTTTTTTCTTTTCTGAAAAAAGAGGTGCCAGAACTAAAGAGTGAAATAAAGGAGAAACACACAATTGCCCCCTCATGAACTTTTAAACATTTTTTTGAGAGTTTTGTTTCCACAAAGAGGTTCTGGAACACCATTCTGTTGCATTTCCCCAAGGAAAAAAGCCCTGATAACAACCAAAATAAGGGAGAAAGAGGCTCTCAAAAAAGTGCCAAATTGCACTTTTAAAATACTGTTTCTTCCTTGTTTGCATATATTATAAATACATCCACATAAGCAAAAGAATCTATGAAGTGCTGTATTTGTATCCCAAGTTTTTCTTGTGGCTTGAGGAACATTTGATTATAGTATTGCACATTGGTGGGTGGTACTGGATTAAAAATTGGGACTTGCTAATCTTGTTAACCAATCTGATGGGGATATTTCTGTAATCATCATAAACAGAAGCCTTAATAGAGGGAAGCTGAAAGAAGGAGCTGACAAGCAGAAATTTGGTTTTGAACTACTATTTAATTAATTTAGGCCAGGGGTGTTGAACTCATTTGTTATGAGGGATGAATCTGACATAAATGAGACCTCGTAGGGCTGGGGCTTGGGAGCCACACACAGCTCTTGCTGGGCTTGGCCACATGTGTCATAAAACGTAATTCCAGGAAGTGGAGATACAAACCTTATAAAGGACACTGAAGTGTTTTTTTTAAAGGTGCTTTCTTTGGATCTCTCTAACGGGATCGAGGGAATTGAGCAAAAGAAGCTCTGGCTCTTTCCCTCCCTCCCCAGGGTACGAGGGGGAGAAGCCTCAGTCAACAGAAGGAAGACTTCTACTATATGATTGAGAGAGTCTGGCAAAGCAAGCTTGTCCCTTTCCCCCTTCCTCCCCAAGGGAGGCATTTCAGCCAATGGAGAAAGTAGAGGCTCTGTTCTGTAACTTCTGTGTGATTGAGCAAGCCTGGCAAAACAAGCTGTGACACAGAAGGAAGCAAGACAGAGGGAGAAGGAAGCAGACTTGCCCTATTCTAGGTCCTCATACTAAGTCCTCATCCAAATCCCGGGTTGCATGTTTTAACACCTCTGATTCAGGCCCAAGAGAGGATTATTAAAGACATAAACCATACAACTAGAAACTCTAATGACAGATGCTGACCAATGTCTGGATCCCTTCAAGAATGTCTGGATGTAGATGGGTGGGAGGGAAAAAAACAACAACTAATTTTCTACTGAGAATATTCTCCAAATGAAGAAAGTTGAGCATGGTAATTTTAATCATAATAATTTTAATCATTAAAATGTTAGTATGTTCTGATATAACAATACCTTTTTAACTTTTGATTATCATATAATGTTGCAGTTTTATTTGTTTGAACATTTCTTGGCAGATGAGGCAAAATAACATTTTAAATCATATAATTAAATAAGGATCTTTTTATATGGGTAAAATGAATGGCACTAACTGAACTCTGCAATCTTTTTATTGTTTATACTTACAGAAAATGAAAAAAATACCACATGCACCTCTCCAGATAGTCTAAAAACACAACCCATCAAAACAGCACTTCTATCTAATTGTAACAGAAAAGAGGAGACTGAAGCAATCACCAAACTTTACAGTTCTATTAATTCTAGCAATGATACTGGAGCCTCTGGATATAATGATACAGATCGAAAATTATCATATTCAGGTACATTTCAGTTTTGGTTAACAGTAGTGTCCATGTATTTGGTGCTGTGAAATAGGTCTAGAAGAAAACTAGAGGATCATTTAGTTCACTGAAATAGAATTTAAAACACTGAAATATACCCAAACATAGTTTCACACAGTTTGCCTTAAAACTGCTAAAAGACCTCAGTTTTTTAAAAATAAACTTTTGTGGCTTCTCTGAAAAGACGTGTAGAATGTAGGATGCTTTGAGCAATGTTTACTATTTGAGACTAAGAAGCCAGTGTTTATTTTGATTTATGGACTCCACTTTCTTTACTGCCCTTATGCTTTTATGATATATGTCTATTAAATTTCAGGATATAACTTGATATTTATTCCAGTGCAGCTTTTGTAACTTTTTAGAATTTGTAATACATAGGGCTTTTTTTGTAGCAGGAACTCCTTTGCATATGAGGCCACACACCCCTGAGGTAGCAAATCCTCCAAGAGCTTACAGGACTCTTAGTATAGGGCTTTTTTTGTAGCAGGAACTCCTTTGCATATGAGGCCACACACCCCTGAGGTAGCAAATCCTCCAAGAGCTTACAGGACTCTTAGTATAGGGCCTATTGTAAACTCCAGGAAGATTGGCTACATCAGGGCTATGTGGCCTAACATGAAAAGGAGTTCCTGCTACGAAAAAAGAAAACAATGCAATTGTATTACATACTACAAAAATAAACTGCTTAGGTCAGGGGCTGAGCCTGTAGGTATCTTTGGAATTCTGATATATAACCCGGACATAAGTTGGGATATAAGGACTCTGAGATCTCAATTTCAATTCATATTTGATGAAAGGAGCTTTGACTCTTGAAAGCTTATACCCCCAAAATCTTCTTGGTCTCTAAGGTGCCAGTGGACTTGAATCTCGCTGCTCTACTGTAGACTAACACAGTCACCCTCTGAAACTATCTGTGAAAATGAACAGACTATGAGAAAAAAATGTGACACTTTGTACTGAGAAATGCTAAAACAATATTCCTCCCTGTATTCTTAATCATGCAGATTTCCCACCCATTGGCAAAAGCTGGAAATTTCTGATTGGTGTCTTTATAGTTATTGTTACTACTACAATGCTGATTATTACTGCCATTAAAGTCCCAGTGTGGTACCGTCATATGATTAGTTACAATCATAGCCGTCTGGATGAAGATGAATCTGGAATGTTTGAAGAAAATTTTTCCACAGATATGTGCCATTTCCCACCAGGACCAAATACCAATGAAAATGACTCCATAGTGATATTTGAACAATTTCATACATTTGTTCCAGAAGAGGATGGATTTATTGAAGATAAGTATATTGATACATGAAGACTTGCTTGACTGAATCTATTTGCCTTATGCTGTAATATTAGCACAGATCCGTAGTATACAAACTTTTATGAACTACAGAGCTAACAATTTGTTAGCTTAATTCAATCATAATATCCTTACATTTTAGTGTTTTCATGCAAAAATACTACAATGTGCTAAAGGAACACCAAGCCTCTCTTTGCATAAAGGAAAATATGATTTATATGTTTAAAAATAGGAGGAAAAACAGCATCCAGTGATAATTAAGAAAAAAGATATGTCACTAATAAAGTCTGTCAGGATATGAGTCGCTAATGAAGTTTGTCAGGAGTTTAAAATGTAACAAGCGACAAAAAGACATAACTTTCAGTGTTTGAACATAGCGAAATCTATAAGCATTTTAAAATAATTTTTACTATCAAATGGCTTTTGGTTTTTGCTGGTATACCCAATGATTTGATGACACGTACAAATTCAATGTAACATTTCATATTTGTTTGCATTTGCTAGACCCTTTTTAAAATTACAAAATCTGTATCTTAATAATTAAAGTGAAGAATTCTACAGAATGTATGAGTGGCTTTTTTGCTTTTTTAAGGTTTGTCCTGGAAGAAAACTATAATCCCATACCAGTAAAAGACAATGTAGCCAAAGCTATGGTTTCTACCATTTACCTTATACTGGAGAAAATACACTCACTGACAACATTTCACATGAGAGAGGCATATGGAACTCTTAATTGCTTCATAGCATTTAACCTAATAGGGTTTAAATTACAAAAAATTATGGTTTAAATTACAAAATATAAATTCCGTAGTAACTAAAAGGCTTTCAAATTCCAAAGTAGTGCGTTTAGGATCATGGTAATGGCACATAATAAAAAACTGGTAGCTACTGAAAGCAAAGCTGCACCACAGTGTGTATGTAGCTGTGTTTGCTATGACCATATCAACAATGTTGAACGTTTTCAGTTTTCAAATTTTAGTTTGGTGTTTCATATACTTACGCTTGTCTTTCTGTAAAAACGCTGTCTATGCTTTGAGCTTCACGGTCATTTTGTGCTCTCAACTATGAAAAAGACAAATCCATCAGAAACTTGGTGACAGCATATTTCCTACTTCTACAGCAAATATGAAAAAAATGCTATTTCCACAGCTCTCTGTTCCTCTATATTTCCTGCTAGTTTCACAGAACCATAAGACCAGGCTTTAAAAACAACCACCTGACCCCATAAATATTTACAGTTTAAAAATAAATCATGGTTTAGGGTAGCTCTGAATGCAACTTTACCATGCATGCATAATAGCTGGATTGCTGTCACCAGCAATGGAACTGCTTACCTGAATATATTAACAAATTCTTGAAACTACAGGTTCCCCTCCAACTGTCTGCTCTTGCAATAGCAATGGCTACAAGCTCATAGCTGTATTAAATAAAATGTAAGTACGGTACACCTAATTGCTGTTTGGCAGTGAAGGGGGGGGGCAATGAACAGTCCCCTGTTCCCTGTCCTTAATAGGTGACTGGCATAATTTACGAATGTAAAGTATTTTAATATAAATTCTATCTGCCATTTGATGCTAGATTGTTCTTGTTAATGAATTATTTTAAAATTGTTTTAACTTTTATTTATTGTCTATTTAAATGTTGTAAATCTACCTGCAACCTACTTTTAAGGAAGGGTGGCCAATAAATTGAACTTAATAAATAAATAAATAAATAAATAACCTGCTTTCTGGTCTCATATATGCAGAATCACAGTGAGTGAGCTGAGCAGTCGGTACAATCTTAAAAAGAGTAACACCTTTCAAACTGCATTACACTCAGTGGGTTTAGGAGGCTGTAACTTTCTTTACGACTAAACTGTGATTCATGCAGACATCTGAAAGCCTGTTTGGACGCTCATACAGTGTCTAGGTGGAGCAGGGTAATATACCCTTTCTTGGTACACTGGCAAATCTTTTAAAAATGACTGACTAGTCAGTTCAGCAGTACACACATTCTTCTCTATTGTCTGCAGAGCTATTTCATTGACAATAAAAACAGTGTTCTTCCCATCATGACCCCTTCCTTTGAAAAAAAAGTTGTGGCTTTCTTATAGTCTCTCACATTGACTAAAAGAGCATGGAGGAGGCTGCTTTCAAAAAGGCATTAGGCCAGCAGTAAAAGTGTGGACTGACCTCAAGACACACTGTGCTATGCAAATTCAATGCAATAAATAAATAAATTCTAGCAGCTAAATTTAAACCCAGTCCTATATTTTCTCATAAAGCAATTGTCTACTGTATTAATGTGAACTGCAGAAATGTAAATATTCTATTGTTGAAGAAGCATGATGCTATGCCACACCTGTCCACTTCCCTCACTCAGACGCAAGATTTTCCCTCTGTTTTTCTTTTCCTTTCTAACTGAGCCACCCTAGCGATCTGTTTTCTTCTTTCCTGAAGAAATCTGGCCAGTCAGCCTTGTCACAGTATATGTTAGCTGTTGGCTCAGCCCAGAAATCTGAGGGATCAAGAGTCCTCTTTAACATAAACTTAAATGGCACTCAAGGTGTTTTGAAATTCCAAATTAACAAAATATTTTATTTAACATAGAGGGGAAAGGTCAAATGAAATCAGGGGTAAAATTTCTGAGGTAACTCAATAAAGAAGTAAATCAGTATATGTACAGACTTTAGTTCATATGTTTCAGGCTACTGAGAGTTTCATAAACTTTCCACAGTGACTTAGGATCTTTAAAACGAGAGGCTTTTGTTTTTGTGATCCCCAAACACTCCAGTACACTTTCTTTGAGCATTCATTGACTCTTGGTTTACAGAAGGCTGGGGCACTTTATCCACTACTCAAGCTTTTCTTCTAAAAAGACCAGTACTCTTCTTGAGTTTTTTTTCGGCTCTTAAGGTTTCACAGGGCAGTTTCTAACTACACCAGACCAGAGATCTCTCCACTGTTCACAGCTATCTCCTTGTTTTGCATTGGTGGAGAAACTTCTTCTCTATCTAGAAGAGCTATCTCCTTGGGCATCTTCCTCTAACTACCCACTGCTCTTGCCAACTTCCCTCAGTCCTCTCTCTGTGCTAAACTGCTCTCAGTTAGGGCTGAGTTCAGACTGAATCCTCCTCAGCATCCAGTTCAGAAGTCTTTCTCTGTTTAACTGATGTTAATCAATCAGATCTCTTGGAGCAGCTGGTCATTCTCTTTGATGAATTAACACTTTACAGTCCTTTACCTGTTTATACAGAACTTCTAAGTCTTTAAAAGCATAGCCTATCACAGATGCAGATTAAATGAATAAGATGAGGAGAAATAATGACTATGTAGAAGCTCCCCCCTTCCCCCCCGAAAGCTGAATTAGTTTATACAGAAACAATAAATCAATACATGGTGACAAGCAAGAAGGCCTGATGAGCTGTTTATATATCTACATCAGGAGTCTAAGAAGCTGGTAATGTAACAATAACATTAAACCAAACTGCTGCAGAACACTGTCATTCTTCTCATGAACTATTAACATCAGCAGCAATAATTTAATGCTGAATTACAACCAGTCATATGGGAACACTGCAGCAGTAGGGAAAGGTCTGACAATAAACTGTCAATTCAAACAGTCAACATTGCACTGAAGTTCTAATTTTAACACTTACTAGGTTGTAGTCATTCATCACTTCCTCCATGTCAGTATTGGTGTTGAGCTTATCCACCAACTAAAACAAACATCAAATGTTTAACTATTCATTGTTGCTTCTAGATTCACACAGATAACAAGGATGTTATGAACATGCATTCCCAAATATAATTAACAGTTTTACAGTAACTATAGAAAAACTACAGAAATATCTGCACAATTGCTATTCCCAGTTAAAACCATTATGTTTAGGACATAAAATCAATATAAATATAAATAAAAATAGGTGTAACAGTTACATTGTTGAGACCAGGAATGGTGAGAACTAGATCCAAATTCATAATCAGTCACAAAGCTCAATGAGTGACTGTGACAATCACTATCATTCTCCCAATCCTTGCTATGTTAAACCCAACTCAAGGCTCTTGTGAAAATAACAGGCATAGGGGGGAGAGAGAACCATCCTTAGCTGCCTGGAGGAAGGGTAGATAGAAGTGTAGTAAATCTGGAACCAATAGCATACCATGTTGTAGTCTGCTAGCTGTCCTTGAAATTCTTTGATCTCACTAGCTAAAGACTCTGCCCTAAAGGAGAACAGAAAACAGATCATTTGATGCCACTGCTTATACATTAAAAAGCAATCAAAGCAAGTTTCAGGTTTCACCATATATATCCCAAAAATCCTTCCCTAAGGACTTCAGTGATGAGAAATGGATTTGTGACTCAAAATGCATAAATACTAGCTACTATTAAAAAAGATGCTGAGAATCCATACAACCTGACTTACCGTTTTTCATATGATAGGTAGACAGAGTTCTCTTGGTTATACATGTCAATTTCTTTCTGCAGCTTGTTGATTTCAGTGGAAAGCTCATTTATTTTGCTTCTGTAAAAAAATTAGTTACCATCTTAATACATTATTCACTCTGTTGAAGAAATGTTTAATTTAAGTTGGATGGATAGTGACAACACCAGTCCCCACCCTTCTTCTTTGGCACTTCACAGTGTCAAACCCAGTGCCCACCAGGCCCAAAGGGATTCAGGGACACACCCTGTAAAGATCCACATGCTATCCAGCTGATCAATGTCAGCTAGTCCTTTAAAAGCCAGCCTTCTGGCAATCAGCTGCCTGGCAACTCTACCCTGGGAGCAGGAAAGGAGAGTGGAAGAGGACAAACAGCTCATGGGCTTAGCTACTGGGCATTCTCCAGGAAGCTGAGGAGGAAGCTGAGGAGGACATACTGGTTGCCTGCTCAGAAGGGAGCAGAGCTAAGTGAGAGGAGGTGGAAATGAATTTTTAAATTGGATTAAAAGTATTTACACCTATCAATATGCTGGAATCTTAGTGAACAGTTTTTTATTAGGAAAAATTGAGATCACCAAGGGAACGCAAAAGGATGCCTAATCTCACCATTACTATTCATTCTAACAATGGAAATAATGACCAATAAAATCACTGGAATAAAGGAATATAAGGAAGAACTTAAAATGAAAAGCTACACAGGTGATGTTATCATGACAGTGACAAGACCTTATATCTCTCTGATATATGTAACGGAACAACTAGACAATTTTGGAACTCACTCTGGATATAAATGGATATAAACTGAACAAAAAGAAAACCAAGATAATCCTATTAAATACAAACAACAAAAAAATACAGAAAATAATGGGATGCCTTGTTACAAAAAAATCAATAAACTATTTGGGCATCAATATAACAGGTCAATGTAAAAATCTATATAAAGATAATTATCAAGAAGTTTGGATAAGTATCACTGAAGACTTGCAAAGATGGGAAAAACTGAAAATTTAATGGCTAGGCAGACTATCTTCCATTAAAATGAATGTCTTGGCAAAGTTGTCTTTTTGTTTCAAATGCTGCCAATCGATATAGAAGAAATGTTTTTAAAAAAATGGCAGAAAACTATAAACAACTTTGTATGGGATGGACAGAAGACAAGAGTAAGATTTAAAATAATGCAAGATGAGAAAAAGAGAGGAGATTTGACAGCACTGAATATCAGACTGTACTGTCAAGCGGCAGAACTAGGTTGGATATCAGAATGGATTATAAACCCAGATGAGAGGAATATTAAATTGGAGACAGCAGATACAAAGGAAGGAATCCACAACTACTTATGGACCAAGAACTATTCAAAAACAAGATGGCACTCATCTAGTGAGAGATGGATTGCTGAGAATATGGTTTCAATGCAAAACCAAAATAAGCCCACCTATTTTGCCATTGACATCTTCAATTAATGTTTACTGTGATGCATGCACCAGGAAAAAATTGATCATCTAACCAAGGGGTGTCAAACTCATTTGTTATGAGGGCTGAATCTGACATAAATGAGACCTTGCCAGGCCAGGCCATGTTGGGCTGAGCCATGTGTGTACCTATTTAAGATTAGGTAGCAGAGATATAAACTTTATAAAGAACACAGACAAACACATTTAAACGGTTTTTTTAAAAAAAAAAAACTTAAAACATGTTTAAAACATTAGCACTCGGTCTTAAAGGTGCTTTCTTTGTATCTCTCCCATGGGATCCAGGGACAAAGGACAAGAAACCTCTGACTCTTTCCTTCCTTCCCCAGGGGACCAGGATGGGGAGGAGCCTCAGCCAATAGAAGGAAGGGAGACTTGGCTCAGTAGCTCTGCTGTGCAACCGAGAGAGCCTGGCAAAGCAAGCTCTGCCTCCTCCCCAAGAGAGGAGCCTCAGCCAATGGAGAAAATAGAGATTTCGCTCTGTAGCTCTTGTGCGATTGAGAAAGCCTTGCAAAGCAAGCTGTTATGCAGAAGGGAGCAAGAGAAAGGGAGAAGGAAGCAGATGACAGCCAGCTGCTCTGGGGCCTGATGGGAATCCTCTGAGGGCCTGATTTGGCCCCCAGGCTGCATGTTTGACACCCCTAATCTAACCTATGATTACATGATAAGGCACGGGAGAATAAATTCTTGGAAAGATATACAAAATGAAGGAAAGAATATTCAGTGGTTGACGTTATCATCAAATGGCATCAAAAATACAAAGAACTAATAGCAAAAGAAGGAGATCATCTAAGACAGAAAATGATATATGAAAAATTGATCACAGGCACTCTAAATAACCTATTAGGAAAAATATATAAAATGCTATTGCAATATGAAACAGAAAGAGAACAAGTGAAGGACTGTATAATTAAGATAAGAATTAAAAGATAAAGACCAGAATAATTAAGAGACAGAATCCAGCAACACACGTCTATAATGTTTATGTTTAGAATGATCTAACGCTAGAAATGTTAGGAATGAAAAATATAGGAATTCAGACCAGAACAAAAGTATATAAGTAATTTGTAAATAACAAAATAAGATCTGTTCAACAATTTCAGTGATACAGAAAAATGTGGTTAGTTATAATTTACTAGACAATATTTATGATTATAAATGATGGTTTTTTCTCTTTTATTGATATTTATGCTCTTGTCAATAACATATGAAGTACTGTAGTATTTCTATCTTACCTTTTTTCAATGTTCCTATTGTTTATATAAAATTAAAAATATTATTTAAATTAAAAAATGGTCTGATGGGAAAGAGAGGAGAACAGCTGCCACAGAGGAAAGACTTAAAGACTCTTTCTCACCCCTGCCAGGACTGCAAGGCAGAAGGGAGAATAATGGATCCCATGTACACACTGTGTAGAACCACAAACCCCTCAATGAGGCTAGCCCACCATTTCTGACACAAACTTCTTACATGGAGATGCCACGCATACTCATGAAAATTATACTTCACATACCTAAGCACTCCAAGGTAATATGATTTATCCATAACTTGTCTCTGTGGTCCTAACAAAGAAAAACGAATATCAGTGGGATTTTTTTAGACAACAACTCAAAGTACAATCTAGGAAGGGGGGCACAAAAGTGCTCAGGGAGCTGATCATCTGCTAGAATAGCATATCCCTGAGATATGCTGGCAGAGCATCCCAGCACCACTGCCACTTGCTAACTCAGCCCCACTGGCACTACCTCCTGTGCCAGCATGGGAAGAAGCAGGCCCAGGGCATTGCAGGAGTTAAATCAGCTCCCTAAGCCACCCCAGCCTTGGAATGCCCCCAAACAATGATACAGAGCTATGTCTATAAAAACTGTGGCATAGCCTATAGACATCCATGGGTGCAGGAATAGCAACCCCCCAATAGTTCCTATGACCCCAAGACTCCAAGAACCACAGGAGGCTGAAGTGCCCTACAACTGTTAGCCCCCATCCAAACTGCAGCCAATGCCAGCTCCTGGTAGCCAATATAAACACTGACTCATGTGTGGGCAGGATAGATGTCAAGTCATGTGGCATGGGACTACACTGGTCAGGCCTGTGACCACTGGACTTAGCATCTCGCATCACTGCATCAGCTCAAACATATATTCAGGGAATGGCTGCACACTATGAGAGCACAACTTGCTGACAGGGCAGAGATGAGTAGGGGACCAGCCACAGAATGCTAACAGACCCATGCAGGCCTTATTCCCCCAAGGAAGGTGCCTGCTTCCAACAGGAGGGCTCATCCCATGACTTTTCCCCAGAGATGCTGATCTGGAACAGCCAATGAAGTAGGCTACTATGTGATGTAACCAAAGAGCAGTGGCAGGCTATTTGGAGTTCTTCCATATATAAAACGAAGGCAATGAACGTGCAACTTCAAGCCATTAAAGTTCTCACGCGCTGGTATAAGACCCCGGTGCAATTATCACACTCCTTCTCTACTTCGCCCCTCTGTTTTAAGAACTGCGGCCAGAGAGGCACATTCTTTCACTCCTGGTGGCTCTGCCCCGTTATACAAAGCTTTTGGAGGCTAATTTACCAAGAAGTACATGCCCTCACCTCATACTCCCCACCTTTCATGCCGGAGTACGCTCTCCTGAACCTTGTAGGCACCTCACGCATTCCTGAGCACGCGGAGGAACTAATTTCACATATGTTCGTGGCAGCTAAATTTGCAATTGCCCTGGTTTGGAAGCAACACACTCCTCCCTCGAGACAGGCATGGTGGCTGAAACTATGGGATTATTTTGTTTTAGATAAGCTCACCTATGACTTAGATCCTCGTTGCTCCTCCCAGACCGCTTCCTCGGACTTCGTGTGTAAATGGCGTCCCTTTATTGATAAAGTCTCAAAAGACAGCAGAAACCCTAATGACTCACACCATGCTATATTAATGTCATGCCAACTACTGTTGTAATTAGTTTTTTAATGGTTAACATTGTATGTATCCACTTCCTCACTATATATTGGTATATGCTATGCATCTGCTGATGTACTACCACCTTTGTACCTTGAACTTTATACCAATAAAGCTTTTATATTAAAAAAAAAATACTATGTGATGGCAGAACCTCCGGTCAGCCCTATTGATAAGTATGCCACAAGACGGAGCAAAATGACCTCATGTCCCCTACCAGCACCTGTTGTCTGTCCAGACCAGGGACTGTAGTTGCATCTGAACAGCTGCAGAAAATGGCCCAGGGGCTAGTGCCACCACAATGAGCTAAAGCCCCTAGGGAAGCTTCCTTGAGTCCCATTCACAGCTGAGCCAGGACTACCACACCGTTAGAGAGGGCACTTGACTGATCCCTAGCCAAGGTGGGATGGCAGCCACAGGTAAATGCAGGAGCCCAGGGGATGGTGGCCAGGTTTGCATTCCAGTAGGTGCAGCACTGTTAACATGGTTCCTCCTTGGGTGGGACATGTCCAACTGTTGTCCAGAACAGTCCATGGCAGTGGAAAGACTGGAATGCACCCCCCCCCCAGGAGCTCCTAACCTAACAACTGGGAAGTTGACAGGCTGAGGGAAGTGGGGGGCAACCCTATGGCTGAGTCCACAGAAAACACAAACATTAACAGACAATCAACTTTATTGTGAACATACTAACGGCAGCTTTTCAACACTAATAACAACACAAGCAACCCAGCAACAGAGGGTACCATGCCCTGGGGAAACGACAGTCAAGGTCGGATGGGTGCCTCCACCTGGCTAGGGAATGCTGGCTAATAATCCCCTTTCATTTCATTCATTACCTTTCATTCCTGTTTTCATTCCACTCAGTCCTTGCTGAGTCACTGGACGATCTGCAACTTTGATCTGTGAGGAGAACACCACTCCAGTACCTAAAGGAACACCACGTGTACCAGGTCTTGCTGTGCCTGGAGGGATCTGAAATAAATATTGGAGAGAAAACTGTTAGGCTGCTGGGGAGAAATTAACCTTGGGAAGAATAACATTGGCTATTCTGTTCTGCAACTTATAAACAGGCCTTAAAATGAGATAAATTTAATGTCTAGCTACATTTTAAATACAAATTCATCTGTAAGAAACTTACAGTGCAGACACAAAACAAAATGTCACACCAGAATAAATAGAAAGGAAATATGCAGGAACATAAGGAGACCAAAGTTGCAAGATTTTTAAAAAAATAATTCTATATCGCTCACAATACATATTATACTTTTGATCCTTTTATCATATAGGTTTATTTATTTAACTTACCCCACTACCCAATAAAGCTGCAGATGGAGGCCGTAATGAGGATGATGGCGGTCGGGCTCCCAGCCCCATGCCTGCTCTTGAAGAGGGACGAGATGTAGGCGGCTTGTGATTACTTGCCATTTTATTCCTTTTCTTTAAAATTTCCTTCTAGAAATAAGCAAATATTACACATTGAGACCTCAGTATAGGTTTTCTATATATGAGACTGCTAAGACTGATAAATAAGACTCACTGAAAAAGTGATGTATCTGGCACACGTAGTTTTTTTGTTTTACACACACACGGCTTTTTTTTAACAGGAATGCACAGAAACACAGTTCCAGCTGGCTTCGTGACAGGGGGTTTGGCCTAATATGCAAATAAGTTCCTGCTGGGCTTTTTCTACAGAAAAGGCCATTATATTATGTAAATAATGCACATACATGTACACAGCGCTTTTTCTGGAGGAAAAATGAAGATGAACAGAGATAGAACAGAATTCTGAAATCTCTTTGTGGAAACTAGTGTTGCCAAGTTCCTCTGCCGCTGCATCAGGGGATGAGACATCACCCAGAAGTGCATGTGGTGTGATGATATCACCCAGAAGTGCAGTCATCGTGCTGGGGATGTCACGTCAGGGACACTCTAAGACTAATGATAAAACTCTATGGTATCATAGAGTTTTACTGTGAGCTCTGGTGCATCACACTGGGGACACTCTAGGATACCATAGAGTCCTAGAGTGTCCCTGCGCGACATCCCTGGTGTGGTAACGCCACTTCCAGGTGATGTCATCACACTGGGGATGGCGTGAAGTGACAGGATTCTTCAGTCCTAGGCTTGGCAGTCCTAGTAGAAACAATATTCTCAAAAAATCTTTAAAAGTTCATGAGGGGCACCCCTGTGTTTCCCCCCCCCGCTTCTGTTTATGAATGTCCCAGGACGTTCATAAGCAAAAAGGAAAAAAAAACCCCACAACCGAGATTCCTCAGTTTTCAGACTTAAATGATACAATCCACACTATCAGGACTCTATTTCGTCCCTGAGGAATATACAGAAAAGGATTTAGGATGTATTTGGGAGGATTCACAGATATTTAGGAAACTCCAATCTGGGACGGGCTGTAGGGTGGTTTAGGGATTTCCATTCCAGGTTTAAAGTAAAAGCGCTCCCATTCCCGCAAGATACCCCGATTTCAAGCGTAGAGGCACAAGGTCCAGCTTACCTGACACTTCCTCTCACCCCTCCACCTCCGATGGTAACCCGAGAGTGAAGGGGGAACTTCATCTAACGGCTTCCTCCACGCGTTTGCCACCGTATCATAGCAACCAAGCCAGCCACCTCCTGTCCCTGTGTTTCATTCTCACGACTCGACTTCTCATCGCGAGATTTCCTAACGGTTCTTTTGCCAACCTCTAGATTGCTTTGGTGTTTGCATTCTGGGAAATGTAGTCTTCTTACTCAGCCTCGCTTTTCGCAAGGTTCGGCTCGTCCTGGATGGCGCATGTTTTTCGGCGCTTAGTGAATGACGATAATTCCGGTGAAGGGAGGGGGAGAAAGGAAGGCGGCGGCGGCGGCGCTGTTCTCGGTGCTGTGTCAGGGTGGGAAAGCGGGAGGGCGATGGCGAGCGCGGGTAGCAACTACCGGCTCCGCTGCTCCGTGGTGGGTCACGAGCTGGACGTGCGGGGGCTCAGCGGCTGTCTCTTCCCGACCGGCGCGTTCGTGTCTGTGTCCCGAGACCGAACGGCGCGGCTGTGGGCGCCGGACAGGTCAGTGCTCCCTTCAAGAGGAAAGGAATGGGGCGGGGGACCTGAAGTTGGCTGGCTTCGGTGGCACCCAGCGCGCCTCGCTCTGTGGAGAGCCACAACAGCGTTGTGTACTAGCCTACTACACAACAAGGGGGGGGGGGGGACACCTAGTCAGCAGTTGAAACCATCTCTAGGTTAAACAGATGCCCTTTTAAACTCCTGTTCTTTCATGGGCCTTGCAGTGATGTGCTAGTCACAGGACTTGCTCCATTTCAGGCGCTCCCGAGGTGGTTCGTTACGCCGCCAACAAAAAATGCTAACTAGTTGGTTTGCCTACTCAAATCTTGACGTTGTGTCAGTGACCAGAAAGAAGCACTGACGGATTGCAAAATTTACCAGCCTTGCCCGCTCGAGGCAATTCTTGTTACAGGCGAGTAGTGTTTATAACCCCTGAACTAATGTCTGATTAGTGTGAAAACAACTTTATCAAGGTTGAGTGAGCGTATTGCGTCTTCATATCTAATGTGTAGGTTTAATGTAGGTGGATGCCAGAGTATCAGAGGGAGAAGATCTGGGTTACTGTGTCACACAACACACTTGAGAACCTGGATGTGGTAGGAAGCAGAACAAGCAAAGTGAGCAGTCTTAGGGGTAAATCTCAGAAGTAAGATCAGGCGTGCCCTTCAGCAGCCAACAATGCTGTGAGGAGCATTTGTTGTCCTGAAGTTTGGAAAACATTTTCTTATTTGTTTCTGCTAATTTTATAAGAAGCTGTTATAAGCAGTGCTTATAATGTGTAAAAAAATGGGATTTCCCTAGAAGGTCCATTCATTTGTCCTTTGCTGTCATTATTGTGAACTGTGAAATACCTGTTTCTGGCAAATAGCTCTTGCCATGTTTACGTAGCTGTGTGAAGGTTGAGGTCACTCCAGTATCTTTCTGTGAGGTAGTTCTTTGTGGGATTGGGTGAGGTGATAGAAGTGCACTGAACAGTGGAAGTAGTGTCCAGAATGTTCTTAGTAGAAGAGATGTGTTCCCATCCCATGTTTGGATACTCGGGAAATGTCCATGGAATGCTTTTCAACAACTTTGGTTGGAATGTCAGTCCTGTAGTTTGAAATAAAAGACTGCAATGCTGGTAACTTGTGCTTTGGTATCATGTAGGTTAAGATACTGTAATACATGTTTTGTGAGGCTGCCTTTAAAAAATGCTTAGGAACTGTAAGGTTCTGCCTGTTATCGACTCTACAAATCCGTCCTCTTGTAATATGGTTAGAATTTATTGAAGTCAGATGCAAGTATTAACCTTCTGCTAGAAAGCCATTGCCAGGAATGACCCAATAGGCAAAGAGCTCACAATTATACGCAGCAAAAAGCAAGGGCTAACATTATCCCCACCCCTGGGTACATTGGTTCCCAATAGAGCTTGGTACTTCAAGGTGCAAGGTGTCTTCTGAGTCTCCCCGCCTCCAAGGTTACAATTGCATTCCCAGGCCAAAGAGGCGGGTTACTCTAACAACAAGATTAAGCAAGAACCTTTCAACAATGATATATATATATCAAGGTCTCCTCCATCCCCCTCTCATGCACACTTAACAGGATATAGTTATGTCATGCAATCACTAGAGAAACAAAACAACATAGTTCAGAAGAAGAAAGGATGTCAGGCTCAACTTGACAGGAACTTCAGCAAATTCAAAACATAGCAGGGAGGTTTGTAATTAGGGCTCACTACAGTGAGCATACCTCATCAGTACTGAAAGAAATGTAATTACTTCCTCCCTGTCTTTGAGCTCAGTTCAGGATATTGGTGTTAATCTGTGGAGGTCCAGGATACCTTTAGGACCATTGATTCCTGTATGAGTCTGCCAGTCTGTTGAGATAATTGAAGATGGATTGGAAACTACTCAAGCAGATGATGACTGACTAACCTCAGTTCTGGCTTTGCAGCTTTGGAACACTTCCTACTCTGCTTTTTCTTACATGTCACGTGAAGACTGTTATTTTCTTTAGTCTTTCTTAACAATTTTTTAAATATCTTTTGTTGCTGTTACATTTTTTATCATCCTTTTCATTAGTAATTGTTTCACTGATAATTGTAACTTAACAGACCTTATGAAATTATTGCTATGTTTTAAGGTGAGAGATCATGAGCTATGCATTTAGAAAGGGAAAATATTAGTATAAAGTAGATTCTGAATATTTCAGAAAGAAAAATTACCCTGTTCTCTCTAGTGCGATAAAATCAGCAATGATTCCCCCCCCCTAAAATCTCAAGACTAGGTAAAAGTATTGAAGGAGATTGTTATAGTAATATAAAATCATTGGATTTTGTTTTGTGTTTAGCTCCAACAGAGGATTTTCTGAAATGCACTGCATGAGTGGTCATTCCAATTTTGTTTCTTGTGTGTGTGTCATCCCTCCAAGTGACATCTACCCCCGGGGATTAATTGCCACTGGTGGCAATGATAACAACATTTGCATCTTCACTCTGGATAGCTCTAAGCCACTTTATGTTCTGAAAGGTCATAAAGATACAGGTAAGAAAAATAAGTATTTGGTTTAGTGTGTGTGAGAGCACTCATTTGGAGTTGGATATAATGATTGCACATACACGTGTTTCCTCCATTTTACTCTCACAACTACCCTTTGAGGAAGATTAGACTGTTAGGGTAACTGCCTCCACATCACCCAGCGGCTGTCATGACAGAAGGGATCTTAAATCTCCTCATTCCTGATCCATTGCAGCCATGACTACATGGTAACATGCTCTTTGCCAGTATTAGATGTTCTATGAAGAATTTCATATGTACGATTGTCTGCTCATGGGACAGACATGGGTGGGTGTTCAATGTGTGGAGTTCTTGGCTATCAGGAAACGGTAGTTCACTTGAGGTTTGGAGTGCTGACCTGGAAAAGCTGAGCGAGACAGAGATATATGGATGAGACCTTTAGGGACCTGTTAGAAATGGAACTGTCTCATTCCTGTGCTGACAGATCCTCTGCTTTGAGGGTCTTGGAGGGTATCAGGCTAAGGAGGCTGGAAATAACCCTTAGAAGGGACCCTTGCTTGCACGATGAACCTGTATTCTCTCATACTTGAGATACCCCTGTGAGGTGGTGGTGGTTGTACTAGGCTTTTGTTAGTGGGAAATTTGATCATTAGAACAGTACAGGGGGTAACTGTGTTGGTCTGAAGCAGCAGAACAAATGTGAGTCCATTGGCACACAAAAGCTTATACCTTGAATAAAACTCTGTTGGTCTTAAAGGTGTCGCTGGACTCAAACTTTGTTTCATTAAGGCAACAGTGATGTCTGAGCCAAACATTTTGATCACATGATGATTTGCTTGTTGTGTGCAAGGACTGCAGATATGTAGGCTGATAGCTAGTGTGGTAGAGGAGTCAGTTGCCATGATGCATGTTGGCACCAATAACATTGGTAGTTGTGCGATCCTGAAATATAAATTTAAATTACTGAGGGGTAGGTTAAAGGTCAGGACTCCAAGGTAGCATCTTGGATTTAAGAGCTGTATATGCCTATAGCATGCCCACCTTATCTTTAAAAGCATTTCACTCATGTTAAATAGAATATTTCAAAGTTTTTTTCCAGTGCGTGTTAAGTGCCATCAAGTTGCTTCTTACTTATGCCAACGCTATGAATTAATGACCTTTAAAATGCCTTGTCGTTAACAGCCTTGCTCAGGTCTTGTAAACTAAGAGCCACAACTTCCTTTAGTAAGTCAATCCATCTTGGGTCTTCCTCTTTTCCTGCTGCCTTCAACTTTTCCTTGCGTTATTGTCTTTCCCATTGACTCTTGTCTTCTCATAATGTGACCAAAGTTTGATAGCCTCAGTTTAGTAATTTTAGCTTCTAGGGAAAGTTCAAACTTGATTTCACCTAGAACCCACTTGTCTTTTTGGCAATCCTTAGTGTCTGTAAAAGTCTTCACCAAAACCACATTTCAAATTAATCATATTTCTTCCTGTAGGCTTTCTTCTCTGTCCAACTTTCACACCCAAACATAGGAATGGGGACTACTATGGTATAAATTAATTTGATTTTGGTTTCCAGTAACACATCCCTACATTTAAGAATTTTTTCTATCTACTTCATGGCTGCCCTTCCAGCATCCTTTTTTTGTTGTTCTCTTCTGTTTCTTTACACTGGTCATTATAAAACCTCTCTTTGCTTCTTTGTGCAATTGCCGGAACACTGCATTTAGACTTCTGATTATATTGCTATCACCTTGTGCTTTTGCTTCTTGTCTGTTTTTAGCAGTTTTAAGTGTTTCATCAGTCATCCATTGAGGCCTTTCGGTTGGCTACAGGAATAGTCTTTGCACATTCTTCCTAGATAATATCTCTGGATTCAGCCCACAGCTCTTCTGGCTCTATCAAGAACCACAGCTGTTGCTATTACCAAACACCCAGCTACTAACATGTCATAACCAACATCCAGGCCCAGGGAGTATGTATCACGCCCTTTCCAGACCAGCTAAAAGGAAGGGAAAAAATAAAATAACTTAGGAAAACTTAAAATAATACCACATAGGTTTTTATGGTCAAGAGTGTTTGTTGTCAGGTCTACAGAATAAAAGACAAAACTTATGGAAAAAATATATATTTTATTTACAAGAGAAGGGAATAGGGAAACATAAAATGGGATATAAAAACCAAGTAAAATGAATACAATGTACACAGAGGAACACAAAAGAAAATCCTAAGGCAATTTGCCTATTTCCCCTACACTGGACTGTGTAGTCTATTTTAGCTAGTTACCTATGCTATACTCACTGATGCTCATACAGTCAGGCCTACAACACCAGGAGATGTCTCAGAGTCCCGTCCTCCTTGACCTTGTTGTCCTGTTGTGACGATACCTTCTTCATGTCTTGACTTGAAGGCTTCTTGACGACTAATGTTGGTGGGCACCTAGCCTGATTATATCCTGGCTAGTCAATTGGTTACCCAATCACTGACGTGATCTAATTTAGGAGCTGTCATCTAGCCTTGGCTTTAGATGCTAAACTGTCTAGGCTATTAAAATGATCTATCTGTCACTTTGGGCTGATTCCACAGGTGTGACAGATTACCTTTGGCTTTAATTAGTAAGTGCTTGTTATCTTAGCTACAATGTTGGTGCAAATCCTGGCAAACGTACATACATACAAAGACATTGAATACCACAAATACTTAGATGGATTACTGTTTCTTGACAGACTCACTCTCACTTGAACTTAGTAATGCAAATCCGTTCTTTGCATGGTCTTTAAACTTTTCAAGGGTATTTTTAGACTGTATTTTGGCACTGCGAATGTTCTGATGTTTTTCTTCACCTTTGTTCTAATTTTTGATGTTAACAATTCATGGTCAGTTCCACAGTCAGCTCCTATTCTTGTTTTAGCAGAGAGAAAAGAGCTTGTTTCAAAACTTTCCCAAATGTCCTGTTTTTCCATTGGAAAAATTGAAAAAAAGACCTCAGAAAGCAACCGGGAAGGTGGGGGGGGGGAGAGGTTTTTCCTCCCAGGCCATTACAACTCTTCTTCACCTAATGAAATTGTTGGGAAAAAGAACAAGATAGGAGTCTAATAGCACCTTTAAGACCAACAAAATTTTATTCAGACAGTAAGCTTTTGTATGCATGCATACTTCATCAGATAATGGAATGGGGTACAATGAGCAGAGCTACATATAGCTGGTGGGCAGTGGTTAAGAATGCAAAGTGGTACAAAGTTAGAATCCAATGGCAAAATGGTGAAATTAACAAACTGAAAGGACATTTGGTCTGGATTGCATTTGCTTGGGAAACCAATAAAACAGTAACATTTCAGAATGGGAGAATGATGGTGAGACTTATAGGGCAATAAATGGAGTCTGTTAATTTTTCAGTTGCTTGCAAGTCTGGGTTAAACTGAGAACATGTCTTTCCCAGAGATATTCCTGTCTACCTAATCAACTTTTTAACATGTAACATACATTATAAACATCATTCTAGTTTGTCATTAGAGGAAAATGACCAACTTTGTTGGTCTTAAAGGTGCTACTGGACTCCTACTTTGTTCTATTGCTTCAAACCAACACAGCTGCCCACCTGGATCTATCCATGTTGAGAAATAGGTTCAGGACAGGCAAAAGAAAACACTTCTTTACTCAGTGGTTAAATAGACTGTGAAATTCACTGCCTGTGGAGGTAGTGATGGCCATGAGCTTTGGAAAGTGATTAGACAGGTTCACGGAGGAGAGGTTCACCAGGGGCTACTTGCCAGGGTGACTGAAGGGAGCCTTCATCTACAGAGCCAGCAAACCTCCGAATGCCAGTGCTGGGAGGCAGCTGCAGAGGAGGCCTTGTCCTCTACCCTGTTTGACCTCCTGGGCAACTGGTTGCCTGCCGTGTGAAACAGGCTGCAGAAATAGATGGGCTACTGGTCTGATTCAGCAGCTCTTCTTAAGTCTGGTTTTAGTACACCTATATGAGGTACTGCAGAGTTTCACCATTAATCAGGAAGAAACAGCATCGCATGCCTGAGATGTTAGTACAAGCTGCTTGGTGTTGTTTCCCTGACTGTGTAAATAAACAGATGGTGCACATTCTCCTTAGTGGAACATCACCTAGGGCGAGTCATGGACTCCACTGTTTATCTCATTGCATACTTGCTTCCCTATCTTATTCCTCCTTGCACTTCACCATTCATACAATCCAGTCAAGCATCCTCAACCATATTGTTAAGTACACTTGTACACCTGATATTTTAGCACTGTCACCTGCTATAAGTGCTGAGGGTCCCCCCCCCTCTCCCTTTGAATCCAAGTGTGGTGCTTGCTAGAAAGGAGAGAAGCTAATGGGGCTGATTGGTTCATTAATGGGGCATCCCTACTTTGATGTCCTTACTTTATGGCTTTAGGAACATAACAATACATAATTTATAACTCAGTATGTAAGATCTTCTGTATTTATGATAGGTAACTTAAAAGTATAGACATTTTGGTTTTCTACATGCAAAACTATTTACCCAGAGGAACAGACAAGCAGTGTGGTGTGGTGGTTAGAGTATTAAATGAAGATTTGGGAGACTTGGGTTTGAATGCTGCTGTGTCATATAAACTTGCTGGAGACCATGAGTAGGTCATTCTCTCTGAGCCTGACCTACCTCGCAGGGTGACTGTTGTGAGGGTAAAATGGAGGAGGGTAGTTCATTGCTTCAAGCTGCTTTGGGTCCCTAGAGCGGACAAAGTAAGATGTAACTGAAAGTGTGCGTGCTTACTTTTTCCCCTATGTACATTTATTGCTGTTTGAGAAAAAGAAAAAAGAAAGTAAAAAATACTAGTGTTGTACAAAACAAATGAAAGGATGTATGGTTTTAAACCGAACATGTATTCAAAATGTTGCAGCAAATATGGGTGACAAATTTAATTTTATAATACTGAAACATTGGGCGTTTTCGCACTCACGTTCAGCCAGCGCGACCCCCCCTCTTCACCGCGCAGGATCTGCGCGGATTTCGCACTAAATGCCGCGGAGCAGCCGGAAGAGCCGGAAACTCCCGTCTCAAAAGCCGCGCAAACGGAAACTGCTTTTTGGCGGTTTACGTTTGAGCGGCTTTTGCGCCGGGAGTTTCCGGCGCAAAAGGCTGCTCCGCGGCATTTAGTGCGAAATCCGCGCAGATCCTGTGCGGTGAAGAGGGGGGTCGCGCCGGCTGAACGTGAGTGCGAAAACGCCCATTGAGATTCTCAATATCGTGCTTTCATATTCATTAGAGCATGTTAATTAAGGACAAAGGTAGTCACATCTTAACAATAAAATATTGAAAATATGTTGCACATATCTACATAGGAAGTACTGTTCTTTAATAGTGTACATTGTTTTAAATACAAATCTTCATCCTGTTCATTTTAAGTAAACCATTGCTTTGAAAACCTTTTCACACATTCCAAAAGAGAAAATATTTAATTGTAGGTATTTCCAGAATTCCCTAAAATGTTAATTTTTTTTTCTTTGAAAAAATGTGAGAGGGAATATTGGTGTGTGGCAGGAGAAAAAGTTCTACCCACATTTCCCCCCGGGCCCTTGCATCTCTAGGGAAGAAATGAGAAACTTTTATACTGAAGAAATATATAAATCCTAAGACTTTTGAAAATATCCCACATTTTCTCCCTTCCCTCTTTTAAAAAATTTGTCTCAAACATTGCAACGTGTTGCTGCTTGGAAGTTTACTGTACTCCTTGTGTGTTTCTCCCTCTTGCAAAGCAATAAATATCTTGCAAGTTGCAGTGTACTTGTCAGTTTTTTACTCCCATTTCTGTGGCTGCGTGTATGCTCATCAAAAAGTTGTCTTATCAACTTGCGAGGAATTTTTAGTACTGTCTAGTTAGAAGAATATCCATTGCTATGTTACTGTCAGAATAAGTACTGCTTATAGTTTTATCATTGCAGTTAATGCAAGTTTTGGTGTTCTTGTAACTGGAGTTATGAGGATGTTATTCATACTATGTGATTGGTCATATTGCATGGTACTGTGCTAGAGATGTGAAGTTCTGAAAAAAAAAACCCTGAAAGAAGGGGATTGTTTTTTTGGGGGAGAGGGAATGTGTGTTCCCAGTTTTCTTCTCTTCCCAAAGAGAAACTCTGGGCAAAAAAGAGACAACATATTTCTAGATAGGGTTGCCAGGTCCCCTGGCCACCAGTGGGGGATGGGGAGTAGGATTGTTAGATCCAGAATGGGAAACAGAGATTTGGGGGTGGAGCCTGGGGATGATAGGGACCTCAGTGGGCTACAGTGCCATAGAGTCTACCTACCAAAGCATCTGTGTTCTCTATGGCAACTGATCCCTGTAGTCTGGAGATGAGCTATAGTTGCAGGGAATCCGCAGTTTCCACCTGGAGGCTGGCATTCTTATTTCCAGGCCTTCATGTATCTGTACTGTGCTTATGGCAGTGATGCTTCATCAACAGTAATGCATGTGAACAGAGAGAAGGGAAGGGGAAAGAGTGACTGTGCTGATTTAATCCTCTGTTCCAGTTTGCAGCCTCTCTTCTGGGAAATTTGGCACCCTACTTAGTGGCTCATGGGATGCGACAGCCAAAGTCTGGTTGAATGACAAATGTATGATGACACTGCAGGTATGATAGCCCTTGCTTTTACAACAGATAACTATCAACAGTTATTTCATTGTGCTTCAGAAACAAAGCCAAACAAACAAACCTCCAGGTAGTCTCTTGGCTTCTTTAATACTTTTTGTCTTTACAGGGCCACACTGCAGCAGTTTGGGCTGTAAAGATATTACCTGAGCAAGGATTAATGTTGACTGGTTCAGCTGATAAAACTATTAAGCTCTGGAAGGCAGGTAGATGTGAGAGAACATTTACTGGTAAGTACTTAAATGAATAAGTTTTTGACATGCTACTTATCTGTGTGTTGCCGTTCTGTGAACTTCAGAGACCACAGGGTTCAGTTTTATTCCAGGATTTTAAAAATGAGGCAGTGAGGGCTTTTATCCTCCTTGTATTGGATTTTGTATCCTGCACTTTTCTAAGAACTTGGAGAGAAAAGGTTCATTTTTTAAAGCTTGCATTCTAAAAATATAGGCATAATCTTGACTGTTATGGGAAGTCCCACTCCTTCCCTCTCTTTGGAAGCCATTGGACATATAAATGTCCTGTTTTCAAAATCAAGTTGGGCTGCCTGTGTATCAGATTTCAGTTTTCTAGCTAGAATAGATATCCCTTAGCTCAGGGGTGTCAAATGTCCATCCCATGGACCAGAACCAGCCTGCCCAGGGCTTTAACCAGGCCTGTGGCTCTTTTCTCCCCCTCCTATCCTCATCCTTTGAAGCTCCAAGGCTGCCAAAGTTCTCAGCTCCTTCTGCCTTATCATTGCTGGCTGAGCTTGCAAAGCTGCAGAGAACATGTGGAATGGATTTTAAATTAAGGTCTCTGGATTTTAAATTAAAATCAATTCCACGTTTTCCTTGCAACTTCGTGCTGCTATGGAGCTCAGTTTCACTTTCCAGTGTTCCTATGGCCAGCTAAAGCTGTTGCTTCCTGGAGTTGGGTCTTTGCAAATAAAGGGCTGATGCTTTGAGCCAGCTTGTCTCTGCTGAATGAACCCGAGAACTGGTGTCAGTGAGTACTCTAACCTAGGAACCCACATCCAGATGGATATATTGCACTGGATAGCCATTGCTAATCTGAGTAGGCTGGGGGTGGGTGGGTGGGGAGAGGAGAAGCTTGCAATGCCTAGCCATTTCATGTTTTTCTAAGCTAACAATAAGTACCGGTATTTTATCTGTGAAATTTTCATTCAATAAAGGACATGAAGATTGTGTAAGAGGCTTGGCTATTTTAAGTGAGATGGAGTTTCTTTCTTGTGCAAATGATGCCAGTGTTCGAAGGTGGCAGATATCTGGCGAATGTCTTGAAGTTTATTATGGGCACACAAATTATATTTACTGCATAGCTGTCTTCCCAAACAGTAAAGGTAAGGTTGTGGCTTTCAGATTTTCTTTTTTTTAAATGAATCCTCTCCAGGATTAAATGTTGACAGAATTATATGTTTTCTCATTATAGAATTTGTTACCACTGGTGAGGATCGATCAGTCAGAATCTGGAGACATGGAGAATGCGCGCAGACGATTAGACTTCCAGCTCAGTCTGTTTGGTGCTGCTGTGTGTTAGAAAATGGAGACATTGCTGTTGGAGCAAGGTATCCAGAGCTCAGTTTACTAATGCAGTATTTAAAGCATCAAGGCAGGCTGAACAGAGGTGGTGTTTGTACTGAGACATTGTGTAAATGATTTGATGTATTTCATTGGTTAGCAGAAGGCAGACAAAATAATAATTGGACAAATCTGATGGGTTTCTTGCTAAGCACAAGTAGGTTCCATGAGCTGTATTGGGCAGCTGACTTGTGCCCTCTTCTTCACTTTTATTTTCAAGATGGCGGGGGGGTACTCTCCCAACAGAACAGAATTTTGGAGGGCATTTTGGGCTATGTTGACAGGGGGAGGTGGAAGAATTGCAATCCATAAAGTGCCATCAAGTTACTGCTGATGTGGTAACTCTGGTAGGGATTTCAAGGCAAGCACCAGGAACACCACTGTTACTGCTAAATTATTTAAATTGGAATGGTTTTTAAGATAATGCTGATTTTAAAATTACTGTATAACTTTTTAATGCTGATTTAAAATTACTGTATAACTTTTTATTTGAATATGTTGTTAGCCGCCCTGAGCCTGCCTAGGCAGGGAGGCGGGATATAAATAAAATTTATTATTATTATTATTATTTGTCATTACCTGCCTCTCTGTAGTGACCTTGGACTTTCTTGATGGTCTCCCATCCAAGTACAAACCAGGGCCAACGCAGCGTAGTGTCCCAGATCTGATGAGCTCAGCCTAGGGCTTGCTATCTTTTATACAGGGTAGATGCCACTGCTAAAAATGGAGATTAAGCTATAGCTCTAATTTACGTTTCTGTGTAAAAATCTTGGACAGGATTGTTTCCCAGGGTAACAAATATTTTTGTCTTCCTTCAGTGATGGCATTATCAGAGTGTTTACAGAGTCTTTGGAGCGCACAGCAAGTCTGGAGGAGATTCAGACTTTTGAAAAAGAGCTTTCTCAATCAACAGTTGAATCTAAAACGGGTGATCTAGGAGATATTAATGCTGATGATCTTCCTGGTATTGAGCATTTGAATGAACCAGGTATAATTCTAAGTTTTATGACATTGGTTTTAGATGGGATCAAACACAAAGAACAGAAGTTGCTTAACATTTAGCATTTTAATTGCTAAATTACGGTACCTGTTTCTGCCTTTTATAGACACATTTGCAGTTCCTTCTATAATGGTAACTAAATGTATGAGAACTAGATGTAAAGAACATTCCCAGACAAGTCATTGAGTTCAGTTCAAAGGTGCTTTTGCATGAACTGGGGCTGGTTTTGCTCATACAAAGGAGTTGGTGATTTCCATGGATTTTTTTCCCATTAGAAAAACAACCTTATGTGCTCCACTCTCCACTGTTTTTGAAGGTCCTCTGAGCCTTAGGAACAGCTTTTTGGATTGTTCAGGGGCTTGCAGAAGACTGAGAGACAAGGAGCTTCCATCCGTAATAGGATAAAATTATTGATGCAAGCTGATGGTCTTTTGAGACAGATACCCTGTTCCATATGGGTCATATAAGGCGTTAGAAATGGACTTTGATAAGTCTGATACGTGGGTTCATAGAGGCCTGGGCGATTCTGTGATACTAGTTCAGGGAGCTTGTGTTATAAATTAAGAAGCCCAGACATGAGGGGCCTTCAATGTCTGTATTGAACACTATCATGGTAGTACAATTTATTTTAAGTGTGTATGTTTATTTAGAAGTAAGCCTTACGGAATTTGTTATTCTTCTGTCAGTGTCTCCTGTAGTGTCTCCTGTAGTGTTATTCTTCTGAGAGTGTCTCCTGTAGTACCAAGCACATCAGGCTTGCAACCCAATCTTATGGGAAAATCAAAGCAGCATAGTTTTATTTTCAGGCGTTATTTGATCGTCCATGATTTGCTGTGTTGTAAGTTCTATAGTTTGACAGCACAGATCTCTTCCGAAGCTTATCTTAAGGTGCAGTGCCCAGGTAAATCAGGGGAAATACAGGGGGAAAAGGAGACCATGAATATATAGAAAGTAGGAAAGGAGGAGAAACCAAGGAACAAAATAAGGTAAAAGACAGTTCAGTGAGTGGGAAGGTGCTAGAGTGAACGAATGAAGGAATATGTTGAGCCAGGCAGGTAGATGAGTGATGAAGGTAGAGTGGCTGGATGGGATAACTAAGAACTTCCAGTTTCCCTTTGATCAAATACTCTCTCCGTCACTTGCTGAGTCATGTCAATCTCAAGTAAATCTCTTCATATTTCCTCAGCATCTGGACTGTCAGCTGCTGCCTCAGCACGAGACTTTACCTTCTGCCCCACAATCTTGTGGATGTAAAAGGGTGCTGAGCATGCTCACTTCATAGCTTACTATAAAGCTGTCAAGAATGTAACAGTGAAGTAACAATAGTCATTGTGGTAGGTATGTGCTGTGCATTCAGGGCACTAGGATAGTAGCAGTCAGCATTACCACAGCACAAGCATAGCTTTTCCCACTTGTTTTGGATATCTCCATCCCAAGAGGATGGATACTCGTGTGCCAGTGAATGCTGTGTGCACATTTGTTCCCATGCCTGAGTGGCCTTTTATAACACTGGCATTAATACTATTTTCTTGAATGTTTCATCTGTACCTAGCAGCCATGCTTGGGCACCATTGAACCAGATATAGCATAATTCTGTTAAAGTCAGAAATTTGAATCTATTTGTTATTGAGTGAGAGAAAAAAATGTGGCTAATAAAGTGAAGTTTAATCCCAGCAGGATGGAAGTGCTGTGGGTCGGAAGACCATCTGACCTTGAATTTAAGATGTCAGTAGTTCTGGATAGGGTTGCAATCCCCTTGAAGGAACAGGCCCATAGTCTGGAGGTGCTCTTGGAGCCAGGCCTACTGCTGGATAAGCCAACAGGAGCTGTGGCTAGGACTGCCTTTTGC
Organism: Heteronotia binoei; assembly: GCF_032191835.1. Classification (NCBI taxonomy): domain Eukaryota; kingdom Metazoa; phylum Chordata; class Lepidosauria; order Squamata; family Gekkonidae; genus Heteronotia; species Heteronotia binoei. The sequence continues at coordinate 45,170,449 of NC_083226.1, forward strand.
CAGCTTTAGTTGGCTAGTCAGCTGCACCCTTTCCTGGCCACTGGGTGCAGCCATTGGTTAAATTGAGATTAGATGCCTATGATGCACCTTATTTGGGGCTGCCACTGAAAAGTGTTTGGCTGCAGCATTCTGTACCAGTTAGAGTTTCCTGAGCATTGATTGGAGTGGGTCATAGGGACCATATTGCTCCAGTCTTGGCCCATCTACACTGGCTCTTAGTTTGTTTCTGGATATAATTCATGATGCTGGTCTTGACCTTCAAAGTCCTATGTGGTTTGGGAGCAACATACTTGAATGAATGCCTCTACTCCCTTATGAACCTACCTGATCACTATGATCATCTTCATAGGCCCTGCTTCAGGTGCCCCTGCCTCCTGAGATTAGGCAGGTGGGCAAAATGGGAGAAGGCCTTCTCAGTCATTGCAAGGCATCTTGACATAAAGCTCTGGAACTCTCTCTAGGGAGATTTGGTGCAGTCTTCTGCCAGCAGGTGAAGACTTGTTAATTTTGTTTGGCATTCCCTTAGTAATCCCTCCTTCCTAACCAATGTTTTAATGGCTGTTTTTATGTTTTATATATCTATTTTAACTCTGTTTTCAATTGTTTTAATGAGGCATGTTTGGGGCATGATTTTTAATGGTTTTAAAATGTGCTTTTATTGTATATATTTTAAATCATTAGTTGCCTTGGTGACCCGTGTGAGGGTAGAAAGGTGGGATGCAAATTTTTTAAATAAATATTGGCAGTTAGACTTTTTTCATGTGTGTTTACGTCTACATCTTATTTTTTCTTTGTGTTCAAGGTACAAGGGATGGCCAGACAAGACTTATTAAAATTGATGGGAAAGTTGAAGCTTATCAGTGGAGCATGAATGAAGACAGATGGATGAAAATAGGGGATGTCGTCGGGTCTTCCGGAGCTACACAGAACACATCTGGAAAAGTTTTGTTTGAAGGAAAGGTAAATACTCTTTCACTTCTTGTTGCTTCAAAAATATTAGCTTTCCATCTGTGGTCAGATGTAAAAAGTATTTTTTTTAACTTCACCTTTGAGTATGCGGTATTGGTTTTTCTTAGGTTTGCCAACTCTGGGGTGAGAAATTCCTGGATATTTGGAGCTTGGGGAGGGTGTAGATTGGGATAGGGGGCACAGCAGGGATGCCACAGAGTCCGCCCTTTGCCATTTTCTCCTGGGAACAGATCTCTATAGTCTGGAGATTGATTGTAATTCTGAGAGAGAACTCAGGGCCCATCTGGAAGTTGGCAACCCTACATGAAGATTCAGAACAAATTATGTGCTACACAGTTCCCTGAAATGTGGCAAATAGACATGAGAGTTAACAGGATACTATTAATCAGTTTCTGGAAAAATAAATATTTTTGTGAAAAGACACACAAGATTCCAGCTTTTGTTACTATTAAAATCTGTTTTACAGCACAAGCAAGTAGATAGATTAAGAAGTTAATATACTCTTGGCCATCTAGATTAACTATATAATTATCACAGTATCCTGAATTGTTTTAAGCACTGAAAATATTTCTTTGTCTAACTTCCTAGACTTCAGAACATATTTTGAGACCTGTGGCACCTTTAAGGCCAACCAAGTTTTATTCAAGGTATAAGCTTTCGTGTGCAGGCACACTTCCTCACATGAGCTTGCACATGGAGGATCATGCCTTGAATAAAATTTTGTTGGTCTTGAAGCTGCCACTGGACTCCAACTTTTTTCTGCTGCTTCAGACCAACACAGCTGCCCACCCAAATCTCTAGATTTCATAACTCTTCAATTCTAGCCAATAGCCACATGTGGGAGTCTATCATTGACTTCAGTCTATTCTTTAACTGACTTTCCTGCTTCTCCTTCAAGATTCTAAAGAACATCTCCCTGCTTGGCTGCAGGATTATCTTCTAAACGCCCTCATCCTTCTTCTTTACTAATCGACACTTATTTTACAATCTCAAGCAGCAGATCTCTATTTTCTAAAAGCTAAAACACATACTTAAAACTTGTGTAAAACTGTGTAACTCGTTTTGTCACCTCATCCCATTCTTACTGTAAGTTTTGCAGCTATGTTAGATTTTTGTGTTTCCTTTGTCTTCCATATAAAGGAATATGATTTTGTTTTCACTATTGATGTGAATGAAAGTGGGCCTTCCTACAAGTTGCCGTACAACACCAGCGAAGATCCATGGCTGACTGCATACAATTTCCTGCAGAAGAACGAACTAAATCCCATGTTCCTGGATCAAGTGGCCAAATTCATAATCGACAACACCAAAGGGAAAACACTGGGGAATATGAACACTGAATTTTCAGATCCCTTCACAGGTAAATGAAAGCACTTGGCTGCTATTAATTTGTGTCCTTGCTTCTGTCATATAATAAAGCAATTACTCCATTTCAAAGTACACAGTGTATAATGACTGATGCTCCCAGCTATGCTGTGAGGCATGAATCTGCTTTTTCATATTGCACAAAACTAAGCTTGCTGGTATGTGAAGATGTCTTTGGAAGACTTTGTTTCAATGTCATGGGATAGATTCTGTATTTTAATAGCATATATTGGATGACAAGCATGTTTTGCTGTTGGTGCTTCTTCATAGGTGGTGGCCGCTATGTTCCAGGCACATCTTCAGGATCCAGTGCAGGACCTGCAGCAGATCCATTTACAGGTATTAACCACCTTACCATGCTGATGGTAAAAGGTTCATATATGTGTGTATTTTTTTTTCTTTTTGAAATTTCTGCCTCATATCACAGGAATATCCTGTTATCAATCCTTTTGGAATCTTGAGGGACAAACTTAAAAAAACAAAACCTTACAGGTCAGTTTAGTATCAGATAATTGTGTCACCAAACAGCAGAACAACTTAATACAGCTTTAGATGCAAACAAAGCAATATGCTTGAAATCTCAAAAAGTCCAGGTTCTATCGCACTGCCATATAGATGTTGCATTAATTGCCTCAATTGCCCATATTTTAAACAGTATATTAAAAGTTTCCCTTTTATCAGTTTGTATTATGCCCAGCTGTAGCTGCAGGACAAGTAGTTGCATTATGTTGCCAGGTACATCTTTGCCAGGTTTTACCATGTCTCCTAGTTTTATCAGTTGTCTTCTGTCATTTGTGTAGCAAAATTTTTCCGGTTGGTTCATAGAAAGGCTTCAGGACAAGGATTTGCCTCTGGCTACATTCCTTCCCCCTCTGGTTGCTAGAGCTGTGGTTTGTGTAACCACTTGCCTCCCAAATTCAGTTTTCTGCGTATCCAAATTTTGCATTTTGTGGATCTTCAGTGGTGTTAAAATTAGGAAATGTCTATGGAAGGGTTGGTGTCTGTTTTGGCCATACTCTGGTGTTTCTGCAGATTTGAATTCTCAGTTTTCAAATGCAGTATTCATCAGAACTTAACACCTTTTGGATCTGTTATGAGAAGACATCTGAGTTACTCCACTTACTTTCTCTGAGGTATACTTACAGCAACCCCCCTCGCAGCCTAGGATCCAGCAAAGAGAAGTCACCAGCAGCTAGGTGATGGTTGTAGAAAGCTAATATCTGGGACACTTCTCCCACCACCAGCATCTCTATAGCACAGTCAGCTATTCAAAGTTCTGCCAGGGACCCCAAATGCGCTGTTTAGTGAAGCTTCTTTCATTGGGTATGAAAATGCTGTGCATCTCTGCATTTGCCTTTATTTAAGAGATTACATAAATACAGGAAACTAAAGCTGAAATTCTGTACATAGGGGTAAGGTTTCTTGGGTGAATGAAACTGGGTGTATAGTTGAGAAATAATAAAATTTTAATTGGACTTTGTGGGACTTGTTTGTATAAACACAAATACATCAGGTTGTACATTCAAAGTCCTCATGTGGGAACTGTACAGAATGAGGGGATGGACTTGCTTTCAGGATATATTTGCCTATCGCTGTGTGTTAGAAAGGATTTATCCTGTGAAATTTTACATAAGCGTTGTGATCAGGATTTCATTTATGTAGGAAATGCTCGAGTTTAGTACCAATTGTTAATATTTGTGTGTAGGTACTGGTCGTTATGTCCCAGGTTCAGCATCTGATACTGCAGCTGCTTTAAGTGGAGCTGACCCATTTACAGGTTGGTAAAAGACTTCCCAATTGTGATGCAAACTCTGTGAAAGTTCTGTGTTTCAGCCATGTGCTTGACTACTCACATACTTGTTTGAAATAAATATTATATGTTGTTACCCGCCCTGAGCCCATTTTGGGGGAGGGCAGGTTATAATTTGAAAATAACAAACATCTACAGGCAGCAGCACTTTAGCAGGGCCCCTTCTTCAAGAAAGAGAAGCTAGATAAATTCAGCTTGTATAAAGCCTCTCTTTTAACCTTGCATGTAACGTTTCTATTAAGGGCACAGCAGAAGGTGAACCCTTGAATGTGGATAACACATTTGGGAAATGATTCCTCTTCACCTTTCAGATGAACACTGGCTCTGTAACACAAACTGTTTGTGTGAGAAAGATTATTCTTCATTTCTAAAGAGAGGTTGGCCCTTTTTTAATTTTGATTTTTTTTATTCCCTCACCGTTACTCTCTCTTCTCAGATAGACTAGTTTTCATGGCTTTTGCATAGGATACCTTACTACAGAATCAGGAAGATTTGTAACTTTTAGAGCATGATGGCATTTATCATTCAAATTTAGTAAGGTTAAGAGGGATAAGGCATGCTCGGAGAAGTGGAATAGTGTAACCTTGAGCCTTTTGAACAGGGCAGGGGGAAACAAAAATGGAAGGGGGAAGGAGACTCAGCAGTAACCAAAAAGTCAATATTAGAATTGGCTTTGGTTTAACCAGAATTTCAGGTGTCTGAATTGTATTTTCTAGCTAAAGTGTGTGTATGTATGTATGTATAGTGGTATGTATTTGGTAGGGTATATTTATACTGCTCTTCATCTTAGAGTGCAGAGTGGTGTGTGAGCCTCATAACTCTTTCAAAGCAGGTTATACTGAAGGTAAATGACTTGTCCCAAGCAAAACTATTTTTTAAAAGTTGAACAGGGTATAACTTAAATGTAGGTTTTTAATCCCTTTAATCAGTTACATTTTATGTGACAATCTTTCAGTTAAGGGGTACAAAACTGGTTCAGGGCAGTTACTAAACACTCTCCCTCTCTCGCTCCTCTCCTTTTAGGGACTAGTGCCTATAAATCAGCTAAAGCTGAAAATATATATTTCCCAAAGAAAGAAGCTGTTACTTTTGATCAGGCCAACTCAACACAAATACTGGGTGAGTATTTTTATGTTGGATTTATGGAAAGACATTTTAAATAAGCAAATATCTTTTAAATGTGTTTGTCTTGTAAGATCCTCAATCACTTTGAAAATCTTTTTAGCCTGGTTATGTATCTGAGAACACCCAACATAGGAAGGATTTATGTTTTTAATACAATAAAGCAACCACTTCTTGCAAGGTATAAACATTGCAGATCAGAGTTTCCCCAGCAGGAGAAAGCAAGTGAATGTTTTGGTACCCTGCTATGTCTTGAATAAAATATGCATATTGAGTGTCCTTGTTTCTCTCCCCCGCCCCCGCAATGGTAAGATATCAACCACAGTCCTTCCCAACTAACAGTTTTATTGTAGCCCGGTTCATGTTACAGTATGTGTGTTTATCTGTTTGCAAGAAAGAACCAGTGTACATTCACATTACAAATGAGACCAGGAGTTGTACAGTTAATGTAACATGAAAATTACTCAACAGATGTATTTTAAAAAGGTGTACACCATACACAGACTATACATTCACTGTAACTTCTGAGCAGGGCTTAAAAGGAGGAGCACTAAACGTACTGCTTGCTTTCCCCTTTCTGTGCAGCTGTTGTAGTATGAGGGTGCAAACAGTGAGTGACAATCTCATAATGGATCCGTCTTGTGGCAAGTGGATTTTTGTGTACAAGTACAATGCAACCCTTTTCTGCTCTTAAGACATTAAAAAGTAAGATTAGTTTATTTGTGTTACCATATAAAATGCCCTTTGCTCAGAGAGAGGGTATCAGATCATACTTAAATAAGCTGAGGTGGTATTGTAGCCTTGGTCCTGTTCACTTACAGTGCAATCCTAAAGAGAGTTATACCAGTCTAAGCCTATTCATTTTAATGGGTTTAGATTAGAGTCTCTTTAGGATTGTACTGTTAATCCGGTCAGTAATCTGACTTGTATTGTGGAAGACCTTTCCACTGCAATATGCATCTAAAATAATGTGAGTGTTCTCTGTGGGTGACCTACACATGCTTTGGTTGAGTTTTATTCAATCTTTCTCCCACACCATATGTAACAAATTGGTGTATGGTAGAAAGGATGGGTGTCCACCTGTTCCTGTAATCACATAAGTCTCTGAACTGGAACCCAAACTTTATGTAGGAATACATATGTAATATGATTATGGAAAGAAAGCTTTTAAACATTCAGGAGCCAGTATTTCAGGTATAATTCCAAAGGTATTGCATTCTTTTACAGTGATTGGAGTTTGTAAAACAAGCCAGTGAAGGTAGAACATTCTTGAGAAAACTCTGACTAAAAGTTATGAAGCAAAACAGTTGAAAGAACTTACATGCAGATGTTGCAGAACAAAATGTGTATGCATAATGTGATCTGAAACTGATTTTTAATTTTTGTGTGTGTGTAGATAGGGGCCACTAGAGGTTCAGTGAATCAACAGTAAGCAGACAATATTTTCATAAAATAGGTGTATGGACTGAAGGGCTTAAAAACTTAAAAACAGTAACAATTTATGTTTGTAATTATGCAGGTAAACTGAAAGAACTTAACGGAAATGCCCCTGAAGAGCAACAGTTAACTGATGATGATTTAGAGCATCTAGAGAAGATGCTGTCTATAGCATGCAATACGTCCACAGAAACAGCATCAGCACAGCAGCTTCAAGCTTTGTTGAAAGCAATTAGCTGGCCAATAGGTATGAACTATTTGTTGTGGCCAGATGGGTAATTGGGAGGGCAGATTATATGGACAGAGGGCAATATGAAAATCTTTGCTTTCGTTCATGCTGTTTTTAAAAGTTATTTTTTTTAACCCACGTTTTCTCATGGACTTCACGAAGTGAAAGGAGTGTTTATTTCATACCACTCAAACTGTTCACATCCAAAATAAGTCTGTTGTAATGGGGCTTATGAGAATTACTGATAATTCTTTTTGCCCAACTTATTGTGAGCCAGTTAAAAATAATGTGAACTATATGATGAATGTTCCTTTTTATAACTAGAACAGACTCATCACCAATGTGTCCTTGCTTGCAGTTTGGTAATCCTGTTGACCATTTTAGGTGGTATTCCCTGAAGATTTTTTTCTGTCTTCATCTCTCGATGAAAATTTCATTTCCCCCCTCCCCTTCCCACCTCCATAGTTTTTTTTTCTCTCTTAGCATCATCTTCCTTTCTTACACATGGGATTTTAAATACTAAAGGCACAATCCATTCTAGTGCAAGTGTGTGCTAGATAGTGATAGGCATAGATGGTCTTCGCATTCCTGGCAGTGGCTTAACATAACTGTATGCATTGAGGGAGGAAGGCAAGCAACAGTGCTCTTTTGAGCTTTATGCTTTTCCCTCCACACTGCACTAGAATGAATGCATTTTACCTAGGAGAGCTGATAACTTTCTCTATATGTTATACACCTGAATGCACAGATTTTCTTGGAAATCTGTTGTAGTTAACTTTCAGATCTAAACATCTGTCTACAATGGAGGTCCCTGAAACTGCTTTTTCTCATATTAACAGTTTCCAGCAGTCTTCAGGATTTTTGCTTCTCTGTTAGGGTAAAGGAAGGTTCACAAATCCGTTATCTAAAATTCGTTCGTCTGTTCCACTTACATATATGCTGCTTACCTTCTCAGTCTTCACAGCCATGCTACCTAAGTATGAAATGTATTCAGGGAAGCACTGTTTTTACCCTAGCTGTAATGTGGGGTGATATAACAATTCAGGCTACAGGAACCTTTAGCATAGCAGTTGCAGATCTACTTTAAACAGTCAAAGAATTTCAAAAGGTATAACCTGCTACATTTCTGTTTTTAGACATTGTCTTTCCAGCACTAGACATTCTTCGGTTAGCAATCAGAAATCCCAGTGTGAGTGAAAACTTCTGCGGCGAAAAGGACGGTATTCAGTTCAGCAGCCACCTCATCAAATTTCTGAACCCCACCGGAAAGCAAGCAAACCAGATGCTGGCTCTTAGAACTCTCTGCAATTGTTTTGTCCATCCAGTTGGCCAAAACCTCATGATGTCACAGGGGGATTTGATAATGTCACAAGCAATAGAACTGAAACTGAGCAGCAATAAGAACATTCACATTGCACTGGCCACCTTGGCTCTGAACTATGCCGTTTGTTTACATAAAATTAATAACATTGAGGGTAAAGCTCAATGCTTGTCAGTAATCAGCACAGTCATGGAAGTTGTACAAGACTTGGAAGCTATTTTTAGACTGCTAGTGGCTCTTGGGACACTAATCAGTGATGATTCAAATGCTGTACAGTTAGCGAAGTCTCTAGGGGTTGATTCTCAAATAAAAAAATATTCCTCTGTATCAGAACCAGCTAAAGTAAATGAATGCTGTAGGCTTGTCCTTAATTTGCTCTAACCTTTTTTAAAAAGCACTTGGGAGCCTAGGTCTGTGCTGAAGATTTTAAAAGAATTGATGAAATACTGTGGATTAATTATCTGATCATTAAGTTAAAAAAACCCCTAAAATAAAACTTTTTTGCACTGATCTTTAAATTGCTATCTTTTAATGCTGCAATGTACGAGAATATGCTGTGTATCCTACTACCAATGAGTCTTAGAATTTACTATCAAAGCAGAAATTTGCAAGGCAATCTTGATTCAATTAGATATGGTTTCAAATCCAGTTATTTAGTTAAACTTTACAAGGAACTGTGATTGTAAATATAAGACGCTTCCTAGTCACCCTGTTTTATATGAACCACATGTCAAAGGTAATCCTGATTTCTTATGAACCTGTGCAAACTGCTAAAGCAGTGTTTTCTAGTTTCAAAGGAATTCAGTGGTGTGTATTCAACTTCATGAGATTATGGAAAAAAATGATAACATCAAGCATACCAGCAAAAATGTGGGTTGAATTTTTAGATGAGCTGGGGGCTTTCCCTTTTTAAAATTCTATTTCTGTAAAATGTTCCTTCAGAATGCATATCTTTCTCAGGATTCAGTGATAACATTACTAGGTTTCACAGTGGGAAGGTTATCTACAGCCAGCCAGATTGCAATAATAACGCTGCAAAGTGGGAGCTGCCTCATTCATATTGATGAGACATTCATTCTAAAGTCTAATCCGTTCTACCAAAATGTCAGCATTATTCTTAGTTCCTTATCAGAAACATGCAGCTCATGTGCTTATCCTTTGTTCTTGTCCGTTTAGAAATATACTAAATATGTGAATAGTACATTCAGGTTCAAAATACCTAATTTATTTTGTTGGGGGGAAATCTACTACTTTCATCTGGATGTGCTGAATCAAATTCCAGTGTGCTAGTCTAAGATTTATCTGAAATACCTTTTTCACTCCAGTATCTGTTCTCAATGTGACAGTGGTGGAAACTGCTGTCAAGTCATAGCCAATTTATGGTGGCCCCAAAGGGTTTTTGCAGCAAGAAATATTCAGTGGTTTGCCATTGCCTGCCTTGACTTAGTGACCCTGAACTTCCTTGGTGGTCTCCTATCCAAATACTAATCAGGACTTACCCTGTTTAGCAGCCAAAATCTGATGAGATTGGGACTAGTGTGGGCCATCCAAAGCAGGACCTGGTAGCTATCTGTTCTACTAATGTGCATGGTATTGACCTGAACTGACAAGTGTTAAGGAATATTTATGTTTCATTTAAGAGGGACGATTGCTAATGTAGGAGCCAGTATCAAAATAGTAAAAAGAAAACGTCAAATCATCGTTCTGGATAGGTGAGTGCATAGCTAACAATCTATTCCAGCAGAACGTTTGAATTTAGTGGCACCTTTAACACCAAGAAGTTTTATTCAAGGTATTATCATTTGTGAGCAAGTACATTTCTTCAGATACAGATGCTGTATCTTTTAAACTTCGTTCTACTGCTTCAGACTGGCATGGCTGCCCACCTGGATCAATGTAATCCAGCACAAGCTTTCTTGAGTCAGACTTCATCTCGTCATCTTTCAGTTGCATCTGCCTATTGGAGATATACTTCACACATCTCATAAAATGACCTCTGACTCAGATAAATTTATGTTGGAATATTTTTTTTAATCTAACATGCCACTGGACTCCTCTATGTCCAAAAATACTCTGTACAGTACATAATTGCTTAATTAAAAGCTATCAAAGGTTGAGAGAGCATTAGAGGACTGGAAGATATCAGTAGCATTTTATGGTATCTTTTTTCCAGGCTGGAGAAGTTAAGAGTAGCCCAAACCTTGAAGATACAAGTCTTTGGATGGCCCACGCTAGTCCAATCTCACCATTTGTCCTGTTATCTTGTAAGAGGCTGCCTTGCTATCTAAGATAGCTGCTGCCCCTAACTTTGTACTGTAAATGTGCAAAAGAGCTCTACTGTAATCATGTAGGAAACAAATGGCAAACTTTGCATGTTATCCAGGCTAATAGTTGTCTTTTTTTTTTGTTACTGTCAAGTCACAGCTGCCTTACGGTGCCCTCTGGGGTTTTCAAGGGAACAACCATTCAGACATGGTTTGCCATTGCCTGCCTCTGCATAGCGATCCTGGATTTGACAGACTCTCAACCAGATACTAACCAGGGCTGACCTTGCTCAGCTTCTGGGTTCTGCCAAGATTGGGCTATCTAGGTTAGGGAATTAGTCATTTGTACACAACCATTAAAAATACATGAGTGGTGCCTCCTGGTGTTTGGTCACTTGTGGGTTTTTTGCTTGCTTTCATCTCTGCAGTGATTTTACCTTAAGTAATACTTTTTGCCTCAGTCCCATTTAGCAACTGAAAACTGGTATGGTAAAGCAAATAGCTCCCATCCCCCTTCAATGCAAGCCCTTGCTACTTTATGGAAGAGAGGGAAAAGAACTTGAGTGCAAGAACAATGTATGACTTTTGTAGGCAGTCTTCATCAGAGATTATTTCGTTGCTTTGAAGATATTTCCCTGGCCCTGCTTGTGAAGCAACTCAAGAACTTGCAATTTTGCCCTCTGTTGCTAATATGTGACTTTCTATGGTTACACGACGTGCGGGGAGGAAAATAAAGTATGACATATCTATCTGAAGATGGCTCCAGGTTGCCAACACAACGGAAGAAATCCCAAACATTAATAGTGACCAGAATCCCCACTAGAAAAGTCCTTTATGCTTGTATAGACCACGTAAAGAATCTCGTGACAGTGTCGTGAGATGTCAACTGCCATTTTCTGGAAAGATACCTAGGGTGGGTCCTTTTCCCTTCTTTTCCAGCTCCTATCCCTGCGCAGACAAATGGCAGCAGCTGCAGACGGGAGGAGACGCCGCTCCTACTTTCTCCTTTCCAAAAAGATGAACAAGCGCCAGCGACTGTGAAAAGGCGTCAGCTCCCCTTGCGCGTCTCCGCTCGTAAGGACACGACCACTTCGGCACAGAACGACGGATACGCGGGGCGATTGAGTCCAGATGCCTATTGGCCGCCAGGGCGTGACGTCACCAACACACGCCACAAATGACGGCTCTAGCCGTCGCGCGCCTTTGTCGACAACCCACAGCCGAGGCGGTTGGTGCGGTATGGGCAGTTAAATAGATATATTTAAGAGCATTGTCTGAAGAGGGGACCATGACAGGCCGTAAATTCGCTAAAGAGAAGAAGCGGCATCGCTCCCGCCTGTGTTGCCCGGAGGAGGGAGGAGGCACCGAGAGGAAACGGCGGAGCACGGACTCTCAGCACGGCCTTCAGGAGGTAGAGCGCGCCCTCAGTCGTCGGGGGGGGGGCTGTAACTGTAAAACGCACGCGCAGAATTGGGGGGCGGTGTTTGATTGTGGCTCGTCTTAACCCTTTTCGTCCTGCCACAGTTGTTTTGGTTCGGTGTTTTGTATTTCTCACTCGTAAAAATATTCTTCCGTTCCAACCCGAAAATATGTCTTGGAAGAAGGCGAAGAGAACCGTCCAGGAGCCCGATCCAGCCTAATTTTAGTGTCATTTACTCCCATTGATTCTTAGAAGCCATTCTTGGCGGGGTTAGGAAACCTTGATTTATAGAATTTGTCACAGTAACATTTCCAGGCTTTCCTTTTACGAGAGCCGGATTAATAAATAGGCCTCCACGCCTTTAGGAGCCCCGGGCGGCTCCCCCGCCCTGGTTTTCTCCCTGCTTGCAGCCCTCCCAGCCCACATATGCAGCCAGCAACTGAACTGCTCTTTGCGCAACTTGCCTGGTATGGCTGCTGCTGGCGTTGTCACCAAGTTTGCCTCTCTCCTGCAGCTTAGTAAAAGGGTTTTTTAAGAAGGTGGCTGCAGGGGGGGCCTTGGGCAGCGGGGCTGGAGCTCAGACTCTATTTGCTAGAGGCCCCAAGATTTTGACTGCCTAGGGGCCTCCACAGAGTTTAAGTTGGCACTGCCTCTTATAGAGTTGACCAAATCAAAGAGTATTGATCCGAAAATGGGAAACTTAAAGAAAAAAAAATCCTGAGCTTACAAGTAATAGAATGTTTCCTCTGGAAATCAAATTTCAGGGAAAACATTTTTTAAAAACATGACGTTAGTGTTTCTGTTTAAAGGGTTAAGGAAAACATGACAAGAATTTGAAATTGGAAACCTGAAGCAAAGAAACTTAATTTTTTTTGGTCAATCAGACCAAAGGGCTATCAAATCCTTGTATCCCAGCATCACATAATGGTGGAGGTACTTGCTCTGTTACCGTATAGTTTGTCTCTAACATTTACTAATCAGAAAGAGAAGGCACTTCTGAATATAGTTTTTCTCTTTAATAATCCTGGTGAATAGCTGATAGATCCATCTATGTTGCCTAATCATCTTTTATAGTTTTTTAAGCTAGTATTGTGGCAAGGAATGAATTATAAATTGCATGAGGACAGGTCTG